>NC_072855.1:81082642-81689674 GCF_028858705.1 Grus americana | reverse complement strand
TGCTCCTTCCTCCCCAGGGGAGGACTCCTCACACTCTGCCCCTGTCCCAGGGTGGGGATCTTCCCACGGGAGACAGTGCTCCACCAACTTCTCTAACGGGAGTCCTTCCCACGGGCTGCAGTTCTTCACCAGCTACACCAGCGTGGGTCCAGCGCCTGGAGCATCTCCTGCCCCTCCTTGTGCACTGACCTTGGGGTCTGCAGAGGTTCTCACATCTTACTCTGGCAGCAAAAGCTGCCACTCATTTTTTCCTTTTTTTTTTTTTTTTCCCCTCCCCTTCTGAACTCTGTTATTCCAGAGGCGCTACCACTGTTGCTGATGGGCTCGACTTTGGCCAGCGGCGAGTCCCTCTTGGAGCCAACTGGCACGGGCTCTGTCAGACACTGGGAAACCTTCTAGCAGCTTCTCGCAGAAGCCACCCCTATACCTCTCCCCCGCTACCAAAACCTTGCCGTGCAAACCCAAAGCAGACGTGAAGTCCTTGCTTTAGTATGGGACCTGCAAGGGGCTGAAAAAAAACTTCCTGTCCTTTCTTATGCAGAGCTGACTTGTGACTAAGATGAAAAAAAAAATGCAGTGCGTGTACATTGGATGGGTGTTACGGAGTACCTTGGGAATAACGGGTGGTTTGTCTTTCTGAGACTCCAGATGACTTCTTCACACTTAGAATCGAAAGCTGCATATAAAGACTTTGATAGCCCATGAAGGTTAAAACCACGATGGAATTACGCATGGCAGTTTGCAGAGCTTTTGGGTTGCCTGTTTGTATGTTAGATTTTGGATGCCTAAGTGAAAAATTGGTGCTCGGAAAACTTGGCCCGGTTTGCCGTGTTCCAAATACGTCGTTGATTTGTTTTTCATTTGCTCGTACCTCGCAAATCCCTTGATGCCTGTTGAATGTTTAGATACAAGACGTTAAAAATACCTAGCAGTGTCGTGCAAAGAAAACTTACCTGGTTATTAGTCAGAGTTGGACTTTGTTCTTGCACCGGTTATGTTGTTTGATTTCCTTTTGTGTGTTCCAGTTGCAAGTTAATAGTATAAAAGCCGCTATTTCTGTGTAGAACAGACTCATAGGGTATATTCATCAAGTGAACAGTGGGGGAAAGAGTTTATTTTCAAGAAGTGTTCATGAAAGATGTATCAAAGACATCTATATTGGAGGTTTTTTTTGGTGCGGTGTCTTGCGATAACTTGCAACGATTTCACAGTAATCCCCAAGACTATGAGATATGATCAGCAGATGGAGCTGATCAACAGCTCAGAAATACTTGGGGACCATTTTTCATACGAAAACAGGCACAAGAAAATCCCGACAGGGTCCTGATCCCAGCTTCTGGGGGAGCTGGCTGGCTCGTCTGTGATCTTCAAGAAACGGTTTGTCTAGGTGTAAGCCTGGTGCCCCGTCCTGCCTGCCCAGTCCCGCCCTTGATGCGGTGGAAGTGCTGCAGGCCCAGCTGTGATGAGTCGATGGCACTGGCTGCCAAACCAGTCTGTTGTCTGAGCGAGATGAAGGACAGGGACAGAAATAATGAGCTGTCTGCCAGCGGAGGTGTGAGAGCTAAAACTGTTCTGGAGCGAAAGCTGAGATTATCTTGGCTGTGAGTTGCTGGAGCGCAAGGGGAGGGTGGTGTAACTGCGGATCAGGCTCTGCTGCTCACGGGAGGAGTTTCTCGTGTAAATCGGGATTAACTCTGCTCGCTGGAGGAGATGCGTTGTGGCTGAAAAAGTAAAGAACCTGAAGCTTCCTTACTCTTCAAGCTAGTAACTTGCCAATACAGTGGGACTAAACTTTATTAATTAACCTGGTAACGGTGGTTGTTTTGGTCTGAAGGTGCCTTTGCAATGACAGACTCGCAAATCCTTGTTAAATTTCATATTGTCTCTAAAAAACCTTCTGTTGCTCTCCAAAAATTTCGGAGCTGGGAAAAGAGACTGCTACAGTGCTTGCAAATGGGCAGTAAATCGTTCTGTGCCTCGGTGAGAAATAATACCAAAGGACTGTTGGTTAAGGTCTGTTTGAGGTGCTGAAGTTGGCTTCGTGGCAATAGCAGCTAGCCGTTCCTTCTACGCTAGGTTTTTTGGAAAGGCTTTCTACTAAGTCTTGATTCTCACAGGATCCGTTCGGCACCCTGTGGGTATGAAACTCCAAAGGCCCGAGTGCCTTGGAGGTAAAAATTTAGCAAATTCTAAAATTGTAATTGGTGCCTAATAAGAGACAAAAAGTGGTCTGACGGAAGTTGAGAAATCTACTGTTGGGTTGTAAGTCTAGAAAATAGGGACCAGCCCCAAGAAAAAGGAAAACCCAAAAAACCTGCAGGGAAAGTATTTTGTCATGAAAGGTGTTTTTTTGGCCTTCTAAATACTTGTCTGGGCTAGTGTCGTTCGTAAAATCAGGTTTCAGATGCTGCTGTTAATGGAGCTTAAAAACAGCGAGGCTTAAAGTGTTTCATCCTATTCTGTTGCTGAGTAGGACTTGCTCTTTCACGGCTTGGAGATGCGTTGTTCGCAGCCTAACTGCCAGACACTTCAACTGGATTTCACTGTTGACTTGATACTTTAAGAACCGTTGACTACTTTTTTGAGCACTTCTTCACGGAAGGCTGCAAGATGGAGAAATGGTATATTGTCTGTTTGGTGGTTAGCAGCAGTGGTGAAACCACGGCTAGGAACTGGCGTTGCTTCCAGGGAGGTGCTGCTGGGTGTTCGGTGCCGTTGAGGTTCTTGGGAGCAAGCGTTTGGGCTGGGTTAATGACACGGCATGCCTGAATGTACCCTACAGTTAAGCAAATGTTTGCAGCCCTCCATCTTCAGTGCATCCGCTTTCAGATGGCGTGTTAGACTCATAGGATGTTAATTTTTATAATGTATCATCTGGAATGTTACCTCTGTGTTAATTTCTGAGTAGGTGCTGGAAAGCAGTAGCACACAAATACTGCGTGCACGTGGGATGGCCTTAAAGAGGAGGACTAGGGGATGCAATCAGCAAAACGGGCTCTTGAGATGAGGTGGGGAACCTGAGATAAGGAGGAGAGAATGACTTTTTACAGCTTGTTCTTAAAGCCTCTGGGTTGTCCGTATAACACAGCTGCGAGTGAGGAAGAACTGTAAAACAGTGACAAAGAAATGCTAGAGATGCTCTCTCAATGACCAGAGCTATTCGTGGCAGCTCGGTACCGATTAGATGGATGACTAGTGGGTGTTTGTCGTTCTGCAGTAAGGGCTTTAGTAGGTGGTGGGTGCAGGAAACGAACTGCTTTCTGCCATTGATCATAAATGACATTTTAAATAGTTGCTTGTGTTGTTCTCTACTATTGGTAAAGTTTAGCTCGTCATAAAGCTGTCCGGCAATGCTTCGTAGGCGCCTGTGTTGATGTAAAGCGTCAGTATTCCCACGGGTTAGGTATGCGTGAAAGAGGGAGGCCGGACACTAAACCAAGTGATGTTTTAAAAGTACCAAAGTCAGGAGCGTAACCGGAAGGCTTAGCTTTGCTCTTGAGCTCGTTCACGGCGCGGCATCAAACAAGAGGAGAACTTCTTACCGGTCAAGTTGCGCAGTGTCATCAGAGCGGACTCGTGTTGTGGTCAGATGTGTAACATTGAGGACTTCTAATACTAAATGGCCAATATGTGGCAGGTATTTCTGCTGCGTGCAAGATGAGAGTTGCTGTCGTGTTAGGCTCGTAATGTTAATTTAGGTATCGTATGCCAGTTGTGGCAGTCCAGAGACTTGACTGGGTTGATACGTCAGTTGATGATGTGGTTCTAGAGGAGTTGTTTGATGTTGGGCGCTGGATTTCTGTCTCCTAAGTGTAGAAGATGTGACGAGACATTTATTTGTAGATGGAATGTATCTTCCCTCCTCCCTCCCTGGCTGAATGTAAAAATAAGGAGATGCTACTCTGTGTTTAGCCTGATAAGTAGTAAAATTGAAATCAATAGGTGACTGACTTCTCTTCAAATCCTTAATGCGTGGAGGTGTTTTGCGTGGGGTTTCTTGGGGGTGGGGGGAAACACGGGAGGAAGTTGATGGTTTGACCTTAGTTTACATCTGTGTGAGACCAGGTGGAGGCGTATGTGTGGACTTGGAAGCCATTGGTAGGGGATGTGGGGGGACGTTCACGTCCCTTGGGGGATCCGTCCTCATGGCAGGTTCCTATGCGTATGGCTCGATGGTGAGAGACTGATGAAGTTTGTGTGAGCGTCAAGAGCTGAATTATGTCTCTAGCTGATCTAGCATCACACAGTGGCAAGAGCCGTGCCAGGTAGAGCAAAGGAATTCGGTTGTGCTTTTTATTCTGCTCTAACCTGGCACTTAGGAAAACATTTGTTCAGTATCTGGTATTTGGCAGTCAAAATGTGAAATTATCACATCTTGTAAGGCTGCCTAGACATGAGTCCTGGTGGATCAGCTTCTGCCTGGTTGAGATGTCTGCGCGTCCATGTAGCAGATGGCAAACGAGTACTAAAAATGCAGAGGTACTGTTCTTTACGAAAGACAAGATACAGCCCTGCCCATAGAATGGGTTACGCCTCCCGATGAGGGGCTGGCGAAGAGGAGATCCCTTGATGTTCTGCTTCCTACCTGCTGGGGACAAGAATGGGAGCGGAGCGGTCACCCCAAGGTTGCGGGAGGAAAGAACGGGTGGGGGTTTGAGCCTGTGCTTCGGAAAACAGAGCAAACAGAACGTGTAGGTCCGTACGTGCACCCAGCGGCGTGTCGTGCGGGAGCCTGGGAGCGTGCACGGGGACGAGGACCAAGGGGGTCACTGAGGGAGAGGACCAGCGTGCAGAACCCGGTCTGGTCGTGTGGCAGAGCTTTGCTCCTAAGTAGGGAAGAACTCGTCTTTGTAATAAGAGGTGATAAAAGCATGTAATGTTGAAAACTTAACTCACGTCTAGTATTACAATACTTGGAAAACTTAGAATTACTTTTTTGCCTAGAAAAATAGGACTCGGACCATATGCTAAAGTACTTCTAGCATGAAATCTCCTTGACGTTTGGATTTGTAGACCTGTTAACGCCGCGTTTTTCTAAGCTGTTCTTTTTATTTCTCTTTATAGTTGTATTCAATGCATCAGAACTGTAGGCTGTTGTGTTTGAGAGTAGGCAGGGCTTGGTAATTTTGTTCTCCTCGTTTTGATTGTAGAAGCATCAAATATACTAGAGGTGATCGCAGGCAAAGTAAACTTGGGCAAGTACAGAAGAGATTTTTATTGCAGGATGAGAGAGGGGGAGAAATCTTGTAAAAGGCCTTATGTTGGGGAGTGTCTGAACAATTGGATTATGTCAGAGTATTGTTTGGTGGGAGAAATACTGACTGAGAACCCAGATGAACTATTCTGATATGTAAGGTGGAGCATTTGTGTACTATTCTACACGTTTTTTTAGTTAAGGGAAATAAAATACATCTGAAGACCATTAAAGGAAATGTCTGTTTACTTGGCCTGGTAAATGGAAATGCTTTGTCTTTAGTTCGTAGCTTCTGTAGAGAAGGCAGCAGTATTTTCTGAGAAACGAAAATGGAATTTTCGCTTCTACCAGAATTCAGTTTTCGTCACCACTGTTAGACGCTGTGTATTTTATCACTGTTTGGTGTTCTGTGTCGTGCTGAACCCGCTGGAAAGACAGGACTGTAGATGTGATGAAACTCGTAAGCTAAAAGGCGATTCTGAGAATACGGAAGGGTGTCACTGGAGGCTTGAGCAAAAGTTCTGCAAGCTGCAGGTTGAAGATAGATCTCTTCGACCTTAGAAAAGGAAACCCAGCTCTATTGAAGGTCATAAAGTAGGCTAAATTTGTTATTAAATAAGTTAATTTCTTGAGGTGTTGCTCTAGAAGGGTTTGAATGACAACACGTAATATAAACGTTTTCAAAACTTGATTGCCAGAGAGGTTTCCTGCTAACTTGTGGCTGTCTTGGTGCCGTGCTGTTTGTAGGTGGATTGCTTTTTCTCCCCATTCTCCATGTGTTATAGTTGTGTTGTTAATCGTACCACGCTCACATTCTTAGCTGGAAGGAAAATGGGAAGATTTTTCCATTTGAAACTTAAACTGCGTAAAGGACCTAATTTGAGGGGAGAGGATGTGAGTGGGGGAGAGACGTTTTCCTATTTTGACTTTTTCTTAGCAAATATTTCGTAGTGTTAGGAAGAAGCGTGACCAGCTGTGAAATCTCTCACTCGGATGAGATTTTTGCAGTTAGTCTAAGTAGCAGGGATTTAGCATGAGTTGGGTGAGCCAAGAATCCTTCCGACTGCTCGGTAGTTTGCCTTCCAGTGGTGAAATCTGTCGCTTGGCTCGTGAACAGTGCAGTAGTTCCCTTCTCTTGCTGCAGCAGGCTTAGTCCTCTGGAAGATGACAAATGACCGGTCCTCAGATGAACCAAAACCGGATGAAAAACCGCACGGAGCAGAGCTGGCAGCGACCGGCCAAGGGGACCGGGGAGGAAACTAGGAGGTGCCTTCACCAGTAGCCGAGCTGGAAAGCTGCAGCCCGTGTGAGGGTCGCTTGGAAAAGTGGTGCCGAGGAGCAGCGCGTAACAGCGCGGGACAGTCCTGTTGTGGGCGGTTGTTGACAGCAGAGCCGCTTCCATCAGAGGCTGGAGTCATCCCCTCGAGCTTGCCACGTTCCTAGGTTTGGAGGAGGAGGGCAGAGAGGCTTCCAAGGAGGGGAAGGAGGCTTCAGAGATTCCCCTGAGTTGTATGCTTGAGCGTCGCCGAAAGCTGCCTGGCAGGAGAATCTGGCTCTCAGTGGGATCCTTGGAGTGATTAAGCAAAGTAGTCCTGAAAGTAGTTCTCGGCCTACCTTCCTAAACAAACAAGGCCTTTGGGTGCAAGCTACCAGCTCCTACCGTGTCCTGGATGGGAGGATGGCGAGAGAGCTGTCAGGAAGCCTGAGGTGAACTCCTCGCTATTCTGGTTTATCTGCCCACTTAGATTCTTGGGGCATTTATCTGCAGGAATCTGAACTCGTGATGTTCATGAGACTGCTCGTAAACTTTGGAGACACACGTCGATCTTAGGAATTGTATTTCTGTCTCGATGAACTGTATTCCATGCGGAAATAGATTACTGCTCTCTTACAGACAGTAGCGGCTTTTATCCAGAAATAATTGAAGTTTTTAATCACGTGGTAGGAGCGGCTGACGCATGTGGTTGGTTTGTCTGCCGGACATCTTTAGATTGTTTTTGGTTTGGGATTGGTTTGGGGAGTGTGTGGGGGGTTGAGTTTTAAAGGTGTGGATTTTTGAAGTAGGTGAGCTTTGTAGGGGGTGTTTAAACTTGGTCTTTATAATCTAAGAAATGATTTGAGGGCCGGTTCATAGGCTTGGGGGGGCGGGGCTCATGGAACCCTGAGGAGTGTCTTCTCTAAACTACCTGACCCGGTCCTTCTTTAACAAGCAGTGAAACGCAAATGGATGCTGGAGGGCTTTCTCTCTAATATACTGAGGTCTTCCTTAATTTCAATGCGTTTCACAACCAAAAGAACTGTAGAGTACAGCAAAGTAAGATCTTCAGAAGAACTTAGAAGACTCAGCATCTGTTTCGGGAAAAGGCAGATACAATAGGTTGCATATTCTGTAGGTAGTGTTTTAAAGAACTGTTTTCCTGAGAGGGGTTCCAAGAAACCCCTTTATGTTGCACGTGAGTTGGTCGCTGGTCCTTTTGGTTTTGTTGGGTTTTTTTTGTATGTTGGATTAGGAGACATCAGACTTGAAAGAAGTGAGAGATGAGAGGTGAGAGAATTTTTCTGCAAGTCAGAAGAAAACAGTCGACACTAAAACAGTGACGACTGTTGGTTTTTCTGGTTTTGCGTGCAAGTAGAGTTTAATGCCTTTGGAGGGTAGGTTACTTCTTTGAAAGATGCCTGCGTTGTGTGATGGAGAAGTACTCTGTCTGTTAGATGTAGCTTTCATGCTTTGAGGAGGGGAAAACAAACCAACCCAAACCAAGAGCTTGCGTGGAAACCCAGGGCAGCCGCTACCTTCAGGCCTTCCCGAGTGGTATCTGCTGGTTCACTTGTCCCTCCCTGTGCTCTGTTGGGCTAGAGGAGTGTGGCGTGCAGCGTGGAGAGGTGATGTCAGTCTTAAATTTTTCTAGCGTAACATGTGGCTTCTAGTCACAGAGGGAATGGATGAGATGATAGAAGGTACGTTCTTTGTGTGCGACGTCGGAAAATCTCATTGCTTCCGTTGATGGAATAACAGCCTTTTGAGTCAACTGAGGATAGTTTGGCTAACAAAGTGCTTCGGCGTTTACTTCTTAAGTGATAACCACAACCGTGGTTTCTTTGTGTTTTAAGTATATTTTGGTCAGTTCTATCTGTCTTAAACCAGATCTGTTGTTTTTCAGGTGGAATCATTTATCTTGGATCAGGATGATCTCGAAAACCCTATGCTGGAAACGGCTTCAAAATTGCTTTTGTCAAGTACTGCCGATGGTGCTGACCTGAGAACAGTAGATCCAGAAACCCAGGCAAGATTAGAAGCTTTACTTGAAGCTGCAGGTAAGTACTCGTGTCCCATACGGGTTTAACCCCGAAGCCCTTACACATGTGGCCATACTGGAACTGCTTGCATAAGGCTAATCCATATGAGCATGCTACAAATGCAGGCTGTAAGGCGGTGTGAGCTTGGCAAGGTTGTGCAAGTCATGGAAGAGAAAGAAATTCGTTAAAGCACTTGAAATTTTGGAAAATCAGAGTTTCGTGTGAAGGCCGTGCTTCTGTTAGGAGTCCTCCAACGTTGGATTTCTAAAAGCCTGAGTAAAAATTGACACCCGACCTTGGCTTGCAGCCTTATGTCGAAAACTCAATTGCTCAACGAGGCTGTCATTTTGTCACAATTACTGTATGAAACGCTTTAGTAGTTGCCTGCATTAAGTAGTTGCCGATAGTTGAAAAATAATGCCTTCTGTGGATTGGAGGGTTTCATTCGTGCGCATCGCATCCGAGCGCAGCTTTTAAATTAGCGTTGTAAACAGTTAATCCCTTCATTTTGGAAGCTGTAGTTCATTATGCTTGGAATGTGTCTGCCAGCAGATCTCGTAGGCTCAATTTCAACTTCTCTGTTTTCTCCTTTTTTGGCATGCGTACCGATTTGTTGTAAATTGGAATGAAAGGAATAGGTAAGCTGTCTACAGCTGATGGTAAAGCATTTGCAGATCCTGAGGTGCTTCGCAGACTGACGTCGTCGGTCAGTTGTGCGTTGGATGAAGCTGCCGCTGCACTGACCCGGATGAGAGCAGAAAGCACAGCAAATGCAGGGCAGACGGACAAGTAAGCCAAACTTCGTACTGGGATTTTTCAGTCGTTTGCTACTTTTAGAAGCAGTTTATCTCGTTGTTCTTTGAACCTTACTTGAGATAATGAGTGGGACAAAGCCCGTGTTTTCAAACTGGAACTACAAAGCAGGAAAAAGCTGGGACCGTACGTTACGTCGTGACTAGTGATAGAAACCAAGAGTGTTTTGTTTGCAGTGCTACATGATTAGCCTTTCCAAAGGGAAAGTTAGTACTTAATTCTCATTCTTAAATGATTACCAGAGAGGCCTTGTACTTCTGTAGGACGTAACACCGTGCTGCGCGTATGGTGCTGAGGCAGTCCACGGTCACGGCTTCTCTCAGCATGCAGAACTGGGTAACCTCAGTGGTCATCCTGCAGACGTTTCCCTTGTAAACGTCTGTTAAAAGTTTAGTTGCGGGAGAGGCTGAGCATGCACGTTGCTCAATTTACAGACAAGTTACGTGGAAAGCCTCAAGTGTAGAAATGGCACCTCTTTATTTAGCAGTTGGCACTTCTTCGGGTTGTGCTTCCTTATTTGTCGACTGCATCCTCACGGCACGTTGGATTTTTTACTCCGCACGTAGAGCGAGCGTTTCAAGCGTAGTCCATTTTTACTTTTTAATGCTTTCTATCTTTCATTAGCCGCAGCTTGGCAGAGGCTTGTTCAGAAGGAGATGTAAATGCTGTGCGGAAATTGCTAATTGAAGGACGAAGTGTGAACGAGCACACAGAAGAAGGGGAAAGCCTCCTTTGTTTAGCCTGCTCGGCAGGATATTATGAGCTTGCGCAGGTTGGTTTCCTAGCTGTTTTTTTTTTTTAGTATGCGTGTATTGTACAAAAATAAGTGTTGAATTAATGTATTCCAGTCTTATGCACCTGGAAGGCGGTGTTAAGGTAGCGGGAAAGGTCAGTTAACTGGCAAATAAAGACTCTGCGTAAACCGAATGTTCTTTGTGCTTGCTTCTGTAAGTGCTTCTAACGCAAAACTGTGTGGTGGTGAAGGTGGGGGCTTTGTGTAAGCGTTTCAGCCGTCTTGGCACGCCGGTTTGTCACTTGCCAGCGTTGTTGATCACCCTTCCGTTCACAGGTTCTTCTGGCGATGCATGCTAATGTAGAGGACCGTGGTATTAAAGGAGACATAACACCTTTAATGGCTGCTGCTAATGGTGGACACGTCAAAATTGTCAAGTTGCTGCTAGCTCATGGTGCTGATGTGAACGCACAGTCCTCGACAGGTAAGTAAGTGTGTTAGAGCTTGTCGAAAACGACTGACAAGCTGAGATTTGCAGTGTGCGGGAAACTTGGTGTGAAAACTTGGGAAGACGGGCCCTCAGCCAAGCAACGCAGAATGCTGCTTTCTGTTTTTACTATTTGGCTTCTGCTTTTTTATTTTTATGAGCCTGTAAAATACTGATTGTGGACATCCAAAGGTGGATGAGGTCAATTAGCAACTGAAAGGTATTTGCATACCTAGGGTTTGTTGCCACGTAGTATTTAAAGCACAGTTTGGGAAGTTTGTGCGTACGTAGGAAATAATTTGGTGTCAGGTCTAGGAAACCAAGGGAGAAGAGTAAATGCAAGAAGATGGTCCTCCCCTTCCCCCCGCCCGTGGCGGTTTTGTAGGCATTTGTGTTCAAGTGACCAAATCGGGAAATTTTCTTAGTTTGCGCAGCCTTGAAGCGGAGAGATTGTGCGTAGTCAACAGTCGCTGACAAAGAGAGTACTGACCCTGAATGATGAGAACAGTTGGGATGCCAGAAGAGACTTTATTTTTATTTTGTCTTCTTTAGTGAAATAGTTCTGAGTAGTTATCTGCTTTGACCTTAACTTTTTTCAAGATATCCTTCATAAAGGCAGGCTCTCGGACTGTTCTGCTCAGAGATGCGTTCGTAGTTTTTCCACGGAGGTTGTTTTCGTCTCCTTGTAAAGGCTGTGAGCATTTTTTTTGAACTAGCCCTCTAGACGTGTTTAAGACTTGAGTTAGAAGCAGCAGTTCATTCTGCTCCTAGTTTTGAGCTTTGCTTTCTCCAGCATACGATGTCCCTGCTGATTAACAGGAAAAGGGATGGGCTTTTGTGCCGGAAGCTGGGATTAGCCAGGGTAGAAATGGGAAGAGAAGTGCATCGATAGGGTCACCAGGCACATGGAGATCTTTGTTGTGTCAGCATTGAGCTACTCTGTGCAGTTACTTGCTTCCCCCCTCCCCTGTAGTTACTGGCCCGTATCCTGAAAAAAACCCGTTCCTTAAGGTAGGTAGGTAAAAGCGATGAAACGAGAGTAAGTTGAAGCTCCCAGTCTGGAAACACTATCGAATACTGTTTTCAAACCTCCTTCTCTTCTGGCTTTAGGCAATACAGCCCTGACGTACGCCTGTGCCGGAGGCTACGTAGACGTTGTGAAAGTCCTGCTGGAATCGGGCGCTAGCATTGAGGACCATAACGAGAATGGTCACACGCCTCTGATGGAAGCGGGAAGTGCCGGCCACGTGGAAGTGGCCAGAGTGCTGTTAGAAAATGGAGCGGGCATAAATACGCATTCCAATGAATTCAAGGAGAGCGCGCTTACGCTGGCTTGCTACAAAGGTATAGTACCGCCTACCGTCTGTGTAACTAAGGTGTATCGAGCGTGGAAGAGCGTGACAGGTGTGAAAAGTCTTTGCCAACCTGCATTCGTTCAGCCTTGCTGTCCAGGACAAAATGAATTTAAAGGCTACGAACAGACACTTCCTGATGCTTTTATCCTAGCTGTGGTACCACGCAGCATGTATGTGCCGTATGTAAAACCATGATCAGTGAGGAGAGCGTCGAGTATCAAGATAGAAACCTTTTGTCCGAGTCATTATGATGCTTTAAAAGATTCTCTAGTAAATGAATGAGGAGACGAGGAACTAATATGCTTTGTCATAGAGTAAGTCTGGTAAACCTTCTGTATTTTAGCTATATTATACAAAATACCTCTGCCTAGGTACAGAAGTTATTTAATTTTGAAGGACTTGGCACTTGGAAAACACCCGAAATCTAGGACCTTGCCTTTCAGGCGTCAGTGCTTCAGCAGCAGGCCTTTCTTGCCTCCCTCAGAGTATTAGGCAGCTCTCTTGCATTGCCCAGGCAAGGGCTGAAGATGTTTAATTAAGAGGCCAAATGCGTTCACGCAGCTGAGCAGTTGCCGTTACAGTCACTTAGGACGTGTTTTATTAGAGCTATTAAAGTGGCTCTTGGCATCGTGGAGTAACGATGTCAGTAGCAGAGTTAGTTCTGTGGCACCGCGGTAGAAGATGCTCTTAGTCTTTCTCTTACGTTTCTTTTATCTGCCTTGACAAATTCTGGGTTCCCTGTTGCTGAAGGCCCTCGAAAGCCACGGTAACTGTCTTTGGTAGTGGCTGTCAGGGCAAGGCTGTGATTGAAAGAGGGGAGTGGGACCCCAAAACTTTGCCTCCCTGAGAAAATGTGCTCGAGGTCTGAATCCCGAAGTGAGGTTGGAGAGCAGAGAGGAAAAATAATAACTCTGTGCTTAGTCCGTTGTTGACTGTGAGATATGGGACAGAAGTGAAGATATTCAGGCTTTTATGTTTTTCACCTTATCCATTTATGATTCGGCTATCTTGTGTGTATTTCTGTGTTGCTCCGAATCTCACGTTTAGGGCATAAAAATTATCTGGCCTTCCGTTACCTTCGTTATGTACGTTAGACCCTTTCTATGATTTCTGAAGTCGTTTTATCTGTTAAATATTTTGTCTTTCAGGCCATCTAGAAATGGTGAGATTTCTGCTGGAAGCTGGTGCAGACCAGGAACACAAGACAGATGAAATGCATACTGCGCTCATGGAGGCTTGCATGGTAAGAGGCGTATGGCTTGAGCAATGAGGCGTACGTTCTCTCTTGTCACTTCTGAAGAGGAACCAAGCGATTCCTTCTGGTCTCCTTTTGGTACAGAACCTTGCGGTGTGCTGTTTCGGTTCTCCTGTGTGCTCGATGGCCCTTTGGCAGAAGAAATTGGAGGGGGGGGAAATACCTGGGTGAAAAGTAGAGCTTCCTCAACCAGCAAAATTGAACTCGTTCCTCTCGTGGCTGACAAAGTAGTTGAATCCTTAAGAGACATCAGCAAAAGATTAAATCACGTGAGTGTTAGCAGGAGAGCTCTCTTGACCCATCCTTTGACAAAGTAGGTTTCTGTGTGCCCAGGTGCACTTTGTTTTTTTTCCCTGACGAGGCAGAAGTCAGTGAGTAAGGTTGTGCTTGTTGTCCCAAAGCAGGCTCTGCAGGCGACATCTCTCCTTGCGGTGTCACATCTCACTTGCTCTTTGCCCTTCTGATAATTGTGGGGCCTGGTTTGAAATGGATATTTTTGTGGCCTCAGTTCAGAGAAATTAATGACTGCAAGAGGTAGCCAAAAAGAAATGCTAGTAATTTATTTGAACGGAATTTTTTTTTTTATTTGTGTAATTTTGTGGGCTTCTGGGTGAGCAACTTGCAGTTTATGATGGGAAAATCTTTTATACAGGAATCTCCAAACAAAATAACTTCAAGTGCAAGATTCTCGGTGGTTGTTGAGATGCTTTTAATAATTCTAATGTGCTAAACGTAGGCAGCAAATATGGTCGTGGCCTGGCTATTGGAGGCATTTAACGTACCTATGTCAAGTTTAAGGAGTTTGTAAGCTAAGGTTTCTCCCAGTTGTGGGTGGTTTCGTGTAGCCACGTGCTCCTTGAGGAGGCGGCAGGATCAGGAGCTGGGTGGGAAGCAGCTGGGAAGTGTAAGGGGGAAATTGTTAACTTCTTACTAGTGAAGTTTGATGATGTTGCTTTGCCCACTTGAGCCAATTGTAAAATGACAGCGTGGAATAGATTACCCTTTTATGAAATTTAGTAGGATTCTGAGAACCACTCCTGATTTCTGGATAATAGCTTTTAGCCATATAACACAAATACATGTGAAGCTTCCCCTTGAAAAACTTGCGTATGGGTACGTTTTAAGGCTGGAATGGTGTCGCCGTTGCCGGACTTAAGATTGCACCAGGCTTTCGTGGTGAAGAAAACTCGCTAAATTGTTGTCTTTAGATAGTTTCTCTGTTTGAAGTCCTGTTAGGCTTGAACAGCTACGTAAGTCTCCTATATGTGCATCTTCTTTAAAGCGCGTATCCTATTTGAAATCGATTTCCTTCCTATTAGCCGAGGTAATAGTATTCAATGGCTTTGGCCTTTTCCCTAGGAGATCTCTTTTGATGATGGAGGGAATGTGCCCATTTATTCCCTTTATTTCTCCTCCAGGAACTGTTTAGGCTTTGGTCCCCCCTCTCAGAGAAGCGATTACGCTGCCTGAGTTTATTAACCCTGCGCCGCACCAAGGCTCGGCAGGGGTAAGCCAGCAGGGTGAACATCCAGCAGGTGTCAGGTTGTGTTTCTAGAACTGCGAATGTTTTGGAACTTTTCCTGCTGGAGAAAGGCAAATGAAACAAAGCGGAGCGGAACTGCGCTGCATTTTTACACTCACAGACGCGCAGAGTTTTCCTTGTGACCCCGAGTTGCGGTAGGCTGTTGTGCAACGCGTCCTGCAGAGGCTTCCCCTGCCATTCAGGGTGCATAGCTGCAGCATGCTTGGGTCGGTCGGCAGTTTGTTTATGCCTTACGCCAACGTATTCCAAGTCCTTCGTCTGACTCTGGAACTTAAAGGTAAAACTGCAAACTAGTCTCTTAAGTTCCCTTTTTACCCTTGTCTCTAAATAGAGTTCTCATGGGTTGGGTTTTTCATGTCATCGGCCTTGTGTAGTGTCACGTTGTGCATCTCGGCCTTAGAGCAGTGGCGCGAATCCTTGTTTAGTCTTCCCTGAAATAGCTGTAATGGTTCTGAAATCAGCCAGATATGGCTGTTCAAGGAAGTTAACGACTTCAGATAGGGGAATCAGTTACAGAAACCACTCTGCTTCTCACGAAGTTGTTAGAAAGGCAGGCATGGAGATAAACAGGACTTGAGCTATTGTTTATCTCGCTCTGAAGGCTTAATAGATTAACCATATAAATATCATGGGCGCTGTCCTTGCGGCGAGTTCCCTGGAAGGTGACGATAAAACTATTTTGTTTGATGTTGCAGTAGCTTTCAGATCAGAAGTTTACAGTTCTGGAAGCCTTCTTTTCCGTGCCACCTTCTTCCCTCCACCGACAGACTAACAAAAGTCCATCGGACTCGCAGAATTGTTGAGACTCGTTTTTTATTAAGATTTACTGAGCAATAGGAAAAAGTCTGTCTCCTTTATTTCTGCAGGAAACTGTTCCTAAGTAGGCGTTTCCTCGCTGCTGCTCAGAGTTGATGGATAGTTGAGACAGTCTCAGTACCTTGAGCTCTACTCAAGAGAGGGAGCAGCTTTCTCTAGCAGTACTTAAAAAGGTTACAGTTTGAAATAAAGCAGTGCAGGGGCTTCTCATCTCCGCATGTGTTCCTGCGGAAACGGTTGTCGCTCTTCAGTAGCAGAAGAAAACTATTTTCTCTAGAATAGCATTGAACTTCAATGTATGTTACAGAACTGCTTGTATGCGGCATAGCGCTTGCATGCAAGCCAGCGAGACCTTTAAACCTTGTCCTACAAGGCGTTGGGGAAGCTGCTTCTGACGGAGAGCTTTTTTATAGGCAGCAGTTACCATTGGTTTAATGCAAATGAGCCGCTGGGCAACGTGACTTGCCTTGTGGGAGCAAAAGGCAGGTTCGTCTGGTTTGCGCTTCCTCTTCCTGCACTAAGCTCATCTTCAACAGCAGGGCTGAGGACTGATTGCCCCCAGTGAGTGATGTGGTGAGCTTGTGCAGATTGGTCAGAGGACTTTTGGGGATCTAAGAGCAGTTAGGAGGCTTTTCCTAGCTGTTGTAGAAGAGCTGAACAGCACCACCCCACTGCAAGGTCTGTGAAAGCACGGATAGAATTTCCTCGGGCGGCTAAACCCCAGCGCTTATTCTCAAGGCTCTCTGGCCCATATAAGAAGCTCAGAATCGTAGCTTTGTACTGCTCTTTGCCGCGCGTCCGGGATGATTAGTGAGCTGTCTGGCCAGAGCGTGACGGTTAGGGTACTGTTTCCGCATTTCCCTGCGGAAAGAGTCTTCATGGAGTCTTGGAGGTTTCCCCTAAAATAGTATTGTCATTTCATCTACGAGGCGAATATGTCCTAGTTAATGCCCTAGATATTTTTCTGAGAGGAAGCGATGTTTTGCTCACTGGATATCAGAAGAAGGTATAAAACGCTTACCAAAATGAAGCGTACAAATGTCAGATGCAGTTTCGTGTTCTGCCTGGCAAAGAGCTCTTTGGGGTTGTGGTTTCTAGCTTGGCGAGGACGGCGATGGCTGCCGTTTGCTGCAGTTAACCTGAGGTCTAGGTGTGCGTACCTGGTTCGGTGGCAGCCTGGGGACAGCCTTGTGTTTCTGGTAAGCTGCTGGTTTTCCTACGCAGCCCTCCTGTGTTTTGTGCGCCAGACCTTTTTGCCGTTACGGTTACTCCAGGTTGGAATGATGGCAGTTTCCTCACGGAGAAGACCAGCCTGGAGGGTCCGTGCTGTTGTTGGACTGCGGTGACCGAGCGAGTCTCCAGCCTCTGTCTGAACAAAAGCAGAATTAAATGGCAGTTGGCTATGTCGCTGTCAGGCCTCCAGTGTCAACATCTAGCTGAAAAGCCACTTCAGATAGGTCCGGAATTTATGACATAATAAAAAGATGATGAAGATCATATGCTGACGTATTTTCTTTGTTTATAAAGGAAGAAAGCAAACTTAGGAGCTACCTTTTGGTAAAACGAGTTTGACAGCTTGATAATGGCATATGGAAAACCCTGCCACGACCTTGCCGAGGGAAGGCTGCAGTTCGGGTGGCTCCTGTGATGTATGAGGAGCCCCTGACACGTGGTCTTGTTTTGGCTTTTCTCTTGCAGGGAGAAAGTAAGTCCTGACCCGGCTATTAAATTGAGCAGTGAAGTAGTTTGGCAGGAGCCAAGAGGCAAGCGATGTCATTGTGCACGGCTTCTTTTTAAGAAAGGAAGGAAGCAAAATTGTTAAACTTAAATCCTGTCCTCTCTTCCCCCTCCCTCCCCCAAAGCTGGGAATCTAGCGTAAATACTCCGAGACATCAACAGTCTGCATGGCCGCAGGACGAGCTGTGTTCCTGACCTGCCTTGTTTTTATAACTAAAACGTGCTGCATTTAACAAATGACGCAAGTGCGTGTTGTATTTAAACCGAAATTCCCTCTCTTTGACCAAGCGGGGAGCGTTGGCATCGAGTGACTTGTTTGCAGTGTAAAGGTTTGATCGCCTTTAGGAGGAACGTAAAAACCTGTCCTGACATCCGAGAGAAGATAGCTTTTTTTTTGTGACTGCGATTCTCTTACACTCTTCATTTATTAGGCTGCTCGTGGTGTTAGTAGTAAACTTGTTGGCAGAATGCAAGAGGAAATACATTTGAGTGGTAACTTATTTCTTAGAATTTGTGTCCCTTAGATCATTTTGCGTGTACTGTTCTGTGTCTACAGTCTGTAACAAAGAGGAGTCCTGGGTGTTAGAGGATTTTTGGTACTGTTCATGCTTCTAAGATAGCGTCGAGCTCCCTCTCAACTGCTAGGGTTTTGTTTTGGTCCCACGGTCCCCATCCACTCCAACTTGAGCCTGATTGATAGGAAGAAGTTGACCAGCTTGTTACTTAGGCCGTCGGCAGGGAAGTTTGAGATGTGGTTCACAATATTTCAGTTTGAATTGAACGTATTCAGTAAAATATGCTTGAAGTTGCTTCAGGTGCCTGTTTTAATAGTAGATCTTTAGCTTTTATCCAAATACTTAGGAAAACCATTTAGGAAAACTATTAAGCAAGCTTAATGATGGTTTCCGATTTCTTTACTCACTGCTTTCTGTGTCTTCTGAGAGAATTTAAGTTGACGACCACTTAAAGCTTTGGAGAAGAGCAGCGATTTTTCCGTTTTGGCGGTCTTTTGATCCTGGTTCTTTGAATTCCTAGGATGGCCATGTGGAAGTGGCAAGATTACTTCTTGACAGCGGAGCTCAGGTGAACATGCCTGCTGACTCTTTCGAGTCTCCGTTGACCTTGGCAGCCTGCGGCGGGCATGTCGAACTGGCAGCTTTGTTAATTGAACGCGGAGCGAACTTGGAAGAGGTAAACGACGAAGGATACACACCACTAATGGAAGCGGCTAGAGAAGGCCATGAAGAGATGGTGGCGCTCTTACTTGGTCAAGGTAACTGTTGCGGTGCCTTCTGTGGACTGCCATTCGATGGCCATCTGCGTGTGTTGGGGGGGAGAAGAAAAAGCAAAGTTACTGTAATTGTTGTTTTCTCCTTCAACTTCTCAACTCCCCCTGCCTCCTTTTTGAGCAGTTTGAGCGGGGGGGTTAGCAGCATATCCTTTGCTCTGCTCGTTTGCTTTGTAAGCAGTCATTCTGAATTGTTCCCCAGAACAAGTTTGCGCTTTTCAGACAGGTGCCGAATAGCGAACGGTTAAGGTGGGTGACTTGCGCTCTGCGCGATGGCCTTGGCCTATCTTGAGATGGTGTTAGTGCTGAAAAGCCATAGAGAAGTGCTTTGAGGGTCTCGGAGGGGCTTCCAAAGCAGTTAAATAAAGTTGAAGTCTTTTAGTTTGATATACTGTGATTTTTATAAGAAAATTTCTGCAGCTCTGGAAATGGGATACGGAGTAAGAAGCTGCCTTGTGCATTAGGAATGGCTTTGCTGGTCTCAGTAACTACAGTTTTCTGATGGATGTGTGGTTTTGGTGTTTTCTTTTGTTTCAAGGAGCAAACATCAATGCTCAAACAGAGGAGACGCAAGAAACAGCATTAACTCTGGCTTGCTGTGGCGGTTTTTTGGAGGTTGCCGACTTTCTTATTAAAGCAGGAGCTGACATAGAACTTGGTTGTTCTACACCTTTGATGGAGGCTGCTCAAGAGGGTCATTTGGAGCTGGTTAAATATTTATTAGCTGCAGGTATGGAGCAATTTTGTTAACAGTTTTGTAGAGACTTAATGTAACCTAAAGAGAAGAATATCTTTTTCCATATTCATAACATTTTCGTTAGTAGCTTCTTGAAGTTGACTGCAAAGGTTTGTGGAACCCTAAGTACTTTACCAGTTGGACCCCAATTTAGCTTTTGAAGAATAAGTTGATGTAAACACGCTCGGAACTGAACTTTTAGTTTGTTTTGTTTGTTGGGGTTTTTTTAATTCATCTGGCGTATGATTAAGTTGTCAGTTTTGTAGATGTGGGATTGGAAGGACGAAATTAACAATTTGCTGTCTGATCTGGTAAAGGTTATGGAGAGGCTTGTGTATTTTCCATAATGAACTTCATAAAGCTTACACACTCGTTACTACTGCTTCAGGGGCTAATGTGCATGCAACAACAGCAACGGGTGACACAGCACTGACATATGCCTGTGAAAATGGCCATACTGATGTAGCAGATGTCTTACTTCAGGCAGGCGCAGATCTGGTAAGTCATTACCTTCTTAAAAAAAATCTAATTAGGAAATAACACTGTGAATATTGTCTTTTTTTTTTATCCTTTGTTCATTGCTGAAAACTCATGGAGTTGGCTGCTAATTGCTATAGTTGTATTCCAATTATCTTTTAAGCTTTGTCTTTTAACTAAGTGAGAATCAGTGACGCTTTTCTAATGGATTTTAGGCTGTTGAATTACCTGAAAGTGCTTAGGTCAGTCACAGTACTCTGGCCATTGGTGTCGAAAGCATTTCCGAGCCATTCAAGGTTGCTTGTCCAGAAAAGCGGGGGATTTGGTTCTTTTGTCATGTGCAGTCCTGAATGGTGCTCAGCTTTGAATTGTTGAGCTGATTATGGGTTAGTACTTGTACCTGCAAATTTGTTGTACTCCTTATGCAGCAAACAGTTGATAGTTCTGATGCGAACTATTTGCTGTACCGTAATGGAATTAAGGTGACGGAGGTAAAGTGATTTTTGCATTTCAGTAGGCTTGTACAGCACTATGTTATCAAAAAAGTGAAGTTAAGCATGACAGAAAACATTTTGTTTAACTAAAATCCCTACCGTGGGCTCGAGCGCTTCTTGTTGAGGAGTCTGAGCTGTACAAAGGTAGGTAGGTAGGTAGGCTCATCTGTCTGCGAGATACACTCAGTTCCACTGGTAGCTAAAGGTTTATGTCTGTAGTTTGTGAAACACTGAAAAAAGATCTTCCATGTCTGGTATTTCTCCATTCAGAAAAACCCAAAAGGCTGATTTGCATCCTTTCACATGTGCTGCTTCTGAATTTTGAATTTTAAGCCTTTCTTTATCTGCTGTAGGAGCATGAATCAGAAGGTGGAAGAACTCCTCTCATGAAAGCTGCAAGGGCAGGTCACGTTTGCACTGTTCAGTTCTTGATTAGCAAAGGTAAGAGTGTGCAAAGGCTTTGGTTTTCCTGCTCTTAGATATGCTGGACGTTAAGAACACATCAGCGCTAGTGTCGCTTCCTTGGATTTGGTTCAAATATTTTAACTCAAGCGGGTCATTGATTCTCAAACTAGGCGCGTAATGATCACCTCTGGTTTCTGGTGAGATTGGCGGGAACGGCAATTACTGCTGGAAGTGGTTACAGTAAAAACAGCGACCGTGGCGGTGGTTGCCGAGTGTCTCCATGCTCCTGGTGCAACTTTTGAGCGTTGTCTCTTCAGAACTTGAACTTCAAGTGCCCGTTTATTTCAAAGTTTTGATTGTAACTTGCTTGATGCCGTCAGAACTATCAGCTCCAGCCATACATGGCTGTTGAACGCTTAGAGTTGATTCAGAGCTCGGAATTGCTGTTTTCTCTCTCTTGAGCTGGTACTGACGGATTTTTCTTGCACCTTCGTTGTACGGAGCAGGACTGGCCTAAAGCTTCCGGTGTGGTGTAGCTTTGCCTGGGTGGATTGTAGAGGAAAGAAGCAGAGCTGCAGTTAATCGTCTGCTTGCTGGTGCTAAGATGCATGGATTAGGTGGTTTTTTGGTTGGTTTTGGGGCGTTTGTGTGTTTTGTTGTTGGTTTTTTTTTTTTTTAAAAAAAAGAGGCATAGCTCTGGCACAGTTGCTGGCAAAATAAAAAGCAATAGCTTCACCTGCTATGTGACGTGTCATGCTTATAACGTAGCCGTTTGAACAGTGGGTTTGGGGTGCTAGTCCAGGTAGGGTTGCTTTTTTTTTCTTGCGACATGTTAAATGGTGTTCCGATGATAGTCGTAATTGACTGTTAGATTTAATTTAGCAGTTGTGAGACTGCAGCCGTGGAGAACTAGATTTTCCTATTTAAGAAAAAAGTTAACTTACTGTTACTTTTGGTAGAGGACAGTGGGTTGAAGTCTCTTGAAAATAATCTTTCCCCTCTATTTTTGAAGGAGCAAATGTGAATAGGACCACGGCTAACAACGATCATACGGTCTTGTCGCTGGCCTGCGCTGGAGGTCATTTGGCAGTTGTGGAGTTACTGCTAGCTCATGGTGCTGATCCTACGCACAGATTGAAGGTTTGTCGCTCAGCTACCTTACTTCCCTCTGAGGCGGTCTTCCATTAACCTTAAAACTAACGCTGCCCAAGCGAATTTGCTCCTTTGGTATTCTCTGCAACTGACCCAACATGTCGTGAGTTAAATAGGAGTAAGATGCAAGAGCTGGTATTTCCACAAGCAGCCATCGTGCTCGTGAGCGTAGGCGTCGAAGTTGGAGTGAGGAGGAGCGTGGGTCTGTTGATGACGGTGAATGTAAAGGTTGCGCTCCAGTTGTAAGGTCATAATGGAGGAAGAGGAACGAAAATTTTAAAAAGTACTATTCTTTTTGGAAATGCTTTAACAGAGTCCGTAAGGTTTAGGTGTGGACTTAGGGGAGATTGAATGAGTGTTTAATAAAGCGGTCTTATAGATAGTGTGTCGTGTCTCCCAAACCGCTTCAGTGTTGTCTTGTTTTGATGATGCTGATTTCTAATACTGAGATCTTTCCCTCTTCAGGACGGATCGACTATGTTAATAGAGGCAGCAAAAGGCGGTCACACTAGCGTGGTTTGTTACCTTCTAGACTACCCAAACAACTTGCTTTCTGCTCCTCCACCTGACGCTACGCAGCTGACCCCACCATCCCATGATTTAAATAGGGTAAGATTTAAGGGCTGGTTATCTGTGGATTTGTGGGGCGCTTTTGCATTTCTTCTTGCGGCTTTCGTGAACTGCTGAACCATAGGCGAACACGCTAAAAAATAGCTTTGAGCTGTCACGAGAATGGTGAAGACGCTTTGAGCATCGCTGTGTGTAGTGCTTTCATCGTTCTTCTTATTGCTCTATTAATATTATCGGAAAAAAACAAAACAGCAAGTGAAAAGGTCTGCTTTAATGAGGCTCTCTAGAATTACATTTGTAGCCCGTTGTGGCTTTTATTTGCCGTACCGTAGTATAGCACTGTACCGTGCTGAGACGAGTAATGGTTGGCGAGTAATTTCTTAGGTTAAAAATGCAAAGTATAAAGAAATTGGAATATCTCAAATTGTTAACTGTTGAACTCGGCATATTAAAAACTGTATTAAATGTTATTAGTCACCATTAAAGTCTGCTTTTCTAACAGGTTTTGTTTACCTTCTATTGAAGTATAACTAGATTAGAGTATGAGAAAAGTAATCTGTTAGTATCCAACGTTTTAGGCTCCTCGTGTACCAGTGCAGGCGCTGCCCATGGTCGTCCCACCCCAGGAGCCTGACAAACCCCCTGCTAATGTCGCCACAACCCTTCCCATCAGAAATAAAGGTCAGTCTTAGTTCCGGAGCTTATTTTCTAAATATCCTTCCTAGGTAGAAGAATAGAGGGTTGCACTTCTAGCAGAGTAGCTCCTATGAAGAGCGTTTATGGATTCAGTCAAGGCAACTGCAATTTATGATTTTTATTTTTTTTAAGGATTTGCTTATCCGCCAAATATGAAGTGTCAGTCATCTAACCCTATAATCATAAAGCGTCAAGAAATCTGCCTAAGTAAATACGTTAAAATATATATTAGTCTGACATACTGGACTAATGCAAAATGTCACCCAGAAGCCTATAAAAATTTGATAATGGGAGCTGTAAAAACACTGTTAATCTCCATATCGTAGTTGATTTGATAACTTGTGTTTACTTAGGAGAGTAGTCTTGGAGTGGGTTTGACTAATTTGATTGAAGGCGGAATTTCTTGTGCTACAAAATATTTAGTCTGATGTGGCTCAGGTCCTCCTAGGACTAAATTTGCATCTATTTTGATATCGCCATTTTGACACTTAACGCTTTCTGTGCTTTAGAATTCTCTTCCAAAACAATTTTTATCGAGGATCAGCAGTAGTGCAAATACAGGCGTGCATGTCATAAAATTAATACTGTGTGTACACTTGTATTGTTCTGGAAATACAGCGAGGATGACTGGAAGAAACTGGGCGCCTCCACTGACTCAAATCCTGAGTTTTGATTTGCCTTTCGCCCTTCAAAATTAACCGATTGTTCCTCCTCCAACCGGTACGGCAGACCGTGTCAGCTGTGTTACTGTGGACTTCTTCATAAAAGATGAATTGGATTAGTCCATCGCTCATTCTTGCAGGAAGGCTGAGATATTTGCCTTGCCTGGGCAGAGAGCCGAGTTTTGACACAGGCAAAACCATGTTTGCTATGGGTAAAACGTAGTGGCTAAACATACCCTGTTAGATCACGTTAAATATAAAAGACTAGCCTGGGTTCTAGCGCTGTTTGACAACTGAGCAAAGCTGGATACCTGTAGCGAAAGGATTCAGTAGTCCTAGAAAGCGTAGCGCTTCCTAAAATGTTCCGAGTTGCTCACAAAGCTGGCGGCCCAGAACAAGTCACCTGTCCCTCGAGATGTTTTTGCCTCGCTTTTGCTGTGCTTTCGGGGCCGTAACCATACGTTTATGTCTTAACACGATACCAGGCGCAAAACGTCAAGTAAAGAGACAGCCTATCCTTTCTTTTGGTTTCCATTTATCTCGTAGCACCACTTGATAACAGGCAGCGGCTCTTGAGACAATCGCTTCATTTGGCAAAAGTATAACAATTGTTGGAGTAAATATGTCAACGTAGCGCAGGGTTATTGGGAATGTACGCGCAGTAATCTGTACTGTTAAATTGCAATCTGACTGCTGTGTTAAAATTGATAGCGAAAGGTGCGGTTTTCTTTGAGGGCCTTACAGTACACGCTGACCTTCTGTGGGTGCTGTGTCTTGGTGCATAACCGGCCATTTAGCGTCCCAACAGTAGCTCTATAATGAGGATGCCATTCATATGCACTTCCATTGGTTCTGAGGGGGTTTCTTTTTCACACAGCTGCTTCTAAACAAAAGTCCAGCAGTCATTTGCCAGCAAACAACCAGGATGTACAGGGTTACATCACCAATCAGTCTCCAGAGAGCATTGTAGAAGAGGCTCAGGGCAAGTTGACAGAGCTGGAGCAGAGGATAAAAGAAGCCATAGAGAAGAACGCTCAGCTGCAGTCCCTGGAATTGGCACACGCTGACCAGCTCACCAAAGAGAAGATTGAGGAGCTGAACAAAACGAGAGAGGAACAAATTCAGAAGAAACAAAAGATTTTGGAGGAACTGCAGAAAGTGGAGCGAGAGTTACAGCTGAAAACTCAGCAGCAGCTAAAAAAGCAATATCTAGAGGTAAAAGCGCAAAGAATTCAGCTCCAGCAGCAGCAGCAGCAGCAGTCTTGCCAGCATCTGGGACTACTGACTCCCGTTGGGGTAGGAGAACAACTCTCAGAGGGAGACTATGCACGATTACAGCAAGTGGACCCCATCTTGCTTAAAGATGATCCTCAGCAAGCTGCTGCGCAGACGGGCTTTGCACCAATTCAGCCTCTGGCGATGCCGCAAGCTTTGCCTCTGGCAGCAGGTTCCTTACCTCCGGGGTCCATCGCAAATCTTACAGAACTGCAAGGTGTTATAGTTGGACAGCCAGTATTGGGCCAAGCACAACTAGCAGGGCTGGGGCAAGGAATACTGACAGAAACACAGCAAGGGTTAATGGTAGCCAGCCCTGCTCAGACGCTCAATGACACGCTGGATGACATCATGGCAGGTGGGTTTATATTGTTATGAGCAGGTGTAATATTTGCTTGACTAGTTGAGGGTATGTCCACTTCTTTATATGTGTGTGTGTGTGTGTGTTTGTGTATTCCTGCTAGCTCTACAGCAAGTACCACTCGCCTACTGCTCCCTGTCTTTAGGAGTTCAGAAAACTATTCTTAACTTTTCAATTTGCAGGGTTGCCTTTCCTTTTGTTGAGCTAACTGGTGTCTGTTTGCCAGGTTGGTATGGCGGAAGTGGCGTTTTTAACTCGTCGTAGTCGGGGGGGGGACACGTGCCAGGGTCTGACGGTTCTACTTGGGCCTCTTTGTAGCTCAGGAAGGACACCTTGACGGTACTGGCTAGCGCTTGGGGCTGGCTAACTGCAAACTGGTACTGACTCGGAGTAGGGTTCGAGCAACTGTGGCACCGCCTCAGGCCTGTAGTGTGTGAGGAACCTGTAGGCTTGTCTTTTGAGCGGGAGCTGCTCTAGTTGGCCTTGAACAGTCTACCTATTGGAAGCTTTTACTTCTGTTTGAAAGAAAGGTGAGAATCCTATGACTTCTAAAAACGTCCTTTCATAAAAATGGCCGCTTTGTCGGCAAAACCCAAATTTAGCCCTACCGAGTTGTTAATCGCTTTGGAGAATTCTTTACCTGGCGAGAGCGGTGCTTTTAGGGCCTTAACTAGTAAAATAAAAAAATGAGATGGGTTTTAAATACCGTAGGAAGTGTGAGTTGTTAGCGTTTGGTTTACACCTGCTTCGGTTGCACTTAATCCCCTTTACATGTTAAAGTAGTCGCTGAAATAGTCATTTTGGCTACTTACCTGAATACAGATTAACTGTTAGGACATAGTATTAAAAAAAAAAAAAAATGATGTCGCTCGATGAAAATTTGCTGAGGTGCTCTTGGTAAAGCTGATGCACTTTGATTTTTCAAAGTGCTGTCTATTTTGACAAGTCCGCTTTGTAGACTGTTTTCGGAGGAGGGATGTGTGCGGGAGGAAAGTTTTAGCCCAGAGGTGTGGAGCTGGTCCTGCATATACTTCAGGAGTCATTGGAGTATAATAATAAAGGTGCAGAGTGAACAGAAGATAGGGTAATGGTTAAAAATATCCGGTGGTGAAGGCTTAAAATTCTTGGAACAACACTTTTCAGATTGGGCACCTAAGGAGTAACCTGCTGTTCACTAAAGGTGACTGAAACTTAGTGGGGCTACAGAGATTGTTTTCCAAAAGCCAGGTGTTGGAATTAAAGCCTAGACACACAGATTGGAAGCTGTCAGCGGATAAAAACCAAACCGGCTGCGCGAAAAAGTAGATAAAACGCCATCCATCATGCCTTGATAGTTGCGTGGAGCTGCTGGGATACATACCGGTACCGGCCACTCAATTTAAGAGAAGGGATAATTACAGTTCTTGGGTGCTTAGGAAGAATCTGTGCAATGCGCTTCAATTGCATTTAAATACAATTTAAACTTTGCGTTAGGATGTTTGTTATGCGTTTAACTGCATATAACATCTTGAGAATCTACGATTTCAGGTCATCTGCCACGTACTGAAATGCTCACGCGTGCCTTTTTGGGAAGGTCAGGTATTTCCAATGTGCGTTTGAGGGAATGTTTTTGTGCTGCTTTGTCCAGTTCTCAGTATGTGCGTGCACGCTTGCAGTTGGGAATGAGGCCTCAATTCATAGAACCACGGAACGGTTTGGGTTGGAAGGGATCTTTAAAGGCCGTCTAGTCCAACCTCTTGCCATGGGCAGGGACTTCTTCATCTCGATCAGGTTGCTCAGAGCCCTGTCCAACCTGGCCTTGGATGTTTCCAGGGATGGGGCATCTACCACCTCTCTGAGCAACCTGTGCCAGTGCCTCACCACCCTCACCAGGGAGGATTTCTTCCTCCTATCTCCTCTAAACCTACTCTGGTTGAGTTGAAACCCATTCCCCCTTGTCCCGTCACTCCCTGCCCTTGGCACCAGCCCCTCTCCAGCTTTCCTGGAGCCCCTGCAGGGACTGGAAGGGGCTCTAAGGTCTCCCCGCAGCCTTCTCTTCTCCAGGCTGAACCACCCCAACTCTCTCAGCCTGAGGTCTCCAGAGCAGAGGTGCTCCAGCCCTCAGATCATCTCCGTGGCCTCCTCTGGACTCGCTCCAGCAGCTCCATGTCCTTCTTGTCCTGGGGACCCCCGAGCTGGACGCAGCACTGCAGGGGGGTCTCACCAGAGCAGAGTAGAGGGGCAGAATCCCTTCCCTCGACCTGCTGGTCACGCTGCTTTGGGTGCAGCCCAGGACACGGTTGGCTTTCTGGGCTGCGAATGCACGTTGCTGGGTCACGCTGAGCTTCTTGTCCCCCAGCGCCCCCAAGTCCTTCTCCTTGGGGCTGCTCTCGATCCCTTCATCCCCGAGCAAATTGTGCTCTGGAAGGCATTTGCGGCAAGTCTGTTAGAAGCTGTACAGCTGCAATTCCATCTTGGCTTTTCTGAGAGGTGGCTAATCTTAGGGGTTGTTTTTTTAAGTGAGAGCAAACACAGATCTGAGGGTGCAACTTAAGCGCCAGCTTGAATCCACACATCAGAATGTAGCGTGGAGGTGAAATGGGCTCAGTGTGACGCAAAACATTGAAGCAGCAGCGAAATGTTTGATCAGTGGCTTCGTGTGTCGCTTTAATAGGAGCCCTCTAGAGTATTCCCATGGATTTAAACCTTTGATCCTGAGATGACTTGAGTTTAGCTCCATCACAGAGCCGTGGCCTGCAGCACAGGTTACAGAAACAAAGCTTCACCTTGAGAGTGCAAACTTTACCTCATGTCCATCTCTGCGCTTAATTAGTTGCAAACAGTGAGTTTATTTTCCCCGTTTTAAGTCCTTGTTTACAACAAGGCCAGGTGTGCAAATGCTGGTATTAGCCAGAGGCGAGTATAAGACATGGGTGTTGCTGTAGAGGTCAAGTGGTTTTGATAGACGGGACTCAAAAGTAGGCTTCCTCCTACTTGAGAAGCTAATGGGTGTCACTAGAGCTTTACACACTGTGTCTGGCAACACACGGAGAGAATGTACCAAGTTCAGGGGTCTGGGGGTTTTTTTTTTAGGCAAAGGGATAAGTTGAAAAAATGATAAATAACCTTTCAGATTTAAGTTGGCGCTCCTTTCTGATCCTGCCGGAATTGATGACACACGCGGAAGGTTTGCTTTTCAGCTTCAGATGTTGGACAAGTTCTTTGCTTGCTGTGAGGCTAGTGAATAGAAGTGTGTTTTAGGCTCTGTCACGTCGCTCTTGAATGAAAACATTGCCTATGTGAAGTGGTGTGTTAAGGATTTAAAGAGAAGAAATACTTTGGTTTTAATAGCAAACTTTTTTGAAAGTAGTAACTATTGAAAGGGTTATGTCTGCTAACAGAGCCTCACAAAGAACTTGGTAAGATCAGTCCCTGGAAGCTACTTTGTGGGATGAGTCCGTTTTAACTGTGACGGCCTAAATTGATACGTGAGAGAGAATATGCATTGCCTGTTAGTTCCTCACAGAAAATCAGTACTGAAAAAAGACCTGTAGAGCGCCAGCATGACAGAAAAATCAGGAGCCACTGAAAACCGAGAAAAATCTATCCCGCTTGCGACCCGTGCAGGAGCCGCGGAAAACTGAGGATGCAAGCTTTCAGGCGCTGGTGTAACTACAAGTGGTTGCTGGCAATGGTTACGCCGTTCTTGCAAATGGATGGTAAATGCATTTAGTCCTTTGTCCCTGGAGTATTCCCAGACTCCATCCGTTGCTGGACAGCAGGTTTAGTGTGGGACTGAGCCTGCCGCAGCCCACCTTTCAGGCTAACTAACGATCATCCGGGCTCCAGGTGAGCTGCGGCTTTCCGGCTTCCTCCACGGAGCTGCTAGTGCCTAGAAGCAGCGCTGTGTGCTTGTATTGGCATTCAGAACAGAACTTGACTCTTGTAATTCAAGGCATGCTATGCATCTCCAGTGTTCCGTATGGATTTTAAGCGTGCGTGGCAGGACCTTAGCTTTTATAGCTGCAGATACTGCAGAGAAGTTGGGGACAGAGGAGAAGAAACGGAGGGGGGAACAAGCCTGTTGAGTTGGCTTGAAACGAGTTGGAAAAACCTGAGGTGTCTAATATATTTCTTGTCACTTTTTTTTCCCCAGTCCCTCGTATTGGCTTATTGCAATGTAAGGTGAAACCGTTGTTTCATACATCTCCTGTTGGCATTACAGGAGATGGGGAATAACTGAGCGCGAACAACGCTGTGCCCGCAATCAGACGACACTAGTCACAGACTTCACGGTCGACATAAAGATGAAATGGGATTAAAAAGGTGCTTGGTTTGTGCAACATCTTGCGCTTAGTGAACACGCGGAGCGTTCAAGGAAGCAGCAAACTTGAGCAGCGCGAACAACCCCAGGTTCCTTTTCAAAATGTCAGCGTTTTTTCCAGACGCACGTTTTGATTTAGGACACGTAGATCAGTGAGGGAAAAATAGTGCTGGCTCCAATGTTAATTACCTTGCGTTAGCTTTGAGGTTTTTTAATTTGCTGGCTCGGCTGTTCTCTTTGCTCCCTTGATGCTCGCGCAGCATTTGTAAGCCGGGTGGTTCTCTGGATGGTGAGGCTGCTGGGCGTGGGGCAGAAGGTAGCAGAGGCGAGGATTTTTTTTTAACTTAAGCTAAGGGGAAGTTGAGATGTCCAGGAAGAAATCAGTACGAAGAGCAGCTCTGCTGCTAATATCACCAAGTACAAAGGTGGTTGTCTAATATCCAAACAAATGTGGAAGATCGTGACTAGAGTAGTCAAATGGTGGTTGGAGTGATGTATTCAGACGAGGAAGCTTGACCTTGGCTTTGTAACGTGATGAAGACTGGTAGCTGGTCCCGTACCAAGGCACGTACATACTAAAATATTCTAATAATGACCTAGCTTAGAAGACTTTGTTATCCCAGGCATGAAGTAATGATATTTTAATGTTGAAGTACAGACTTTTAGTTGTTTTGCCACTGGTTCGTTAGAGTAGAGGGAGAGTCAGAGGGGAAAGATAAACCTTTGGCTGTTAGTGCGTTTAGATTTGATGATCAAGCTAGTTGGTTACTCTTTTCACTACTCAAGACTGTTGTGAAAATCTTTTGGCTTATTGAAAACTCCTTAATATGTTGGTTTGGACACCATAAAGATTCTGCTCATTGCCCTTGGCTTGTTCAATACAAATTTGAACTCCGCACAGGTGATGTTGAAATAAATATCATCAAAGTCATTACCCGTAAAAATTAATATCTTGTCTCAGTGAAATGCTGTAGGCATATAAACTATATTTGTCCGTGCATTATTGCTGAAGCACACTTGGAATACATTTAATATGAGAACTTTAAGTCAGCATGTGTATTCTCCTCTGCTGGCATGCCTAAAAACATTGATCCGTGGGTTGTACAATAACGGCTTGCTTCCTCCTGGAAAGAGGGGTGCTGGCTTTTAAATGTGTCTCTTCGTTTTTGTTGGGTGTTTGTTGTTTGTGGTGGTTTTCTTCCCCCCCCCATGGCAACACCTTTGGTATATAAAAAAAAAAAAAGACTTTACTGCCTTGAGACCCTCCTAACTACCTTGATTTTTTTATTCTTTTTTTTTTTTAGTCTAAGAGCTTTAATAGTGCCTCCTGTGTTAGAGGAGACGCTCCCCAGCCTCCCCCATATTGGCCCTACAGCAGTAATTCTTGGCAAGTGTTTAAAATACATCTGCTTCTGTAGCAGGGTTAACTTCTTTCACACGCAGATTATTTGATGAGCGTGCTTTTCTATCATCCGATGGAAACGTATTTGGTTAGCTCCCGGTCTATTTTACCATCTTTATCGGGTTCCTTTGGACTAGATCTGAGAGTCAAGGATCATGATTCCTGTCATTCCATTACTGTTTTATGCTGCTTTAACTGCCTCTTTGAACTTACGGAACGAAGGTAAATACGTTAGCTTTTCCAAATTACTTGTTACGACTGTGTATGTGAAGAGGCGAGCAGAAGCGGAAACGGGCAACTTCTTATCTTTCTGTACGAAACCAATTTGAAGCGGTGTTTTTAGGTTGTATCTCTAGTTCACAGTTAGAATACGGAATGGGACGAGTTTAAATGAGATGCTCCAGAGAATGGTATTTCGTTATGATCTTTGTTGAGTTCTCCTCTGTACAGAAGTCCCTTAGGCCGTAGGTTTTGACCCTATGTCCGAATATTTTGGCCTAGCTTCTGTCTGTTTCTTTTAATTCCTACCTAGCATGATTCATCTCATAAGATGAGAAAAGTTTTCAAAAGGCGATCTAATACAAAGATCAAGGGAGTTTGAATCTTGATTTACCCTTAAATATAAGGTTACTCATGCTTTCTGTGTTACAAGTTGGAGGATCTTTGTTTTTCTCAGTGACGTTTATTAGCTTCTTTGCTGGGATTTGGTATGGGAAGTCCAGAAATGAAATTAGTAATGGATGAAAAACAACAAAATGGCATGTTAGGATAGAGCTTTTGTGGTGTATGTTGAAAAACTTACCACTTCAAATTAAATGCAGGAGCTAATTACCAAAGGTTGGCAGTTAGGGACACGGCCGATTATTAAACCCGTTTGAAAAATGGACAGGATTTGAAAACCTGGGGATAAAGGGGCATTATTTTGATGTTCCGGAAGGTGACGTGGTGGTGTACGTTCGTACTGTATGAACACTGACAGTATGTGGAAACTGCACTTGCTTGGTCTTGCGCTTAAAGGTGCTTCTGTCAACTTGATGGGAGAATTGTCCAGTACTTTGCTTTCCCCTTTGCTGGTCACGCCTGACAAAGACCTGCAGAAGTACTGGAGAAAAGGCGGGGGAAGAACACCGAGTCATTTTACGGGGAGAACCAACAACCCCCAAAAGTAACAGAATGGGAGTTTTTCCCCAAAGGCTGTTTTAGATTGCAGTTTGCTCTGTACTTCTCAACATGATATGTATGAACTGAATTTCAGGGAAGCGTGGCAGTCGGTGCTCCTTTGTGTTATGTCGATACACTGTCATTGTCTGTAAAATGGTATTGCCTTTTGCTTATCCTAACAACCTTGACCACAGTTGCTGCAAAATGGCTGTTGAGAAGCTTCCTCTTCTCTGGTTTCAACAAATTGTGCCATGTGAGCCTCCTGACGCGAGCACTGTTGCTTTTTGTTATGTTTATGGGGGCCGGCGGGTGGGGGTGACGGTTGGACAGACTGTTATATGAGATTCTTTGCACTGTTTTAAGAAAAATTGCATAGATACCCACTGATTGGACATGTTCTGCAGTCCTGCTTCTAAAGGTACGGAACTCCTGGGCTAAATAACTGCTGACTTGTTGTAGGGAAGATCTTTGGTTTAAGAGAAATAATAATAATAATACTTTTTTTTTTGTGTGTGGTGGGCTTCTAGAAAACATGCCAATCTGATATTTGCCTATTTATTTGATTGAAAACAATTAACCTTTTTCATAGTTGTTAAATTCAAAGAGTTAAAGGTTCAAAGATTGGGTTAAATGTGTGGAAAATAGGTATTTGTAGACAGCAAAGGTTTTGGGGAGTCGTGTCTGTCGGTGGGAGTTCTGCCCCACTGTCCATCGATTGTCACGTGAAACTGTTCAAGTCCGGTGTTTTGCTTTTACTAAGTGTAATTGTTCTGTTCAACAGCAGTGAGCGGAAGAGCATCTGCAATGTCAAACACTCCTACCCACAGCACTGCAACTTCTGTCTCCCAACCGCAGACGCCAACTCCGAGTCCCATCATTTCTCCTTCGGCCATGCTACCAATCTACCCTGCTATAGATATCGATGCTCAGGTAAGCCCGCAATTGCCACCGCAGCACAGGCGCGGGGAGCCGCTCTGCCTCCGCGGCCCGAGTAACGCAACCGGAGCAAACAGCTCTGTTGTGTACGGAATTGGGTTCTGGAGACTTCATTTGCTGCTTGTAGAAAGCCTGTACAACTCCCCAAGAGCTGCAACCTGCTTTCTGCTGTGGTCTCGCTGAACAAAAGAGAAGGTCTCTGAATGACTAAACGCTTGTATTTCGTATGTCTTTGTTGGACTGGTTATGAAAAACAGGGAAGTTGTCTTCTGAGAGAAATTAAATCTTTTTTTGGCCTGATAGCCTAAGACACAAATAAACCTTGAAATCTTGCACGCTGATTTTTTCCGGTTGTGCTTGAAGTTTTTGGCCAGTGACCGCTTGGGTTGACAGAAGTATGAAAGTACTGAAACCAATAATTTCTGCAATTTTTTTTAACAAGGAAATACTACCAGCTCTCATTGCCACTAAGCAAAAGGCATTTCTGTATAAAGGGTAATTTTGAAAAGGGCTACTCTATGTTGACTTGCAGCTAGCTGGTCAACCAAAAAAAATAAGCGTGCGTGTACTGACTAGCGTACGTATATGCGTAGCTCTAGACCGTCCATAACGTGGCTAAGATGTGGGCAGTGTGGAGAAGAGAAGAGGTGTGAGACGGTTGTGGAGAGAGGGAGAGAAACCTCTCGAAAAGCCGCCTGGGCTACTTGAGCTGCCTGTGGGACTTGGCTCGGTTTCTGCTGTCGCCGTGTCCAGGAGCTCTTGCCTTAACCTGTCTGGCCTCCTTGTTAGCTGTAGGCACCAGTGCAGATCAACGTTACGCTAAGTTTCCAGCGACCCTGGGTCATAGTAAAGTAAAACTAAGTTCTCTTAGTAGCTCGGGAGTGTGCGTGTGTGTGAGGTTTGGGTGTTTTCCTTGTGTTGGTGTTTGTTGTTTAAGGAGAGAGAGGGATGGCGTTGTAGGCAGCCCTGTGCTGTAGCACACGGTGCCAGCAGTCCTCCAATTGTTGGTTGCCCTTGCAAATAGGATGGTGCCAACCCTGAGAAACAAAATGCATGTTGTTTGATTGCAAGTGTTTAGTAGGCAGAATCAAGGTTGACACGGGCTCTCTGCTGGTACCAAGAACTACCTACCACTGGACATGCTCACTTGGGGAGGGTATAAGAGTGCTCTGACAGGGGGAAAAACTTGAAAGCAGAGCGTAAGCTCAAAGACTTTAGTGCACGTTATCTTGTTTTGTTCTTTTCGATTACTGCGATTTGTGGGCTCTCGGTAGCTGACTTGTACTGTTCAGAGGCTTTAGCAACAGCAGTGCTGAGATGGGGAGTTTTTCCCCCGTCGGTTTAACCGGAGGGTTAAGAATTAAAGATTGAATTCTTACCTTCATTATACCATCAGAGGTCACAGGCAAGCAGCGGTACAGAAGTCGGTCTAGTTAGCAAAGCGCAGATGGGATCTCGGTTCTTGCCGGGAGTTGTTCTCACATCTCCCAACGGAGCTGGCTTGAGAAGTAGGATCCTGTTACGAACTCGAACACAAAAGAAACTGTGAGGTCATCAGCAGACATGTCTTAAGCTTACAGGAAGCTTTTTATGTTGTCACAGGTATAGCTGTGCTTGGGCTAATATGTGATAAAACAGAGGTTGTACTTGAAAAAGGCAATATTTATCTTGTATATACCATGTCTGTTTCTTTTAGACTGAGAGCAATCATGACACAGCATTGACACTTGCTTGTGCTGGTGGCCACGAAGAACTAGTACAAACACTGCTAGAGAGAGGAGCTAACATTGAACACAGGGACAAGAAAGGTAGGTATCTCGCCACGACAGTGCAGACCCTCACTGGTTTGCCGGTCTGGCGCGCCAAGGAAATGCGCAACAAGCCTGGTCTTTATGTGAGGCTTTCAGGCTTGCTTCTCTGATGGCTTAACTTTGGTCACTTAAGCTATGAATGTGGACTCTTAAAACATCCTTTTTTGTTTCAGGCTTTACTCCGCTTATTTTGGCTGCTACAGCCGGCCACGTGGGTGTTGTTGAAATCTTACTGGATAACGGAGCTGATATTGAAGCCCAGTCCGAGAGAACCAAGGACACTCCCTTGTCTTTGGCTTGTTCGGGAGGGAGACAAGAGGTGAAGTATAACTCGAGTCTTCAAAAGCAATGTGTAGATTAGGTATTGTGTCAGTACGCTAAAGCAGTCTTCCAGGCAAGTTACAGTAGCTTCATTCACCATTCTATTTCGGATTGCTGTGTTGTAAAAAGAAAATGCAGAGAGCTTTGCGCTTTCTAAGATAGATTGCAGTGTGTCTCACATCGATTGCTTTTTCTCCTTTTGTAAGGTGGACCGGTGCTGTGGAGATGGCTTCATGACTATAATCATTAGTGGCTCATTATGGGGCTTTTTCCAGCATAATGAGATGTAGATAGGAAAGCGAATGCGATGAGTGTTCCTGTTCAGGAGCTGGAGTTAGACACGATTCAGCTCCCTGTATGAGCCGACAGGGTTTTCTCACGGGTTCCAGACAGGCTGTAGGACATCAGAGTACTGCAGGCGACTCCAGGGTCTTTGACTAAAAACACACACAAAAAATTTTTCAAACGATCAATCAAAAGTAAATGTTAGGGCAAGGGGTTTTTAATGTTATGTCAAACAGTGTATTCTGTGACTTAATTATGAAATCTGTGTTTTGATTTTTTTCCTAATGGTTGTGTATAATTCTGATGCTTCTACTATGTGGATTGCAAAATCCACGATGGAAGCTGTATCGGCTGGTGCGGAATCACCTTCCCCTGTGGCCATCGGGAAGGTAATGAGGTTGGAGACACCTCTCCCACTTCCGCACTTTGTCTTTAACAGCGATACTGTCGAACTTAAAAGGTGATTACTTGCCTAGACGCAAACCTTACTGCAAGCCTGTAGCTCTTGTGGCCTGTTTCAGTGCCGTCGGAAGATCTCAGACCCTGGGGGATTAGCTGCAGGGACGCCGACGTGCTGGCTGGGCACAGGGTCCTTTGCGGCCAGCAGCCTCGGAGAGCGCAGATGAATTTACGCTTCCCTTTGTAGAGATTTGATGGAGCGCTGCCTCTCAAGCAGTATTTCCTGGAGGAGCGCATCGTGTTCTCTCCCATCTTCTTTGGGAAAGAAGACGGGAGAACACTGGGCTTTGGGCAAAAGAGATGATGGCAGGATGCCCTCCCGCCCCAATTTGTGTATTTGGCAGTAGGTTTGCCCTGTGATTTCACGGGAAAGCATTTGGATTGGAAAGCCCTCGGCTTCGGTTGTGCGGGTCTAATCTAAACATGTTTTATGCTTAAAAGCTGAAAGTGTGGAGCAAACGAAACGTTGCACTGGAGACGACACAGTGGGTTTGCACCTCAGCGTTCGTTTTGATTTTATGTTGCTAGACAGTTGCATTGCGTGTCAAGTCTTCTGCAGAAACTTGGTTATGGAATGTAAGCCGCACGTAGAATGCGGGAAGCCGCAAATTGTTTGGGTTGTAAATGAGTCTGTAAGGAAAGAATAATGTAAGAAGTACTTGCGGTGGTTTTGTTAACGTATGGAGAAAAGTGAGGAACGCAAATGTAATTTTTTCTAACCGCTCTTGCATGAGATGGCTGTGTACAGTCTACACGGGGGTCGATGTAGTGCTGTAAATAGAGAACGTCAGGTAAGAGCATGCAAATGCTTTCTCGTTTGCTCCGCAGGTTCCGTTGAGGATGAGTTTTTAACTTGATAGTGAACTGAGCATTAAAATGGGAGAGGACAAAAAGCAAGAGTACTTTGTATACCGCATTCGAACTGAATCTCTGGTATTGGCAGTCTTTAAAGAAGGCTGAAACAATTATAAATTTTTTCAATTTTTTCCTGCTACGCTATACAATTTGATATGAATGGTTTGAGCGCACTAATGAGCAATCGTGATTGATTTTTAAAGGAAGTTTTACAGTGGCTTTGGCGACGTAGTGCAGCCTCATCTGTGCACGGAGGCAAGGGGTATAGAGAAGCAACTGAGTAAAACTGCTTTCTTACTGTTGGAAGATGTCAATGGTATATGTAGGCTTCAGAAACATTTGCCCTGGAAAGACTTGCAAGTTCAGGAGAAAACCAGATGTTATTTCTTAAAACACTGCAGGTGGTGGAGTTGCTGCTAGCTCGAGGGGCAAACAAAGAGCACAGGAATGTTTCTGATTACACACCTTTAAGCCTCGCCGCTTCTGGTGGCTACGTGAACATTATCAAGATTCTGCTAAATGCTGGGGCAGAAATAAATTCCAGGCAAGTTCCCTTTTCACCCCTTCTTTCACGGTTTTTGTAGCGTTCTGAGTTTTCACCCTTTCCGGAAGGATAACTTGACAACTGTGACGAGCAAAATCTTACTATGCTTAGGTGATCACAACCAATGTATTGTTTAATTTGTAGTGGGCTTCTTTCTCCTTAAGTTAGAAATGAAAGGGTTTGGCTGTGCATTTCTAATGCTCTTTTAACTTCATCTCTCTCTATTTATTTTGTTAACTTCTTTCCTATATCATACGATCAATCTTCTTTGTCCAAGACAGAAATCTTTCTTTTTGCTCTGGTTGGCCTGCTGGGTTGAGATTAGTTCTGGGTTACGTGAAGACAGTGTGCGTGTTTGTTTATCCCTTTGTTTTCCCTGTGTAGTTTAAGGAAAGCTCTTTCTGCGTGCATGCACACGTGTGTCATGGCTTTGCATCCATTAGGAGGTAGAAAATAGCTCGGCTGTGTCGTGCACAAGCCAAGTGAAAAATCCAAGCGAAAGTTAGGCTCCTCGTAAGAGATGCCTTAAAACTTAACAGCAAATAAAAGGTAGCATGCGTAGTACCTCTTAAGTAGAGCTATTTGGCCTAAGCAATGCTACTATGGAGAGCCTCTTGTAGTTTCAGTAATAGTTGCTGTGTAGCTGATTTTTAGTTTTGGATAAGTACTCTGCCTTTGCTAGTTTTGTTCAAGTCATCTCAGAAATGTGGTTATGATTTAAAGAGCGGGGATTTGTTTTTGTTTTTCTCTCTTTCAGAACTGGTAGCAAATTGGGCATTTCTCCCTTAATGTTGGCAGCCATGAATGGGCACACTGCTGCTGTCAAGCTGTTACTGGACATGGGCTCTGATATAAATGCCCAGATAGAGACCAACAGGAATACGGCGCTGACCCTGGCTTGTTTCCAAGGGAGAACTGAAGTGGTTAGCCTGCTGCTCGATCGGAAAGCTAACGTGGAACATAGAGCTAAGGTAAGGAGCAAATAGCTGAGTAAGTCTCTGAAAAAAGATATGTGTTAGTTACCGCTCTCTGCGGTCATCCGACGATTTTCCTGCCTTTTGTGCAAGTTGAGTGCTCTAGTTCAGTTGACCGAACTGAACGGTATATTGCGAAGAAAAATACCGGCTGCGCTTAGAAGCTAGTATTTTGGGGCCTAAGGCAGTTGGTCAAAACCCAAGTGTTTCTTCTCAAGCCTTACTTAATCTTCTTCAAGCATGAGGATCACAATCTGGTAACTTAATAAGAATAGAAGGATTTAATGTATTGAACAAGTAGCTAGAATCGTGGTCTAGGTATGCTCGTGGCCTCATCTCTTGTCTCTGAGCTGCTTATATCCCCAGTGGCGATGCAGAATTGAAGAGGGATGTGGGTGCTCGAGAGTGTCAGTGGGCCTCGACTCTTTACATGGGAGGGAAGGCTCTTCGCTAGGAAACTGGCTGGAATATTGAGGGGAAGGAAAAAGAGACCTGCCACAAGTGTGGCATTCTGTTTTCCTTTGCCACTGTCCTTCGGGGCTGCTGCAGAGAAGCTCAAGAGGACCTGCACGGTCTGGTAGCTGCTAGGTATTCTTCCTGCTCAAGTTAGATGTCCCCTCGGCCTAGCCAGGTGCTTTCTGGGTGTTGCTACATAGCATCTCGTAACGAAGGTAGGAAACGTGATTTGCGTCGTCCGTACGATAACACGGGCACTTGATGGGTCTTAATGCTGATGACTGTCACCCGTTGAAGGTTGGGTGGATTAGTTTTGAGGAACTGCCAGCAATGGGCTCTGAATCCTCGGTGCTGGGCAGCCGCAGAGGGCTACTGGGCACCGTGCTGCTCAGTGAAAGCTCTTCTCAAGCTGGCTGAAGATGAGCTCGCCTTCAGAATGGTGCTAAGCTGTTAGGAAATTGGCCAGGTAACAATCGGAATCTGTACACCAGAGCTAGAAATATATCGCTGGAAGTTGAAATAAATCCTGGTGCTCAAGTGAAAAAACACCTCTGACACCCAACTAACAGCTTGGGTTTTTGCTTGCTTGTCTTAGACTGGCCTGACGCCGTTAATGGAAGCAGCTTCTGGTGGATATGCAGAGGTGGGCAGAGTTCTGCTGGACAAAGGCGCGGATGTAAACGCTCCTCCAGTACCTTCCTCAAGAGATACGGCTTTAACCATTGCGGCAGACAAAGGGCACTACAAATTCTGTGAGCTTCTCATTAGCAGGTACGGTACTGGCGAGTGTGCTGCTTGAAGAAAAACATCTTGAATACAGCCTTACTTAGACTGATTTTTGCCACTATACGCTGACGTTTCCCAATGTACGCGACAGGGTAGGAAATGGGCAAGATGCCGTGTCTGACGGTTGCTATGTATTTTTATTTATTGATCAAAGAAAGCTCTTTTTGCTGTTAGACTGCTTGCTTTTGCCCAAATGGACTAATTGAGTTTTTCCTGTCTCACTGAATCATGACTGTTAGGAATAAACAATTGCTTGTAAAATTTACATACGTGGTACTCACAGTTGTGGCACACGGCCATTTGAGATAGTAGCGTTAAGTCCCTAAACAACTGATGGTGCGCACAAAACATACGTCTTGATGATTTCTTTTCTTTTAGATTGATCACGATGTGCTTTCGGTGTAATTATGTTTCCTGGGTAGCTTTTGGATATCTCGTTTTCCAAGTAGTAGCACTGGTGGTCGGCTTGCACTTGAAATGTCGGAAGTTGTTCCGAGTTCAGCTAATGGAGGATACAGTGCACTGATGGATGGGAGCTAATGAAGTAATTAGGGAAGCTTCAGAGGCAGCTGACAAACAGCATGATTTAGAGCATTAAAAATGCTTTGGGGCTGAGTTGAAGTCTTGACGGCATCAGAAGAAAGAAAAACACAGTTTTGGAAATCAAAGCCTTCTGTGAAGGCGTACGTTTGATGTAAAATTCCATACGCGTTTTTACCCTGTTGTTTTGGTTGGACGTGTTTTGTTTTTGCAGGGGAGCTCACATTGACGTGCGCAACAAGAAGGGGAACACTCCGCTGTGGCTGGCAGCAAACGGAGGGCATCTGGATGTTGTCCAGCTGCTAGTTCAAGCTGGGGCTGATGTGGATGCTGCGGATAACAGGAAAATAACTCCGCTTATGGCAGCCTTTCGAAAGGTAGAGTATGAAGTTCGGTTTTGGTCTTAGCTTCTATTGTCTGGATCATCCCTGCACAGTTGTTGGAAATAGAAGGTAGCTGGCAGAAACAACGTACTTAAAAAATACATCAGCTAATTCTAATAGTTGGCATTGAGTCTTTAAAAACTCAAGGTATGTGTGTCACCTGTATAATGTCCGTGTTTAGGTTCCAGTAGGAATTGGCTTTGTAGGCACTTAACTGAGGCTGGTTCTCGTGGGTCTGTTAGGAGGTGAAAATGGCAGCGTGTTTGTGCAGAGGAGGGGAGCGTGTGACAACGGGAGGGGAACTCGGATGGGCTTCTTAGGCTAGACAGGATGAGCACTCTTGCCAAAAAAAGTGCAGGCTAGCCCGATTTGACTCTAGAGATAATTGTCGCTAGCAAGGGAGCGCCGTCCAAGTGCTGCAGTAACTTGGAAAGTTGCAGATCACTGTAGGAGCCTGCAAGTGAAGTTGCCAGAGCTGGGCGTTTGAAAACTGCCGAAACAAAAGGCAGAAGTATGTGCAAGTACGGCTGGAGCGAGGGCTGCTCGACAACGGGTACCGTAATTGCTCGCCTTCTCTTCCGTCGTGAATGTGAAGAAACATCCCTCAAAAGTTTAGGAAGTGATAAAGATTTTAAATAAAAGTAAGTGTCGAGAGCATCGTTTGAAGGAGTTGAAAACAAATATTTTGCAATGAGTGCTTGGACAAAAGGGTTTCTCAGCAAACCAGGAGCACCTGGCCTGCTACAAAATGTCATCTTGGAAATTTCTTTTTCAGGGTCACGTAAAAGTGGTGCGCTACCTAGTGAAAGAAGTAAACCAGTTTCCATCAGACTCGGAATGCATGAGATACATAGCAACAATTACTGATAAGGTAAGATTGTGAGAAATGAAAATACATGAGAAGGAACAGCGCTGTGACTCAGCTCTAGAGTCGGTGTTAGGGATGGCCTTTAGCTTCCTGGCACACCAGACTTCAGCCGCACGATGAGTCCCGTTGGAATTTTTGAGAACAAAATTGCAAAAAACGGGAACAGGGAGCCACGGTAATGTTGTGTGCCTTAGTGCTGTGCGAACAGTAGTGCAGGTGGTGTTATTGATTATCCATGCTTATTTTCAAGTGTTCTCCCAACCATTATCTCGCTCTGCTCTGCATTCCTCCCTGTTGAGTCAGTTTGTACTGAAGTTATGATGCCTTTTGTACTGGGGTGGAGGTAGCAGAATGAAGACTGTGTGTGAGCTTAAGTAGGAAGATTGACAATCTTGGTTAAAAAAAAAAAAAAAAGGTTGTACTGAAAAGAAGTTAGATGACGTTATGTTGCACTGAGAAGATGATAGACAACACTATGGACAGTCAAGTGGTTTCTTGCAGCATAGTCAGTGAACTACTGCTCTTCCCTGAGGAGGGTTGCTTTTGTTGTTCTTCAGTCCAGCTGAACAGCGCAAAACCTTATTTTTGTAGTAAGAGAAACAAGAACTACGCCCGGTGTAGAGATACGGTTGTAATGTTTCTGTCTTTGCACTGTTCACCGTGCTGCAACTGAGTTCTCTTCTTTCTGGGTGTCAAGTGGTGATGAGCCCGTTGAGGCTGAAGAGGTGCTAACGTGTAAACCGCTATGTGTTGTATTGCGGTGGCTGTGACCCGTTGTCGACTTCCGCGACGCTAGGCACCGCGTGCGTTTAAACTTCTTCACTGCTGTGCAGCTAGTCTAGCTTTGAGGAGTACTGCAATGCTGTAATACTCACATCCTACTCAGGTGTCAAAAAAAAAAAGAAAACAAAAGCCTCGCTTGATGATGTATTTTTATTTTTGCAGTTGCTTCACCTTTTGGACCCTTAGCCTTTTATTTCATTAAATTGTTACGTCTCGATAATGGGCATAGGTATGAACTGTCTCTGTACCTTTATAGCACGCTGAGGCATAGGGTATTGCTTGCATGTCACACCCGTGAGCGGAATATCGGTTTGCAAGCTTGGGCATGAAGAGGAGCTTGCTGGAGGGAAGTTAAAATTCTCCCTTAAGCTACTGCTGTGGGAGTGATGCAGCGGTTAGTAAATTACCAGCGTAAGCTTGAGATCATACGTTCAAACACATGCGCTGTTCCTTTTTCAAACAAACAGATGGCTGATGTACTTTATCGTTTTAGGAGATGCTGAAGAAGTGCCACCTGTGTATGGAATCGATCGTTCAAGCCAAAGATAGACAGGCTGCTGAGGCCAACAAAAATGCAAGCATTCTTTTAGAGGAACTGGACTTGGAGAAGGCAAGTTGAAAGAGTTTGGAGTTGTGAATATTTCTTTGATAAAATGCCAATTTCATGTTCCTTCAAGATTATAACATCAGCGAAAGTATATATTACAGTATGGGAGTATGTGTAATGACCAGAATTGGAGTGTCTAGAGCTGAGCATCTGGTTGCTCAGGTAGTCTTTGAACTTTGCTTGGTCTATTATTCAGAGAAATTGGATCAAGAAACCCCAATATAACTACTTCCTCTGGAATAATATTGTACCGGGACAAGGATTTCTGAGTCTGATTTTTTTTGCTCAGTGCATGATAGATGGGCGTTTTCCAGTCACAGTAATATGGATTTCAGGTCTAAACCCTGTTGTCTGTCTTAAATGTGAAAGAAAATACTAATAATGTTACTAGAAATTGTGGTACTGTAGTAAAAATGTAATGGAAAAATGGAAGTACAAGTGTAGTGTCTAACGAGTGCATGCTTTGTTTTGAAGCATGTTTTGTGTTGTAATCTTTGCAAGGGAGACGGGTGTTGTTTAGACTGACTGCTGAGACACGCAAGGTTACGCAAAGAATCTTGAAAATGTGTTTTGGAAAACGCTGGCTGAAGTTGATATGGTGTCTGTCCTCTGCTTCTACACTAACCTTCTGTTAACATGAGCGAACAGTCTGTTTGGAAGAAGTAATTAGGTAAAAATATGGACCACAGAGAATTCAGCTTCGATTTTGTAAATATGTTAGTCTAAAATGCGAGTTCAGCTGCCTAGGAAACAGAAAGCCCTTGCATTTCTTGAAATGCACGGGACAGCTTGTAACGCCGTGCCATGTGCTTGACTTGCAGCTAAGGGAAGAAAGCAGGAGGCTGGCTTTGGCTGCCAAAAGAGAGAAAAGAAAGGAGAAAAGGAGGAAGAAGAAAGAAGAGCAAAGACGAAAACTAGAAGAAATAGAAGCGAAAAATAAAGAGAATTTTGAACTTCAAGCTGCTCAGGAGAAAGAGAAGCTAAAAGCTGAAGGTGATTTACACTATTTGCCTTACTTGGGAAATATGGCCGTGATTTTATTCCTAATATTAAAAATGGCTTTTCTTGTCAAAACTTGAATCCAAGCTTTCTTATGACCTGCTTGAGCTTTCCTTGTGTTTACCTTTGCCGTTAAGCCCATAGATCAGCGTGATGGCTTTTCTGGTGTCCTGCTGTGGCAGGGAGCTGCTGCCAGCCAGTTACAGGTTAACGTTACTGTGGGGATGGTGTTGGCTTGGGTTTTCTTTTCTTCCGGGTCCCAATACTTAAAAGCAGGTCAATTATTTTGTTTAGCTCTACAAACAGAGCGATAATAACGATTAAGAGAAAAAAACGCCAACATGGAGATGCCCGATAGGTATCATTCTCTTCTTACCCGTCCAACCCGGGCTCCTTTGTACCTTATGGCAGGGAGTTTCACGTAGCGTGCCGAGAAAGAAATGCTTGTCACTGATTGTTACTTCCCTCTGACACACTGAAAGAAAGGGAGGGCCTGACAGTTTTTTCATGGTGTTTCATATGCTGGTTTATGTCCCCATATTGCTTGCGTCTGCCTTTCCGTGCCTGAATTCGACTTCGCGGTTGTTAAATCGCTACTGCATTTGTTCCAAGAAAAGAACGAGATTCTGTATGTGTGAGCACAAACAAGGGGAGAGGCTCCGGGGTATGACATGTATAAGTTTGTCCGCAGAAGCTTCCTCAAGCCAGCTAAGTTGGTACTGTGTTCTCCCTCTTCCGCCAGATGATCCGGAGGTCCCAATGGAGCCTCCCAGTGCTACCACTACGACCACCATCGGTATATCTGCAACTTGGACAACATTGGCAGGTTCCCATGGGAAGAGGAATAATACCATCACCACAACGAGCTCCAAAAGGAAAAACAGGAAAAACAAAGTCACCCCTGATAATGTTCAGATAATATTTGATGATCAACTCCCAATTTCCTATAGCCAGCCAGAAAAAGTGAACGGTGAATCTAAGAGCAGCAGTACCAGTGAGAGTGGCGATAGTGACAATATGAGGATTTCCAGCTGCAGCGACGAAAGCAGCAATAGCAACAGCAGCCACAAAAGTGACAATCATTCTTCCACAGCTGTTACTAACACACAGAGCAACAAAAAGCAACCATCGGTGCTTGTCACTTGTCCAAAGGATGAGAGGAAAGCAGTTACCGGCAAGTCATCCATCAAGTAAGTTGCTCTGACGGTGCACGGCGCTTTAAGGTGGCTGTTGCCCTTGTCTTTGTGGACTTGCATTCTTAAATCAGCTGCTAGGAAGCAGATGAGGCAGTGTGTCCTTGCCGTAGCGTGTATAAGGAGTATAAACGTTGTTGCGGTATGAACTTGAACTTAGCGGTAGGTTCTGAAGCAAGAACCGTCATCGTGGATCTGGAATTAGAGAATTGTTGGGGTATTTTGAGATGTAAGCGTCTCGGTTCGAGCAACTTGTTAATAATACAGTGCTTTTGTGCTAAAAGAGAAAAATGGGTTGGGGGGGGCTGGAGAATGGGTGCAAGTCAATTCATCCTTGCTTTTTTCTTTAATTATTTTGTTTGCGTGATGACAGCATGTAATTTCTTTTAAAGGTTGTCTGAAGTTATTAGTGAAGTGACGAGTAATTCCCTGTCTACTTGCACAAAGTCCGGTCCTTCTCCCCTTTCTTCTCCAAATGGAAAGCTAACCATTGCGAGCCCTAAACGTGGTCAGAAAAGGGAAGAAGGGTGGAAGGAAGTTGTGAGAAGGTAAGCAAAACGTTCCCCTTGTTGATGTCCTTTTTCAGAATGTTTTATCCAGTGTAGCCCTCTCTGGGGTTACCGAATGACCTGATAGGTTTCACAAAATGACTGCTGCGTAGTTGAATCATGAATTATAACGCTGTTTTACCAACCTGCCCACCGCTTCATGCCACGGAAGCGTTTTCCACCTAATATTGTTTCTTTTTTGTATAGATCCAAGAAGGTTTCTGTTCCGTCAACTGTCATTTCCAGAGTCATTGGCAGAGGAGGATGTAACATCAACGCGATACGTGAGTGCACAGGAGCGCACATTGACATTGACAAACAGAAGGACAAAACTGGAGATAGAATAATAACGATCAGGTAAGCAGGCTGCTGCTTTTGCTTCTTCCTGTGGGTACTTTTTCAGTGTAGAACACTCTTTTGTATAGAAACATGAAAAGGCTTGACCTCATTGTCCCTTGCGAGATCGCTCTGAGGCAGTCAGTTCTTTGAGGTGGGGAGACGAATGGGGTGGGAGAACCGCGAACAGCCGCCAATTGGTGCCATCGTGTTTGTGCAGAAGACGACTTGAGGTGGAGGGTAAACGTTAGGAGCCTGTGTTTAGACTTGTTTAGACGTGGCTAAATATGTAGATGCACTTAGGGAAGCAAATGTTTTAGGCATTTGGGGTTTTTGGGAGTTTGAGTTTTCAACTTGAGGTTCTTAAATAATTGTCAGCAGCAAGAAGGTGCCAAGTTCAGTCTTCAGGGAGGGTTATTTTCCTGTCTGTCTTAGCATGACAGAGGACGGGCTGGATCAAGTGTTGGAGGTACTTTGCTACGACGTATCTAAAGGCTTTAGATGCACTTTCCCTGTTCCCTTACTTTTCATAGGGGTGGCACAGAATCAACGAGACAGGCCACGCAGTTGATCAATGCTCTGATTAAGGATCCCGATAAGGAAATAGATGAACTGATTCCAAAGAACCGTTTGAAAAGTTCGGCTGCAAACTCCAAAATAGGGTCATCAGCGCCTGCCACCACTACAGCTGCTAACAGCTCTCTCGTGGGCATCAAAGTGACCACCGTAGCTGCTTCGTCAACATCTCAGACCGCCTCCGCACTCACCGTGCCTGCAATATCTTCAGCATCCACTCACAAAACCATTAAGAACCCAGTGAATAACGTGCGGCCTGGTTTCCAAGTTTCTCTTCCATTAGCATATCCTCCTCCGCAGTTTGCACACGCTTTACTCGCTGCTCAGACTTTCCAGCAAATCCGTCCGCCTCGGTTGCCCATGACACACTTTGGAGGTACTTTCCCACCGGCCCAGTCCACGTGGGGTCCGTTTCCTGTTCGGCCCTTGAGCCCTGCAAGAGCTACCAACTCGCCGAAACCTCACATGGTGCCTCGCCATAACAGTCAGAACAGCAGCGGTTCTCAGGTGAATTCAGCAAGTTCTTTGACGGCTAGCCCAACAGCTACAACAACTTCCGTGGCTTCTACTGTGCCTGGTTCTTCTGCAAACGGCAGTCCAAGTTCACCTTCGGTCAGAAGACAGCTCTTCGTCACGGTCGTGAAGACATCCAACGCCACGACGACCACGGTGACAACCACGGCGAGCAACACGAGCACGGCGCCTACGAACGCCACGTATCCAGTTCCTACTGCCAAAGAACACTACCCTGCATCTTCCCCCTCATCTCCTTCTCCTCCTGCGCAGCCAGCGGGCGTTTCCAGAAGCAGTCCTGCCGACTGCGCGGCGACCTCCCCCAGTAAAGGTGCACCTTCGTCTGATCCAGAAGCGGGTAGTCCGCCGGCGGTGGAAACGAGCGGCTCGACCAGCGGTAGGCAGCCCGGTTCTGGTGCCGGCAGCTCATCTGTGCACCCCGCTCATCAGCAGCCTCCGGGAGCTCCCCTGCAAGAGGCAAGGCCCCCTCTTCAGCAACCTCAGGTTCCCGCACCAGATCCTCGAATGGTTGTGCCTCCAAATCTGGCAGCGCCGAGCTCATCTGCTCCTGTGGCAGGCCCAACAAATGCCCCGATGACCTATCCCATGTCGCAGACGTCAATGGGGTCTTCTCAGCCTGCGGCTAAGATGGAAACCCCGGCCATCAGACCGCCTGTCCACGGAACCGGTAGCGTCCATAAGAATCCAGCTCCTGCGCAAAATTCTTCCGTGGCGGTCCTCAACGTTAATCACATCAAAAGGCCCCACAGCGTTCCTTCTTCAGTGCAGCTTCCTTCTACCTTAAGTACACAAAGTGCTTCTCCGAATTCGGCCCATCCAGCAACCAAGTCCATGGGTAACAATTTCAGTGCTACTTTACCGTTTGGGCCCTTTAGTACGTTGTTTGAAAACAGTCCGACGTCTGCTCATGCCTTCTGGGGTGGTTCCGTCGTTTCATCGCAGACAACACCAGAATCTATGCTGTCAGGAAAGTCTTCATTTTTGCCAAATTCAGATCCTTTACATCAGTCTGATACTTCCAAAGCCCCAGGTTTCAGGCCGCCGTTACAGAGGCCAGCTCCGAGTCCCTCAGGTAAGCCTGCGTTTCGCGACCATACCTTACTAACGTACTTAGCTAATAATCGCTGCGTGTTCTTACTTTGAACGTGTAATTCCTTCTGCCTCTGCTTTTGTGGGCGTTCCTAGTAAATCGCGCTCTGCCCTGCAATGACAGGGCGCTGTCAGGGACTTGATGGCTGTTTCTGTAAGCCAAGTTGAGGTGGTGTTCCTTTTAAGTGCCACCTGTCGAATCGAGTAACTATTGCGCAGCTGATGAACTTGATAAAAGTTGAGCTGAGGCATTCTTTTTGCCATTCTACCATACTCTTCTACGGTAGCCCGGATAATAAAACACTTTGTTGTTTCCCTGCCACCAGGTAAGAACTATTTTAATTTGTGATAAACTTGCTGCTTGTCCCGGGACTGCGGAACAACATGCATCCTCTCCACTGTGTTAGGAATATAAAAGAAAATTGTGTTTCGACGTGAACTTGTAATAAGAGGGATCTTCTCTTTAAAAAAAACCTTGATTTCCTTGACTTTCTGAACTTTGTAGGGAGATGTTTAGCCTTCCGGGCAAACAGAGGCCGAGGGCTTGTCACAGAACCTGTCTGTAGCTTCCAGAAAGCGCACGTGCAGTTGGCACCGTCTGTGCCTGTTCTAGTAGGGCCTGTGAGTTGTTTATGTAGCTTTGTTTATCAATCGAGAGATACGATGCCTATTTTTTTCCTACTTTGTGAATATCGTGGCTTCGAGTAGCTTTTGAAGCGCGCTCTGTCGTTTTTGTCGCGGCACGTGAACTTAGGGTGTCTGCGGAGTCAGGGAGCGTTCCCTTCCTTCGTCGGCAGGCAGCCCCCCAGAGCCTCGATGATTTCCCAGAAACCGGAGGCTGGATCCTGCTCGCGGATGATGCAGAGGGGGCAGGAGCTCAGGAGCTGTGCTGCTTTATTCCTCTGCCTGTCGCTGCGCAAGGGAATTATTTTTCTAACTAAAACTACACGTTTAAATCTCTTGTCACGTGCTTTATGAGTAGGAGAAAGATGCAAGGGCCGCAGCAGTTGGGTAGTAACAACCTTCCGTAATAGTTTTTGAAACTTAGATCCTGAAATTTTATTTTTCCCTTCCTTCGTTGAGGAGAATATTAAGGGGATAGTAATCCTTGTCCTTTGAAGACCCTGGCTAATTGGTGCCATTTGGCCTTCATAAAATACCATTTTCCTAAGCAAGTGTGAAAATGTATCCCTGGGTTGGAAAAACCCGCTTCAGTGTTGGTCGTGGTGTATATAGACATCATGCTGTAAAACAAGAAATGCATGGACAAAGTCTTCCGATCTGTAGTATTATTTCCAGCGTTCTTGGTACAAAATCATACTTTGCAAACCTACAAAACTGAAATTACCGGTGAATAAAATGCTCGGTTACTGTTCCGGTGTATGTCAGATGTACTTTATTCCCTTAATTTATTTGCATTCAGGGTACGCGTGCGATAAGAGAATCATTCCTGATTTAGGTATGCAGCACAACTGCCACGTGCTGTCACGGCTTGCGGAGTACGAAGCTTAAGGCTCCCGAGTCTCTCTGGAAAACAGTAACGCGCGCGCCCGCCCCCCAACGATTCCCGGGATGAAAGTTTTCCTTCTTCCTTCGTTATTGCCACGATACGGGCGACCTCTTCGCAGAGCTCTCGGAGTACGGGTTGTTACTTGTACCCGTTTCTCTCACAGGTATCGTCAGTATGGATTCACCGTATGCTTCTGTAACACCTTCTTCTACGCACCTGGGTAACTTTGCCTCCAACCTCTCGGGAGGTCAGATCTACGCGCCTGGGACACCTCTTGGCGGAGCACCTGCCGCTGCTAATTTCAACAGACAGCATTTTTCCCCACTTAGTTTATTGCCTCCATGTTCATCAGCATCAAACGGTGAGTCCTAGTCAGTGGCAAACGGGTTCCGAAGCTACTGTGCTGATTAAGTGGCCTTGTGCGCTGCCTCTTTTAGGTAGGCTTTTCTAGTTGTGTTCGGGGGTTTAGCGAATTATTTATTTTTTTTTTTTTAACCTCCATGCAGTCGCAGATTTTGAGATGAAATTTTCTTGTTAAAGTTCTGATTTCTAGCGTGTATTTTTCAACAGCTGAGGTCATGCTATTGCCGAGTTCCTTATTCTTGCTGCAATTAACTTTGGCCTGTTAACGTATACGACGTTCTTTTAGTCATCTCGCAAAGAAAAGGTCGGGGCGGGGGGGGTTGGTTTGTGACGCTAAAATTCCAAGTGTGAGTTGGTGAATCATGTAACGATGTTCTATTAAAGCTAGCTCGACAGTGATGATTGCTTCGTTTTTTCGGATGTTCTCAGAACAGTCTAATGTATTGCAGGAGAAAATACTTAGGGTAGGTTCTAGTACCTTCCTCCACGTTTGGCCCCTGCAGTTTTGGCTATGTAGTGGAGTTTTTTTGGACAGAAAACAAATAAACTGTCGAGTGCTGGCTTGTCTAGGGAAGAAGTTGGTCTGTTTTACTGCCAAAATAACAACAAACAAAACCCACAGAAAAACCCCACAGAGAACAAATCAGGATTAAAACAAACAAACAAACAAAGACAAGAAGAAACAAACTCAACAGCAACAATGGTTTATTTCAGCCATACTTCTGGGTAAAATCCTCACACCCTCTGTTGCTGATCCCCAGTAATGCCTCGTTAAGATTCTGAACTGTGTGCTGCGGTCGGATGCGGTGTATGTCCAGTAGCTGAGCTGTCAGGGCATGGTAATCGTTTCATCTTAGAGACTAAATGGATGGTGAACGTCTCTCTGATCTGAAAGTAAAAGTGTTTGCTGTGTGAATGTGGCATTAGCAAACCGCCCACTTGGACTTGTTTGTACGGCTTGGTATTAAAGCACAGGTTTGTGGTGACCGGAGAGGATCTAGCTGCCATTACTAAGTGCTCTTGTTGCTTCTCTTGCAGAATCTCCTGCTCAGTCGGTGTCTTCTGGAGTAAGAGCGCCATCTCCCACCCCTTCAGCAGTGTCCTTGGGATCAGAAAAACCCAGTAACGTTTCTCAGGACAGAAAAGTTCCTGTTCCGATTGGGACTGAACGGTCTGCACGCATTAGGCAAACTGGAACCTCTACTCCATCCGTGATCGGGAGCAACTTAGCTGCGCCAGTGGGACACAGTGGGATCTGGTCCTTCGAAGGCATAGGTGGCAGTCAAGGTACGCAGTGTTAACGGACGTCCCCGCGCTTGCGATCGGCCGCGATACCGTGTTTTCCTAACTTGTGTTTGGGGCTGCAGGACGCCGCAGAAGCGAGTGCCTCAAAAGGTAGGAGCGCTCTTTCCGAAGGAGCTGGAGCAGGGACATGGGTTTGCCCTCCTGTCCGCTCGATTGTGTTTTGACAAGGTCTCGGTAAACCGCAGGGGCTCTGAAATGCCATGGCTGTGAAGATTGGTTACTCGAAGCCAGACAAATGGGGAAAAGGAGGCCGCAGGGTTTACAGGGATGAATTGAGTGAGGATCATTTGGTTTAGAAAGAAGGGAAATGAAGATGTCTCGAGCTGATAACTGTATATTTTCTTGGTTGATAAGCAGATGATTTTGTACAATAGGAGTTAATATTTGTCTTGAATTTGTAGCAAAGATGGAGCTTTTGGTGCTGAGCATGGCGCAATTTACCTTTTTATGAATTGGTAGTATTCCACATGTGCGTTTTCTTTGTTCTTTCCAGTCACGCTATTTACCAGCGCAAGGCTCTCTGCTCTCATGTAGTCACACAGAATTCAAGATTTCAGAATTCATTAAAAACTTCAGTTACTGACGGTAACTTGACTGAGGAGTCCAAATAGCTGAAGATTTTAATAGACAGTACACATGCTTTGCGTGCGATGAGTATGCCGTCCTGCGTTTTTTTCCCCAAATACAAAATGGATAGGATGTATCCAAACCTTTTTTTTTTTTTTTTTTTACTTCACTAGTGGTCTCTTTCCCATCTGTGTAGCAAGAGGCTATTCATCATTAAGGCTTTAGAAACTGAGTATTTTTATTTGCGTTGTCTAGGTGTAAAAGTTGCCCTTTGTAGTTGCTCTTCATGTCTGTCTGTGCTTCCGGAAGGCTGCTTGCCTCCTGCTTCGTTCCACTACTTCAACATTTTGATTTTTAATTCTGAATGGGATTGGCTCTTCTCTTGTTGAGTATTAGGACGGCTTCAGAAATGTTTCTGTATTCCTCCTCCACCCCTCCAAATATAATTTCCTCAGGTTTGTCTTGAAAAATCGGCTTTCTGGATGTCTGAGGCTTGAACTGTAGTAAGAATACCAAGCTGCTTCTGATGAATTCATGTAATTAGAACGTGAGCACACGTCTCCAGCTGGTCATTTTCTGGTTTTGCTTTTCAAAAGTACTTCTCTGTCTCTTAGTTCATTAAATAATTCATGAAAGACTGGTAATAGGCTGCAGCAAATAGTCTTCATAGCATACATAGCCCTTTTGCAGCAGCAAACATGCAGGGAATTTAGGCTTTTGGAGGAGGAAGAGTGAGCACAAATGCCAGCTTGCCCTTTCCAGTGAAGGAAAACTGCGGAGGTGACGCTCGGGTAGCGTGTATCTGTACAAAACAAGTTGCACTGGCTCGGGGCTCCTGCCGTGGAGGTGCCATTGCTGCTGCTCTCCATCCCACGTGCACCCAAGTCTTCACGCGGGCAGATGGATGGGAACTGCGAGCTGAGGAAACACCGCTTTTAGAACCGTTACGGTGTGCAGGCTTTGGGGTGGGAAAATGGGCGATGAGCGGGTGTCAGTATAACGCTGTTGCCGTGTCTTCTGCGTCGTTAGATAAAGTGGACTGGTGTCACAGCGGAATGGGGAGCCACATGATCCACAGGCCCATGTCTGATCCAGGGGTGTTCTCGCACCAAGCCATGGAGAGAGACAGCACGGGAATCGTAACGCCTTCCGGTACATTCCATCAGCCCGTTCCTGCAGGATACATGGACTTCCCAAAAGTCGGGGTAAGGACCTTCCCGCAGCTGATATGCACGGTACGGCTCGATTTCCGTGTCGGTGCGTGAGGCAGATGAGCAACGCGGAGGTATCGTTCACTGTGCAGCTGAGCGTCCCTAAGTGAAAACGCTACCTGGCCCTCCCAGTATTGCAGAAGCCTAGCCTTAATAAAAAATCACTTGTCCTGATGTGATAGGTATATGCACAGAAAGGTTTTTCTTAAACTGAGGCGTTTCATCGCTGCCTTAAGACAGGGGATTTCTTTAACGCGAATCCCCTTTAGTCAATCTGTATGTGCAGTAGTAGCAGTGTTTATGAACGCGTACTGATTCTTGCTTTTTCCTCCCCGAAGGGTATGCCTTTTTCTGTGTATGGGAACGCAATGATTCCTCCTGTAGCCCCCATCACAGATGGTACCGGAGGCCCGATATTTAACGGGCCTCATGCTGCTGACCCATCTTGGAACTCGCTGATAAAGATGGTTTCAAATTCCACAGAAAATAACGGGCCTCAGACGGTAATTTTTCAGTTTCTATATGTGCAGTTTTGTTTGTGTGGTGCAGATAAGATCCTGGCTGTTAGGATGTCTGAAAATACGGTGTGGCGTTTCTTCTGTTTTGCTCGTGTCTCCAAGGAGCTGATAGAGCCCCCTATTCACTACAGCTCTTAGTGCAGTACCTGCTTAACGACAACTTCTAAACACTACTCACCTCTCCAAAAATCAGTGTAAGTTGTCCCGAGGAAAAATCAGCATGACTAAGTTAATACGCAGATCAAAGGAGCGTGCCGTTGTTACTTCTGCGAGCACTTGTGCTTTGAGGATTGGGAAGCTCGCTTCCTGCTGAGCTTTGAGGAGCTGCCTCTTTGATCCAGGTAGGCACCTGGTTAATGACTGCAGGCCGGCTCCTGGCATGAGGTGGTGGAGGCAAGTCTGGATAGCAAAGATAGTTTTACTCTGTGTGTTTTGCTCAAAATGATCGTTATTTCTGTCTGTGCAGTTCTGCATTTGGGAAAACACTGTCAATTTGCTTTTGTGAGAAAAGCCATTATTTGCTGTTACGTAAGCTTTCCCCTCCCAAAAAGGGGAAACAGCATTAGGTCGAAAGGGTTGTTGCTGGGCTGTGATAGGCACGATGTCCGCACTGTTGGGAGCGCGGGGAGGAAGGGAGTACGGAGCTCCTGTGTCCTCTGCTAGGATCTTGCCCAGGTGATAGACCTGACCACTGGATAGAATTGAGGTGTAGGGATTACGTTCCCCTAAACCTCTTGTTCCTCCTCAGCCGGCAACTCAAAATGGATCATCAGGAGCTCTTGCTGTATTATATCCTGTGCTTATTTTTAATTATACAGTGAGCTCTGCTATACTGTTATTAAATAAAGATATTTCTGGACTTAATTTGCTTGGGAGCGATCCAAGCTGCAGACGGCAGCTCCCGGCTCTGGCAGACGGTAGGTGCGGAGGAAGAGGCGATCTGTTGTTTGGCCACAGCTCGTGTATTGCTCTGAAGTGGCTCGTGACCGTTCCGAGGCGACTTCTGGTTTAGTGAGAAACCCCAGTCCCCCTGTAAAGGAGGCTTTACTGTATGGACTTGGGTTTCCCCAGAGCTGAGGGCGCCGGTATGCATCGGGGGGAAATAATTCCAGGTGCCAGAAATGGAGTTCTTGGCTGTCAGAAGCGCCTGGGGTGAAGAGGGAAGGTAGTCAGCCTCTTGCTGCGGAGGAAAGCTGTCAGGCTGGGGCAAAGCGGGTCTACTTTGCACTAAGTAGAAAGGAGGAGGAGGAAGATGCCCAAGTAGAGGCAGGAAGATCACAACCCCGTTCCCCTCTTTTTGCACCTGAATTACCGCAGGACGGAACAAGTGCCGAAAGGGTCTCGGCGCAGTTCGCTGACTGCTGGCCGTGTTGTCTAGCGTTGGGCTTCCCTTGGGCGCGGCGCAAGCCGCACGGGCTGCAGCGTGGCGTTGTCTTCGGCGCAGTGCGGAGCGGCCCCGGAGCACGGTGCTAACCCAGGCTTTTCTCTTCCAGGTGTGGACTGGAACTTGGACACCTCACATGAACAGCGTGCATATGAACCAGCTTGGCTGAGTGGGATCAACTTGCTAGCCGTGAGATTCCTTTTTTGCAGAGGAAAACACAAATGGCAGAAACAGTTTATGTGCTCCCAGATCATTCTACTGATGTGCTTGACTGAAGTGTGTAGGCTTTTTGCAGAAGAACTTACTAACTGACCTTTTTCTGTGAACATTGTGACCGCCCATTCCCCACCATCATACGTTTCAACTTAGTTAGCCTTTACTCTTTCCTTTCCTTTTTTTTTTTTTTTTTTTGACATAACTTTCTGTTGAAGCTGTTCTTTGGCTGGTTGGTTTTAGTACTGTAAACTGCTTCTGAGCAAACACAGAAATTTAGCAAAATTATGTAAACTTGATCCTGAAGTTTTAGAATGGCAAATAAATGTACAATTGTTTACATAACAAATGGCTAAGCAGAAAGTAAATTTCAATATGTCAGTATAGAGGCTCTACTTTATGTAGACTTAAATTAATGTGAGATATGTACCTTCATATTCAGAAATCTGGATGTTTCCTTCATACATTAAACTATTAATAAGCATAACTTTTCTACTTGTGTAATTTAAGTATATCATAAAAAAAAAAAAACAACGGGCATTATCAGAGGGCTTTTTCCAAATGTGTGCTGGATTTTTTGGCGAAGGCATGCATCAAGCGTAACGAGCTATTAGAAATTTGCCTTTTCCTTCTGCGAAAGGTTTTTCGGCAAAAAGCACCTGAGAAAAGAGCCTTGCGGCAATGTGGAGAGTCGTCTGGGCAGTGAACTCCCCTACTTGCCTGCTAAACGGGGTAAATGTATCACGCTGCAGCATCTACTAAAAATTATTGTTAGGGTTGGGTTGATGCAGCAAGGGCGGTCGTGTTCCACGCACGCTCCCCGAGCTTCAATTCCGGGCGTGCCTTGCTGTGCCTGCGCCGTTGTGTCAGACCACCCGGCCGGGGGGAGCGCCAGGGCAGCAGTGAGGCTCCAAAGGCAGGCTTGTTTTGGAATAAGTGGTTTGGCTCTGCTTGACGATGTGTTTCTCTGAACTGGGTCACTGCTCCGAGGAGGTTTATGTGGACAAGTCCAAGGGACGATGTCCTTAGAGCCCTCGGCGGGAGCTGCCACCTTCTTCACTGGGAGTGGCGTGGAGTGAACGGCACAACTGGGAGGCAAAGGCTGAGGAGTCCTGTGAGGCAAGAAGCTAACAAGTGCTATTTTGTGTTTATTATGGTATTCCTTTAAAAGCCAGAAGGAAAAAAACACTTGTCCAAAACCCCTCTTTTTAAATACTGTGGTATGTCTGAGGTGAGCAGAAGGTTTGTGTGCACCCATGTCCATACACGTGCCCTGAGGTGATGCTCTAAATAAAAGTAAGCTCCTTTTCCAGCTGTCTGTGTCAAGAACTGGCTGTAGCGGAACGAGCACCAGACGGAAGAGCTGCTCCGGAGCAGGGTGGAAACTCCCTTTGCGCAGCGTGCTGTGAGTGGGAATGGTGCCCTTCCCCGCCTCGGCATGGCCCCCAGCCCTCTGCTCCCCTTCTGTGCTGGAGGCGTCAGTGCTACTTGGCCTTATTTGCATTTTTATTCTGAAATAGCGCTCTATTTATTACAGCCGTGAGTTCGGTGGGTGACAAGACGGGTGTGCCTGAGGCTGGGGGTCCCTACCGGGGCTGGGAACCAAGGGTGGGGTCTGGGGGTGGTGCTGTCGGCGGGCAGCAGCCTTGTTACTGACAGCCTGTGGCTTGGAACTCTTTTTTTTTTTTTATATACTTATTTTTTTAATACATGTGATGCTTTTTAAGTGCCCCGTTCCCCCAAGGCCCATTCTCTTTTGTCAGCGGGCCGCCCTTTGCCTCAGCCGAAGGCCCAAACCCCGGCTGGAGGTTGGCGCTGTGGTGCCTGAGGCTGCTTCAGACGGAAGGCCAAGTGCGCGCGGTGGCGCCTTGCCCCGGAGGTGAGTGGGGGCCCGGCACGGACCCTTCACTGCTGCGCCCTTATCACGGCATTGCTGCCCTGCCCTTCCTCCTGCCCTCACTCAGCATGGCGGCCGCGGCCTCGCGCTCCGCCCGCGCGGCTGGCGCATGCGCAGAGGGCGGGGCGAGGCCCCATCCCCGCTGGAAGCGCCGACACCATGTGGCGGCTCGCGCGGGGCTGGGGCTCGCGGGGCGCGCGGGGCTGGGGCGCGCGGCGCGGGCCGTTAACGGTCGCGGCGGCCCCGGCGAGCGGCGGCCCCGGCAGCTGGTACGAGCGGCTGGCGCAGTCCTCGGCCGTGCACTGGGCGGAGGACGGGTTGGTGGCGCTGCAGGCGGCCGCGGGGCTGCCCTGGTGGGCCGCCATCGTCTGCGGCGCCGCCCTGCTCCGTACCGCCGTCACTTTGCCGCTGGCCGCGCACCAGAGCCGCCTCCTGGCCAAGGTGGGTTCGCGGCCCGGGGTCCTCCGCGCTGTGAGGGAGGGACTGAGGGCACGGCCGGCGCCCCTCGGGCCGGCTCCGGGGGGCCGTGGGTCCTGCCGCGAGCGGCGCTTCGCGGCACGGGCGGGGGGGGTGGGCAGCGGCCTGCGCCGGGCTGGTCCCCCCGGCAGAGGCACGGCGGTGTGGGCACCTGGGGCTCTGACCCGGCCCCGGTCCTTCCCTGCGCTCGGAAAGGAACGGCAAAGGGGCACGTGCTGCTTCACGGTAACGGCGTGGAGTTCCCGTGGTGTCAGCGGGAGGGGCAGGTGGCGCGTGCGAGGTGCTTCCCGCTCTCTCAGCGTGAGCACGGCTCTTGCTCAGGTTGCTCCGATAAAAGCCCCGAGCCAGGTAGCCTTCTGCGCTTTCGAACTACCTGGTTTTCCTCAAAAGTGAGCAGGGGGGTTGAGGTCACCGCACAGGTCGCGTCCTGTGCCCGCAGTGGGGAGGGAGCTTTTGCCGTGCCCTGGTACCACGCAGAGTGTTTTCCCTTCCCCGCGGACCCGGCAGGACTCGGGGGGATGCCGGTGCTTCCCGGGTGCCGGAACCGGGGTCTGGGGTGGGATCGGCCGGCTCTCTGGCCGCCCGCCATGTGAAGGGCAGGCTGGCGTGTTCCTGGGATGGGGAGAGAAGCAGCAGAATTCAGTTCTTTGATTGCGGCGTATTTCAAGTGGGGTTTTGTTTGTTTATTGTGGTTTTTGTTTTCGTTTTTACAGTAGCACTTGTTCATTTTCTCTTTTTGTCTGGTAGCGAAAGCGAATATCATATTGCGCCCGTGCATAACGGCGTCTCTTCTTATTCCTCGGGATAGCAACTTTGGTGACTGCCAAGTTGTGTGTTCTGCTGGGCTTTAAATCTTTTTGGGGTGGCATGAATGGTTTTCTTCAAGTAGGTGATTACAGTTCATGAACGAAGACAAAAAGATGCTTGTTAAGAACAGCATATAAAATCAGTTTCTGTACTTACTTAGTAGGAAGGTAGTATCTTTGATTGTTACTGTAAACGCTTCTCATTAGTATCTTCCCGTGGTTAATTTGTTTAAGATAAAAGGTGTTCACAGATGCGTGCCCTGTCCTTCACAGTCATTTGTAACGTCTGTACAGTGTAGGGTGGTTGTTCCATGTAACTGTACATAAATGTTTTTCCTTTTTTTTAGCTAGTTGGAAAATTTGCAGCCTGAGATTAAAAAACTAGCTGAGTGTCTTCGCTATGAAGTTTCTGTTCGTGGAAAGCAAGTGGGTTGGTCCAAAAAGGCGGCCAGGTAAGATGGCGGTGGTATATACCTTACAAATCCTTTCCAGATTGAGGGGTAGCAGGAGGAAAAGTCCTTAACAGAAAGATTCTGCCCTTGCCCGAAGGTTTTCTTACCACTTCTGCGACCTATTTGTGTTTGTTATATTGCCCTTCAGAGTACATCCGCTGTAAAGCTCTGAGCTTGTGACAGGCTTGCGCTTACAGGGCCAAATCCAGGATTGTTCTTGTGGTCTTTACTTGTGGCAGAAGTTTCCTTGGCTGTTATGGTATCTAAATACTGCTGGGAACTCGAAGCTCGGGTGGTTGCAGTTCTGTTGGTTTCACAGTGTAGTACTGCACCCCGTCAACAGCGGTGTATCTAACCTGGGATGCTGAGGATCACCTAACTGCCTGATGCCTCCTTGTTGAGCAAGTTGTATCCTAGGTTGGGCAAAAAGCACCAAGAGATGAAATATCAGACAAGTTACCGATACCTGTGGAGTATGGAGTTGGGAGTGTTGTTGTGAAAAGGTGTTAACAGCAATAGGGCCAGAAGTTGCGGGGGGGGTGCGGTCTGCAAAGGAGAGAGGCGTGCTTGAGGAGCGAAGACTTTCAGCTTTTCCAGAGTTGCCCCTAAATAAGGCAATTTGATGTGCACAGCCTGTAGAAGCATTATTTCCAAATTTGAGAAGTTACTCTATAACAGGTATTGTGAGAGAGCGTTGTGTCTTTTTTCTTTCTAAAAGGTTCCATTTTAAGAAAAACCTGCGGAGGATTATTACGGAACTGTACGTTCGAGACAACTGCCATCCTTTCAAAGCCACTTTAGTGATGTGGGTACAGCTTCCGATGTGGGTTTGCGTGTCCCTTGCTTTGCGCAACTGCAGCGTGGGTGCTGCGGACCCGGAAGGTGATTAATCTGAACAGACGCATTCTGATTTGGTTTGGTTTTGACTTACTTGAGGTAGAAAATCATACTTAATTCTGTTTTTTCTTTAAACTATTTGTGTAGTTCAAGAACAGTTTTCAGCAGGCGGAGCGTTGTGGTTTACAGACCTCACTGCACCAGATTCTACGTGGATTTTGCCAGTTTCGCTCGGGCTCGTGAATCTGCTCATAGTGGAGGTACGTTGGTGGACTACATAGGACGATAGCAAAACCATAACTCTTTTTTAGGGAGCTGGAAGCCAGTATTACCCGGTTATAAAACCTGCCAACGTAGTGGTAGCTGCAGGTTACAACTGTTTTAAATGCACTGGTCACGACTGAAAAATAACGTCGTTGCTCTTTGGTTTGAACGCACGGGTGTCTTGTTTAGAGATGACAAATTCTGATGTGAAGAGGCTCGGATACTCTATTGGCTTTACTTGAGCGTCAGTAAAATTGAGTCTCGACTCTGAAGTTTCTCTTCGAATGATGTTCTAACGGGCTGCCCGGGCGTTAAGCATCCAAAAGCACCCGTGGGGTTTTTTGGTGTGTTCTACCCCACCCCGATTATTTTTGTTACCGCCTTGCAGTCAAAACTAACCATATCATGTGGTGTTTTAATAAATTGAAAAAAATTCAGAACTTTTAAAGATGACTGGGGAGATTAATCAACAGAAACAGAAAAAAAGAAAAAAGTTTTAATTTCTCATTTTTGGGGGTAATTTGATGGAAATATTTTTCTTTTGGATTTTTGTGTTAGGTGTTCTCATCAAACACTGTCTGGATTTTATTCTTAATCCATCTTCTTCTGTGTCATGTGGACTGAGACCGTTTTAGAGTAGAAAAGTCAGTATGTGACTGCAGACCCGATTCTGCCGTCATTCACTTATCCATCAAGCAGTTTCGGTCTGTTTGCTGTTGGCAGCCGTTTCTCAGAGGGCTGCGCTTCAGTCCAAGGCGGTGGAACTTCCAGATGCGCAAAAGTGGCCGTGTACAGTTACGTTACCTTGAACTGCTTGTTGGGTGCTCCCCTAGGTGGGTACGGTGTTGTCTACAGAGGGCTGAGCACGTGAAACATCAGACGAGTTAAGTGGAAGTTTTGTAGCAGTGTGTTAATTGAAATGGAGGATGCAAAATGGAAGTGATCGGTGAACACGAGTGCTGGGTTAGAGGAAACCCCATCGCTGCCTTTTTTTCCCTTTTAGTCGTTTCACAAAACTTATTTGTAACTGCGGCTTTCTCCCCTTTCAGGTCTTTGCTTTGCCAAAAATGAAAGTTTCCAGATTCCAGAAGTTTGTGACGAATTTCTTTCGAGTGGTGTCAGTAGTAATGATCCCTGTTGCTGCAACGGTCCCCTCTGTGAGTACAGAGTCGTAATGGTGCGTCCCTTAGCCTGCGACTCTGGGATGTTCCTAGCGCGTAACGAGCAGCCCGAATGTCCGGTGTGTTTAATAGACCGTACTCTCTGATACAGCGTGCACTAAAGCACATAAGGTGGTTTTTCTGTGTATACGTTTAAATTCTTAACCCATTTGGAATATTTTTGTCCAAGAGGGAAGAATCTGCAAACTTAGTGTTTCTAAACATCATTTTTGCAAACTAGGGCTTGGAAGGACGTTCACAGTGGGTTAGCATCCTTTTTGTCATGCCAAAAATGAGAGGGAGACTTGGTATGAAGACATATAGCCAAAGATTTGCTAAGTGTTTGCTCGCTTTAAGAGATAGCGTAGTTCTTAGATTAGGAAATTTTCCAGTCATCCTAAACCATTTCTCATTTTACCAGGTGTTTGACTTTCAAATATTTCAGCAGTGGTTAGAAGAAAAAAAAAAAAAAACCAGTAGCATCTAGTTCATCAACTCGTAGTCTGAAATACAGAAGTTTAAGAAGTCTAAGCAAGTCGAATATGAATTCATTTATGAACTACTGTTAAACTTCAGCGTAGGTGACTCTCTTTGCCAGAAGAGTTGAGAAAGAGTGAACAATCCATTTGAAATGGAAGCCATTATTGTTATTGAGAGGAGTGGTGTTAGGTGAGTTCTTTTTCTCGGTAACTGGGAGTCCCCGTGGTTGTGGTTGGCGAAGAGCTGCCGAAGCGTGTCGTGTTTCCCTCGCCCCCGGGGAGGCTGAACTCGGGATGTGTCTCGTTGCAGTCCATGGCGTTGTACTGGCTCTCCTCGAGCTGCGTGGGACTCTCGCACAACCTGCTGCTGCGCTCTCCGACCTTTCGTCGCCTGTGTCGCATACCAAGGACCAGCTCCGACTCGGCTACTCCTTACAGGGATATTGTGTCTGCGCTGACTGCCAGATACGGTTTTAAGAAATGATGGCGTTTGAACTCTCGGAAGAGCTGTCCCAGAAACGTTGCATGGGTAATTCGGGAGTGCTGCGTTATTGAGATGTACTTACTTACTGTAAAATGTTGCAGCTGGAATTGTATTTATTTTCCAAATAAAGCATTGACCGTCTGGCCGTAAAGAACGATTGTTCGGCACAAATGTCTGTTTACTGGGAAGTCTCGTTTCAAGGGTGGTCGTCTTGCATTTGGAATAGTCCAGTAACGCAGGTTTGTCTTCTGAATTACTGTAAGGAATTGTGCAGGTGGATTTTAAATAAAACTGTGACTCATCTAGGCTGCCGCCTCGTAGCGAAGCTGATCGCACGTACGGGCTGGGGGACAGTGGGTTTTGGGGGGAGGGAAAGGCTGGAGGGACGGATGCTGCAGGTAGTGGTTTGTTCAATGAAGACACTGGTGCAGGTTGATCGCTAATCGGGTATAGTTCTTTGATATTCAGGTGGTTCATGTGACAGTCTTACTAACAGTTCTGAGGCAACTAGCACCTTGAAAAAGAAGGAATGATGATAAGAAACCACATACTTCCTTCAACTGCGTATCAAATCTATTTTTTAATGTACGTCCTAAAGGTTAAGTGCAAATACTTTGTGCCTTAAAGGACCCGTGCGTGCTGTTTCTCAGGTAAACATCAGAGTAATGTCATGCGGGCGCTTCCTGTGAGGGTGTTTGGATTCACGTCTCGCCTTGCTCTGCATACATCTTAAGTCAGCAGACGTACGTTGTTGTGAAACTTGTGCTCGATAACGTCTCTTTGCGCAGAAGTCCGCGCAAGTTTGGTCTCGTAAAAGGTCGACTTTTTTTTTTTTTTTTTTTTAAGAGAAGGAGAAATCAGGATAGAGGGCAAAGCATTGCTTGTGTTCTTTGTTCTTGGATGGTTGTCGTAGTGCAGAATCGGGATGTTTCGTGTTTGAACTGTTAAAGTTAGTGCTTGTTAATCTTTGACAACACAAAGTGATTTTTAAAATAACTGGGATTTTTTTTTTTTTTGTCATTAGAGGAAACTATTTCGCCCTGGGAAAGAAAGAAGCAGGCAGAATACCTGGCAGATGCAGACGGCACAAGCCGGCACTCGCACGCGTTTGTTGTGGTGGAAAGAATCTGTGGTCTGTTGGCTTACTCCTGTTGTTAGATTGTTTCCTGTCGCCCTGAGCAAAAGAGGAGTTTGAAGGAGTTGATCGAGGTTGGGCAGGGGTGTTTGTTCAGAAATGATGTTTGAAACTGAATGTCCCTGATTGTCAGTCCCAATATCACACTTCAAACTGTCTTTTAGCGCGTGTATTGTCGCTAGGGAGCGATGCAGGATACGTTCTCTCACGCTTGCTTCAGAAGCTTAAAACAAACCATAAAAATGGTATTTTCTTGCTACATTTTATTTGCCATTAATGTTGCCATACCTTTTTTCAGACTGCGGTCTACCCGTTAGCCAGGACTGAGTGATAGCAGTAGCGGCTGGGCTTGGTTTCTCGCTGTGGAATTACAGTCAGCTGTTGGCAGGATCAAAGCAGGTCGGTATCCCGATCTGGCAGCGTTTCCTCGGGCAGCCGGGTCCGGGCAGCGCCTGGGGAGGCGACAGTGACATCTCGCCTCGCGCCTTGTCCTGAGCTGCCTGCTTGTAGGAGGGCAGCGACCGTCTTCCGGGCACAGGCATGTACAGAAGGGCCAGAAGGTGTTAGACTTCATGGGAACTGGCCACAGATAAATGTATTTAGAGTTAGTGGAAGGGTAGGAAAGGTCTGGAATGCTTTTAACAAAAATCTACAAAACTAAACCCAAACTCAAACTATAGCACTTACAGGGAAGCGCTCGGGAAGTTACTTACTCCACACTTGCGTTTTACTTGTTTCCCGTGCTTTCCTCTGAAGTCCCTGTTCCTGGGCGCTGCTAGAGGCAGCGGGAGGATGCGGGACACAATTCGTGACAGCTTTGGCACGGAAACCCGGTCACTCGTGCCACGCTTGTGGCTTTGCAAGTTGGAATTCCGCGTGCTGATTCTGGCCGACTCCGGTGCTCTCTGTGACGGGTTAGTTAGTCCCTTCTGTCTCATCTGCTCCATCAGTTAATCTGTCGGGTAGGAGTGCTTAGTTTTAACGAACCCGTTGTGAAGGTAAGAATTTGCATTTCTTTGGCAACTCGGGGAAAGCAATTGTACTTTAATTGAAGAGCTGCTATGAGAGGAATTCTGTTTCTCTTCAGACGTGTCTCAGAGAAGGTACTAGTTTGCGTGAAGTGGATCCCAGAGATGAACTTCACAGGGCTCTGAGTTTTGGTTATCTGCAGGTCCGTAAGTTTCTTTGGAGCGAATAAACTGTGCTGTGTATCTTATGTGGGCTGTTCCAGGTACTGCGGTGAGAACGTTTTGTCGTACCAAATTTAGCTGTGCTCGGAGTAAGGTTCTAGCTTTTGTTGCGGTTTACTGTTCTGTACGTGCAAAATAAGAGGTGCACCTGTATATTTGGGGGGGAAGGAAGAAAAAGCAGAAATTCTGTGTTTTTTCGGAACTCTGTGGGTTAAATGGAAAATTTGATATGTAAAGTTGACAATTCATACAGTTATTTCCTGAAATACCCTGGCCCTAAAAAGAAGGAAGACTTGTTTTATCCTTACCGGACATGCACGATGGAACTGTTCCTCCTTGCCCGTAGCCGTTTGCGTAGGCGAACGCTAGAGAATCCAGCCTTTTTCAGCATCTTCTGTTTACTCAGACGATAACGTTGGTGCAATACCACTGCTTTATCTGTGTCAGAAATGTTAGCCATTTTGTCTAAGACTTATTTTGTAGATGGCTCTCAAATGGAGGGGCGAGAAGTGGACAAAAGGAACGTTTGGGGTGTTTTTTATCTTCTTCACTCCCTTCAGCCCTTGAATACGCTGGTACATGTGGCAGGGAGCGCTGAGAAAAGGACTGCCAAAGGATAGTTACACACAGTAGTCGTCTTTTCGCTGCCTGGCATAAGGCAGCAGATGGGAATAACTTAAGGATGTGTGTGTTTGTGGAACAGGTGGAAACAGTGATAAATATGGAACGGAAGTTGTAATTCTCCCGGTAAAAAAAAGCACCGATAGCTTCTACTAGAATTTGTATTTCTGAATTACGTAGCCGTTGTTCAGGCATAATGCAAGTTGGCATGATGTTTCAGCCCTAAATACAGCCCGTAGCCCCTCATCTCTGCTCTAACCCATTTTGTATTGTGCCGATAGGAGAAGGGTCTCAACCTCTCCGTTTATCGCTGGAGTAAACAGCGACTCAGATCTCAGAAATTCCTACCTTGGATTAAGTTAATGGTATCTGTCAAAATACTCCCTAACAATAAGTTTCCCATAAAATAAAAACAGGCTTTGAATTTATTGTATAGCTTCTGAACTTCAGCCAGTAGATCTTGCTCCACAAATTCTTTAAATGCTTTCAGTACGGTCAGAAGCGCTGGCGTTTCTAAATTGTTTTTCCCAGCATTGCCAAAAAAACACCCAAAAAGTAGAAATAAGTACCATAAACCCCAGGAATCTCTTGAGAACATTAAGCTGACCTTTAAACAGTAACAGAAATAAGTAAAATTCAGTAACTCTTTCTGCTCTACAATATGGGATGAAAGATCTGGGGAAGGGGAGTATTAAATAACGTCCCAGGCACGAGAGGAGATTCATGGATTTCGGCCACAAAACTGTCTGAAAGCTGGAAAACAGTTGGGACAAACTGTAAAACGAACTGAGAGAGAGGAAGTAAGTGTTCCACCCGGGGCTGAGGAATCCACGTCCCTCGGAGGTACTTCAGTCTTGCCTGAGAGCTGATGCCACAAGCCCTTCGTAAGCAGGAGACAACAGGGCTGGACAGGGGCAAAACCGAGTTTTGTTGTAGAGAGACAGTATCTGTACCTTCAGGCGTGCATCTACACCCACACACGCCCCCCGTCTGCCTTGTAGCCTTTCTCCGCTCTTCGGTGATTTTAAGAAAACGGTTTCATGTTTGTTGGTGATGTTCAGATGAAAAGCAGTGGCAGCTGGGGAACTTGAACTCCAGTAAGAAAGTATTACTGCTGTCAGAGTGCGCTTTTTCCAGATGATTTTTATTTGTGTTAAAAGTAGCGCTGATACCGAGTGCTGACTAATCATGCTGAAGTCTTAAAGACAGCCGTAATTTGGGTTTCAAGGTCACGAGACAAACAAAGCAAGCAGTGTTGTTGCATGCGGTTTGTTTCTAGCTCTGTATCGGGACTTTAGCGCTTTCCTGTAGCTGTAGGGGCTATCGGCCGATGGGCCTAGAACAAGAGCGAGGAATTACTTATTTGAAGTTTTTAAAAGATTCCAAGGTGCTGCTTCAAAGCTAAATTAACAAAAATTGGAAGCGACATTTTTAACGCAGGATTTGAAGCATTTATTTGAGTCGTGGTGATGGCTTAGTGAAACTGCAGGAGAACTAACTGCACCACGTGCTCGGCGATCCCGATCGTGGCACGGGTTAACCTTGCCACCCATTTCCTGCGTCAGCCGCTTCACGGGTGGTTGTGTGATGGAAGTGTAGAATCCCGGTTCTCCTACAGCTGCTTTTTGGCACCTTGGCGAACACATTTAGGCTTTTGAAAGGGTTTCAAAAGTCGGCTTTCCATCTGAGGACGTTAATGGGTATTGCTGACAATACGTTGGAATGTTCTGCCTGCCGGGTAGAGCTTTGCTCACGCAACAGGAACCGTACAGGCGGGGGAGATAGTGGTTCTGGCTGAGCAAGGCAATTCTGGAGCAAAAGTGCAGATGTCCTCATAGTAATAACGCTGCGCTGGTACGGATGTGGCTGCTTTACCTGTGGAGATGTTGTTGCTCTCTTGTCATGAATCTCAGAACATCAATGATACGGCTACATCTGTGTGCTGCTAGGATCTTCGTATGCGCGTAGACCTTCAAGTGTGAACTTGTGCGTGTAAAGCTGCAAGTTTAACGAGGCAGCGAAAAGCGTCTTATCTAACGATACCAAACAACTCCAAGCCACAGGTACGGAGATCACGGCATGGGGTCAGAATTGATATGACAAAGCCCTTTCCAGGGTTGCAGCAGATGTAGGAAATTGTTTCTAGATGGTTGGAGGGTGTTACAGAGCTGTCTGAATGTCATGCTGTCGTTTTGTCTCCAGTGGAGTGAATTTTTTGGCTGGTGAGCTGGCAGTAGAGGGAGTCGGTACTCCGTGCAGCTCAAGAACAGTCCCCTTGCCATTCCTTCCTTGCGACAGTTCATCTGGAACGGGTTTGTCTCTTCAGCTCTGGAACGGGGCAGGGCCTTAAACCAGATCTGTCTTTTTTGTAGTAAAAAAATACCATGGGCTTTTCTTGGGAAGCATAAGGAGGGCCTGAAAAATGCCTCAGCCAGGTTAACAGCTCTGTCGGACACCAAATGTTTAGTACGTGAAACTGGCTTTGTTAGATGTGCCCTTCTCTTGGGTCTGTTTGAAAGTCTGCTGCTTTCTACGATTCGAGTAGCCCTAGGGTTTGGAGGGAGAAGCATCTTTGTTTTCTTTGGTATCACGTCTCTGCTGGAGCAAGCAATATGTGGCACGTGTACATGAGGAGAAACAGCATGTTCAGTAGAGTTACAGATCATAGATACGTGTACACCGCGTGTTTTCCTAAACAGCTATTCCTATACGCAGATAATCGTGCGTGTGCTGAAGAGCCGGCAGATCCTTGCCTTGGGAAAGGCGCGTGCGTAACGGCTGCCCCAGCAAATACTCGTCAGGCACCGATTTGAATGTGGCCTCTGTTGCCAGCTGTGATCAGCATTTATATTAAATGCTTTGTAGCAATGAATTTGATATATCAGGTACCATTTGACTGTTTGTTGTTTATTTGCGAAATGCCCACGAATCCGTTTGCGGCAGAAAGATCGCTGTGCTGAACTCAAGCGGCTTATTCCTCGCCTTCGTCTGGGGCTTTTGTCAACTGTTGTCTCTATCACAAATAGTCCATTGCAGGCCTGAGCAATTTGTGCGCCGCACATAAGCGTGGCAATTGGTGCAGATGGAAATTTTCATTGGCATAAAACTTGAGCACGAACTTTGCCAGTCAGTTTGATTGCGTCCGCCATGGGAGCAAATTGTCGGTGCTGATCTAGCAGCGTGTGGGTGCCCTCGTCTGTTAATCTACGTGCTCGGTTCTCCATTTATTCATGTTTAGTTTACACCCTTGTAATTCCGCTTACCTTACCAAATCGCACCCAAGGTCTGCCCGTGCAAGTTAAAAGAGAATACGGTTCCTCCGCTCACCGTATTTGGAGGTGGATTTCTTAGGGCATTATTGCGGGTGAAACCTGAGGCTGGAAGAGGGCTGTTGAAATACAGCAGCTGCCTGGGAGGGACACTAAACGCGAGGGACCGGAATCGACAAAGTACAAGTTCCCTGAATGGGTTCTGTTCTGATAGAACGCAGAATTGCTGAAATATCCTGGCACAGATCCCGTATGGACTAGAAGTTGGAGCTGTCAGTGTCTATATTGCTTTTCTATTCCAAAGCCGTAAGGCGGAGCACGCACAGGAACTTTCCAAGCCGTTGTGAAGCATTCGTTAATACTAATGCAACATAATTGTGCAAAGGCAAGTCGAGAGGACGGAGGGTGAAAATGAGAGGGGGTAATGGAAAATCTTGTTTTGTTGGTAATATCGTCAACGTGCAATGCAAAAAAAAAAAATCCCCACTTCTAAGGCAGCGTGAGCCCCTGCCTAGCCAGCACAGGTGGGCTTTCCTTTAGCTGCACGTAGCCAGGAGAGCCTGCTCATGCGCGTGGCGCGTACTCACCACCTTAGTTTAGTGTTAATTTAAAAGCCTAAGTTTTTGCAGGTCACGTAGGTGTGATTCTCTGTCTTGAAAACACGCCTAAACTTAGAAAACAGGGCTGCGATGCTTGCTAGCTTTAATAGTTTTGACCTGGAAAAAAGGCTGCGTGCCCAAAAGCTTACCTCCTTTCTCAGCCGTGGTACCTACTCTGTTAAAATATATTGTCTGTACTAAAATCCTCATCTTGATCTTCGATGCTTTTTCTTGCGAAGAGGATCAGAGCTTTGCTGTTTCCTTTCCTACGATACATGCCTACAGTAACGTAATTCTTTTGTTTTTGGTCCACGTTGATGAGACGAGGCTGGAGCAACGGAAGATGCGGCGACGGGTCAGCTGTGGAAAGGCAGCCGTCCCGCTCAGACGTCTGCTCGAGACTTTGTGCAAACCGTGTGAGAGCGACCTTGCAAGTGGCCGTCTCCTGTTAGAGGGTGAGCTTTCCACAAGTGAGGTGGTTTCTGGAGGAGAAAGCAGAAAAGCTCTTGCTGTGTTTTCGGAGAAACAAAACTGAAGCGTCTTGGAAAAGACTGTATAGTATTCTTTCTGGATGAGACTATGTTATTCAAGTAATGGGATACCTTGCTCTCTTTGGCTTCAGTGTTTCTTCACCTATTCTACATGCTTCCCATTCTGGCTTTACTGAAACCAAAGAAGTTATAAGTAAATTCCCAAAACCCCCTCGTAATAAAAGATTTGAGATTTTAGAAAGAGGGAGAGAGTTTCCTTCTTAGCTTCCCTCTGCTTCTTAGCTTGAAATACTGTAAGGAGGAGGAGCGGGTCCATGTCCCAGTCAAGACGCAAATGTCAGGATGCTGTAAAACGGTTTGCAGGGTGCTAGAGGGGAGCGCCGTGCTCTGCCAGAGAACGGGACGCTCTGCCAGTCCACCTGGTTGTTCTTTGTGGTTGTTTTCCTGGAGAATCCAAATTCCTAATTCAAAGCTGAGTTATTAGGGTGGGTTCCTTGAAGCGCAAGGATTTTTTCAAGGGCAAAGTGTCATTTTTGGCACTTGAGTCCCATGGTTTCTGGAAAGAGAGAAGTGCTGAAGTATTTGTGAAGACGCTGCTGTGCACACGGGGGTGCTCAAGCTCTAGTTCGGGTTGTTAGCTCTGCCAGGGGTCTAAGATCAAGGGTGAGCAGGCAGAGCCTCGATCAAAACAGTTTTCTTCTTCTGTCTTTCACCCGGGTGCTGTTTCAGAGCTTAATCAGCCCATCCCTTTGCAGCCTGCCCTGCTTTTCCACCTTGTTGCCGTGTCCCTTTGAAGTAACCCACTGTTTAACACTGCCGATGTTGACAGCAATGACAAGAACTTGCTAGCTGCTCCCTTTGTGGGCTGAGGGTGCCGAATGGGAATGGGCAGGGCTCGGGACAATCCCTCTGTGGCCCAGTTGGCTTTGCAAAGCCGGCCGTTCTGGCAGCCCTGTGGCCCGCCGGCTCTTTCTTTTTTCACTCGTCATTGCTGGGCTACCTGTATTGAACCGACTGACTTTTTTCTAACAGTAAATAAAATACTCCTCCTTCCTTTGAAGCTCAGCATGGTGCTAAGAGTAACGGCAGCTGCTGTTCTCTTAAGTGAGGGTTGTTGCTCTAGTTTTAAATTTTGAGGGGTCACAAGTTAGTATTATCTTAAAAGAGAGGGGAGCAGGCCGATGGGGAATTTGCACCACAAAAAGTGGCAGAGAGAATGTCCTTAATCCCTTTTTTAAATTTTTTTTCCCCTCCCCTCGATTTTGTAGATTTAGAACCAGTTTAGGCCATGATTTCATGATACTACAACTAGACATCGCTGGATCTCTCAGCGGTACAAGTGCGGTCTAGATCAAGCTGGACTATGCAATTGCATTTCGTCAAATTAGAGCACAGAAATACGGAGTTTATGCTGAGACCTCAGGGCTTTTCCTTGCCAGCGTCATGCCAGCTGTGGGAGGACGGATGATACTAGAGCCAGCGAAACGTTAGTCGCAGAAAGACACTGCGTGCTGGCAGCCTGAAGCTACAAAGTTAACCTGCCAGAAACGTCTGAACACTGGTAAATCGCCCACGTGAGTTCATAATAAGGGATCGGTGCTTTTCACCCATGTCACCGTGACGTGTTTGATTGATTTTCGGTGTGCCCAATTATCCCGTGCTGCTGTGGGCTTTTGGTTTGGGTAGGGATTTTTCGGGAAGGCTCTCTAAGTTTGGTGTCTAAATTGAGCACAGATTAAGGTGAGCACACCCATCCATAAGTTCCTTTCTTTGAAGAGTTGAGCTTCATAGACTCATTTGTCTACCTGACAGTTCATAATTTGAATGCCTTAATTAATTTTGCAGTTGAAGCAACAGTAAATAACGTGTGGGGGTTTTTTCATACCGTTACGTTAGCTTTTTTGTAAAAAGGCAGCCTTCTTACGACACTTTTTTAAATTTTTTTTTTTTTATTTTTTAAATCTCTTTCTCTTGCTACTCAGTGTTCAAGCCAGGAGTCGTGCTTTTTACCTTTTTCTGTAGGTATCTATGTGGTTCACGTTGTTTGCTGATTAAAATACTACATATTTCTGACGCTTGCCTGTTTGAAAATATTTCTGTTCCTTATTTCTAGAAATTTCTGTAATACGTCGCCAGAATTACAGTTGAGTCGCTAGGGTTCCTATCAGCTTTTGTAAACAGCGAAGGTCCGGCTTTGTCAGAAGGAAAATAGCAGGGGACTGGAACCGGGTCTGTCGATTCCCAAGTGGTGCCGTTTGCTCAGAAGCTCTGGTTTTTTCTGTAATCGCTGGGCAGTTCATGGCTTTTGTTTAGCTACAGCCTGTGTAAGTGCTCGCTCCAGAGAGGGCAACTAATAATTCTCTTTGATTTCACAATGTAAACCACCTCAGATTAATTGGATAATAAAAGCTTTGCTATGCTTGCGTTTTTCCACTTTATATGCTACTACAGGAAAGCTGAGAGATAAGCTTTGTTTGGAGATATTTAGAGTAATGATTTCAGCAACAAGTCCCCAGAGATTGACTATGCACATGACTGCAATTTTTTAAAAATATATGGTGACCTTTTCCCCTTTGGATGCAGATGATTTGGAATGAACTAATTGTAGAAATCAAGAGAAAATAGGAGCAGCGATGCTTTAAAATGCTTTAGTGCAGCGTAGTTGCTTTTATGAAGGGCTGCTGCTGCAGGTACTCACTCTGCTGCTCTTTGCTCCAGCGTGGCGACGTAGAGATGAGCGTGGCATGGCAGAACTGGATGTAGCGGACGGACTGCGGGAACTTGGAGCTTTGGCATGGTTACCTTTACAGTGCCGCCAACCCCCGTAAGGAATGGACCCGAAAGAACACTCTGGCTCGGGGGTAAGCATGTGTCGTGTTATTTGCTGTCACAAGCTATTGGCTCTTGTGATAATTCAAAGTTTGGATTGACGATCTCTGTGGAAAATCAGGCTGAAGTCTGGGAGGTGCTGAAGTGCAGAAGTGAGGACTTGACCGCAATATAGTCTTTTCAATATCCTAAAGATACGGAAAACTAATTCTGATAGCCTGGCCAAATGAAATTTGTTTGGTACTTTGGGCTTTTATAATATTTCTCCTCCAAGCTCTATGAGGCGAGATGATGTCCTTATGGCATTAAATAACGCAAACCACAGATTTGTGGTGCAGGCCTGAGCGAAGGAGCTGTTGTGTGACTGACTCTGCTGGCATTAGAACGGCCGTCACCACCCCCGGGTTTTAATGGTTTCTGACGTTCCTCGTTTCTATTTGGATGAGCATCACCATGACGTGCTACAGACCTGCAGTCAGGCAGCATTTTCTAGACCTCGTTGTGAAAGCTTTGTGGTCCCCTTTCAAAAAATTGATCACTACTTTTTTATTTCTTACAATTCACTCATTTTCTGACCTGAAAAATGGAGGCCGATTGCCCAAACGAGCGTGCGGCCTCACGCCCAGTTAGTGCTTGCCCTTTGATACGTAACTCTTAGGCTGCAACAGATGCAATATAATCTAATTCAGTTTCGCTTGCAGTGAAAAGAGGACGGTGAAGCGAAGGTCCACTAACTGAAACTTTTCCCCCCACGAACAAACGCAGACCCGTTCTTTAGCTAAACTGGTGCATGCTAATGGAGCTCAGAGCCCGTTCCAAAGTTGTGCCAGGAGGATCTTAGCCAAGTCAGTTGATTTTTAATATATTTTTTTTTACGCTTCACTTGACTAAATTCATCCTTCCACAGACGCACTTTCCATACACATGGGAACACCTTTTGTTTATTCGGTCTTAGCAGGAGAGACTCTGCCAAACTCAAATGCAAATGTCAGAAGATGTTCCTGAAGGTGATAACACACCTAGAATAATGAAAACATATGCTGGGTTTTTTTACGTGTGATGGAATATGGTATTAGTAGCAGTAACCACCAGCCAGACACTGCATTGCTGCCTCCAGTCATTGGTAAATAACCGTCCTGTGTGTTGGGGGTCCTTTTTTCAAGGTGGTGTGAAATCGGGTGTATTTTTGGTTGGTTCAAAGCCGTAACAAGATACCGTTCATCCACAGACTTTAAATAAGGAAACCCGGCTGTAAGAAGAGAGAGCTCATTTACCACAGTAGACACAGGCAGTTTCTGTGAGGCTCCAAGTACTGGCTCCCCTTTGACATCCGTGTCCGATGTTCCAGAGCTGTCACACGGGAGAGTCTGGGCAAGAGAGAGACCTCTGCCATGGCTCCGGGACCCCATCCCCGAACGCTGCAGAAGAGCCCTAGGAGCGAATATCCGCATCCAGGGACCTTTTCTGCCGGCTCGCCACTGTGGTCCGTGTCAACAACCCCTCGGTCCAGGTGAGAATGCTGGGTTTCTATGCGTTTCTTTTGGGTGAGGGACGTATGCGTGCACGAGGCTTCTGGTGAAACTAGGGCATCGCTCTTGCTTTGGCAGGGAAGCGGTGGATAATTGCTAGTCTACCTGAAAGAGCTGTACACCTTTAGAAGCAATTCCCCGGGACTGTGAGAGCGATCTTTGACATACTAACTACTCACACCAAATCTGTCTGCCCAGCGGCCGTCTCGTTGGAGCGGTTAGCTCTGTCCTGGTGACAAGGACGCTGAGCGTGCGCTGTGCTTTGGTAAGCCACATTTCTGCGACTTGCGTACAAGAAGAGTGCTCTGCAGCTCTTTTCCGTGACAAAAGCAGCAGGGAAGGCGTGCGAGACTGCAATAGCACCAGCATGGCAACTCTTGAAACCCTGCCCCAGAGGGAAAGTCCTCGTGTAAAACCGGGGCAGGTTTCTGATATTTGGAGAGTGGGGCAGTGGTGAGCGTAGCGGTTGGATGGGGTAGTGCTCTTCCCCTGCCCCCTCGAAGTCAGGGCAAGCGTCGAGAACGTGGTCACCGAGGGTCAAAGTCAGCAACAGCGACGCGTACGTTTCTGAGTAACGCTTTATGGACGTGGGGGTTGTGCTTCCTGGGCCGTAGGTGTACTTTATTTGCACGAGGGCGATTCTAGATCTTGTAATACAGAGATTGATGTAAAATGAGAGGTGCACAGATATTTCTAGGCTTCTGCAGCTTGGCACTGGTTGGACTTGTAGGAGAATCTAAGTAATTAAAGCCTAGTAGTACTTTCACGTGCTCAAGAGAAAAAAAGAACCGCTTTAGAATACAGTTTTCCACTGGCCCTGTTTACAGGGAACAAGACAAAATTACGCAACGTTTTTGTCAAGTCTTTGGCTACAAAGACTGTCTTTTAATAAAACGTTGTGCCTCTTTGAGAGGCCTGGAATCCTTAGAAGGCTTCTTGTGCCGGGAAGAAATATATGTGCCGTGACACAGTAGTCGTGTGTATAGTCAGCGTTTCCTTTGCAATATTCCTTGAGTACTCGTGGACATGCCGTTCGTGTTGCTGCGACAGAGTAAATATGCTAACGACTTCCAAGTGGGAACTGCATGCTCGGGAGCTGGGTCTGTCATTTATCCCTGTTATTGTTTTCTAATGTACGTCTGCAAATGGGCTCCACATGTTCAGTGCTTTCCACCCTCGAGTTATTTGGGTGTATGTAACATAGCTGCTTAACCCTTTCTCGCACCATTCTGATATGCTACTCCACCGTTAAGGTAACTGGTCAAATGAATGACAACAAAACACCGATAAATTGGCTTTTGCGTTTACTATTAAAAAGCCTATGTGAAAGGCCTGATTCTGGTGCCGTAGAAGCTTTGTGTAGGGGGCCTATAAACAGAACTAATTAAGGAACTTTGAAATCAAGTTTCATTTATGGTTTTTGTGCTCCTTCACATCACGAGGACAGGCAAGAGAAGTTTTTCTACCGCATGTCACAGGAGTCTGCTGAACCCTGGAAACAATGTGACTCCAAAGAGCTGTTTTCTTAAGTGCAGAAGACAGTTTTGCTCTAAGGAATTGACTCAGGGAACTTCATTAATGATACATGTGGCATGAATTCACCTCCTGAGACGTGTAACTATCACCCTAGATTGGTGCATCTGTGTGATTGCAAAATGATTTTATGACATATTAACGTATGTAGCTTAATCTTGCCATGGGAGGTAACATAAGTGACAGAAACTGGATTTCATGGCAGCCACTTGTTCAGTGGCCTGAGGCAAACGTGTGAACTCGCATCCTTCAGACCCCTGCTGACAGGATGCTTCCCTTCTCTGTCGCATCTCTCTCCAGTACGGCTTCAGCCAGGGTGTAGCCCGGGTCTCATCCAGGTTACGGTACTGCCGTGGTTTAACCCGACCACGCGGCCCTTCGCGCGGTAGCCTGGCTCATTCGAGCGGTTTAGTCCGTGGACAAATTTATACTTTTTCTCAGCTCCTGTTGCTTGTTGGAGTCTCTCTCCACTTTCCCAAAGCAGGAAACACCACTGTTGCGCTCTCTCTAATGGGACACCCTCCGACAGTTCTTTGCATCAAATGTGTTTTGATGCAGTTGTTCACGAAAAAATTAAGTAAGGAGGAGCTGCTAATAAAAATAAAAGATTTGGCAATTATTTTTTTGCTGTAGTGGTTAGAAGCTGTTTTCTGTCTTGAAAATCCACGTAGGTTTTCATGTGAGGCTTGGCTGTCGTGCGGTTTTTGTATGTTTACGACCGATCCAGGTACAGATTGGTTTTGTGGTGCTTGGATTTTTTTTTAACGAGAGTACGGTATTCATGGGATCCAACATTAAATTGGTATAAAGCTTCCTTAGATTCATATAGCTTTTTCCTGTTCCCAGACTTGCTCGAGGTATTTTGGCAAAAGGCCGGTATTATATCGTTTCCACTCTATCTCCATTCTTGCTGACTGCAGGGTTGCTGATAAAATTGTAGCGTGGAACTTAAATGGTGAAACTTCTGTGTCTGATGCTGTCGCTCTGGCATGTCATAAAAGAAACCTAGATGATTCTGTTTCCGTAAAAATCCTCTTCTCAGCATAACCTATGCTTGTTTTGCTACCACTGTAATTTTGAAAGCAAAGGAAGAGGTGACCTTCAAATCACAATCTATGTGATACCTACCAATATTTATTTTTATTTAGTTAGTTAGTTTTATTGAATGGACTGTATGTTGATATGTATCTTACTGAAGACCTGAAGAGGAAATGTGACCTAAGGATACACATATGCTTGCCAAAAACTGTTAAAAGCTCCTTGCTTTGCAGAGCTGAGTATTTAAATTACAGAATTGAAGTCGTCTGTGCAGTTTTCTTCGTCCCTGCGTATATATATGTTACGATGCAGCGTTAAACACCCAGGGACTGTTTTATTCTTGGCAGTTCTGCCTCAGTGCGCAGGATAATTGATGTTCAGGGGTTTACGTACTGCGTGAGGCTCTTGGACGTGCTGTAGAGAATGAAGTTGAAAGGAACCTGGTGAGTAGGTCAGGAAGCCCCAGAGCAGAAGGGAGGTTCTGTGCTGGAGTGGCTGACCGTTCCCTGGCTTTGGTGGTGTTAACGTGGGCAGCGCAGAGGATAGGTAGTACGGGAATCTCTCTAGGAAGCTGGACCGCGTCTGTGCCGCACGCGGATGAGATGGGTTATAGGACTTGCTGCGAAGGAGGAGGTATGGCAGATGCTTAGGTTCGAAAGGATATCTAAAACACGTGTAACGAACTGTGCCGCGCTGACGGGCACGGTGTTGGTTCTCTTTTCTGTTCCTGAGCTGCTTGTGTATCTGTTGCTTTATTATGTGACGTTATTGCTTTGTATGAACAGGAGAACACTAACAATAGGCCAGCATCCGGAACGTCTCAGCAGCATCCACGCGTGCTCCTATCCAGACTGGCCTCGTAGGATGGCTTTTCTAACGCTCGCTGACCCACTTGAGGAGCGATAGGTTGTTCAGCAGTAATCTGGGCTGCGTTCCGTACTTCTCTTAAACTGAGAACACAGATACCACCGGCTTTAGCTACATCTTACATAGGACTTGGATGTATGGCGAGAGCTTTGTCCAGAGGCAGAAGGACCTGTGGATCCCTATTGCTAGGCACGATAGTGGAACCTTCTGCTGGCCAGCTGGGAGAGGACTCGGGAGGAGTCAGCGTGGTGTAGTCCAGGTCTGCTGTCTAGATACTGGCAACTGCTCACAGCTAGTTGATTGGACTCAGTTAGACCCAAACAGGAAATGCTAACTTGCCATTTTGGGGCTCGGAGTTTTCTTTGTGCTGCGGAGAGAAAAATCTGGTGCACTCGGCTCGATGTTGTGTTTGCTATGGGAATTTGCTTTGGCTAATGCAGTTTTTAAGACCTGTTGGTTCACTGAGAGGTCAAGGAACATTTATGTAAGAGAGTCTTCAGTAACATTCCTTTAACTTGGCAAGTTGAAAAAGCAGAGCGCCAATTTTTCCTCTCTTTTGAGTACTAAATTTTTGCGTGGATCCTTTTGACTTCCAGTTATTTCATATTGTGTGCGCGGAATTCATGTGTGGTTTATGTAAAGCTGAAGGAGGAGGAAAATTTGGGACGCATTGCTGAGAAGCAGGATGAGATCCCCAGCCTCCTCGCTAGCTGCTAGTCACCAGAAGGATTTCAGACATCCTACAAGCACTCGAAGGAAAGCTACTCTTAATTTTCTTTTCCTCCTTTTTGCCATTTCCCTTGGGATAGAATTATATTGGTTGTTTTATTATCTCATTGTGTTGACTGATCCTGTGCTCTGCAAATGCAAACTGTGGGGTTTTTTTAAAAAAAAAAAAAAAAAAAAAAAAAAAGAAGAGTGTGTGTTTCATTGTGGAATGACATGCTTGATGTACGTGTGTTTGGTTTTGGGGGGTTTTTTTGACCTAGTAACCCAGTCCCTGCTTCCACCACCTAGCTTATGTTGCAGGTATCGCCAGAAAACTTACTTGTCTTGCTGCCAGAATTGCCCTGTGTTGCCTGGACTGAAACTCGGCAAGCCAGCCTTGCCCAGGCGGTGGTTTCAGCGGGGAAGGTAACACCTTTCAGCTCTCCGCGCGGTCGAAGACCCCGAGCCAGATGCTGCTCTTTGGCTCAGAGGCTAGATCTCACAGCTTGGTTTGCATCCACGCGCTTTGTGGCTAAACTCTTCTTTCCCAGAAGAGAATGGCTGGGTCAGAACTGCCTTGTCAGAGAGGTTTCCCCGAGTCACACGTTATTCAGTACAGTGACAGCTGACATGGGCAAAAACTGTGCTGGGGAGTGAGCAAGCACCAGGATGAATGATCCTGTGCCAGGGTTTGGTCAGAGCCTTGTCCCTGTTTTATTTGTAAGCGGAGACAGAAGAAGCCTGTCAGTTCAGTGGGAATAATACAGAGCTGCATGTCTTTAGTGGGCCTGCGAAGTCTCCTCCTTCGGTTGGCATCGCGTAGCGGCGAGCCCTCAGTCGGGAGAGCGAAGCCTGCAGCGCCTTGCTTTGGAGAGCGATGCGGTGCAGAGGGTCCGGCACCGACCTCTCGGGCCGCTCAGAGACAACCGGAAACCAAAAAGCACGCGCGCTTTGTTTTCTGGCCAAGGCTCCCAAACGCCGTGTGGCTAATCGTCTCGGAGAGACCTCTTGGGCAGTGAGGCGGTGCGTACGCTCATATGCTTGAGTTGGGAGCCAAAATGACAGGAGGAGTAGGGAATCGGAATTAAAAATAAAAAACCAATTAATCAGATGCCTGCATTGAAGAGACTACTTCTGGAGCAGTATTCTAAGTGAGTATTTGGTCAGCTCTGTCATTCTGCTGCTGCTTTCTCGGGAGAATTAGTTTTTACCCACGCGTGATTTTTAGGATCAAGAGTAGTGAGAATCAATTTCTTGGGTACCTCGGTAGCGTTAGAACCTTTGCCGTTTCCACTGCTTAAAATTGTGCTGCATATTCAACAGAGCCACTGCTCCAAAAACAGCCAGTTCTGTCCTTTATCCCAGTAAACTGCTGCAACTTGGAAAAAAGATCAGTGCTTAATTGAAGATCCAACCCATGACATGGAATGGTTATACTGGTCAGAAACTCCCAGGCAACCTAGAAAAAAGTTGCCTTTCCTTTCTTAGGGCAGCAGCATCGTGTTTCAGTTCAGGTTTTTGCTATGGCTGGTCAAAGTCAAATGGGGATTTCGGTCGTCAGGCAGAGCTTTAGCTGATTTGTCGTGTCCCTTGCCGGTGCTTTTCCAAACCAGTGCTGACATGTGCAGGTGGCAAAGACACAGGAGGAGACCAAGAGCTGGGACTGTGTGCTGGTGCCTGAGGCAGAAGATGCCTCTAAGGAAAACAGCTCCTGAAACCAGGCTTGAGCGGCCACGGCCGGCCGTGCTCCGGAGCACGGAGCTGCAGAGACAGTATTGCCACAGGGACCCCCGACTCGCACTTCTCGTGGAGTCCGTGTTGGGATTTCGCTCCTCCGGGGCAGTGCTAACGATTCCCAAGCTTGCAGCGATTCTTCTGTAAAATCGCTTCTGACAAGCTCGCTAGGACTCCTCGCTTCGTTATCCCTGGGGGTTGGTCTGTAGGTGTTTGGCAGCCCTTTATTCTACCCGTGTTCCCTCTTTTTACTTGATTTTTTTTTGTCATTTTCCTGTGTCTGTTGTACCTTTTACCTGAAAGAGCTTTAACTGCTGTATTTTGGGGTTGTTTGGGGAAAAAATAAAAAAAAAGAAAAAAGCAAAGAGAAAAACCCCAAGACAGCAGCAGATGTTGTCTTTTTCTGTAAGAGAAGCCCTGGGTAGTGGAAAAAGTTGTTTGTAAAGCTCTGAAAAAATCTGCATTGACCTTGAAACATGTTTGGCCTTTTTTATCTTCTTACAGTTCTTGCAGTTATACCTGGGGTGAATTAATCTCTTCATTAGCTACGTCTGACTGCTCAGGCAAATGTATCCTTCAGTCGGGTGAACATTCTGACATTCTTTTCATGCGAGGAGATGTCACCATTGTTAATAGCACATCCCAGGGGGCGGCTAAATCTTTTCGCTGCTGAGAAAGCCATGGTTTGGCTTTAAGTGAAGTTTAAAAACACCAGTGTACTAAGTCTATTCTAGTGCCTAAACACATACGCACCTATAACTCCGGTCTCCTTTGCTCCCTCCTCCTGTTGGAATTCCGAGGAGCGTCCATAGTTATTTGTTTCCAGACCCACAGAGGGCTGCTCGTGACTGCTGTTCACGTACCTGACACCCAGAAATGGCAGTGGATCTTCTTTCAGCCTGTTCCGCTCAAACCCGAGCGTTCCCATCTTGGGAAAGGCGCTGCCTGGTGCTGCAGCTGCGCGTTACGCTAGGAATAACCAAACTGCGTGGAAACCGATGGTTTGCAAATATTTCCAAGTGCTTTGCAGTTTGACATATGTAACTGGAAGGTGCGAACGTGACGGTCGCGCTAATCCAAACCCATGAGCTGGCGTGAGCCGGGAGAGCCGCCTTTAACGTGTGTGCTCCCTGCAGCTCTCCCTGTGCGTCGCCACCTCCCAGATGGACGCGGGGGTGCCGGGGGCAGCGCGCCTGAGCTGCCAGGAACCGGCATGAGAATAGCGAGTGCGTTGGTTGTGCTCACGGCGTGGCCGTTCTGCCGCTGCCTGCTCGCTGCTTCCCCGTCTTCCTGCGGTTACGCTGGTCTCTGCCGCAAGAAGGGAACGGAGCAGAGGAGTTGGAGCGTGTCAAGCCAACACCCTGTGAAATGGAGGTCGCCTGCTGTAAGACTTAGGCGCAAATCAGGAGAGGTTTCATAGGGACCTTAGTGTTTGTCCTAAGGCATCCGTACGTTATAATCTCTCGATCTAGGATGAAAATCCTCATCTAGTCTGTTGAGTGCTGCCTTAAGGCAATATTCACATTTGCCGGGACGTGCATCCCAACCTCGGTCCTCTTACGCGTAGCAGCTTTATTCTGATTTTCAGTGTGAATTCCCCCTAGATTATACCCCTTTATTCTTTTGTCGTCAGCATCCTCTAATTGGAAGTTTTTCTTCCTTCTTTGACATTCTCTTGGTGATACTTTCAAAGAAATGGATATTCCCAAAGGATATTGAAGTCCCTATCTGCATTATACAAATGGCATCCCAGTCGTCCGTTAATGCAGCTCCTCAAATCTATCCCTTCGCTGTATTTGTGTGTATCGGTCATTCTCTCACCAAAATGAAATCCCATTAGAAGCGATTGGAAAGATTATTAAAGCATTAAGTGCCTTTGGCAGGAGAGGAGGGAGAATAAAGGGCATTTAACTATGAAGAAAGAGCCCACAAAGGAATATTTGCTGCGCGGGCCGTACAGGAGGCAGTAAATTGCTGGGCTCTCTTCCCCTCTGTCATCTGAAGGAATGCCATGGAATGTGTTATTACGAAGAAAGGCTCTAGCTCTGTTTGGTCGCCCTATCGATGTCCTAGCTTCAAGAAACTCTGCGGTTTTGCTGCTGATCTGGTAGTGATTTCCTGCCTGTAAAGAGAAAAATTACGACTTTTAATTGTAGTGTAGTAGAAACTCACGTCGATATCACACGTGGCGTTTGTTTGCAAATTTAGCTGTACGCTGTAGCAGTTAAACAGTAAACGCTAACTACCAGAATCCGTGCCGACCGCCTCTCCCACCACATCTCTCCTGTGCTGTGACAGGGAGAACTACAGCGCGTCTCCAGAGTGAGCGAGCCCGCTGTTGTCGCTTGGCTGGTGAGTGACACTACCGTACAACGGAAACGCCCTGTGACGCCTTTCCGTAATCCCAGACCGTTCCCTTGGATGCTCTACCTGGTCCGTTTGCGTCTGTGCTCTACTTGGAGTAAAACAGGCGACCTCCTTCAATCGGTAGGGACGTCAGTCTGGAGCAAGTCACGGAAAGCCCAGGGCAGCCCGGCTGAGCGTGCGTGGGCAGGCTCTCCCTCGACGCAGGGCAGCGAGACCAGGCGCAGCTGGGTGCCTCGCCGCTGCTCCCCCGAGCTCTGCGGAGGGTGCTCGCTAGCCAGAATCGCGAGGTAACAACGCCCTGGTAAATCAAGGGAAATTGCAGCTTCAAAACACTTGATAGGTTTGTGCATTTTTTTCGTTCTAGACTACAATTTTTCCCAGTGTTTGCTTTCAGCCTTTTTCTTAGTGCTTTTGTCTAATGGCTCTCAAGTGTCTTCTCAGGTTAATTTTCAGGACGCTTACCTTGTAAGCAATACTTGAACCAATTATTTCACTGTCTAGGACAATCAAATCTAGATTTTCAACAATCCAAGAGCATTACTGAATTTTTTTCAGATTTTCCATGCTGCTGGTGTATTGAACAAATGCACTTGTCATAGTCCTTTTTGATTTTAGGCCCTAATATAATGCTCTAATAAAATCCATAAACTTTGTTTCTAGATAAGACTTTATGTGCTCGACCTATGCATTTCAGACAGTTCTTTGCTGAAATGGACACCTGCCTGGGAGGAGCATTTTGTAAGTGGTGGGTCCTAGGAGGAATGGGAGGGAGGAAGGTACTCACTGTGCTTCAGGGTTCTTCCCAGATGGGGATTAGTTCGCCTCCGAAGATGATTACTGAGGTGGAGAATTATTCCTGAAGGAATCAGACTGTCTTATGTGGTCCAGGAGGTCTGGAAGGAATTGGAAAAAGTGTCCTCAATACCAGTATTTCTCTCTAAAATGAATGTCTTGCCCATTTTTTCTGTTAAAACTTCAAAGTGAAACGCAAATACAACCTAGGAAAGTTTTCAGTTTGTATTCAAAAAATGGAGAGGGCATCATATCCTGCCCTATACCCTCACTGGACCTCTTTGTGGTTTGGATTGGGTTTAATGTTTGTAACCAGCTCCCGAAGCAGATTTGGTCTCACATTTGCTCTGTGTAATTCGGCGGCTCCTTGGAGAAAGGGTTGTGTCCGTTCTGCTGGGTGGGTCAGCTCTGGCTTTCTCACAGGGATGGCAGGGGAATTTGGTTCTTTTTAGGTGAACTGAAGCACATAGACTTGCTAAAGATCCTGGCTGTCTGAGCACGTTAGAATTGCTGCCGCTGAGTTTCCGCCGCTGCGTTTATCCGCTCTCACGGGGCTAAACTCGCACAGGTACGTTAGCAGCTGGAGATGCACGCTCGACTGCCCGGTGCGCGCATCGGTAGAGGTCTGCCAGGCTTCCAGTTTTACTCAAACTGAGACGAGCACCTTCCACGTGTTTTGTAGCACCCGGGTGCCCCTTGTCTCAGGAACACCGATAGAGCCAAGTGCCTTTTACTGTTTCTTAGGCTTTTCCGAGCCAGCTGCACAGGACTTGCCACGTTGTTCCCGAAGCTCAGCCTGGGGAGCTGTTGGAGTAGAGGAGAGGCTGGGTTCGAAGCGCAGAGCTGGTGCCCAGAGGAGGGCACCCCTGCCCAAGGAGCAGAGAAAGGCAGGTTTCCCCAGCAGACCTGTGCTGCCCTGGACATGCGCGAGGGAGCCGGGAATGGACTACCGGGGAACTCCGGAGTGGGATAACCAGCAGTTCTTTTCCAAGAGGCGTTTAAAAGATGAGCTTGCTTTCCTTTCAGTGAGATCTGGGGGGCTGGTTTGTTGGTTAATTTGGGAGTTTTTTGGTTTAAGAAATGGATTTAGAATTAAAGTTCAAATTAACTACTTCCATCCAGATCTGACCTACCCTTGGTGTATTCAGAGTAATCCGAGTAGAAATAATATTTGAGTAGTCCCCGTTTGCCGCCAAGGTTTCGAGAAAGCCAAACTGCTGGACTGGGGCAGGTCTCCGGCCCGTCGCCCAAACTGGACGTGTGCTAGTGGTGTACTGGTTTTTACACGACCTGAGTCTCCTCTGTAGGAGCAGAAGTGTCTTCCCTTCGCTTGAGTTACTCTGTTTGCTCAGCTTAGTCCAAAGAACCTGGTTTGCTCACGGTTGAGGAACCCAAACGAAGGAGAGGGAGCCTGCGAAGCAGGGATGCTGCTTTGGCTCTTTGGCCCTAGGAATACAGCCAAGCTGCTGCGTACCAATGCTAAAACTCTGAAAAATAGAACAATAAAAAGGGGTTAGTTCACTGGTTACAGACAGTGCTTTATTTAATAAGTTGGCTGTTTTCCCTTGCGAGACCTAGTTAAGAAGTCTTTTTTGAGCATTCTGCTTTTTTGAACAGTTTTAAGGTTTGGCAGTTGTGAGTTTCAGTATACTTTATTAAAAGAGTAATTAATCACTCTTAATTGAAAATTTATTTAGAACCTCATTAATTACATGGTACTAAACCGGATGTATTATGTATTCTGGTCATAGAAAAGTTCAGTTCAGACGTTTTATTTGCATGTCTTAATGGTTACAAATGACGAGTGAGTCTTTTCTCAGGAGACTAAATAAAATTTGCAAATACAAACCAAGATCTAAATCCTTGCCCAAAAGAAAGGCTCCTTGTTTCTGCATGAAAGTGCTTTTTCATCTCTGATGGTCTCTAACAGATCCTCTGGTGAAACGCTGGAGCGCTGGTCGGGTAATGGCAGCCGATGCTGAACCAAGGGGCACCTCGCGCTCTGCAGCCGGCGTTTTCCGGGGCTGGCGGCCCCCGAGCCTCAGCTCCGACTCTGCGCTGTCTCCCCCTCACTGTTAGGTCCCCTTGTTGGTGCTGCAGGGACTCTTTTTGCAATCGAACTGTAATAGCTTCCTGTGATTGTAATTGATATGTTCCCTCATTTGGAAGAGCCTCTGAGAAGTTACATTTGATTTTTTTCAAAAGCCAGCTGAAAGCTTATTCTTAGACGGGAAGGCTTAACTTGTTAGTAATAATCTTCTCGCGTCTCCTGAATATGTTAAATCCTAACTCATGGAAACGATCTGATTCTAAAATTACTGTGATGGTTCTTGGGTTGCTGTCTATTGTATTCCTAGAACAAAGTAGGTGGGTAAAATTGTGTTGGAAAAATAACCTACTAAGTAGATATCTCATGGTACCTATTCAAGTAGAAGACATACATCACCCATAGAATAAGCAACGGGCAAATCACAAAAGATTTATGGTCCTTCCACTGCAGGAAGAAGTAGACTTTTCAGGTACTTAGCCAGTTATCCAAGTTATAACCCAGATCCCTCAGACCTTCCTGCTGAGGTGAGAAGCACGAGAACAAGCTTGTTCCAGAAGCAGTCAGTACTGTCTGCTCTTGAGCTGTGAGAGCAGTGCTGTCCCTTGGAGTCTTTCTTTGGAGATATTTTGATGCAACCAGGATCAGCCTCCTGCCTGAGCCACTCTAGATTTATCAAGTAGGTGAATCGGTAGATACCCTGACAGTTTCCGAAAGGAAAAGAAATTATGCCGTCAGAAGTTTGTTCAGGTGGAAAAGGGAGTGAGGAGATAGGCCGGTAGCCCGGCAAGCAATTGCGCCTCCGTGCTCTTCTCTTCTGCGTGGTCAGCGGTGGAGAGAGGAACTGATGCAGCGAGGGGGAGTTCTGTTCTGACCAACTTGCTCCACAGAACTTAACTGCGCTGAATAGTGTCTTGGCTGGTGTTTCGACTAACAGAACAGCTGTGAGTCCCTGTAAGGAGTAGTTTGGTTCTCACGTGGTGGCGTGTGACGGTGACCAGGGAGTTGGCCATCAGCTCTGAAGAAGGGAAAGCTGTGCGTAAATCTTAGTGGATCCGTAGACCTAATGCAGTGCTGAATTTACTGCGCTCGGTACACCCCTCGTTGGCGTACGGGAGAGTTTCTGCCAGGCTGATGGTCAGTGGGGAGGGTGGATCTGGAGCGGCGTTTGCTGGAGCTAGCTTTGGCCTCGGGAGAGCGGGGTTTGAGCGGCCGCTGGTGGGAGCGTGCTTTTGGAGAGGTGGAGTTCCTCCCGGGGTGAAGGGTTTGGCTTTGCCTCCAAAGCTCCTGCGGCTCATGTAAACGCAAGCTTTGCCAGCGGAAGGAAGAATTCGATTCGGTTCTGTGGCTGTCGTCATCTCTGTGTCCTGGTTGAGCACTGACTATGAAGACCGAGAGCAGGGTAGTATGCTACCAGAGACAGCAGATCACGATAGCTATAAAGCAGGGATAACATAACGTTGGGGCTTGCTCTGATTCCTCCCTATTGCCTTGGGCTTCAGGTGTTCCTCTGTTTTCTGGAGTACAGAAATATCTACGCGACTTGAATGTTGCTTTAGCGACTTCTCTCTGCCACTGGCTATACGTGAGTTCGTTGCTCGGTAAGCCGTACCTGGCTCGGAACAATGCAGTAGTAGGAGTGGGCTGTCTCTTGTGTGAGTAAATGTAAGCGTCAGCCAATTTTAAATTGCAGCTTTTATTTCTCAACAAGTAATGTTTCCTGTATTAAGGATGTAAACATTTTTCTGATTATCAGGAGAAGATTTTCTTTACCTGCTGTCTCTAATTCAGAGCAAAGTTTCCGAGCCATTCCAAGAAATTTTCTAACCTCTGCTAGAACGTTCAGCAAATGTAGTCCACAGAAGCAGTTAGCTCGGCCAGAAAAGATATTTTCACCCTTCCACAGCACAGAGTTTTTGCTGCTCTCCAGAAAGAACACAGCAACTAAATCTCGCTGTGAGGAGGCAAAACTGTCCTGGTCGAACAGACGGCCAGGGTTTTACCTTTCTGTCTACCTAATGTTTCTTCGGTACCAGTTGTTTAAAGCACTGATACTTTACTGCGAAGGGGACTCTTTGAAGTGCTGCAATTCACAGGTCTGCGTAAAACCAATGAATATCTTGGGAAGCAAGCTATGGCAGCTGATAAGGAAAGAGAAACTTGGAAAGTGATTTTAGGCAGTATATTTCTCTGACTTAAGTTCGGCAGGGCAAAGAATCCGCCTGAGTTGTAGACTTACAGATTGTATTAAAAAAAAAAATCTGTGGCTGGAGGAGGAAAAATAAGGAGAGGAGATGATAAAAATTGGAAACAAAGAACAGCAGTATTGAAAAGGGAGCTCATAGATTGTGAGTAGATACATGGTGCTCTGTATTTCTTCTAATATATGATGATGTCAAGCTTAAACCATTTACACATCTCAAAATCCTGTAGAATACAATTCAAAACTTAAAATTATCACCAAAAATTCAATACCTATTCCAGACTTTTATTAAGCTTCAGTTACAATTAATTTAGCGAGTTTTGTCTGGTAGGCTGACAGCCAGCGTAAGCCCGTCTTCGAGTCAAGATTTCAGGGAGACATCTTATTTATGTGGCTTTTCATAGCAGTGATTTTCTGTAGTATTAAATCATCTCATTCTTAAGATCTACCATTATGTGTGCCTGTAGATTACAAGCAAATGCCAGATGTCAGTGAATAGTCAAGAATTCCCCCTTGCTACGGAAGGAGAGATAGGACGTAGCAAGGAGAGAAGATTTGGCTTCAAAAATACAGGTGTCCTCAAGTGCAGTTACGTACTAGACCTGCCCGTGTTTAATCTGAGCGTCAAGACTTTCTCGTGAGGGCAAAGCCACCGATCTGCAGGCTGGAACTGGAGTGGCATAAGCTTTTCCTCATAGCTGTACTGTAGGACTGGTCTTCTGGGACTTGTGTCAGAAGAGACCTCGTGCACCAGTTAGCTACCTGGTCCTAGGTTAAGGGGTTCACCCCAGGACTGCACCGGTCTTGAATTTGTTCCTCATCTGGATGGTTCTTTTGTAAATCTTGCAGTTCGGGTAGGAATCGTGCATCTGAAAAGCTTGGCCGTTTGTCCGCTTTGCCACGCGCGCGCCCAGAATGAGTTGGAGGCGGTGACTTAACCTTGTTCGTGAGGCCGCACGTAAGAATGCGAATTTGACTGCAGCTTGAGGAAGGAAGTTTCAAAGCCTGATGCGGTTTACCCGCTGGGTTTCAGAAGGATTTTGAGCACCTAAGTTTTGAAAAATTCAGCTTACGTCTTGAAGTTGACTTTCGTAGAGACCTGGGAGTTTTAAGTTTTCTCTCTGTGCTTGTGAAATGGCAGTATTGAGTAGCGTACTGAAAACTTGGAGGCTTTTTGGAAAGTTCTTGTCTGTCGAACGCCGCTAAGCAGAATTATTTGGAAGGGCAGCATAAAGTAGCGTTCTGGAGTAATTGTTGGCCTCGCTCAGTACAGCCAGCCATTGAAGCTGTCGTTTCAGGTGAGAGAGAACCAAAGATGACGTAGAGCAGCGTGGCTGTGTCGTGAGCGGGACGATACAAATTGACATCAGCCAAAGACCTAACTGGGTATCTGAAATAACCTGGGAAGCAGATCGGAGAGAGAATTCTTCTTTCCACACTGGGGACCTGGCTTGATTGCTGGAGCTGGCTCTCCATGCTCTTGCCAAAGATAGCAGATGATTTTTAATGGCCACACCTATTTAGGATTGTTATTTTATGTCTCATCCAATAAAGGGTAGAGTAAATGTTGTTCTGTTTCCGAAAAATACAACAGGCATGGTAAATGCTTCCAAAACTAAGAATTTTTTAGAAAAATAACCGTGTTCTGGGGAGTAGCAGACTCGAGCTCTTTAATGCTTGCGTAATGCGACCGTTATTAATTTCACTAGTATTTATTGTGCTGACACTAGTTATAAAACATGTATCATCATCATCATCTATTTGTTTTTTGAAAAATAGTTTTTGTACAGCCTTCTATTCCATTAAAAATTCCGTTCTTGTACAAGGTGACTCTCGAGGGGGGTCTTGGTTAGTTGCTGAGACCCAAGTGAGCACCGGCCTGAGTTCCCTTCCCTCGTGCTCTAGGGCAACGCCGTGATCTCATCTGTCGCTGTCCTGGTTTTCGGCTGGGGTCCAGTTAATTTTCACCAGAAGCTGGGAGGGGACATGGCTGGGACAGCCAACCCAAACTGGTGCTGAGCAAATGGCGTTGTGTATCACCCACTTTGTGTATTTTTTTTTTTAGTACTGTTGTTGTTCCTTCCCTCTCCCTTCGCTGTCCCAGTCAACTGTCCTTATCGCAACCCTCGAGTTTTACCTTTTTCCAGGGGCTGTCAGTACTCTTCCCGCATTCTAGTAGCAGATCCAGGGCCAGTGGACTTGGTCTTAGTAGGTATTATTTTTTGATTCCTTTGGTCATTCATGTGTGTGCTGAAATAGCAGCTTAGAAGGAAATGCAAATAGTAGAATTGAAGTGGCTCTTTTGCTTCCCCCTAACCAGAAAGTTTCATTTTTGGACAACTGTAGTACAAGCCATAGAAGAAAAGAATGAGACCTGAAAAAGGGTGCTGCGGGTGCTACTACCGCTCTACGTCCAAGCAGATGATACCTAGGCTGTTGCTTAGGAGCTCTTCTCGGGTTCTTATACATACTGGCCTTTCCTGTGTTTTATAAACTCTGCAGAACTAGCAAAGAGGCTGCCTGAAGCACGGGGGTATTTTTCAAAAGCCCAAGGCTGTTCAAAGAGCGTCTGTTTGCTTAGGGACTTAGAGGAGGTTGCCTGAAGAACCCCTGTTAATCAACAAAATTATTCTATGTAAACAGCAAGTTCTGTGCGGTGTTTCTGCAGTTTATATTACTGTGTAATTAAAAGTTTGGGGTTAGATTTGTTGAATTTACAGAATTATTGTATTAACTTGCAACAGGGAGACTTCTGGAGTGGTTTCCAGCATCTGCTACAGAATTGCACTAGTGTTCCTAGTACTAGAGAGAGCCTGAATTCAGACTGGCACACACGGCGTTAACGAAAGCATTCTTGATTTTTGAGATTTTGTGTGTGTGTGTGTGAAAGCATTTCTGCTTTGCAATAGCCATCTTTATTTGCCAGGCATGTGTGGTTAGAGGCTGCTTGGTGTCCTCGCAAGAGCAGCCTCCAAACCGGCCAACTTGCTGATTTAGAGCCTGTGGTATTAGTGCTGTCCCCAGACGCCAGCCGGCAGCATCAAACCACAAGAATCAAACAAACAATAGGATTTGTTTGGTAAAAAAGATTTTTCCTTGCCCTGAAAGATGTCATTTGTTGTTCTTCGGAGATTCATGGGGAGGGAGGAGAATTCCACTGCTTTGAGTGCCGTCCAAGGGGACGTAGGAACGCTTGCCTTTTGTCCCGTGGAGCAGGATGGCTAACCCTTTCAGACAGCGCAAGCTCGGTTGTTTGGGACGGCTCTGCAGACTGGTCGATCCGGGTCCCCGGGGTCGTTCTCACAAGTTGGTAGCCGAGACACTCCTGCTGTCTGAGGGTTGCTTGGTCCGTACAATTCATAGCACGAGCTGCGAGAGTAGCAGGCGGCCCCCGTCGTAAAGGCGCACGTAGGAACTCGGTGGTCAGGTAAAACCTAGCGGCACCGGTTTGTGCTGGTGAAGTTCAGTGCGTAGGAGGTGTGGTGTGACTTCATCTCTTCATCTTCTGAAATGAATTTCTGCTTGTCCTGGACTCATCTAGCACATGGGTTAAAAGTTAGCACGATGTCTTTCCCAGCATTGCATACGTTTCAGAGTCTACTGTAGACTCTGTAACCCAGAACTGCTTGGACGTTTCCCAAACTACTAGGATACCCTAGTAAAGTTTTGGGTCACTTGACATTTGAATATTTCCCAAGCAATTTTCTGAAAAGATTTTTTTCAAATCCTGTCAGTGTTCAAGGCCAGGCTGGATGGGGCTTTGGGCAACCTGGGCTGGTGGAGGGTGTCCCTGCCCATGGCAGGGGGGTGGGACTGGGTGGGCTGTGGGGTCCCTTCCCACCCAAACCAGTCTGCGATTCTATGAAATAAAATAGAAGCAAGCAGATATCTGGTTTGTGTTAAGTAAAAGAAAGTAGTTTTCCCAGAAGCAAATGTAGTTTGAAAACTCCTGTCCTGTTTTATAGAAAATGAAAGACACACTTTATTAGGACAAAATCGAACCAGAGTCTTAATGAACCGTAGTTTTAATACAGTTCAAAAAACATGTCACATGTAATTCTCATTGCAACTGAACGTCGAAGAAGAATTTAAGCCGCTGAAAGCAAACTGAAAGTTTTAATGTTTGGCTTCAGTTTTGTCTTTTTAAAACTTCTAATAGCTCCTTTCAGTTGTCTAAAATGGATGGAACGTGAAGGAAATGGGTGACAATTAGCGATAATTTCAGTGAGATGATGCTTAAAAGCATCAACCTTCCCAGAGCTTTTCCTGTCTTAAAAATGTGGAATTGAGTTTTTAAAAACATCGCTATTAGGAAACAAGGGCTGCAGTTGATTTCCGTAGTATCGAGCACGGATGAGCAGTCACGGGACTGTCAGATAGACGGTTTTCGTTTCTGCCCAGGGAACTTGTCCCTTCCAGTCTCTGCGTAGGCAATTAAGTGTTAACAGTTTCGCTGCCGTATCAGGCATTTAGTAGAGTCTTGCAACTGTTGAGTCATGCAAGGTCTAAAGATCTTACAACCTAAAACACTTCAAAATAATGGCGAAACAGTGAAAACAAACCTTTCAGAGTTGTAGAGGAAAAGTCATTGGCAAGGCGTGCTCCCTGTCGTGTAAAAAACTTTAAAATTTAAAGGTACCCATAAAATCTGTAGAAAATAAAAAGAAATGAAAGAAAAGATTGGCACAGGAGTCTAGTGTGGACCCAGCATTTCTTGGCTGTGTACAAATTCTTTCAAAGAAACATTTGGAAAAGTTCTTTGCAGCATTTTTATTGTGTTTTTCTTCATCAGTTTCACTGCCAAAATAATTTCATGTGGGCCGAATACTTGCGCTCTCTCATTCTCTCTAAGTTCTTTGACACGAGCATCTCGTCGCAAAAAAAGGCGACTTGTATCTGTTAGACGATTCGGGCTCTTTATTTGGAGCGTCATGGCAGCCGCTGTCACGTGCTGTAATCCAGGGAGATTTCCGAAGCGGATCTTCTCCCTGCTTCGCCCCAGCAGGCGGAGATGGCCGTTCCCTAGTTGGGCGGTGGTGAGCAGGGAGGGTGGCAGGGCAGGTCTGGACGGGGAGATGTCCCAGGAGCTACGGAACATAGTAAACACGCTTCAATATATCCGTGGTTCCAGCGGTTAGCGATTTGTGTGGCACCAAAAGCAGTCGTGATTTGGAATTTCTCTTCAGCAATGGTGGGGTGTTTTTTTAAGAGAAGAATTGCGTTAGTAGAACAGATGATTGTCCGTCTGGCCTAATATCCCAGTTCTGGATGCTTGAAAGCAAGGTGTTAATCTTCCTTTCCTCGATATACTGTTAATTATCTAACGCTGTAGCCGCGGTGGGGTTGGAGCAGAGGGGATTTCTTTCTCATCCCAGCTGGCGATCGGCTTATGCCTTGATGTTAAGGATTGATAGCCCCAATAATTCTTATATAAGCTAACAGCAGTTGATATTTATCCCTTTTCATAATGGAAATCATATTTATGTTTTGCAGGCATCGAGCAGATGAGGTGGAATGTTACAAATATGCCGGCAGCTTTTTGAAATTTGCTAGCTAATGTGTCTCGGTAGTGTAATTCACTCTCCCGCCAGTCCTGTAAGTTTGCTTAAACCGCAGCTGAACTGATCCTCTCGCATAACGGTAAGATCTGAATCTTTTCATCCATAATGAATAAAGTCCTATTATGTCTAACAAGATTGACCCCAATCCCCCCACGCATGACACGCAGCGCTCCATCTGTACAAATTTCAGTGAGTAATATTCCTCTTCACCCTGCAGTGTCTCTAATTTTCTGAGCATGCCCAGCTCTGAAATGTTTGTGGATAATGTGAGCAGCCACCGGGAGCACGAGCACTTCTCCTCTTTGCTGGCTCAATTCAAGGAGGACACAGAAAAGTTGTGGTGGCCCTTTGCTGGTCTGCAAAGGCCCAAGGTGGTTTTTTGATGGGTGCCGTCCGTTGGTCTAGGAGAGTCACTGGTAGCTGGGATGAAATATTTTGGATCTCAAGGCTGGGATTTCTTTACAGAAGCAAGCTCTTGATCTCCCCTTCTAATCTACTAATGCTCTCGCTTCCTCCTGTTCTTTGGATTCCTTCCAATCTAGTCTTAGCAGCAGCTGTGACCAAATGTGTATCTTCATTAAGCTCATTTTGTAAATCATTTGTGCTGTATCCCTTTTTGAATACTGAAATGCCATTCTGCTCACAGTTGTCTGTTCCAGATTAATAGGCTGGAGATGGAGTTTTCTTGTGCTAGGATGTGAACAAACAGAATTTAGGTCTGTCTCATTTGCGGTTTCTTCCTCACAGTGCCTTTGGCCGAAGCGTCTGGGCAGTTCCATCTGTACGTTTTAAAAGCCAAAGTCAATGCCTTCCTTATCTCCGCGGGAATGCAGGGCTGGAGAAGGCCGCCCGCCATTGGATTCCCGCATCGCCCCGACTATGCGAGACACAAACGAGATCCAAATGTTGTCTTCTAGCACTGGCCGCACCCGCTTCGGTCTTGCCTTAGGTCTTCAAGATCAAAAGACAGGACTGTCAGTGACAACCGTGTCTTACACTTCACAGGCGGCTTCCAGCTGTCTAAAGGAGATGGGAGATGCCAGAGAGAAACCTGGAAACTCGGCACAGCAGAGACGTGCCCTCCCCTGCCTGGCCTCGCGAGTGAGTATTCAGTTTAACGTAGCGATGCTACACGCGTGCCCGGAAAGGGGCTGCGTCGCGTGGCATGCTTTGCTGGGGCGGGTGTTTCCGCAGCAGGGCGGCTGACGGCAGGAGCCTCGTGGGGAGTACTCCTGTCAAAACAGAGGCAGGGGAAGCGTAGAGAAGAATGAGGTGCCGCAACTCGTAGCATGCACCCTCCTGCCTCGTGGTAAGTGCAAAGTAAAACGTATTTGCCTAAACCACGCTCTAGATAATGAAGAGGCTGAAACTGCCGATGGTTTTTTGTTTACTTTTAGTCTGTGGGGGTTTTTTAAAATGACATTTGTAACGAAATGCAAATGTCCGTATTGACGGTTATCGTGTCTCACCTGCGGGCAATAGCTTCTTCGGATGTCCTCGTAAAGTTCTTGGTAAGTACACAGTAATCCCCCAGACTCGTGTCTGCAGGTCTTCCCTATCTCATTCTGAATCACGTGTTGATTTCTTGCTTTTAAATAGTTGCAAGTGGACCTGATTTTAATTTCTGTCAATACTGACAGACTCTTCTGACAGGCATTGGTTGGCTTTCTGATAGGAAAACCAGTTACCATTTCTCACGCCTGCTTTTCGTTTTCTGTCGTTACCTTTCACATATTGCAAACTCCATCCACACAGAAGCAGGATTTCCTTCAGGGCCCAAGTCCGTATCGTGTTCTGTTCTTTCCTGGTAGAAACCACTCGTTCAACAGAAACTGTAGAATCCGTTGTGAATTTGTAGCGTGGCTGTACGGAGACGTCTCTAACGCCGCGTGCAGCCGCCCAGATGGGAGGAGATGGGCACTTGGGCCTCCGCTTTTTCACCCGCTCTGCTAAGGCTGGTAGCAAACTGCCCGGCTGCTTCAGTCCTTGCCGGTACGATGCCAGCGAAAGGACATAAGCGTTAGGTAAGCTGAAAATGCTTTTCATCTCTGTGAAATGCTCAGTTTTGAAATGCGTTAAACTCCAAGTGGGGCCCAGTCTTGTTTGCACCTAGTTTGTTCAGGCCTTTGCCTTCCCTTCTGCCTTTCAAAGAACAACAACACGGGAGGCCTTTAATTTTCTGCGTCAGAACTGGAGATGAGATGTAAACTTGTTTGCCTTTTCCCAGCGTGCGTTGCGTTTACAGACCGTGAAGAAGTCTGTGTTCTACCAGGGCCATCGTAACCATTGCCAGATTTTGACTTGATGGACCAATTTTCATCTTCACTGATATTATCGGACTGAAAAACAATCCTTTTATATGCCAAACCCGGACCTCACTCCCATTGCTACTAGGATTGGCAGACATTCCAGGAATCTCATGTTCTGACTTGGTTCCAGCATTCCCCAGTGATTCAGTTATTTCTTAGAAAAATATGTTCCATTTGAAATGAAACACTGGCCATGGCAGCGTGCATTTGCGTTGCAACTTCCACCCTGAAAGATCCCAGGTGACGTTCCTGACCGTACGTACGGGATGGCATCCTCGTTGCCCAGCAGGTAGGAGGTCCCCGGGGGTATTTCCACCTGTGCTGCCCGCACTCAGCAGCCGCTTCTTCAGCGGGGTGGCCGCAGCAGGACGCTGGGACTCTGCAGCGCTTCGGGGGAGGCAGTGGAAATCTGCGCAGAGCGAAGGCGGGGGCGTCCAAGGGTCATCTCTGCCTCCTCTCTCTCTCTCTGAGAAGCCCGAGGTGTTCTTCAGCAATTAAACGTGACGATAACTCCTGTTTCATCTCGCCCTACGTCAGCAGTCTCCCACTCTCCTTAACGGGACGGATGGCTGTTTTAAGCACTGCTGGCAATAAAAGCCTAAGCTTCCTGAACTTTGTGTCCTCCAAAAAGTCGAGTGCACCTGAAGTTCCAAGTTTGCTGGGAACATGACCTTTAGAGAGTAGAGTCAGCTGTAAGAGATAGGACGTTCTCCTTTCACCGTGAGCGGAGCCGTGCGTTGCAGCGTGCCGCCTTCGTGCTTCGGGGCTCGTTATCCCGCCTGATGGGCTGGAGAGCCTCGGCGTGAGCCTCACGTCCCGGGAGCGTCCCTCTTGTTGACGAGTCCAAGTCATGCTGCCGCTGAGTAGCAGTGGTGAGCAATGCAGGTCGCTCGTCGGCGAGTGTCAAGTGACTTTGGGGTGTTACTTGATGTTATTTGCATGATTGGAAGTTTGCTCTCATGAAAACTTGAGGCGACCTTTTTGGATGATGTAATGCTTTGGGAAACACTTACAGATCGGGGCAGGGTAGGAGATGGGGAAAGTGTCTGGGGTTGGTTGGTTTGTTTGTTTTTCTAAAAAAAGATTTAATTCTCTTATGTGGGTCTGGTAGGAAGCTTTGTTCCCTTTTTCCTTTGAGGCCGTGTCTCCGTTCTCTCGGCTGGTATTTCTCAGCACGTTCGCTTGACTTGGGCATATGGAGGAAGTTCCGCAAGGCGGCTAAAGAGCCAGACAGCACTTACACATACCTATCTTATTTCTGGTCTGTGCCCATGTAGGATTGTGTACTTAGGCTGGTTGATGCATTTATTTATCCTGAGATTGACAGCGCCGTGAGGTAAACCATTAAAAGCCTTACAGCAAATTACGCCTTTCTCCTTCTCGTGTTTAGACAAATGACTGACTATCAGTTAAACTCTCATGCTCTCCGTTGCTCGGTTTGCAAGGACTGGCAGATTACAAAGAAAAAGTATCATTTGTTTTATGTGGAAACTTAGCTGCTCTTAGAATCAGCTGTAGTAAAGCTGGAAAATATGATAATGATATTTTCCTAGCGCGGTTAGAAGCGGGCCAGCCGCGGTGGCACCACGCTTTCGCGCACAGCGCCCAGGAGCACGCCGTGCCAAAGCGTACGGAGCCTGGTCTTGCTGCTGGCAGCGGGAGGGGAGGCAGGGCAGGGCTAATTCCCGCTCTGTTAGTACATCTGTAGTCTAGCCACGCACGCCGGCGCTCGGGTCAAAGAACGCCCTTCGTTTGTGATCGGTGATGAAGCTAGAACAGAGCTGTCAACTCGTGAGGATCTTCAGAAATGTTTTAAGGCCGAAGGGGGACAAGATGGGTCACTCGTGAACAATCGCACTCGCGTTACTTCCTTGAGGGGTAATGGAGTTTGTTTACAAGTTGATAGAAATATTTTCATCCTCTGCTACTTGCGAAATTCAGTGTGCTGATTGCGAAAGGGAATTAAGAATTTCCCATACAGCCACAGAGTGACATTTGGGGACTTTGCGTGCCGAGGTTCCTTGCACGGAGCAGAGTCCCAGCGAAGGTGGCGGGGGGTTGCGGGACGTCGTTGTGCCGCCAACAGACGGGCAGTAGTGGACGAAATTGCGCAGCAGTCGGTGTAGGGAACTCGGCGTTGGCATGGGTCAGAGCTCCCTGCTCCCATCTTTGCTGGAGTGTGAAGCACGTGCTTGGTACGGGCTCCATCTCCTCTCCCTGTAACCGGTGTCTTTGGGGTTTTTGCTACGCTCGGGAGAGATTTCTATTTTAGTTGGACCAGGTAACGGGAAGGCGGCTCGCTTGGGAGTGCGGAGAACCGTGTTACAGAGACACACGTTAGCTTCCAGCATCTGCAAGCGTGCTGCTTGTCTTTGCTAAAACCACATCCCCAGCAACTCACTAAAAGGCCCTTTTTATCAAAAGCGTTGCAAACGTGTGAGCTGTAGGAATTCTGCTTCTCTCTACCGTTCTCCCCACTGGTCCCGGAGAGCCCGGAGCTCGACTGGCAGCTCCAGTGTGGACAGAAGTGTTGTCTCCCCTCTCCTGGGTGTGCTGCCATTGTTCTCAGACCCGACGCCTCCTCATAGCCCTGGAATTCTTTACGAAGGTGCTCTCGGAAACATGTCCTGTGTGGTGAACCGTATGGTGTTGGATGAACAAAGGCACGGCCGAAAGATTTGCAAAACTCAACAGGGCTGGAGATGTTGATATTCTTTTCTGTTGTGTTGTGATCACCATTTTCGGTGAGCTGTGAAGCAGATGGTTACTATCTGTAAAGCTTTCTTCTGTGGAACATCATAGTTAACTGCTTTCGGTCGTCTTCTGTTTGTCTTTTGTGGGATGTTGAAAAGCATTTTCTGGTGCTCGTAGCAGACCGGATGCCCTTTGAGCTGGCCTTTGGAGGTTGCTCCTTGTTGCACAGGATGACCAAATTAGACATTACTTGGTCATAGAACATGATAGTGAGGAAGAAAATCCTGGAGAGGAGTTTGAGCCTTCCGGGGCACTCGTGCCCACGGCCAGGGACAGGCGATATGCCCGCAGATGGGTGCGTGGGGTAGGTAGGCTAGCCTCGTTACTTGTTTGTATCTCATTAAAACTGTTGTGTTTTTATCACACAAGCCTTGTGGCTGAATTTACAGTGAGCCTCTGTGAAGAGAGTAGCGTCTGAAGGGGAGCGGGGGGAAGAGGCTCCTACTAGTGGGATGCTGGCGGTACAGTATCCAAGCAGGATGGAACCTGCAGACTTGTTGCCTGCTGTTCTTTGAAGGCAGCGCTTAGTTAAGACCCAGCCGCCGGTGTCTAACGGGCTGTTGAGACTAAATTCAAGGACCAGAAGGGTACGTGACTCGTATCGGTAGCTGCTGCAGTGGGGTACAGCATCCCCGCACACGAGAAGACGACCTCGTTTCTCTCACTGAAACCACTGCGGCTGCCCCCGTCTGTAAGCCAGGCTGGTGGGAGCGTCTCGCCCAAGCAGGTACCGAGGGGAGAGTCTCAGTGATGATGGAATAGGGAATGAGCACTCAGACAGATTGATAACCTGTCCTGCTTACAGTCATCGCGGGAGCAAGTTTAGTAGGAAATGAGATCCTCAGGATACGGTTTTGTAGAACGGTGTTCGAACCTGGCACAATCTTATACATTTCTTGATTTGTCAAGGCTTTATAATTTCTACAGAGCTTTATTAAATCCCGTTAACAGCATCTTGCTTTCATTCCTCTTAGACTACATAGGTCTGTTGAAAAGGTTCCTGGTCCTGTTGTGCATTTCCAATAATGATAACATGAGTCGATCTGTTAGGACGGCTGTACTAACAGACCGTTGACGTGGATGTTGGCATTGAAAGGCAACAGAATATGACAAAAATTCTGATGTTTCACAGTTTAAGCAACACATTTTCAAATTTTTAGCATGGTTGGTTTTTTGCATATTTTTATTCCGATCCATCTACATTTTACTATTAATGAGAAGCACGTTTCAATAAAAAGTTGTTTAAAAATAATTGTGACAAACAGCTGGAGCGACTTTGATTAACCAGCTGTAAGTGCATTTCTAAAAAACAGAAACCCAAGATTCTTCCGTGCTTCCTTAGTAGAAGAAGGAAGCCCAATTCTAGTCGGTGTCGCAGTTACGATGAACCACGTGTCAAAAGCGGGGGCTTGTTGATGGAGCTTCCTGATCGCAGCCCCCCTCCCCGAGATGGATCCCGTGGAGCACGGGGACCGAGTTCAGCCCGACTACTGCAACGCGTAGGTGAAAAACAGGGGTTCGCTTTGCCTCTCGTGGGCAACGTGCTGCCCGTGAACTTGTGCTGCCACAGACAGTTCCAGCGTCTCAAGGAGAGCCTGGCAGGGCAAGCACGGCAGGGCCAGCTTTAGGCTTCTGACCGCAAACGTGGCCCGCCGGCTGGTTTTCACTGCGCTTTGCTGCCTCTTCTGTCAAAAGCTACCTGGAGCAGCAGCGTGCGGGCGTAGTCATCGCTTCAGCTCCGTCTTGGGGGAAGAGGCTACTTCTGCCCTTTCTCTGTCCTCTTTGCACGCCCGTTTCCTTGGGAGGTGCTCATCAGCCGCGCGAGACAGACCGGCGATACCTCCTGTCGGCTGAGCGAGGGCAGAGTTTGTCCCGTTATGTTTATGTGTTTTGGTGATGGGCAAACAGAAAAACAGGTGGGGTGAGTCTGGCTTTGGACTCGGTTCCCTGCGGTTTGGCTGCGTGAGCAGCGTGGCGGGGATGGAAATACCCAAGAATCTGCCTTGGGTGCGTGTGTGCCAAGTTACTGGACGCTGTGCCGAGCTGTCGACGCGGTGCCGTGCATCCCAGTGTTGTGTTCGGGAAGCACTTCTAGCCTGCTTCTCTGGGTTGCTGACCGAGGATCGGCGCAGGGAAATGAGAAGCTGAGTTTTTAGTAAGGAGAACTGTAACAAGTGTGTAATGGTTCGTGTTAATCCATCCGATATTTGGGGGCTCTTTTGCTGCCGGGGAGTTTTTGCTATAGGTAGCTTAGGTAGAGCAGAACTGTGGTGCCTGGAGATCAAAATGTACTCAGAAGACATGAGATTTTTAGGTGACTTGATGAAAAAACATACAGAACTAGGTTTTTTGAGTTGTTTTTTAAATGCCTTGCAGCCATCTGCATCCTCCCCAGCAGTGACAGTGGAACATTCCTTTAGCTATTACATGAGGCAGAATCTCCTTTCACAAGTGTTAGAATGCGCAGTCGGTCCAGACATCTGAACTGCTGGAAAAAAAAGCAGGGGCACTCTGCGGTTTTTATTCTTCTTTTTTTTTTTCTTTTAATCTAAATCCTCTGGATTTGTGGGGTCAAAAGCATTTGGGCTCCCTGCAATAAGCAGATAATTTGTAATTAATGAAAGAGATTAATGCAGATACCAATAGAATGAAAACACCAACCCAGATGTTTTGATGCAGATGGCAAGAACGCTTCACAGCCCCTATAAAACTCTTGTGAAATACCGCAGTAAAAATCCTTTCCACCGTGCTCTTGGAGCGTGTCAGCCATCAATGGGTTGATACAAGATAATATGTTAACGCAGTGAAACAGAGTTATTGAAACAGGATTAAAGATACTCTGGCTTGAAGACTGAAGCATTCTGCTCTGGGTTTTTGATCGTCGGACAGTTCCAGGGCTTTAGGGTTAATTCTGAATGTCATATTTTGCCACTATTCGTTGACGGTTGCAAATATTTTTGAAAAAAAAAAAGGAACAAAAGAGGTTTCAGATATCACAGTCTATTCCAGGAAAGCCTGCCAAGTCTCCAGAAAACTGAACTTAGTAACTGAAACTATTGAAATCATAAAGTTTTATAGAATTTTCATTGTATTATGCTTTCATCCTGAGGTATTTAATAGAAGACGTTACACATAGGATGTTATAGGCTTCTCAGGCTTTATCTGCCAGGTCGCCGTTTGCATGGCTAACGGTGTCTTCTGCAGCAGATGGCACTCTTCAGGTACAGAGGCACATCCCTCCGAAAGGTTCGCCGCGCGCCCCGGGGGTCCGTGGTGTGCCCTCGGTCTGTGCGACCCCGTCTTCTCACGGCCCCGACGTCAGGGCGATGCTGTGCTCTCACAGGGCTGTTGCTGGTCCTGCTGCTCGGGCTGCGGGTAGTGCTTTCCTGCCGGCAGAGAGGAGCCTCCCTCGGTAGAGGGGATTTTGCCCGTTAGCCGTTCTCTCTGAAAGGCGAGGGTAGAGGAATAGGCGTTATTCCATAACAAATCCAAAAGCAGTAGCGTAATAAGAGGAGGGACAGGCTCGGTGATCAGAGCACTGGACCGAGACTCCGTATTTTTGGACTCTGTTCTCTGTCTCGGTAGGTCAATCCGACCAAATCCTTTCCTAACTGTGCAGCCGTGTGAAAAGAGCGGGAGGACGCTAAGCGGTGCTGAAGCGCAGGCTCTCCCCAGCCTTAGTTCCATGGACGCACCTTCCCGTGCCGCTCGACTGGGCGCGAGGAGTCGGGCATCGCTCCCTTCCAGCGCGGGGACGGGTCTTTCTGTGGCGAACTGTCTCGTAAAAGGCAGTGGACGTCCAGTTCCCTGCGGCACCGTGCTAATACAGCCGGACACCTCCAGAGCCAAAAATGGCATTGGCCTGTTTGTTCTGGGCAAGCCTTGGCATCACTACGGCCACGTAAATATTTGGGAGCGTGGCTCCTAAGCGGGCATTGGCATCACCGTGCGTGCTTGTTCCCATCCCTGCCGTCTCCACGCATCATCTCGCAGAAATTCGTGGAAAACGTTTCAGCCGGATCGGCTCCTTGATCGGGTTTAACTTGGGGTTGCCCGGTAGCCGGATTGATGCTGCGAAGAGGCTACAAAAAGAGAGGATCTGAGGAATATGAACGGGGCTTGCGTAATGTGGTGCAAACAAAACCAAAAGCAGAGCCACCCGTTACGTCGTACCATACTCTGCAATGCTGCGGCCAACTTGCGCACAAGCGCTCTGAAGGAGATGTTCTTCATCAGGATCGTGGCACGGTATGATTTTTTCCTGTTCGCCAGGTGCTGCTGTCGAAGCAGCCGGGTAGGCCCTGCAGCCGTGGCGTGCCGCAGCCTTTCCGTGCAGGAGTAGCGCCTCGAGCCGGGGGGACTTGGTACGACGGGGCCATCCTGAAAATGTGGGACTCCTTCCCGCTGGAGTTATGAAATGTGGACGGACTCCTCTTTTTTACAGTGGAAAAGCATGAAATCATAGCCACATTGGCTAGAGTTATTATTCATTTAACAGTTAAACTTCCATTATGTTTTACTGTTTGCTACATGCCATTTTTATGTGCTTCAGTTTTATGTATTTTGCAGTTAACTGTTTGAAAGGAGCAAGAAGTGATTTACCAGGACCGTGCCTTTCTCCCCACTAACTCTGTGCTTTTCTTGTTGCTAGGATGACATTTGTTTCATATTGCATGTGGGCATACTGGAAAATGTACATGTATAAAGTTTTACTGTCTCATTGTTCAGAAGAGACCCCTAGAAAAAACCAGCTCTACACACGGTGTGATAAATCATCGTACCTGTGGTATAACCATCGCTGTAACTACTGTTACTTGTTGGTTTCGAAGACCCATCACGGAGAGTGATGTTGTGTCTTGTTGTTAGTGTTCAGAAACGCTCAAGGCACGGTGTTTGCTTTTTAAATTAGCCACTTTTTGTTTGAAAAACTCAAAAAAAAAAAAAAAAAAGCTGATAGTTATCATTCTTTGACCTGAATAGCAGCCTTTCTGTTAACTGAGTTAACCTTGGCCTATGCCCATTATCTATCATCTTCTCATTCATCCGAAAAAGTTACGTTAATCTTGTTTGCTTTGGCTTAACTGGAAAACTTGTTCTTTTCTGCTGTAGTTCTGTGCCGCGAGGTGAAGTTCTTCTCCGAGAAGCTCGATGGGAGCAGGTGGGGGTGACCCCCTTGCTGTGGACAGCCGCTTGAGGCCCCTGCGCGGGGCGTAAGCCCTCAGACCCTAATTTCACACTCGGGTAAGGAGATTCTCCTTGTAGGAACGCTGCTCCGGGCCCTGCTTGGAAGTTGGTAGCAGAAGCCTCAGTGTAACGTCGGTTCTAGTTTGGGAAATGAAGACGACGGGGGGACACGGCCAAGCGGGGCCGAGGCACGGGGCACTTGTTCAGCAGCCCGTCCGTGCGGGTGGCAGACGGGGACGGCTCGGTGCCCCAGACACCTGGGAGAGGAGGCTGGCTTACACGGTGGCTGCTCGGCAAGCAGCAGAGGGGACGGGTCTGGGTGGAGAGCGGTACGTGGCTGCCGAATCGCTCCCCCTTCCCTCCCGGGCACAAAGGTGAAGGCGTAAGCAGGAGGAGGGAGGGAGGTGTGAGGCGTGGGTGCAAGAGCTGCTGCAGCACACCTGCACGGGCACCGCACGCGGAGTTAGGCGTGGGCTGTTGGAGCTACGTTAGCTTTCGCTGGAGTAACGCAATTGGAGCGGAGCAGAAACCGGGACTGGATGCACGCTGCCGTAACACATTCACAACTGACAGAGTCCAGTGTAGTGACCTCTTCGTACTTAACGTATACTCCATGGTGGTTATTCGACCTATCTGAAATGATTTTGAAAAAGATGATAGAAACTCTCCTTGACTTGCTGGCTCTGTGAAGCTTGTTTTGCTCTTGTGATGCATCTGCCTCTGGGCTATTACAGTGAAATCATGCCGTAATCACACAGCTTTTTAGGACCAGCAGCTTACTTTTAGATCTTTATTTTTGCAATTCTAGTTTGGGAGTTACCCTGAAGCCTGAATTTCAGGCTTTTGGTCGTGTTTCCCCAGTTGAAGTAGGGACATGGTGCCCGTAAAAATTGGGCCAATTCAAACTCACACTGATCAATCCCATGAGAAAATAAACAGAAGGCATTTTATTAGAGCCTGCTTCGTACCTTCGGTTGATCTCCGTGATAATCCGCGATAGGGATGTGCTAGAGAGCCTCGAGCTGACCGTGCCGGCGGCGCACGCTCGCAGCAAAGCGGGACCAGCAGCGTCGCGGGCTGCGTGAGGAGAAGCATCACCGGCAGGTTGCGGGAGGTGATCCTTCCCGGCTGGGGTTTAAATGTCAGATTGTTTTGAAACACAGTCTGAGCAGTATGTAGGTCAGCGCTAAAGGGATAGACTGTATCTGCAGAGGTGCTGAGAATGATTAATTTCCCTGGACAGAATTCTAGGGTGGGTTTTTTTCAGTGTGCGCTCCAGTAAAGCTGCACATTCTCATTCACGATGGGCTCAGGTTTCGGACCGTCTGCCCAAAGGGGAAATTTATCCTGGCAACTGCTGAAAGGGGAACTCTTGTGGATTGGCACCAGTTTGTGCATAAAAAAAATGTAATTTTTTTTGCTGCGTTTCGGGTCGCTTTTCAAGGATGGTTTATTTACATTTCCTTCTGCGTTCTCTACCCGTTTGCATCGGCACGAGTTGATATTTGCGTGCCGTCCAGCAGCTGCCAGGCACCACCCAAGACGTGCGTTAGCCTCCTCGCGCTGCCCCGCGCAAGCGGTACCCGGGTTCTGTGGAAAACGGCACCGCGGTGCTAGCCGAGCGCTCGCCTCGCTGGGGGTAGCCTGGCTAACCGCTGGTCCGAGGGCCCTGTCGCGCAACGCAGACAGTCAGACGCGTTCCTTAGAGCCGTGAAATCCTGCGGGAGGGGAGCGGGGAAGCTCGGGGCAGATCTTGGCTGAAGCACAAGGGACGGATCACGTGAAGTCTGGGGAGCGACCCTGACCGAGCAAAGCTGCGTGGCTGTGTCAAGCCGTGACGAGTTTTTAGCTCCTGACACGATGCCTAGCCGAGCCAAAGTCTGTATTGCCAAACAATAGATGCTAATGGTGTAGTATTATTTTAAACGTAATAAATCCGGCCGAATGGAACGTTTAGGGAAGACTTAACAAAATCCCAGTAGCAGTCCTTTATATGAGCAGGAGCTTTGTTTCCCTTCTCCCCCTCGATCCCTGAACTTCTGTCAGGGCCTTGCAGCCTCACACAAAACCTTTGAAACTTGGCTGATAATGAACTTTTACATGACAGTAGAACACAGTCTGGAAAAATTATTTGATATTCTGAAATATGAACTTTAAATAGTGATTTATTACTTAGATTTTGCTACTCTGTTTGGTGCTCAGCTATGCAGGAACGGATTTTTAAAACAGATTCTGCGATTGTTACGCCGTCCATCTTCTCCTGCTGTGCAGATGAAGAGCGGTCCTCAAATCGTCTCACAGGAACGCGTCTTGCGGGCCTGGGTTCTTGCTGCCGTTGCCAAGGTGCCCGAAAACAAGGCCCGGGTTAGCTCCTACTCACTCTTTCCTATATCGTCACAGGCGCAGAGCCCCGGACAGATGAGAAGCAGGTGGAGGGATTATGCACCGAGAAGACGCTGGACGTGTTCTCTGCAGTAGGCTGCAAAGGTTGTTTAAAGATGGCTTTGCTCGAGCGTTGTGTCAGCCATGTTTCCTAGCGCAATTTGGCAGGTTCCTCCCAAGGCTTCTCCCGGTACGTGCAGGCCTAACTTGTGCGTGCTATGTATCTCCAAAGAGTACAACTTCTTAATTTAGAGGGAGGCTTGCAAAAGGTGCTGTTTACCGAGTAAAATGTGTTTTCCTGGAATCCTGATGGATTGATTTATTGCTTCTGCAGTTTTTTCTGGAAGCTGCCGTGTCGTGGAATTGTGCCTTCTGGGTCAGAGATGAAAGGAGCTGGCCTGTAACACTGTGGAACTGAAACAATTTTTTCCGAAGGTACGGTAAAATTTTAGCCGTTGTGTTGAAATGCACTGTTTTGCCTGGTCAGTGAAGACGACTAATTCCATATTTTTGCAGCGAGGAGAATACTTGGACTCTTTGTTGCAGGACATCTTTGGTTGCTGCTGGATTTTTGATGAGTCTGAGTGAAAAAGGACTTTATTTTCATTTTGACCTCTTTTTCACGAGTCGTGGAAAAAAAGCATGGTCCGGGATTCCGTTTGTGCATAAGTGTGCGCTGAGAGCTTGGGTGGGTACGTGTGTCCCAAGTTTGTTCGTGGGCTAGTCAAAACTGACCAATTATTCGGCACGTGGGACCGGCCGCATGGTTGCTTTTGGGCGGCTGGAATGACAAAAGAAAAATAATGCAGATGGCTCAACGCTGCGTTGCCTCTGAAGTTTGTGAGCGTAGTTAGAAATGCCGTCGGAAAGCTGAGTGTTCCTGGGAAGCGTGAGCATTACCTCGCAGAGCCACGGCTCTCCTGCCGCAGCGTGACGATCGCGTTGCTGTAGCGCTCAGCGCTGAGGTCGTTCCCCCAGCTCGCCGTCTTGAAGAGGCGAGGGAGATAAACGGGGGCGGGAAGTGCCAGGCAGGGATTTCCCTGGGCTGTTGGTTTAGGAGATGGTTCAGTTTCACGGTCCTGCGCGGTACAGCGTTACCTCCAATAATTTTTTAATCTTGCCTTGGCAAGCGGCAGGCGCCGTCCCCGGGAGGGGAAACGTTGTGGAAAGCTTCAGCTGCGTTTGACCCCAGTCGGCTGGACTGGGCTTAAGCAAAAAGCAGGCAGGCTAGCTTTGTTAGGAAGAGCTTAGGCAGAGGAGAAAGAAAATCTGCCAAGTAAGAAACCATGAGGGACCGTCACCGAATCAGTAAGCGGATGTTTGCTGCACATGAACTTGGTGCTGCTCGTAAAGGCCTGAGGCTGTTCCGCTCTCCCACTGGAACGTCGACCGCCACGGGAGTACCGGTGGAAAGCGTGTTCAGAAACGTGCAAGAGTTTAAAATTCTCTTCTTGGTATTAAATACACTGAAATGTAGGCATTTTTAAAAATCTCCCGCCTTCCCCTGGATGTTTCAATGTTTTCAATTCCAGTAAGTTAAATATTTTCTTACAGAGGAAGAGTACAAACAAAATTGTTCCGATAGTAACAATGTCTCTTGTTGGTACTCCTTAGGTGTAAACCAGGTGTACACTGCGGTAAGTCAGCTCTGGTGCTGGCAGCGTCCCTGCTTGGACCGTGCACGAAATGCTTTATGGCTGTTGGCTCGTCCACCGAGTTAACTCTGTAATTCTAAAAGCAAGGCCAATGGTTTCCGAGTTTCTCTTTTTCAGCTTTTTTGTAGACTTCTTTTTCACTGACACGGTTTTGCTAAGGCAAGAGCTGTTATTTTTAGTAATTATCTTTGCCTAATTTTGCATATAGGGAGTATATAATTAAGAATAATAGACCTTAAACATCTTCCCTCTGGAATTCAGCTAGTTAAGAGTATTTCTTGGTAAACATTCCGATATTCCTTTTGTCCTTTCTGTCTTAAAGTATTACGAAAAAGAACGGAAAACCAAAATCAAGTTACAGATTAAAAATCCTGGGAGTCCGCCCATGCGATCGATAGTGCTTAACCAGACCTTCGTTTTCGCGGATGTAGAGCTGTGGTACTGGGGCAGTGGCCTCTCTCGGAAGCCTGTGCTTTACGTTTGGGAAATATTCGGCTTTTCTCTGGACGTGCTGCATTAAATCCCAGCCCCGTTCCAAGGCTGGCGCCCTTCGGGGCAGGCGGGGGGAGGAAGGGAGCGAGCATACGCTCTGACGTTGGAGCGCTCCTTATCTTTGACAATTGTGTCTAAGAGCGGTGAAGAAAAAGTCCAAGGACGGATCGGCGTCAGCACGTGTCGTCTTCTTCCTTTCTTAGGATCTGCAGCTTTGCGGTGTTTTGGGTTCTAAACCGAAAAAATGACGTTACTAATGACTAGAAAGTGAAGCGATCAAATGCAGCGTGTGACCTGAGGCTTAGTTGTGCGCAGGAAGCTTTTACTTCCTGAAGAGGTGATTGCTTTGGTTTTAATGGGGACGACTCCAGAAATGCCACGCTGGACGTTGAGAACTTACAAAAACGTTGCAGTTGTGACACCCGTGTGAAATAATAGTACAGATGCTTGTTTTGATAAAACGTGAATAGGCTGGAAACCTTAAGGGAACCGAGCTGAGATACCAATTCCATTGCTTAAATGGCAGCGTTTGTAAGGTTCAAGTGCGAGGAAGAGGGGAAAAGCGCTGTTTCTCCTGCCTCCCTTCCCTGTGCCAGTTCTCGGGCACCTGGCCAGGTGTCCCTTGGCCAAGGAGTCGAGCTCGGCCCTTGAGGCCATTTGTGAGAGCAGAAAATGGGTCAGCTTCCGGAAGATTTTGGGGTGTGTACTACAAGGTTGCTAGTCCCAGGCTACATCTGTGCCGCAAGCAGAAGCGTGACGGAAGTGCTGGAGGCACGGCGACGACGTCCGTGCTGCCGTGCGCGCGTTGCTGGGGTTGTCTCTGCGAGCTGGCAGTGCGGGAGCAAACGCTGGAGTTTGCTGTCCTTTCAGCAGTCCTGCCTTCAGGTGAGCACCTCCACGTTGCTGTAGGAAAGATGCAGGAAAAAAGTAGATTCCGTGTTCCAGCGTCCCATGGTTCTTTTAAGGCTTGGGGAAAGGCCTGAATGCAGACGCCATCTGCCCGCAGTTTTGCCAAACCAGCATTATGGAGCGGCGTTTTCAAGAGTTTTAAGCATCCGTAGTTGGTTCCAGGATTCTCAGATGGACTTAGGTAGGACAGCTAAATAAGGTTCAGGTTTTAGAAAATGAGTTGTAGCCCTTAGCTTCCAGTGCTGGGCTCATTGCAACGTGTTGGAACCAAAGCTCTTGAAAACCGCCACACTTTTGGGGGACGGTTGCAGGTACTAAACTCAAAACGCAGGACAGCATGTCTCAAAAAGAAAGCAACCTTGCAGCAGTACGTTTCGAATACAGTGGTAATTGTCCCAAATGTGAGTGCTAGCAGTTAAATTCTGGTCTCTGGGATGGTGCGTTGCTACTTTCTGCCAAGCATTCGTTGTTACTGAAGAACCTCTTCTGGCCCAGCCAGTAACATTTTTCCAACGTATAAATATCTCTGCTTTCATAAAAGTGTGGCACCCCTTAAAAAAATCAGCTTCAAGTCAAAGCTGCTGGAAAATACAAATTCTTCTTTCAAAGGTCATCAGTTTGTTTAATAATTAGTATTTTAGTCCAGGCAATATATTCGGTGACAAAAACAGTCTTTGCCATGAAGATTTGGTCATGCGAGCACACTGTAAATTTTTTGTTAATGACGGTTGCTTTTGAATCCGGAGGCCCCCGTGCTGCCCGTGCCTCCCTGTCGTGCCCTTCCGCCCCGGCCGGGCTTCTCCGGCGCGCTGCCCGTCACTCCTGTAGCGTGGGTTTCCTCACCGCGTCCCCCAGCCGCTTTAATCCTGCCCCGGGTGCCGCCTTCTCCTCTCTGGTTAGTGACAGAAAATCTTCCTTTGTGCTTAATGCTTGTCCGCTTCGGTTTCCAAATTAAAAACTAGCTAGCAGCCACGTCCTGTGCGAGACGGGTGACCGTCCAAGTCCCCAAATCCCTAACGTGATTCCTGCAAGAAAGCAGGCGAGGCCGTTTCACAGTGAGCTTCGCGTCTGTACAGAAAGAGCGAGCCTCGCACCGAGGGGAGCTTGTAACCTGTGTGTAAACAGCTCCCTCGGCTCTTTGCATTTCTCACGTTGCTTTAAATACAGCGCTACCGCTGTTGACTAGAAATCACTTCACAAGAAACGCTGCGTCCAAGCACCAGGTGAGGAAATGAGGGCTCTCCGGGAGACCGGCCTGTAATCTGCAGAGGATGTTCAGTAAGTGTATTGTTGGAAGGCAGTATTTTAATACGATAGCATGTAATTTCCAAATAATTTCTTCTGACCCAGCAGAATCCTATTTCGTGGAGGGGGAAAAAAAATAATTCACTGTTAAGGACACTTAAAGAGGTTTTACCTTGAGGACTGTCACTTTTTATCATACCTGCCTTCAAAGGATTGGCATTCTGCTGATAGGTCTTGGGGTCTGATATCTTTTCAGGTTGTGGAAAGTGTTTCTGGTGGGAGGTGGCATTAGAGCGTTAAGAGAAATGCTTCAGCCCTGAAGCACAGCTTGGAAGCAAAGTGACAGCGACAGGAAGAAGTGCTGGTAAATAGTTGAGTTTTGTGTGGTTTTTGTCACCGCTCAAATCACACCCAAATCCAAGCGCTTTATGATTTTAAAGCAGAATTTTAAAAAGTCTGCATATGCTTTTAAAATTCCAGATTTCGGCTGAAACTCAGACTATTAAAACAGTATAAAAGAATCCGTGCTGGAGAGATTTCCAGCCAGGTTGAAACACAACCAGTACTGGAATTTTCATTTGAAAAATCTGATCTTGCAGAACTGCTTTGTGTATTTCCAGGCCATTAAAGTCCAGACAATATCAGATAAGCAACGCAACCCCATGTATTCCTTGCAGCTAAATCTAACTTGCAGAGACTCCGTCACGCCGCAGGCAAATCTCCCTGGCTAAGGGGCATGTACGGACTTGGAGCGCGCGGTGTTTGATCGTGATTCCTGCGGCTTACGCAGTTCACAAAGATGCTGTTCCACAAGTTTTTACCAAATACGTCAGAACTTTGAGACCTTGATTCCAGCTCTAAATTTGATGAAGATTAACCGCTGGGCTCAAGAGGAGAGTGGGGATAGGAGCACAGACAGAGCAGCAGCACGATCCACAAGTGCCGTTTCTTTCAGAGAACAGGCAGGAAATAAAGCGTGCTTGGGAGCCTGCTCTTTGGGGGAAAAAATGGGGGAGTTAACCATGCGATTGAGCTCTCGTATGAGGAGGGAAGCACTGGTGCTGGAAGAGCAGAGGGGACACGCTGCCAGTGGATCTGAGGCCCTTTGCTGGAGCACAGGAGAATTTAGGGATTCGTTGCTGCACGAATTAAGAGATCGGTCCCCGGGGACGATGGCTGGCCCCAAGCGCGTCCTGCAGGGATGCCTTTTTCTCTCTTCTTGAAACAGAGCAATAGGGAGAATCCCGATTTCATCTTCACTGGCTTGTTGTAAATGAAATCCCCCTTCTACAGGGAATCCATACTGTAAGTTCACCCTGTGTGAAATAAATGTGAGTTCTTAGGAAATAAGTCACGATAGTTTAATTCTTGCTGCCTTGGTGAGTAATCAGACACTGTCTTCGGGGCTGAGGCAAAGGCGTGGGAGCAAACTGGGTTACCTCTTAGCCAGCGCATGGGAGTTGTGCAAGGGTTAGCGCTGAGCGACAGACGTGGGTTAAGAAGCGTGCTGGTGAACATGGGAAATCCTGCAAATAACGAGGTTATTTAGTCCAACAGAGATTAAGTGTTTATTTTGCAATCTTTGCTTTAAAAGAAGGCAAATCAGCAGGAAAAAAAATCTCATTTTGAATGATGGATCTCATAGTCCTCAAAAGAGTAACCGCTTCAGTTTAGCCAGAAAAAAATTATTACATCCTCCAAAGGATTAGGTTCTTGAGATACTCATCAATGTGTGCACGAATATTACATCACTGTCCTCTGGGAATAACCATTTCAATCCTTCTCTGCCCCATTCTCTAAACTGCTCTGTGAGAATGAACCAATTCCCTGAATGCAATCTCATTTTCTCCGGCCTTTTCCCCGCTGAAGAACCCTCTAAACATAGAAAAGAGTTAAACGGGATGGAGGAAACCTAGTTATACTTTATTTAAAAAAAAAAAATAAAATAAATCCATGACTTGCTGTTTACATGGCACTCAGTCAGAAATCTCATTTCTTATTATCAGCCAATTTATAATACGCGAACTGACATATATATATTGTGTAGCACGAATAAGGCTAAAAAACCGCAGTCGGGATTTTCCGCTGGCACCCAGGAGATGAGCAGTTAGCCCTGCGCTGACAAACCCCCAAGCAGCACGCGCGGTTGTGAAGCTGGTTTTTAATTGCGTGGCTACGCTGGTCTGTGTTTCAGGCTGGGCTCTGTGTGTTGCCTCACTGTGTCTGTTGGAAGAGCCCTCGACGGGCGTCTTCGGTCACGAGCTTCGCATTTCTCAGCGCATCGACCGAGGCTTCTGCATCTGGGAATGTTTATGACACGAACCTGGACAGCGGCGCTGGGTTCGAGAGGCACCGTATGTCGGGTTCCCACGTGCACGGCAGATGGCTCGCGGACGGGAGGGAGCTTTATGTTTCTCTGCCTCCGGTGAGACGCTTGGCAACGGGCTGCCGCGTGCCTCGGCAGTTCCACGGCGTTAAAAGGAACCAGAAAACCCCGCTGGCAGGGGAGCGCAGGTTACACCCCGCTTCCGTTGGGTTTCTCTAGGTGCTCGTGGGGGAGGGAGGGAGGGGGTCGGCAATCCTGCAACTTGCTGGGCACGGGTGGGTCGCTCTGCTTGCCGCTCTGTCTCGAGAGCGGTGCGAACAGGTCAGCAGAAGAGGAGAGGGTTTGGGGTTTCTTCCCCAAAGTCAGGCTCCAGCTCAGACAGGTTTGCCGAGCGGGTTCCTGTCACGCGCGCGAGAGGCAGCTCTGGTCACCTGGTAAAAGCGCACAATCAAGGTTGGACTCTTCCCGAAGGAACCGTTGTGGATTACGGGGAACGGTCGTTGCGGTTGGTCATAACTGGTCATTTCATGGAGGCGCGAATGTTTTTGACGTGTCTGCACCACCTTGGTCCGCGTCACAAGAACCATCACGAGTCTGCAGCCTGCTTTAAATTGCCCATAAACTTCAGCCCCTGCAAATACTTTCAGTATGCTGTATGATACTGTGTATGATAGCAGGGACGTTGTCTCTAGAGACCATGTGCATCGAGGCTTTTTGAGTGAATGTAGCCATGATGCTGTACGGTCTGTGTGGCAACGTCATACCGTAGGCTGCTTTATTTTAAATGATTTCTTGTTAATGTGTCCTGGCAAATTAACAGGATCGAGCAGATACGTTAAAAATGTTGTTTCTTTCCCCGTAGTGTCTTTATTATCTCGTGCTATCAATAGATTTGCAGTAATACCAGGGGAAAGCTCTTTTAGAAATAAAACTTTCAAAGCCTTGGTTTCATTGGAGAACTCAGGACTTCATGAGGCTCTCCATAATCAACTTGAAACTAGTAGCACTACCATGGTGTAGTACTCATTTTCTGTGTTGTTGGCACAAATGTACCACTTTCAAAGAGCTGTTAAGATGCGTGTTTTCAAAATGGTTAGCATTCGGTATGTTCCTGCAGTTATAGTCAGATAATGTGGTTTTTTTTCTTTTCCTTTTTTTTTTTTTTCTGGTTAGAGTCTAAAAGAACTAGCCTTTAACCAGACCTCACAGCAAGAATGTTTCTGTACTTGGTGTAGAGAGGAGTAAGCCAGGCTCTTTGTCTACTCTTACTTGTACGTTTGGAGGTAGTATTGGAATACGATAGTACGTCCTTACTGTTGGCATCTGAATGCAGGTAGACTGTGGATGTGGTAGGTCCGATCCTGAGCGGGATCACGTGGGCGCAACAGTTGTGCCAGGACTATTGAGAAAATCTGTGCTTTCTTCTCGTCCGTTACTAAAGCTCCGTGGTAGGCATGAAGAGGTAACTGTTATTTCCATGGCTTGAAAGATATGTATTTTAGGAAAAGAACGGTTGCACGACTTGTTGCTGTCTGAACAGCAAGAGCGAGGTGTGAAGGTAACGGACAGTGGTCAATACGCTGTGCTGGTCTTTCCGCTCGACTGTTGCGGCAGCCTTGTCTTGCTGGGAAGGCACCGATAATGGCAGCGGTATTGCGGTGTCACTACTAGAGCGTAGGCCGGGCCGAGGCTACGCTGAATGTTAGTGAAGAAGCTATGCCGAGTTACGGTGCTGAGGGATGAGAAGGTTAAACTCGTGCACATCGTACGTAAAGCTTATCTGGAACTGGCATTGTTTCTAGAGCTCTAACGTACAGGATATTCTGTGACTGAACGAGCACCGGCTGACCGTGAGACAGAGCCCTGCTGTCGTTGCAGCGACACTATTGCACTTTTTTGCCCAGGAGGAAGGTGTGGATGAAAAGCACGTTTAGAAACGTGTGTCTTAAGTGTGGCTTCAGTATCGTACTGTGGATGCTAATATCATTTTTGATGCACACGCTAATCTGCACGCGCATTTGGAGAGCGTCTCCATGTCCGTTTGTGCAACGGTCCAGGAGCAGGGAGCTTCCCCGGGCAGCGGGGAGGAGGCTCCGGAGGAAGCACGCTGTGGAGGAGGCTGGGGAGCTCCAGGGCAATCCCACCTGCCCCCTCCGTCCTCCCCGTCCCCGCTTTTCTGTCTCTGTCTTGAAAGCCCTCTCTCCTCTGGCAGCCACGTGAAGCGTGGCGTTTCCTTCACAGGACACGAGACGGGAAGTCGGGCAAGGCCGGCTTGCACAGAAAGCGGTGTAGGAGGGCCTTTCCGGATCGTTTCTTTTCCTGGCACCTCCATGTGTTGGTGACTGGTGTTGGAGAGGCTTCGGGCAGGCCATGCGTACGTGGGGGTGGGCATGAGCGGGGGCCGGGGCGCAGTTCTCGTACGGCGGCGGCAGAGTCTGTCCTAAAGACGTGAGAACAGCTGGTCCGGAGAAGCTGTCTGCTCCCGCCCGGGGCAGGCGGATAAGCCTGGAAGTCTAAGCAAACTAGGTATTGTTTCCGTAGGAAAGTTTGCTTAACTAATACACTTAATTTGCCAATGGTTATCTTTAAATTAGAGTTGCAGTCCTTTGCCTGATTGCTTCAAGCTGTGTTTTCTTTTTCCTGCCAGGACTCTGAGATCCCAGGAGAATCCCGTTAAACATCTGTTCGGGCTTCCCAGGAGATGGTGGTGGGCACCTGCCGTGCCCCTGGCAGCAGAGGTGCCTGCTTGCTTAGCCGTGATGCCCGTCTCCTCCCGGTGCCATCTGTTCGATGCGAGCAGTTAAACGCGTCCCATAAGTGAGTAAATGCGTCCATTCAACGTTCCGAAGCGGGGTTCAGGGCTTGCTTTCCCAGGAACTTCTATAATTCATCAGCGCCTCAATTTGAAAAGCTTAGCGTGCGCATACGAGTGTTGAACTGCTCAGAACGGTCACGTTCAGGGTGCAAACAGCCTTTAGGACAAAGCGTATTCAATATATACTTTCCGTGGAAGACCCCCTCCTACGTTAACAGTTAATACGTAAGCAAAGCGCGCAGTGCCGGTCTGGCCTAGTTTACTACAGTAAATCCACAGTGCTCTGGGAAATTATTCCTGGTGCTTCACGTGGTTGTAACTGAGAACGGGAATTTGGTAGACGTTTTCACAATTCACATCTTGGAATTTTCCAGAGAAATATCTACCAGTGAAATACTAACCAGAAGATTGCACAAATTGTCTGTTATTCAGTCTCGGCAGCTAAAAATTGCCAGTAACGTTCTTACCTCTGCGAACGCGGTGGTATGTTTTATTATTGTACCATGCTTAATGTTCTTCAGTACTTCCCGTCAAAGCTTGCTTGGCTTTCAGATTAGCTATATGTCTAAAAAATTGAAAGAGACAGAACTAAAAATTAAAAAGCTATTCTTACAAATGTGTCTTGGGATGTTCAAGTCAAGACACTTTAATTTTGGCAAATCCCTTACTACTAGTGATAAAGGTTCTGCGGTTGGGGCTTTGTTACCCGTTCCATTAAGGATCCGTCAGGAGCCAGGCTGACCCGACTCGTTATTGGGAAGGCTTATTATCTCCGTGTTTTCCTGGCTGAGCTGAAGACAACTTTAAATGACAATATGAAAAACATAGTTCTTTCAGAAAATGTACCTGATTTGTAAGTCAGAAGCTACCATTGCTCGTACCCTGTGCCACTGCTGAGATTAGTTTTTTTTAAGGAAAAAGCCCCCAGTTTCCATCAGAAAGGTCTGCTTTGTCTTACCCCAAAACTCTGTGGACTTCTAAATAGATTTCACCCGTGTGTCAATAACTCCTGTCCTCTGTAACGGAATCTGTAGTGTTTCAGGGGAATTAAGGTGGGCTGCGTTGCTGGGGCGCTGCGGGTAGAGCCGTTGGCCCCGTCGCTGCCTCCTCCGTCGTGAGGCTGTGGCCACCGTGTCGTTGGGGGGACAGAGGGGATGGGTGTGGTTTGTGTGGCTTCAAAAAAGTCTGTCTGCTTAAAACGCTGCCCTTTTGGTGCTTAGAACAATTGTGTTTATTTCTGAAGATGTAAAGGTCATATTAGTAAGAGCTATTTGTTGTACTTCTTCAAACATACGGACCGTTAAGGGCCTCCTGTTACCTTAGTTTATGTAGTAACAGCTAACTGCTTTTAGGTAGAATCTTGGGAAGTCATCACGGATTAAGTTGATGGTTTGGTGCAAGTGCAGTGGATTATGTGCATCTGGAGAGAATGATTCTAACTGCCTCGTGAAAGATGACATGCCAAAATACTCAGCACTGAACTAATAGTACAATTAATAAATTGCCAGCCCGTTTGCCGCGTGTTTGAGTGCTAGTTCTTGTTGTAACGTTGTGTGACCTTGTGTTTTGCTTCTTCCTTACGCCTTTTACAAGAAGGCCGTGACCGCTGCGTTTTGTCAAGCGTGTGATCCTGCCGATGTGTAAAACGCCGGTCTGGGATTACGGACCATCCTGAGCTCTTCCTGGAATTTAGAGGAAAAATAATTTTTGAGTCCTGAGTAATTATAGATGAGAGTTGGCTATAGCAGCTCATCTCTGGGCGGGCAGGTTTGGGTCTCAGCCCCCTCAGTTCTGCCCGAGTCATTTGTTTGGACCCAATCCTGTGTCTTAACCTATAGCTTGATCTAAACGTTTGGTTTTTTTTTTACCTACCTGGTCGGTCAGCAGAAAGGCAAGAAAGAGCTCTTGTTCCTGCTGGTGCATTGGGATTGTTGACAAAGGACTCGTTAGACAAGAGCATGTAATTATTTATGTTTCTGTTGCTTCCGTTCTTTAAATTTGTGTGTGGGGTGCCAAGAATTAAGTAAGAGGAATAAGTAAACGGAGATGTTTCTTTTAGGAAAATGTGTTGGTGATGGGCTTCTGCTATGGATTTCAGGTCTGGAACGGACCCAAACTGACATTCTCCAGAGTTTGGTGACCATGCCATTGGACTGGGAATCATGAAACAACGCGCCGGAAAACCTGGAGCCGTGTCTGAATTCTCCCAAAGAGGTGCAATTCAAGCAACGCGTGTAAACCAAGGCTACCACGTATTCACGTTTGATAGCCACTTTTTTGCTTTGCTGGAGGAATGGGTGCAGCTCCCCGGCTTAAACGGAAGCTGCTCTTTATGCCGCATTATCTCTGCTAATGCCAGTGGCCGGCTTCTAGTATAAAGAAAGAAGTCTAATACTCCAGCGTTGCGTCGTTGCTGCTCCGGGTAGATTTCAGGCTAAGAGGCCAAAGCTTTCCCTGGGGTCTCAAGCCAGGGAAGGTGGCAGATGGCGTCGCCGTGCTCTCAGGGGTCCCACACGCTGAGTCGGCTTCTAGTCCGGGCCCAGCTCTTCCAAACCGGGCTGTCAAGCAGCCTGCCTGGTCCTGCAGCGCGGGAGCGCGTCCTCCCTGTGGCCTCTGCGGAGCCGGAGCGACGTCCTTGAGACGTGCATCGCTGCGGGGCCGGTGTCCGGGGAGTTGCAGTTAGCCACCCTCTTGCTGTTGGAGGGGCTCCGCCTCGCACGGAGCTCGAGGAAGGAGGAAATTCTTCACCACTGGCTGAATCCTTTGCGCAGCAACGCTAGGTTTGTAGATGAAAGGACTGCGTTGATGCTCAGACCCTCCTGATAAGACGTTAAATGCAAGAGAGGAGCTGTGACATATGGGCCACGTTCCATTTTCAGAGCGTATTTCAGAATTAATCGTGCTGACAAAATTTTATAAAGAGCAGCTCCAGACTCTTTTCTTTTTGGCAAGCGTCGGTCCTGGCTGCTGTCTAGCAGATGAACATGTTTTTCTGGTTTTATTATTTTGGGCTTGGCTCCCATGCTTACTGTACAGATGATGGGGGGAGCCGAATTACCTACATTCATTAACCAGGCTTAAAACACTTGCAACAGTCAAGAGCTTTTTAGCATGCTGCCCCGAGTCCTGGGAGGCCGGAGGGGGAACAGCAACAGGAGGAGATAAGGGGCGGCGGGAGCGAAGCCCGGAGCAGGATCCAGGCGGCGGTGGTGCCTGCAGCCAATATAGATGGCTGTCGGGGATCCAGCGGGCTGAGGTCTAGTCTGTGGAGAATTCCAGCGTGGTTTAGTCTAGACTAAACATTTTTGGATGCACTGAGTCTATCACTCTTGCTCAGACTCCTCTGCCAGGGACTAATTGGAGCTGATGATCACCTACCCATGAGAACTGTGAATTCCATTTGGAAGGTGCTCTCTTTTTTTTTCTTTTTTTTTTTTTCTTTCTTTTCCCTTTTTTAAAAGCATTTTACAGGTTTTGGCAGGAGGGCATTTTTGGCTCTAGAACTACAAAAATGCTTTCAGTGTAGATTCAGGTATAAATGTTAATATTCTCCAGATTCCTTCATTTGAAAATGATGCCAATGACAAACAAACAAAAATCCACCCCTCTTTCCAGTTTGGTTAAGCAAATTTACTTTCTATTCAGACTTAAAAAACTCTTTCCTTCAGGCCATGTAATATGGAATGCATTCTTTCATTCTTGTTTTGATAGGCGCTCGTTAGACGTTTCCCCCACAGAAGTTGCTCGTCACGGGAGAGCGGTGTGGGTGGGATGCCCCAAGCATCGGCCTAACGCGTCTCTCGTTTAAGTCGGTGGGATGGGCGCGTTGGAAATCTCCTTCTTGCTCAGACAGTTTGCGTTTGCCCCTTCGTTTCTTATAGCGCGCTTTACACGGACGCACCCTGAATGCTTTTCCTTCATACCCGAGTTCTCAGCATGTGTTACTTGGCGGTGTGAACAAAAGGAAGGCGCCGTGTAGCGTAGTATAGTGACTTTTAGGTATTATTGCGGATCTTCTTTCAAATTTGATGAGGAGATTCGAAGCTTCGTCTTTTCTTCTCACCCCATCTTCAGCCTTGTCAGGAAGGGCATAGGGAGAAACCTCAAGGGCAGGTATTTCAATGGTGTCAGTCCAAGCAAGGTTTGTTTGGAGAAGAGATATCAAAAGGCAGTGTTAAAATTACGGGATTTTTTGAGTTCTTTTGTATACATTTACATAAGGCTAATTCATAAACAGTGAGATTTTGTAACAGCCGTGGAGATTTTAATAATGTAGTTTTAATCAATGTACATTTCCAAATTCTTTTTAAATCAAAACCAGATCCAGAAGTAGCTGCGTGGGAGCTGCAGAACTGGTGAAATGTGCAAACCAGAAACTTGCAAAGGAGCACTGCTTGCTGCATAAAGATCTTCAGGCTGCTGCATCAAGAGATGGTATTGATATAAAAATTTATATATATATATACATATATATATAAAAACCAATTATGTATCTATCTAAGGTAGGCTTGCTGTGATTGGGCTGAGGTGAGAAGTTGCTGTGGGATCAGATGTTTGTGTAACAGGAGCGTGGAAGGTAACACGCAACCAGTTGCCGTTACTAAGAGACTTGGCGTGATGGCGCTGTGATGTTTGGGACTTTGGTGGCCCTTGCCTCCGAGGAAATGCAGTGTTGCGGTTTTAAGTCGGAGTAGTTTACTCTGAGATGACCGATCAGACTTCTCAACGTACGGATCTCCCTGGTTGCAAAAATCCCCCTGAAGCTGGTAAAAGTTTAAGGGCTTGAAGTTAAAAGAGCCAGTAGTCACCGTTGCATGCGTTACTGTAGGAATCAGAAAATGATTGTCCGCTCGTTGCGTGGTGAAGTTCATTTCAATGCTGTCGCTGACAGTCATAGCTCACCTGTCTGGCTGAATGGGGGGACATGCAGACCCCAAGGAAAGTTCTCCTCGCTTACTCATTGCTTCGTAATGTCGATGGTAGGGCCTATTTTGTCACGAGTCGGTTAGCTCTGGCTCCCGCTTTGTTAACGCTGTCCTGCAGCTTTTTCCTTGACTCCTCTGTCCCTCTGACCGGAGTAAAGGCTGCCTGAGGGGCACTGCGGAAGTCTTCTCCTCGCAGGGACGGGCGTTCTCCCTTAGAGCGCTATGAAGTAGCACGGAGGACGTGAGGTGGCACTGGCAAGGGTTTTGTCATCGGTCTGATCAGCTCTGCCAGTAAGAACTCCATTTCTTTGTTTGTTTGGGGTTTTCTGCTCAGTTTCCTGCTCCTCCGCTGTAGGATCTGCAGACCAATCCTCTAATGCCACCGGACAGTTTCAGAGGAAGATGCTCGCTGCTTTTGAGGAAACGTCAATATGCTTTGTATTAATTGTGAAGGAGCTTTCAGGAGCAGTTGTAGCAAGACTTAAAATCACAAGGAGATAAAACTCCCAACGTCCTGTATTCCTCTCGCTGCAGTTGGAGCCCCTGGAAATCTTGAAACCTTCCAAGCTTATTTCAGATCTCCTGTAGAGCTCTGTCCAGCTCTTGCAGGGAAACGTTCTCCTGGAGGGTAATATTCCTGCTTACTCCTGCCTTGTCTGTGCCCTCTCATTTCTTGGAAAGACCTCTGAGAAAGCGGCAGCTGGACCGACTCTAACAGCATCAGCCATCCCCCAGTTCTGTAACCATCGGCCAGTTGGGGTTTTGGCAATTATTTGAGGAGGGGTGGATGAGGGCTTTCGAGCAGCGTGGTGTTCTTTGAGACAACTGCTGGATTTTTTGAGTAGTCTTCTGCAACGCTGACTGAATGATGCTGTCAAAAAGGCTGTGGGATCTGGCAGGAATCAAAGAATGTTTTTCAACGAGCTCTGAGCTAATTGCTTACAGTGAGTCCCCAGACAGTTGTGACAGTTGGTTGCTCTGTCTCCCGTAAGGTCTCCTAAGTGCCAAGTTTCATGAAACCTAAACTTGTTGACCCTATTTGTTCACTTTCTTTGCTAAGCCTCCAACAGCGAAGTTGAAATTGAAATGCCAAGTGTATTTACAGTGCTTAACAACTTGTCTTCTTTCCCCTGGGTCTTCACGCAGGAATTTGGCTCCTTGACGTTCCTTCTGTACGTGAGGGAAATTGTGGAATGTAAGTATGCACAAATAAGAAGTGAGATACAGTGTGGATTTTTTGGAAGAAAAAGCTAATTCCTGTTTCTGTCATCTGTCCGTCCAGGCAGCAGTTCAACATGTCTCGGTCTTGCGGTCGTTGGCCATTTACTTTGTGAAGGAGAGTACCTGGCTTTTCCTCGAACGCCGGATGAAAGTCAAGGTAAAAGGCTACTGTTGTACTGGAACTTTTTTTTTTTTTTTTAAGGAGTCCAGGGCTGATCTTTATTTAAAGCATTTACACTCCCTTGGAAGAGCTCGTGCCACTTGCGTGCCCTTTAATCACGTTAGCCTGGGAACTGAGGTGTTAGAACAGCACCAAATCCTACAGGAGCTGCCAAGAGTGATTTCCTCCAAGCACCGATGCTAAGCTCAGCTGGTGCACAAGTCCAGATGTATTTTAGCAGTAATTCTTTCACTCTCTGCTATGGTGTTATTGCAGTCGTGTCCTTTTAACGAGCAAAGCAGCAAATGCTGGAGAAATGTCACGTTAGAATACGTAATGCCGGGGTGCAGAATACTGGGGTCGTACGTTATTGTAAAAATGAGGATATAAAAGAGTGAAAACAATAACACAACGGTAATTTCATCTCAAATCGTAGAAACAATAACCCGCATAATATCTGTTAACATAATTCCGTTAAAGTCAATGAATTTGTCTTGATTTAGAGCAGCCGAGTGTCTGAACGGATGTACCAATTACCGTTGTACTGGTTTATGGCGAGAGGGCTGTCAGAAATGCCGTAATGTTGAACTTGTTACTCATCTTAACTCACACGCATAATTCCAGTTCATCGATTAATCATACTCATACCATTAATCATAGTTCACCACATTAAATATAGTTAATATAATAATAATGATATATAATAATAAAATAATTCTTAATGTAAAGATGGCCTTTTTTTGGTGAACGACGCTGGTGAAAAAACATATTTCTTATACTAAGGCAAGCTATACTTGGGAGATGTGCAAAGTATTTTTTCTTAACCGAAGCCGGGGTAAAAAAAGCAGCGCTAAACCGTGGAGGAGCCGTGTCAGGTGGTTTGAATTGGCCTGGCCCATAGCCAGCAGCCAGAGATATGATTTGTATACCCGCGGGTCACTGCAGAGCACAGCGTTTGTATTAAAATGCACTCACCGTTGTAAGCGTACGGATAGTGCGTCCTCGGTCACCAGCTTTGCCAGAATTACATGACAAAAATTGGCAAGAGAACTGCTGCGTGCATCCGCGTGTCCTCTTTCGCTGTTTGTTCTAACGTTTTCTCCGGATTTTTACTATACTTCAACACGCTGCCTATTCTTAATTCTTCCAAAATTGAAAAAGATGACATTTTACATCATCGTCATAAAAACTGAAATGCGTTGCAACAGAGTTAGTCCATTTATTAGAAAAAGGGTTTAAGGAATCAATAAATACAATTATTTTAACTCATTCCATAAAGGAAAAAACCCGACACACTGGAGACTATTCATACTCATGACTGACTTCTCATACTCTTGACCGACTTCATGACATTTTGCATTGGAGGAATATACAACTGATTTTAACAGAACACACACGAGTAGATGTTTTTGTTGGAGAAAATTTTGTAATTGGTCAAACCAAACCAAACCAGATTTCCCAGACCAAACCTGAAATTTAATGTATTGTCCTTGCTTATAATAGACAGGCGCTTTACACTTGTAGCGCAGAGTTTGTGAGCAGCGCCGCTGCGGTGGGGCAGGCAGCGGCAGCACACAAGGGGTGAAGGCAAAAGGAGAATTGCCTGGCGTAGGAGTGAGACGGAGAAACTGTGAAGGGTTTTTTTTCCTTTTACAACACAACCGCCAAGTAGTTTCTCGACTTAAACAAATATTCGGAAGGGTCAGAGTGAGACATTTTGGGTATATCCTCACCTCGGTCCATGCACGAGGATGTGAGTGCTCAGCAAACTGAAAATACACTACTGCGCTTCCGAGAGCTAATGTTTAAAAATTGTGGGAGTTGTAACATTTGGGCCAGGTTTTATTTTGCATTTTCTGTTTAGTGCCTTGGATTTCCTTTGTCTTCCCTGTCACAGCATTTGTGTGCGTTGTCATAGGTTTATTTGCACGGGCACTGACTTAATCTGTGACTCGGGCGGTTTCCCCTTGCACCCACGTTCCCTTCTCCCTCGCTGTCCCAGGAGTTGGTTTCTCTCGTTGAAGCAGTGGTGTGGGAACGCCAACTCACGCCCCTCTGAAGGCAGAGCCGTTACGTCTATCCAGAAGGCAAGGTTCCCCTCTTTTCTTTCTCCTAATCTCCTTTATCGTATTGCCGAGGCGTACGTCGGTTCCACCTGCTGACACCTCCCTCCTGCGTGTTTCGACCGAGATGACGCGAAGGGACACGAAGCCAGCGGGCTTGGTGGGTGCAAAGCGATGGTGCTCGCCCTGAGCTGCCCACGTGGGAAGGGGTTTCTGCCTGGCGTCAGAGTCGCCCCGATACCCGGCCGTTCCCAGGCCGGGGGGGTGTTGCCTTTCACTTAGGGGGCGACGGCGGGGGCAGAGCCCGGGAGGGGAATAGTCTAAAGGGAGGAGATGCCAAAAGAGGTCAGAAGAGGAGAATGAACGAGCCCAGAAATAAACGGCTGGAGCTCCAAGGGAGGAAGAGTGTGGGAGCCGACGGAGGAAGCCCGAGGGTAGTCAGAGGCTGCAGGAAAGGAGTGGGAAGGGAGGAGCACGCCTGGGGAAACAGTAACTTCACAACAGTAAAAATCCTAGAAATGGTGCTGATGTGCGATCCCTTACGTCGTGGTACTTCTCTCTGTTATCGTCACAGGCGGCTCCGGAGTCAAACCCTCCCTCCTTTCTCCGCTTTTTTTGGAAAGGCAGGATAGGGGAGAATCTGCCAAAGCCAACAGGCTTAATCTCTTACCTCAGAAGAAGTCAGGGAGAGTAATCTCTTGTTAAAAACAACGCTTAGGACATGAGCTGTGTATTGGTATCTCTTACTTTGCCTGTGTCTTCAGCGTTAGAAATCTTCGGAGTTTGGCCCTGGCTTTCCGTAGGAGCAGGATTAAACTGCCAAAAGAAAGCAGTGGTGTAAAAAAGGAGTAACAGGCAGGCGTTAGTCCCTTGGGAACAGCAGTTCCAGTAAGGAGCGCTAAATTTCAGACTATCATAAAGCCTTCCTTTAAATTGGAAAGTTCTCATTTTAAACTGCTGAAAGCGATGAAGATCTTGGCCCTGTCTCAGCCGATCAGCTCCCCGAGGGCTCTTTTCCCTCCTTCCTGCCTGTGACTTTATTAAAGTGTTTGATTCTGAAGGGAAACCTTAGAAAAACACCTTTGTAGATATATTTATAGTTAGATAGCATGATGTTTTTCCAGAAACCAATTGATGCTAAGTAACAGGTAACGGCAGCAGCGGTATACTTCATTTTTACAGAGCAGTAACTCATTTCAGGAGCAGTCAAAATTTAAGAGCGATGATAGGATTATTACGGTGGAAAAACGGAGGTGTCAGTTCTGTTATGCCTATCAGACCGGGAGTGAAATTCTGTGGTACTAGTAGCGATCGGGACAGAGCCGTTAATGTATGAATAGAGAAATCCTGTTTTCCCGTCTCCTCGCCCAGCTCTGTCCCTGGCCGTGTTTTGATGCCTAGACCACCCAGGCTCCGAGACGATTACCGCAGCTAAGTCTAAGTTCGGGCCCAGAGCACGGCCAAGAGGAGTAAGAGTGACAGAATGAGTTACAAAAGCAAAACCCCGGTGAAACCAGAAGAGGCTACTACTGTGTTGCGCTCCTGGGATGCAGCCAGGAGGACAGGGTTCAAATTCTGAAGGAGAGCATAAACCTAGAGTTTCCCTACCTCGTCTGGAAAGGACATGCAAAGGGTAGCGTATAAAGGGGTCAGTGCTCTTTCGTTCTTTCACCCTGTCGCGGGTGATGAGAACAAAGACGTACGTGGTACGGTACTACAGGGCGATGGGCAGATGCTGACTAAACATCTGTGGCACGGTTGGGAGCTGACTTAAGCATCATATGCTAAAAGGAAACGCTGAGGTTAGGTTTTCTAATGGGCTACATATTTTGATGGTTACTAACCATGTCTGTAACACTGTGACGTGGAGGACGGTTCAGTCTCAGCTTTCGGGAATGCCTAAGTGACTTCTGCGGCGTGCGGGTCGAAGGGTGGTCGCTGCCTTTGTCTGGAGTGGATAGTGCTCAATTTTACCAGCAGCCGGCATTAGCAGAGGAGTAGGGAAATAAGTTACGGCTTGGCAAACTCTGACTTTGTGTTAATCTAGGATACAAATTGTCTAAGACAAGTGATTTATTTTTTTTTATTAGAGGGATGGGAGTTAGGGGTGTGACATCGGCATACAGCCGCTGTAGGAGGCAGAGACGTTACCTTGGGACGGAAAGCCCCTTGCGTGTTACGCCGCAGAATATCGCTGTCGTGCGGGACAGCAGGAGCACGTTAGTCCTCGTCCCTTTTCCATCCTCAGGCTGCCACCCGTTCTTGCGAAGGGAGACTGCTGCCGGCGCCATCCTGGGTTCCGAGCAGGAGCCGTCTCGTGTCCTGCCCCAACAGGAAACAGGCAGTTCTCTGGTTTGTGCCTTTCTTGTGGGAAGAACAGATTCTGTGGGACTGTCACCGCTTCCCTTTGTTCTGACGTGGTGGGGGAGCCGGGACTGTCCTTTTAAATGAATGACCTAAGAGGAGGAATCCTTGCTGGCCACAGAAAGAGGCGAAAATCAGTGCCCGTGTCTCGTGCAAAGGCACGAGCAGCGGCGGTGCCGCGGCAGCTCTGCCCCACGTTGCTGCACCACGCAGTACGGTCTCGGTTGTGCTCTGTCCCGAGAGCCGCCGGGGCTGTCCTCCTTTGCTCGATGCTCCCAGGAACCCTGGCGTACCAGCGCGGCTGCAGTAAAACTGACCTCGGTGGGGGCAGAGGGGGTCGGTCGATTTGAAAAAAACCTCCAGAACTTAAGGAAGTTACCGGGTCGAGGCCATCAGATGGAACCGTTGGCGCGTGTCCGAGAACAGGAGCGCCTTGCGGGGGAAAAGGGGATGGGAATCGCTCAGCGGTGTTCTCTGCAATTATTACGAACAGTGTCTGATCTGGTTTTGCAGAGCTGACGCAAGGATTTCTGAAGTAATCATCCCAGTGGCGATGGGGGGAACCCCAAAACATAGTGCACGGTGGGAGCAGTCTGGAATCCATCCTTTGATCACGTAAAATCAACACTGACAGAAACGTCTGTCTCTTGCCGTATCGCCCAGTACGTTAACGTACAGCTCTGAGTGTTGTACGTGATCGCAGGTGAACTCGTAGAAGAGTCACTTTCAGGTAGCGAGGAGAGCGAGTCCTCAAAACCCCTGAACACTGAAATCCTTCACAGAAATAGCACCGCCGCTGCCAGCCTCCTTTTGCTGCCTCAGATTGTCTTGTGATTTCACGCAGTCTTGCATATACAACTCTTTCATTCCGAAAAGTTCAGAGCTGCTTAGTTAGTGGAAATTGTGGCAGTGTTGTGAATTTTTCTGAGTGACGTCCAATTTGAATGACATGAATTTTTCATTAAATGTTCCATTCCCTCTGGATTCAGTTGCAGCTAAACACAATATAACTTATCCCGAAGAGCAAGCGAGTTTAGTGAGAATGAACCAAGTCCCCTGTTGCCATTTACGGCCCAGCCTGTCAGTGGTCTAATACTGCGTAAGGAGACCCTGAGCAAAGTTTCCCGTGGTCTGGAGTGTCCAGCTATCGTGGTGCAGGAGCACCTAAGCTGGTTCTGCTGTCTCTTATTTCTTTTGGTTTGGAGTTGCTGAGACAACGTCTCTGTTTTAGTGGAATCCAAACGGAGTCAAAGGTTGACGACTTCAGAGAATCCTGCCCAAGAATCACAGATAGTGCTGTGGGGGCTGCTCAGACATTTGGAATACATTCACTTTTAATATTTTCCATAGGAGTTCTTTGGGAAATACCAGCTGTCTCCATCTCAATTTTTATTTTTCTATGGACTTTTTCTTTTCATCTTCACTTTTAGATTCTTACCTTCTAAGTAAGTATCTCTGCCTTTTTCACATTTCACTCTCTGTTTTGATATTTCTGTTCCCCTCGCTTTGCTCTGCTCTGACACTCCCTTCCTAGGGAGGTATGAAAATTCAAGTGTTTATACTGGAATTATTTTCAGTGCTATAGTTTCAGCCCTTAAACTTGGAGCTTTCCCTTGCTTTCCTCAAGTTGACCACATCTTCTGTGTTGATCACAGGGGAAGCCATTATTTACCTAAAGAAAGAACAGTGCAAGTGAGCCTTAAAATTTTCCACGACTCTAGTCGTAGCTGGACTGGACAAGGCGCTGAGCAACTGAGTGTAATTGGCCCTGCTCTGAGGTGGACTGGGCATCTCCTGAGGTTCCTTCCGGCCTCCGTCGTGCTGGGATTTTGTGGTGATCTTGTTTTGCGCCCGGGTGAGAAGGTGGAGTAGGTGAGGCTCTTCAGCCTGCTAAGATCCTTCCCTCGTCTGAAAACTGATATTGAAAACCAGACTTCTCTGCCATGGACCTCCGCAGAAGTCAGTATCTGCTGCAAGCTTTTTCTCCCAAATACATCCCTCCTCAGCCCAGCCTGTCAAGATTTATCGTCAGTCAAACGTTCCGTCAAATTCTTCGCTGAATGCTTTCGGTCAAGACGCATTCTTAATATACCCCGAGTCCAATCCCCAGTTGTGTCGCTGCAGCACAGCTCCCCGTCATTCGGGTAGAAACATCCAGCGGAAACGCACGACGCTTCGACAAGATCTACAGGAAATCTTCCTCAGGACGACACTTATCCTTCTTCCTTTCAAGTCGTTCTCTTTTTCGTTGTATTAGTACAGGTTTTTCAGCTTGTTGTTTCAACAAGCGCTCGTTTTTTCTGGAGATTTATAAGATTGCTGTATGGTGCGTTTATTTAAAGCATTTTAAGATGAAAGACGTTCGGATCCTGCTTGAGCCTCATTAAAAGAACTTAGCCAAAAAATGGAAAGCCTTCAGAGGCCTATTAGGGTGAATTATAGTAATTAGAAGCATGAATTCTGTCTAACAGCTCCAACTGCTTCAGTTGATCTGGAATTTTTCCCAAAACCTGCAGAAATGTAAGGACCGGCTTCTGTCCAGATAAAACACGCTGTCTTGGCTAAACAATGCGCCGTTAATAAGGGCTCTGTTCCGGGTTCTCCAGGGTGCGCAGCACCTCCGTCAGCCGCACGGGCAGCACTATCGGGCCGGGCCGGCACGGCTGGGGTTCCGTAGCTGCGTTGATCATAAGCACAGACTCACAGTTGTTGTCAATACGCCGATGTCTCTCGCTGTCGGAACCGCTGTTACCGAAGCGTCCCGTGGAGCCAGCAGCTGTCGGGGCCCCGCTGCGGTCCAACCTCTACGCGTGCAGGACAAGAATCCCCTGCCTGGCTTCCACAGTTCTGCCCTGCCCTCTAACCAGGACCAGGGGCTGCGGTGCTGTCTCCGCTAGCTGCGTGCTCAGAAGAACGTTTCAACCAAACGCTTAGCTAACAGCAGAAACCGGCTTGGCTTTGCCGAGCCATATCAGTGATGTTTTAGGTACGTGCGGTGACTGGAATTCTCGTTCTCATTGCTTACGGAAAGGACCTGCTTAGCTTTCCAAGGATGAAACAGAGTTCACGGGGTCCCTTCCTACAAAGATGAATTTTTTTGTGATAGGCTCTTTTGGGTGACTCCTTTATAGGGACAAATAGGCTGGGGAATTCTCCAGGAGCATGTAACATCGCTTGTAGAAAAAAAGTTATTTAAGTATTGAGAGGCATAAAGAGAAGATGAGTTAAATGCATTAAATGCTTATCGTGCAATGATTACTGTGAAGAGTAACACATAATCCCGATCTGTTTTCTACAAGGGAAGCCATTCTGTGAGAGTAAGGCACCGGTCTGTAAACGTACAGACAAATGGCTAGTTGGATCAGCGGTGATCAGCCAACGTTTCCATGCAATCTGGTTCATCCAAGACAATAAAGAGAAGAATTTAATTTTATGCTTGAGTGGTAAGAGACGAATTTCATCTTTGTGCTTGGATGGACACAAACTCAACTCTGTGTCGCTGGCCTGAGCGGTGGCATGTGGTTTTCTGGCACGTTCAGTGAGGTTTTTCTAAAGAACGCGTGGCAACGTTTTGGAGGACTTGGCAGCTGCCGTGGGGCCAGAGTTCTGAAGGCACTGTGCCCAAAGCAGCTTCCCTGGGACAGCCCAGCTCGGCTTTTCGGGCTTCCCTGGGGGGCTCTCACCCGGATGCTGATGTCCTCTGACCCTCCAGCTGGAAGGTGCAATTATCAAATACGTGAAACGTTTCATATTCTTTCAGTAAATCAGCCTCCATGGACACGTGCTCTCAGAAACCTTTGGTCTTGGTGCTCCTTGTGCAAGCAAACCTTTTTGTTCTGTAATAATTTCATACAGGTGAGCAGTGGGAATTAGAAGTCCTGTCTTAGTCTCTGCTGTGAACCACGATGAAAAGCCTAGAAACGAAGGTCCAAAGCAATCTGTTTTGTCATTTTGAATGCAGTCTCCCCACTGTTCCTGGCACGATGTTTTAGGTAAACGTTCCCCAAGAAAATAGTTGCTTTGTGTGAACTATCTATATATTGTCTGCTATAATTATAAAAGCATCAAATGGCATTTCCTTCCCCATAAAATTCCCCAGCCTTATATTGCCAGATGTGGCAATAAGTCATGTAGCTGTAAATCAAACCAGTCCCTCTCTTCGTAAAACTAAAAAGCTATGTTTCTCAACTAAATGCTCTTTGCTATCGCTTCCCCCTCAAAATTAGAAGCTATTGCTACGGGATGATATGTAAACTTATTCTCCAGTTCTTTCTCGATTTTTCAGACACCGATAAGCAATTTGAAACGATGATGTATTGCTGGTCTTGCGCAGCGCTCGTTTGGAGTTGGAACGCCCTGGAACAGTGCCCTGGAACCGGTTTCCGATGTACCGGAACCGTGACCCTGGCCGTGTGCATCAGTCTTCTGGCACCTCCTTCCTTGCAAAATTAGTTAGGTTTTTGCATCTCTGCTTCATGATGTTCTACAAACTGCGTACGCTGATGACATCCATCTGTTGATATACTGTGATTCTGAGACCAATAAAGAGCTGAACATAAAAGCTGGAAAGGTAACCGATCCTTTTGAAACCAGGCACCCACTTGGAAATTCAAGTGACTTTCTAGGTGGGAGTGTTGGCTAGAGCAGATTTTCAATTCAAAACTCAACATGGAAGCCGCGTTTCTTAGGTTCTAAATAAGGAAGTTATCCTTTACGTCTGGATGAGCCCGATTTGCTCGTTCAGTGCAGAATATCATTGTTTCTTGCTGCTGCTTCGTGTTTTGCGAACTCCTGGGTAGCAATTTGTAAAGTGCTCGTCTTCAAACTCGGCTTATTTTCACCTCCGAGTTGCTGGAGTCTTCAGGGGGCATCTCAGTGTTCCTACGGTACAAGCCAGTGCAGGTTTTCACTTGCATTCCACACGCTCGCTTCTGTTGCTGCCAGCCGAGGCTCTTTGGATGCTCGGTGCTTCCCGAGGAAAACAGTACCCGTAGAGTTGGAAAGTCTTAAATTCACAACACCCTCCCAGTTTGTTTCCTAGCAAGAGCGGATGTTTTAAGGACCCGCGGGAGAGGCTGAAAGCTTTAGCTTGTACTCTGTTAGCAGACAAGTACCCAAAACCCACGGGATCGCTCCTGTCGATGGTGTGCGTCAGCCTGAAATGTTGGGTTTTGACCCACAGGAAAACAAACCCAAACCCTTTAAACATCCAAATCATCGGTTTCTTGCAGTGGGCAACTCTAGCAAATGAGAGGCCCGGTTGCACGATGCTTGCTCATTAGTACGCGGTACTAATTGCAATCTTTCCCTCTCTGTCTTCAGATCCGTCGGTGTCAGCCGACGAGGGGGGAAGGCGAAAGGGAGAGCTGTTGGTGCCGAGTTCAGAGAGACGTGTTCTGAGCGTGAGCTTGGAGTCAGCGCGTCTCCCGGCTCAGAACGCAGCCTGTGTTTATTGAGCATCTGTAGATACTCACACGCCCCAAATCCAACAGCCAGTGCTTAAACCTGTTGCAAAGCGGACTCAGCAACCTGGCCAGGAGGTCGGAGGACCGAGGGTATGTATTTTTTGGTGGAACTAGAAGAGTTCTTGTTCCAGAATGGACCGATGACTTCCTTGTACTGTGGAAGGTTTAATCTGTGTCATTGCATCCCCCTGTGGCTTACTCCTTTCCGATAGCCTGTGTGTTTTATTCTTCTGCGCTGCAGATGTTAGTGATTTGGGTTTCGCTTTGACTTGATGGAGTAGTACAAATGGCAACTACGTAAAGCTTTTTGTATGTTAGCCCGACGATATTTTGTCTGAATCTCGGATCAGGTAGAAGACCCTGTTTGAAGGATACTGCCTTAGTTATGTTTCTGTTTTTCCGAATCAACAGTATTATTTCTGCACAGTAGCTATGTTATAGTCAATATTTACCTTTTATTTCCCCTCTGGGACTAACATTTCCGTACATTTGTTAATATCTCTGCTAGCATAGCGGCAGACTCGAACAGATTTTTAAATACGCTGTTTCTAAAGGATATAAGATAGCTATTGTGACCGAAAGAGCACGTTGTATTGCTGCGAAACGGCGGTTCGGGGTTATCTGCGTGAGCAGACACCCCGCTTCAGTTGCAGAATACAACATCAGTAGTAAAGCGGGAAGCGATAAAGGTGCGTGCCAGGAATCGTTGCGATGCGTGTCGGGTGGGTGGGTAAAGGGCTACAGCTACAGATGATCTCTGCAGCTTTTCTAACCCCGCGTTCTGTCTGTTCTAGGGGTGTCGAGACAGTTGCACGTGTGTTTTTGCAGCCTGAGCACCTGCCTTTTATATTGCCTTCTGCTCGTGCTGGGCTCTGCCTCTCTCCAAGATGACTTGGTTCCAGGAATGAACCAGCCAGAGCCTGGAACTTGAAACTCAAACTAAACAAACAGGTGGGCACGATCTCTCTACACCGTGGAATACCTGCCCTGAACCTGATGGGCTTCCAGTGGTGCGAATTGGTGTTTGTGAGATGAGAATGCAGTTTAAACGTTGCAGTTGAGTGCATTGTAAGTGGCCGTCTCAGCGTCTTCAAGCAAGTGCCTTTTTACCGTGCAATTGCTTGGCGCAATTTTGGCACGTTAAGGCTCGCTAGAAAAACGCTTTAGTTGCGTTTTCTGTAAATAGTGTTTTATGCAGAACCTATGTACTTGTGAAACCATAAGGAGATCCTGGAGGGATTTCTTCAATTATATTTCGTACTGGAAACGCTGTCCTAAAAAATAATGTCTCTTGAAGGGATTGAATCAAGTGATGTACAGAAATACGGGAAGGCACAAAGGTGCAGATAAATGTAATAATGTCTTTAGATTACTATGTGTCAATGTAGCGTGCTGCCAAGTAGGTTAAATACTGTCATCTGTCAGTGAAAAAGCTGCTCGAAGCTGATAATCGTAGTGCCTTTGAGAAAGAGAAGTCTGTTCATTATAGAGTAAATAGTTTCTGAACTACGAATCTCTCTTTATCTCATGCACAGCTATTGTAGATTAAATCTCTTTCCAATTTGTATTGTTCAAATAATTATATTTAGCTGGGGTCAGAGTTTGTACAATGCATTCCCAGCCCTTGGGTTTATTAACTGGCTCCAGAACCAGACCACAATGTCAAACAGCCCAAAGAGGTTTCATATTTACTCTGCGTTTTGGCTATTTTGGGCTGTGCCGCTCCTTCCCGCTGCAGTCTAATCAACGTAGCCATTTGATAAGCGTTTCTCCATTATGTGACTTGCCTTATTTGCTGAAGCTTTGCTTTCCAAACAGAAACATCCACTTAAAATGCAGAGTCCTCATTTAAGACTGCATTCTTCAGAACGAACCACTTCCCAGCTCCAAGTAGTAAACCACAGTTAAAACAGTAACAGAAAGATGGTGTACACAGCAAGGGTCTGGTCTGAGGGTAACATCTGGATTTGTTAGTATGAGCAGTCAAAGCATGCTGAAGTGTTGCTTTTAGAGCAGAATTTTGTCTGCGCTTGGCGTTTTGGTCACCCTGTGTACGTGCTGCATCCCGTTCTCTGCGATGGGCCGTCCAGGCATCAGGGTAGCGCGGTAAGAGAGCTGACATCTCCTGGGGCGCTAGCGAGGACCTTGGCACGTGCGGTTACCTCCGTAGCGTGACCAGCATCCTGAAGCAGCCCAGAGCAGTTGCTGCGTGAAATGCCGGGTGGTTTCGGTTTTGCCTATGGGAGTCAGCGTTTCATTTGAAGACCACTTCCTCGAACAAAATATCTATCTCTGAAACATGCGGGAGCTCTAAAAGAATTTCCGCAACTCATTTCAATTGGGAAGAGAGGCTGTTTTCCTCTCCCGAGCTGTGCGGTGGTGGGCCCCCACGTCGCTGTTCCTCTTGCCATTGCGGGCAGCTCGCAGCTCGGCTTTCAGAAGGAGCGAGAGTGCATCGGTGGTCCCTTCGCTGGGAGTTTCTGTGGGCACTAAATCACTCGGGCAGTTGGCGTGGGGGGTCACTTTCCTTTAGACGGGGCGATACTGCATAAATTTGCAAAGTCAGCCAGGGCTGCTTTTCCTGTGGATACCCTCGGTTCTTCCTGACACCTGCATCGTCCCTCCTTGGCAGCAGTTGCAGGGAACGAGCTGCCCGCATCTTTCGGGAAATGTGACTCGAACTGGCTGTGATTCGCTTTCACTCGGCGGCCTGTGTACATGACCTTCCAGTGACGGTTTGTCTTCAGGAGGGAAAAAAATAAATAAATAGGAAAACGTCAAGGGATGGTTTTCCCAACTGGCGAGACACCTCTGTGGAGGAACGGGAACTGGACAACCAGACAGACGTGGAGTGAGATTTGGGCTGCTGTGCAAGCTACCTGGCACTGGATGACATACCTGTATTCTGCACACCCCGAACTCCCTTCTCTTTCTTTTCCTGTATTTTAGCTGTAAATTTTGCAGGATTGTCTCTTGTCACGTTTCCATAGAGTACCTCGCACAATACATGTAATAGTCTTGGCTAGCAGCTCTAGCCACAGCGCTAATGAGGACGAATAATCACGTATTGCTTTCCTCAGCTGTGGTTAAGTGTCAGTTCATATATCTGAGATGTGAAGGAAGATTTCTGATGAACCTGAGTTCATTTTTTCTCTTGTGCTATACGCATTGGAGCTTTTATGTGTTTGGGAGTCACGTAGACCATCTTATTCATTTACCAAAAGGTGGGAAAAGGTAGGCATTGTTTGAGAATTTTCATTGAGATCTGGTTCGTCACAGCATGCCCCTGCCCCCATGAAGATGCTACCATGGGTTGCGACAGAGTCGTGTAAAACTATTTCCTACACCCCCCTCGGAGCGTGGGGCAGCTGAAAACTCAGGCTTGGACCCTCTGCTCTCGTAGTAATCATAAAACTGAGTTGGGAGCTGAATTAGGTAAGGAACAATGAACAGCTTAACGACGGGATTTAAAACAGTGGAGGAAAAATCTTTCCAAGCCTGTGATCTGAGAAAAATTGAGAACCACCAGAGATTTACTAAGTCATGAATGACTGGCAGGTACGTGAAGCAGCAGCAAACATCTGTAACATGCCATTAAAGGAAGAAGAGCCACAAAAGCTATTGCTTTTACACGTAGTGACCTCGATCCCGTGCTGCAATGTTGAGCTTCCAGCCCGGAGCCATCGCTCACCCAAATCCTGTGTGCAGCAGCGTCCGCCTGTCCTCGCAGCCCCGTGGATCCTGGTCCGGGCAGTAGCGCTGGTACCCGTCCTTCCAGATCTTGCAAGCGCCAGCTGCCAGGCGCAAATCCCAAGTTCTCTTTGTTTGGTTTGATCTCAAAACCAACGTTATATCTTTAAGACAGCATCTTTTAAAACGGTTCGTAGTTAGATCATTCATTTTTCTCACTTCCTGCTTTTCCACATGGCATCCGAATGATTTGTGCACCAGGAGGTTAGGGCTGTCCCCAAAAAGCGCTCGGGAAGCTAAAAACCGTCACAGCACTTAGAGGGCAGTGTCTGTGTCTCAGGTTCTTCCCGTGCTGACGGGTTTTACTGTAGCACGGGACTTAGCAGATGCCCCGGGAAATCTTCTGACAAGTATTTTAGGGGTAATTTGGTTTATTTACGCCACAGTGAGTGCCGCTAGCATTTAATCCAAAATTATTGCTCAACGTGTACCTGCGTACTCAAAACCGAATCGTTGTAGTTTTCGGTTAGGAACCGTTCTTGTGCTTGCGGTGACATTGCCTCAGTAAAATGTAAGTGCTCAGCTTGACCTGTCTCATAGAAGTGTTAAGCGAGTCTCCCGAGATGACCACAAGTGACTTCTCATTTTCAATGCCTGTTTTGACATACAGTCTGGGGCATAGAGCTTGGCTTTAAGCTTGCTTTCTCGTGTCCCGAAGTGTAGTTACGAATATTCATTTTATTTTATCGGTCCGGAAAGGAGGCCTTTCTTCTGGGCACCCGTACGCCTTCCATCAGTGAACTCGTTCTCCTCACGTTAGGTTCTTCAAGCCAGCGTTGCGAAGAGCGGAGTTGAATTCCTGCCACCGCGGGAGGCTCCAAACGCAACGCCAGCTCTGCTCTTCAGCCGCGTCGTGTCCCTGTGAGCGTGGCAAAGCCCGGAACGCTCGGCTGGTCTGTCCCGCGAGGACACGGCACGCTTCCGGCTTCGCACGGAACATCTCCCACTGCCCACGTGTGTAGCCAGCACGGTCTGAACTGTCCATCAGAAACGGTCGCCTGAAAAAAATCAGGTCTGGTTGGAAAGGCCGCAAGGAGCGGGGGAAAAGCGCCGCTTTCTGACTGCCAGCTTCTCAAGGTTTTAGCCCGGTCTTTTTTTACAAAGCTAACCTTCTCTGCTGTCTATTAAAATGAAATAAGAGTGAAGAGTTCAAATATTAGACTTTCCTGTGGAGCTGGTTTCAGGGCGGCCCGACAGCCAACGTCAACAGTGTGGTAGCAAGGAGCTCGTGTTTCTGTCTCGTCTGTGGTGGCCTGCGGGGCTGGCGTACCCCCGAGTGACCCAGCCCCGCTGGGAAGCCCAGCCGGTGCCTCGTCCTGCCCACGAGCTCAGCGGCCACGGGGGGTTTCTCTTCCTCCGCAGCATCTCACCACAGGTATCGTTTATACGTCTGCGCGGGGAGAGAACGGCAAAGCACATCGTGGCTCAAAAAAAAGGTGTTTTAATTTAAGTAGCTATGGAAACCCCGGTCCTGGATCCTGAATTCAGTTCTGGGTCAAATTCAGGCTGTTGCCCTGAAATCCGTAGTCGGTTGGGAGAACTGAGAGGGATGCTCACCAGGTCGTGCGCGCGGGGACCTGCCGCTGCTGCTAAGGTGATTGATGGGCTGTGCACGTGTGTCTTGAGGCAAGAAAAATCACATTATTCTATCTCTTAAAAGGCGTAGACTTGAAGAAAAAGCAGGCTATTTATTCTAATTCTTGTGAGGAAGATAAATCAGTTTTATTTAGATAACCAAGGAAAACTTGTCTCACTGCTTGTGCTGTCTGTGAATTTACCGTGCAACACGTAGTTCCGCGAGCACCGCGAGCCTAGTTTTCTAACAGATTTGTGTCTCGCTGAGGACTGATTTTGGAGGCTAGGGAGATAATGCTTGAACTGAAGCTTTTTCAGCGTTTTTGGCATTTTTAGGACTTCTTTGCCTCTGAGGCTGATGTTGCAGCTTTTCTTTTAGGACACTTGGACAGTCTTCTCCTCCACTTTCCTGCCTATTTTCCGAAATTTGCAGGAACCCGATTATCTTGGAGATCTCCACCCACTTGCCAAATTTTGTTAAAATTGGGCAGCAAGACCAAGGCTTATTAAGGAAGCATGTATGTGTATGCAGTGATAAAAGAAGTCTTACTTCTGTAGTAAATTAGAAACACCAAAAATTGTTTGCGCTTTTCAATCATTTAGCTTCCATTCGATCAATTTTCAAGAGGTCTTTGTAGCCGATATGTTGATTTCTAATAACTGAGGGCAGTTACGAAGATGCCAAACTTCAAAGTTTAGCCCATAGCGACAGATCCTCACTACCTTTATTGTCAGGCAAAAACGCGTGCCGTCAGATCCGTTAAGCGAGAGAGTAAGACCAGAGATGTTCGCCCACTGACTTTGGACGGAAGGAGACAACCAGCTCGCTGAAGCCCCTGCCCAGCGCTGTGCTGTGTTTGCAGGGGACTCGCGCAGGAGGTCGAGGGCTCGGAGTCACCTCTGCTGGCTGGCTGGAAGCTGCTTCTGCACGGCGTGAGGCTGCCCGATAACTCTGCTGGACAAGACCAAAAACGGATCTGGAACACCATTTTGCGTGCCTGTGTTTTGTCCAAGTTTAATGCCCGTACAAGAGCCCACGTGGATGTGAAATGCGGGGGAAAAGAGGGCCGGGAAAAGAAATGGAGAATTACCGTTGGCAGTGGTGTATGGAAGGAGATTAATAGGATCGCAGTAACAGCCCCCCTTAATGTGAGGCAGAGACCTCCACTTCAAAATCATGAACGGAAGTGAGTTTCCCCGACAAGATGTTGCAAGGCAAAAACGGTTAACTTGGACAAACGCTGGCGCTCTGGGGCTTCACTACATGTGTTTTGGAGTTTCCCAGTCTCTGGGAGATATTGGAAAAACATTTTCCTAGATGTTAATATTGTCCTCATAAAATGTATTCCTAGACCAAGTATTCATTTTAGAGGACTCTAGCAAGTCTGTGTTTTTATTAAAAAGCCAAACAAACAAAGGCTTTTTTCCTATTAATGGCAGATGGTAGGCACAACGTGAATCTGCGAGGAGAGGCCCAGGCTCTGCTATAACAGTTTCACAAAAATATACCTGGGGTTGTATTCTAACTGGCAGGAGATTCTTTTAAAAAAAAAAAAGAAGTGAAAGGTTGCTCATCTTACCAGTAAGACCAAGAAGCCAAAGGGTCCTTTAATAAGGAGCGCACCAATCCGCAGAAGGTTTTCCAGACGCGTTCGCTTGGGCTCTTTTTTTACCTGTCTGAGGAGTCGTCTTTCCTACCCTGCTGCTTTTCACTCGGTGCCTCGTTGGTCTTCCCTTCTTCATGCTGCAACAACATCCTTTATGAACCTTTCTTCTAGGGTGCCAAGGACCATTGTCCCTTTGGTGTACTGACCCCGTGGCGTGCTCAGATACTCGCCTGGTACCAGCCCGTGGTTTTCTCCGGAACTTCGCTAGTTTGTACGAACTGCGGATCTGTCCTTCTCCTGCATCGCTGTATAAAAAAAGGTGAATGCTTTTGGTATAGGTGGCAATTAATCTACATCAGTACGTTGCTATTTGGAAAAGTAATCTGAAGTAGAGCAGTATGTAAGCGATGAGTTGCTGACTCACGCGGGGTGGGCAGTTGGAGTTACCAGGGGCCAGCTGGATGCTAACAGAAGCGCAGATGGATACCATCAGTGAGAGCTTAGACGAAAAAAATGCGAGGATGCTGGGCTGGGACAAGAGAAGGACTGCGAATGGTATTATAGCACAAATAACAAGGAGAATAAAACATCACTGCGCTGTCAGCACTTAAAAGCGACCAAGAGAGCGAAGGCAAAGCCCAGGGAAGGGAGCAGCCTGCTGTGGTCTTTGGACTGGGCCCACCAGTGGACTCGGTCTTGCTTCCAACGACTAGCTAGAAAGGCAGCTCTTATCCTTCAGCTATTTTAGAGGCTATTTTGGGCAAAAAGACAAATATTTTATTGGATAAATGTGATTGTCAGGCCAGAATATTTCGGGATATTTTCAATGCTGGTTTCTTTTATTTTTTTTACTGTAGCTGGTGGAAAGGATAGTGTTTCTGCACACTGTCACAGGGGTGGGGTTTTTACGTTCACCACTTACCTTGATGCCAAACCATAACTTGGTTTCTTTGGGGTTCGGACTGGCAGCCGAGCAAGTTCGCGGCAGCTGGATGGAGTAACTATGTGCAACGCAGGTGGAGACCGAGCGTTCCAAGCGAGCAGCACGGTTGCATCCTCGGTGCAAGGGACGGAACCACGAGGCTCCCTTCCGAACCACCCCGGAAGGCTTGAGCAGAGGGAGGAGAATGAGTAGTCTGGAGAAGTGGGGAGTGGGGTGCTTTTCCAGAAGATTTAAGGTGGAATTTAATTTTACACGGAGCCTCGCATAGTTGAGGTGTACCGAAGCGTTTTATACGGTCTTGTGTTAAATGTGGAAAGGTGACTTGGTGGGCAAAAGAGAGCAGCCACCGAGTCAGCTCACACTCACGAGCGAAGGGCTTCGGTAGCAGCAGGGCTGCGATTCCTCCCCTCCAGCAGCTCCTGCTGGGGTGATTTTAGGGAGTTACCGGTTATTGCCTTCCACTCTGCGCCTTATCAGAGGGGGTCAGCTCGCTTCTGGCAGAGACGGCTGCCGTAGTCTTACTTGCCGTTTTCCGTCTCTGCGTGTTGAATCGTATCGCCGTCACCTTGTCAGTGAATAGCATTTCGTGCTTCTTTTTCATGACATCTCTCAACAGGCGTGAGGTTCACAAATGTAAATTTTGCCGGGAGCTCTGCTTTTCCGAGGAACCCAGAGCAGATCTTGTTTGCCCTCGAGCCTGCTGTTTGCCCGGAACTCCTGGGGTGAAAAACACGCGTTTGATAGAGGTTTGAAAGCAGAAGGCCGCTGGTGAAGGAAGAGATTTATCTTCTAAAAAGCTGCTTCCCCAAGTCACTGGAGTGTTTCCTCGGTTGAAATGCAAGTAAGAACAGCAAAGTCCTTTGCTTTAAATGCTTGCAGTCCTTGCTTATGACACACTCTGTCGCTGCTTGGCCCGCGTGGGATTTACTCTCTCCTCTGCCCCGTGTACCTTCAGCAGAAACAGATTGCCGTAGTAGTTTCCCCTCTTAAAGAGTACACAAGGTATTGGTTCCTCTTGCAAACCCCTTCTTCTGCTTTTCCCAGAAACCGCGAGCAACTGTGTTGAATGGATTTCCCTACAAGGTTGTTTTACAGGTCAGGAGGTTAGCTTACTTTTGTTTTTTTACCTCAACCGTTTCAGAAGAAATCCTCTGTGTGCTCTCCTGAACTGTAAAGGCTGGTAAGAATGAGAAGCCTCGGTCATCCATTAATCCAGAGGCCAAGTACTGTTGGGGCAGCTGCAGTGAAAGCGCTCACGTGCTGCCCTGGAAATAACCCCGGCCTTGACGTGGTAAGGCGACCCTAGGTAAGGTCAGAAGCTCAGTTCTCCTTTTCATTTAAGCTTCTGGGTTTTAAACAGTATTTGGAGTCGTCCCTTGTGCTTACGTTGATCTCTTAAAGCAGACGGAGCCTCGCAGAGAGAGAGCGCGGACGCGGGGTCCGGGGAGGCGGAGGTTTATCTGCTGGACGTCGCTGCTCTCTCGTCTCAACTTAGCGTTGTTTTGGCTTAAATATTTAATGACCGTGACCCCATGTGAGAGCAGCAAGTGGCATCAGGCTTTTAGCTTAAGCTGCTTTGCAGAGACAAAGCACCTGGTTTAGTTCCTTCTGGAAATGGAAGTGGTTTGGAAGCGTCCCAGCAGATTCAAGTCAGAGAGGTAATACTCGCCTGCTCCTGTGCTCCCCCGCGACGCGCGGGAATTTGGATGATCTGTGCGCACAGCGTAAGAGATTGAAGCTCGCGGCTGGGGTTTTCAGGAGGGCGTAAGCAAGCCGGGTGTCTGTCCTGATGGCCTCGGCGCTACCCGAGCGTGGCACCGAAGTGAGCCTCAGGGCAAACCTCTTGGAGCTTGGCTGGGAATCCCGCCCGCGCCAGGCTGCCGTGTGCCCTGGGGCAGCGCGCAGCGCAGAATACCCGCCGGAGCCAGTCCCGTGCTTTTGTGCCAAGTGGCCGTGGTAACAACGTCTAGGAGGTTCCGGCCGCGTTAGAGCCTGGGGCTGAGGCTTTCTAAGTGAAATTACCTATTTCCAATTTAGTCACGTATTTTCCATACTGAAAACAGAGGCTTAATAACGTCTTCTGTCAGTTAAGAGTTAAGGAGCAATCGATTATATAGGTACGTATACGCGATGCGTGCACATCCTAAAATAACATCAGCATTTCAGCTCTCTGGTTGCATGTACCTATAAAGTTACTGAAGCACTGTGAAAGTAAAGAGGACAACCGACAGAACGCAGGTTTGACTTCGCTCACCAAACCCAGAGAAATCATCCCAGAATAAAGCAGTAGGGCTGTATACATCAGTACGTACTGAGGCATTTTCGAAGGGATTTAAGAAATGAAGTTCTTGAAATGATAGTGGTTTGTGTGCAGAGGCTGCAGGGAGGTGAAGGGTGGGGGCTTCCTCCTTAAATTAGAATTGCCCATCCTAACTCTGGGAGGACTTCGTAGAAGAGAGTTAAAACTGACATGGAGCTTAAATTATTCTAATTTTAACTCGGGAGAGAACAACTGCAACGGCAGTGCGCGGAGATCATTGTTAGAGAGTCTAAATTCCTAATAAAACCCAGTTTTCTCTTGGCTGGTTTTATGCCTTCCAGCTCAAGAAGAAAACAGAAATAAGGCTACGTGTGCTTGAGGTTGAGCGCCCGCTTAGTGCTTTGCTAGGCTTCGGCTGCAGCGCAAGATGCATTTAACGCGCAGCTAGCGGCGTGAACTGTTTGCCTCTTTATAGACGCTGGCATGAAGTAATGCAAAGCTGATGGGGCGGGATACAGCCTGCAAGGTCACCGGCTCCCGGTTAGCGTGCCCTCGGAGCCGTCGGCGTTTCCAGAACGGTGGCGTCTCTTGGGTTTCAACTGCGGTCGTTAGTGAAACGCTTGCAAAAGATACTACTGGCAACCATCCTCAAGTTGTTTTTATTCTTGTGGCACGGAATGACCTTTTGTAGTAGAATCAAGGAAACAGAAGTAACAAAAACTGCTGGCACGGTTGCCTTGAAGTATTTTGTGAGGTAACGGGCTAACGTCGTAACCCTTTGGAGCAGGCGGCTTCCGACTGTTGCTGAATCAGCCCTTCTCGCTGGCTTGCCTAAGGAGCAGTCCCTCGACGGGATGGCACTGGGCTTTCCGTGCATTTGGCATCTCTGCGGTGCAGCTTCTGTCTTTCCTGGGTTTGGGGAGGCAAGGCAGGGTAGTTGATTCTCATGATGTTTGAGAGGTAAGGGAACGCTTAGGTATGCAGCCTCCCTCCCTCCCTCCTTATGGAAGCTTTATTTTTGTGTGAATCAATGGCAGAAAAGCAATCGGAGCATGAAAAATACATTTAGTTTCTCTCTCTGCGGTCACCCCCCTCCCCAAGAACTTGGATAAGAATGTGGCTCAAGCCAAAGGACTTGGTGACAAGTTCCAAAGGAAGAGCGTGGAGCTGGAGAAGCCGACGGGAGGTGCACGTGCAGTAGGGTGAGATGCTGATCCGGTTCATACTGTATTCTGTCTAATCTTAAAGCTTTATGGGATTAGTCATGCATCAAGCTGCTCCGTGGAGGGCATGGCCTTTACGAGAAGGCCTTACAGTATCTTCGCTGTCCATCGACAGCTTGTCTGGGCTGCCACGGGTTAATTTACGTAGCACGTGCTTTGGAGGAGGTTGATCCAAGGCGGGCGTTACACGGGTGTGCACAAATGCTAAATGAGAAGCTGCAGAAAACGAGAAGCTGCGGCGCGGGATGTGAGTATCTGTGGGCTGGCAGTGCCCAGGGGAGGTTGGCCACAAACTTCTTCAAAGAAATAGAAGTTTGAAGGGTTTGTCTGTAAATCTCCTGACCAGGAGGAGACTTCAGATTCCGTGCTGCGTCCCCGTTCTGTGACGGGGTGGCCATTACGCTAAAACCCCAGCGTTGCCCAGTGTCGTTCTCCTTGGGAGTAAGCTATCAGGGATGGCACTGCTCCTCACAGAGGAACTCTTACAGGCGGCTTCAGACCTCCTGATACCTTTATCTTCCCTGTCCCCTCTCTCCTTAGGACACGTTTAACTTTACCTGCCGATAGACTGAGAAGTCATTCCCTCTCCTTTCCAGCAACGGCTTTGGGTGCTGTTTTTGTAAAACGTGACCGATCAGCTTTGGGTAAGAATTCGAGTGTTCTGGCGCGTTCACGGGTCTCGTGCGGGGCAGCACTGGGCTCCGGAGGTGATAAATTTGTGCCTAAACGCTTATCTTGGGACATCAGCAGCGCCGCAACATTTGCCATACTTCCATTACTTTCCTTGGTTATGAAGTAAGTCCTGGGAACGAAACGTTGCTGAAATCGGGTTCCTCAGGCCTGGTTGGCTGCCCTAACAGAGAGGTTGGCTTGGACAGTTCCAGGAACGCTAACACGCTGTCACTCTTCAGCTTACAACAAATGCTACGGGAAGAGCAGCCGCTCTGTGGTCGCAGTGGTTATAGCATCTCTCCCGTTTTGCACAACGGGGAGGAGATTTCTGTTTCAAGGAGAGCACTGGGCAGCATTTTCGGCATTGCTTTAGTCCTGGGATCGAGTGCTTCCCGGTGGAAGGTACTGCAGCCGTCCTGCCCGGTCGGTGGAACAGAAAAAGGGGCAACGGAAAGTTAAAAATTCCCTGGCAAATGTAATTCCTGTTTAAGACCTCTGAGTCTTAAACAGATTCCCAGAAGCCCGTAATTGCCCTTTCTCTTATCGGTGGAAAAATTTCTGAGCGTGCGTGAGCAGCTGTTTCTGTGCGTCCGGCAGTGCTCGGCCTTACCCGTCACCCATAGGTGTGCGTCCCCTCTCTGCCCACACGTACAAGGAGACTGCGCGGCTCCCCGCTGGCCAGAAGGGCGTACGTAGAAAAGCGTGAATCGGGGGATTTTTACAACCGGAATGAGCGCGGATATCGCCCAGCAGTCCCACAGCTGCAGCGCGCAGGCCTCGCTGAGGTAAGCCTCCCCCTCACGGAGTGGCAAGGCAGAGCACGTGCGGGCCGCACGCGAGGAGAAAGACGTTTTCCATCTGGGTTTCCTTCTGAGGGCTTAAGGTAAGCACAAGCGTTGGAACAGGCCTCGGACGCTGTCGGGATCCGTACGGAGCGTTAGGGTCGCCGCCTCAGCGGTGCCAGGAACCTCTTGCAACACAAGAACCACCGATTTCTGTATCGGCACCGCAGGCCGGTAAAAGCCTGCTCTTACTGGATCTTATTTTTAGAATGATTTATGGGTGTTTGTTTATTCGTTTCCTCTGAGGATTCGAGGTGGTTTTAATTGCATTTCAGTTGGCACGCGTCGTTTCAAAATTAACCAGCTTAAAATAGAAACGATTTTATGGAATGTATCTATTATACGAAATTGTCACAAGCACTGCCTCTTTCCATTACTTTTTATTTTTCATAACGTATTTTACAACTGCAATTTTCATGTCTCACATTTTTCTCTCCAGTTTCATATGTCCTGTGGTTAAATCTTGACCATAAATCTTACGCCGCTTTGTTAAAAATAATAGGTCTACTATGTTTCTTCGTTTAACAATCTGCTAGATTAATAGTGTCTTTAAAACAATTAAATATGGTTGTGTGGTTTAATATTCCCAGTTTTAATGCACCGCGAAGGAGAAACTGTAGCTATTTTCATTTATAGAGTGCTTGCATTTCACGTGCCGTCTGGCAGTTCTTGTCTGACACCTTGGTACTGAAATCCCTTTCTTACGCTGCTGTGGTAAACACCCAAGAAGGGTAATAGCAAAAAAAAAAAAAAAAAAAAAAGCTTCTTGCGCAGCACTGGAAATCCAGCGACCGAAGTCATTGGGTGGCAAATAAAGCTTAAATTTTAAACTTGGCCTCTCGGCTAAGAAGAGGCTTTTGCAGCTTTGGAATGCACGACTTGGGTTGTCGTATCGTGGCGCGAGGGAGGAGCCGGTGGTGGCAACGTTAAGACGCCCGCGCGACGGCGGCGACAGGGTCCGGACGTGGCACACGCGTTACCTGCGATGCTGCGCGTGCCCTGGAGCGCAGAAGAGACGCTTCGGCTGCAGCCGAGGTTCTGCTGCGGGAGGCCAGTTGTGCAACTGCCCGCACGAGCGCGCAGCGAGGCGCGGGTCTCCGTTTCACCACGTAACGTTTGCTTCTCGTACATCCAGGCGTTGGGGGTTTGGGTGGGTTTTCTGCCGTAGTACGACTACAGCCCTTCAACTGAAAGGTCTTTGTGCGTGGCCTTTTCATTGTGTGCGCTCACAATGCCTGCTGCAGTGGGGCTGCGGCCCATGAGTGGGACCTCGGGCATTACTGAAATGCAAATAGTAACGAATTTCAAAATTGGGGCGCAGGCGTCCTTTTCAGATGTACCCTGTGCTAAGAGACCGGTTCGTATCGCCTTAGGTTTAACGATCGCGCTGTAGCCCTCCTGCATCTCTAATTACTTGGGGAGAAAAAATAATTAAATTCTACTTTACGTTAAGGCAAGGGTTGGCAGGCGGGAAATCTGAGCAGGTCGTGTACGCGTCCTCTGGTTTCCTGGGAACGTGACCTGGGTCTGCAGTGCCCTTCCCTCACGGAGGATCCTGCTCTTGGCTTACGTTTAGGTCAGAGCACGCTTCATCGAGGAGGAGAACCTGAGGCCCGATCTAGCCATCGTTAGAGGAAGCGAGGCTTTGACACCACAGCCAAATTTCAGCAGCACTGGTATCTGGAAGTAAGTAACAAACTGTGGCTTTGAAGGTAAAGATGAAAAGAGGGGGGGAAAAAAAACAAGAAAGAAAAAGAAAAAAAAAAAGCCTAAGCATTGTCTAAGGGATGTGCTCGTCAGCTTGCGGAGGCAGCAAAGAAGGTGAATGAATCTGTAGCGACCGTCTCTGGAGGGTCTTGTCCCTTTTCCTGAACCAGCCTGCATTATCTTCTCTTAAAGAAAGATGTGCTCCATGGCCCGCTGCTGCAGCACTTCCCATGAAAACAGGCCACCATCTGCATGATGCTTGGAAAATATTTTTGGTTTTCTAAAACAGGCGTTCAAAGTGGGTATCTCTGCCATCTCAAACAGCCTGCTGCTTTTTACCCCTGGCTAACTTCTAGCGATAGGGTGTTTCGAAACAACAGAGTCAGTGCTTTCCGAGCCGGCCCCTGTTAAGACAGGTCGTCAGTCGCAGACCAGGAAAGAGCATAGTAGGTCAGAAAGTCAGTAAATTATAACGGGGGAGAAAAACTTGATTCCTCAACATCAGGAGATGTCACTGCAAAACTGAATATTAAACCGTGTGCGCGTACGTGATCGGTGAAGACTGTGATTTGTTTAGACTAGATGTTATAGTCAATGACCTTGTCTCAACAATATTTTGATATTTGAAAGCTTGTACTAAATAGCATTGCAAAAACTCCCGTTCGGTTCATTTCTCTTGGTTCCCTAGAGGAATAATCTGCTTTACAGTTTCTCAGTTTAAATTCTTGTTCCAATTAAAACTTGCTTTGGAATTGTTTGGTGTCGCAGGCGCTTCTGCTGTGAGAGAAGGGGAGATGTCGCCGAGAGCGTGTTCCGGGGCCTTTATAACCAGGTACGCCGCGTTTTACTCACAGCATTGCCTGCTTACTCCTTGAAGCGTTACTCTTGCCACGCAAATATCGCGTGCTCCAGAATCTGGCCCCGTGCAAAACCGTTGAGACCTCGGTGCCTGTCCGCCCCAGAGCCTAACCTCCGGTTCGTGCAAGGGTTGTAGCTGTGGGTCTGGAGCAAGCGTGGCTGCTGCAGCGCGAGCAAGAATCGGTTTAGAATTGCAAATGCGTAACAGATTTTTAACAGACACGTATATACGTGTGGACATGCATATGTAAATACATATATACATATGTGTGTGTATATATATAAGGCTTGAAATATGCACAAGAAAAATCTCTGATTTCTTTGGTAATGAGATGTCCAGACTTGGCTGTTAGGGATGAGAAATGTCTTTAACTGAACTTGCACATATTGCCTTGATTTACATTTGTTACAGATACCGTACTCGGTCTTGTTTCTTATTCGAAATAGCTGATCAGGCGTCGAATTTTAACACCTTATTTTTTGCGCTCTCACAATTGCGTCCAACCTTGGTTCTTGGCTCTCAAAGACCACAAAACAGAGTATCTGCCCCGGCTTCCAGGTCGGTCTTTTGTGTATCTTTGTTTCTTTGACGTTTAGAAACTTTTTTAGCTAATTTGGAAAAGTTGACAACTTAGGACGTAACACACACAACCTGATGGAAAGAACGTCCTTACGATCAGGGAAATAGCATTCCACAATGCCAGAAGTTCGGTTCCCTGTGGCTGTTGTGCCGTGGCTTTCCACGCTTGGCTCTTCCCGTCGAGGCTCTGCTCAGCCACGCTCCGTGCAGCGCCTGGGTGACGGGGGATCAGCAGAACGGCTTTTTCCGCAGAGGTCCTGTGAGATGTGGAGGGAATTGCTTAAACCAGCTCTTCCTGTGTATTCCCCATGGCGGGGAGCCTGACCTCGGATGCTTGTAAACTTGCGGAGGGAAATCAAAAAGACCCTAGCTTGGAACTTAGCTAGCTAAAATGGCAGAAAACGAGATCAAGTAATGAATTGCACCTATAATTAGCCTGCCTGAAGCACCAGAGATTGTGCCGGTCCATCATTTCACCGCAGGAAAGGGGTGGTTTGCAAAGCACTCGGGTACGTTGTGTTACGGAAAAACCCACAAGGCAATCGAGGTTGTTCCTTTCAGGATTTGAATGATGTGCAATAAGTAAGGTCTGAGGTTGCGTCATGAACATCAGTGAGGGAAATAAAAGGCGGAATAGCTGTCCCTTAAGTGCCCGGTTTGTGCACTGGATGAGGGGAGAGTCCCGTGGGAGAAGTGCTGCGTTACTGAGTAATGCCAGCCGGTGTCTTAATTAACGTGCGGGCAAAAGCAAGCTTAGGCTGGCATCCCAGGTTCGACAGTTCTGACTTGACAATGCTGACGCCGTGGCTTTGCAAACTTTCTGTCCTTAACTTACCTTTCAACGTATAGTTCTGTAGGCAGCAATTTACAGGACCTCAGCCTTTCTGGTTCCGGTCTTTCCAAAAAGTGGCTCTTGCGCAGTGTCACAGCGTGCTGAGCGTGGCAGGCTGCTTCCTGTGTTTCATGTACAGAAATGATCTTACGCTTGTAATAACAGATTCATATCCAGGCATCCCCACTTTGTCAGAAAAATGCCTTTTATTGTTTTTTGCTTTGTGAGAGAACATTAACGCAGGTCGGGACCCGCGTTCTCTGGAACAGCAAGGGCTGCTCCGCGGGCTGGTGGGGCTTAAATGTTCGAGGTGTGTCCTGAAAATCAAGGCTGGAGGTCTCGTTCTCCTAAATGTTGCTACGAGGCAACTCGGGTATAGTAGAACCAGTTATTTTCTTTTTCATGTAGATATGATGGTTTCTGGCAGGCAGTTCAACGTAAAAGACTATTATAGTCAGGCTTTCACGCATTTATTCTGAAAACCTTGGAGTAGCAACGAACCGCTTGTTTGGGCTAGATGGAGGCCGACAGAAACCGGCTTTGGTTGGTGGTGACGTATCCCGTGAGCGGTAACACAGAAGGTACAACAGAACAGTGTGATTTTAAATTGGGATCCAGACGTCCCGTAGTCACCATCTCCCGCAACACTAGATAATCCTGACCCTGCCAAAACTCAGTCCTCTCCCCGAATGCTGCTAAAGTGCAAGGATGTAGGAGTGGTTTATCTCTGGCTCCTGCAAAGTGTCTGTAAGGCTTCTTGTTTCCCCCGTGGGGATGCCCCGGTGGTATCTGTTACCAACTGGTACTGCACAGCCCCAACTGCGTAACATCTCCGAGGCAAATCTAGGGGACCAGGAATGTACGGAGCGTGTTCTTGAAGATTTTTGTCTGTGGAAGGCCCCACGTGAGTGGATTTTGGTTTCTGTCCAGGCCGGGCAACATCGCCTTTCTCGCAGCAGAGGTTTGGTTCTGCGCCGAGCTCCCAGCTGGGGGGAAGAGAAGCCGCCGTGCGACCGGACTGCAGTGCGGTGGGAGTCTCGGGGACTCCGTCGCTTTTGGTGCGCTGCCTTGGCTGGATAGGAAATACAGAAACTTTGGGATGTCGTCCCGGGCTGGGGTGCTCTTCTCGGAGCTGCTGCCACGGTGCGACGGCTGGCAGGGGCGATGGGTGGGAAAGGTTTTCTGAGCTGCCAGCCTGTGGCTTTCGGGCACACGGGGGACAGGACGGGGAGCGCTTAGCCAGGAGGTGCCTGAAATCATTCTCCGTGAGCGTGAAGCGAGGAAGTTTCCCCGTCCGTGCCCCGCTGCCGTGCCGTGCCGTGCCGGGTCAGCCCGCCCGCCGGTGGCAGCCTGCGGCCGTGTCGGGCCGGGCCGGGCCGGGCCGGGGGTGGCGGCGGCGGCCCCTGACGTCGGTGTGTCGGGCCGTGCCGAAGGCGGAGCCGCGCCCGGGGGCCGGTGCGGCTTTATTAGCGCCGCAGGTTGCGATGCGCGGCGCAGGCAGGGCGCAGCGAGCAACAGGAGGCGGCGCGGTGACTCGCCGCCCCACCGCCGCCGCCGCCCGCGCCCAGCCCGCCCCGGGGCGCCGGAGCTAGCGGGGTTGCAGCCCGCGCTCCCCGCGCCCGGCCCCAGGGACGGCCCCGGCGGGGAACCGCCGCCGGAGTTGGGGCGGGGGGGGAAGGAGCGGGCGAAGGGCGGGAGCAGCGCGGCCGGGGCCGGGAGCGTGCGGTGTGGCTGGGCGGCGGTCCCCGGGCGGCCGGCTCGTGATGGTGCTCCTGCCCCTCTGGGTAGCGGCAGCCGCGCTCCTGGGGGTCCGCGCTGCGCCCGGCCGGCAGGTGAGTGAGGGCGGCGGGCGGGGTGCGCTGCTCTGCCCGGGGCCGGGGGCCGCCGCCGCGGGGGGCCGGACCTCCGCTCCCTTCCCGTCCCTTCCCGTCCCCTCCTCTCCTCTCCTCTCCTCTCCTTCCTGCGGGGAGGCGCCCCGGGCCTCTGCCCTGCCCGCGGGGTCCCTCTGCCAGCGGCCCCGGGAAGCTGCCGGAGCTGTGCCCCCCCCCCACGCCACGCCGCTCCAGCCGGCCGGCCCAGGGCGCTGCGGGCCGTTCCCCGGCTGTCCCCGGGCCGTTCCCCTGGGCCGTTCCCCGGCTGTCCCCCGGGCCGTCCCCGGGCGCTCGGCTGGCGGGGCTGGGACAAGCCTGCCGTCCTGCGGGCGCCCGGGGGACGAGCGGCACCGGCCTGGGTGCAGACGGGCTCTGACACATGGAACACCCCCCGCTTTGCAGCCCTCTGTATCCGATTCTCCCCTCTCCGGCGGGGCGAGCACCCAGCTCCCTGCAGCCTTTTTCGGGCGCGCAGCCCCCCCCCGGCGATGGGCCCGATCCTGCGGCAGCCGGGGGGGTTGTCTCGGTGTGCCAGCCCCGGTACCGCACCGGTGCTGAGCCTCTGCCCCCGCTGTTACTCGGGGAGCCCAGCCGGCTTTCCTGTCCTCTGGCACCCGGAGGAAGGAGAACGGTCCACGCCGTGCCCCGTCACCACCCTGGCACCCGTACTGCTCCGAACTCATCGCTTTCCCAGACGTTAAGGCCTTTCTTTGGCCGCTGAACTTACTTCTTGGCGTGGTGTCACGGTCTATAGAATGGGCCGTTCAGGATTCCTTAGCAGCTCTATTTATGTTAAGCTTACTATGGACTCTGTTAGTGTGGTGGTGGGAACAGCTGTTTATTCAGTTCAGGAAAGGTGCCATCCCTGGAAACCAAAAGCAGAAATGTAAAAAAATGGTGCAGTACAGACCAAGCAGTTTTTCAGCCTTGTAGAAGTGCTCTGCTGTCACGCGTCGCATAGTAATTACACTAACAACTTTGTGCATGTGTTTCTTTTCTCTTCTGCAGGCTGGTAAAGAACAGCAGATCCAAATAGGTAAGTTTTTTAACTATTATTGGTGCTATAGTAGAATAAAATAAAAGAAGTAAGCTCAACAGAGTAGTTTATTTTCTGGGAAATTGATCTGTATGCAGGGAAGCGTTCCCTTGCGTACCCCCACACCGTTACCACCCAGGAGCATTTGTAGTTGCACAGTGCTGTGGCATGCCTTGGATTTGCACGCCCTCTCCTTGTGTGTGTTTGCATCCTGATACCTCTGCGTTTCTCTTTTTAAATACAAACCAACAAAAGTTAAAAATCACAGCGTGCTTATACTAGCCGTCTGAATGTCACGGCAAATCCACGCTGGGTCAGACGCTTTGTCTTCATTTGTACGCTTCTGAATCAAGGGGGAGATGCCTGCCCCGTTTGGCTAGGGCAAGCCTCGTCTTCGTACGTTTTTCTCCTGTGTTGGAAGCGTTCAGCCTTTTCTTTTAGCTGGAAAAAATGTGTCTGATGCTGAGGCGTCTTAGCGTTCGGTTGATGGCGAGTGCGCTTGCTGCGTGCCTAACGGTGGTTGTTCACTGTTGCGTTGTGCAGTGATACGCTTCGGTAAGAAGGCTGGTGTCCGTGGTGAGCGAGGGTGCCGAAGTGAGAGGTGGAACTTAATCCTCTCTGGCTGTTTTCTAAAGACGGGAAGCTTCGTATAACGAGGAGCGTGTGCACGCAGTTTGGTTTCAGAAGATCCGTGTTCACTTAAACTAAGGGGTAATTTAGTGCTCGGAGGGATGGAAGAGGTTGCGGGAAGATGCGGAAGGGAGCTGGCGTTCCCTCTCCCAGGGCGTTAGTGCAAGGCTGTGGCACCTCACGTGCTGCTTAGCTGACCAGTGGTGAAATGAGCCTTTTCACAATTTGCTGTTGAGCGTGAGCGTCTGCACACTGGAGCGTGCTCGGGAGCTTCCCAGTGAGAGGAGCGGGAGCGGTGGGAACGGACCCTGGGCAGTTCTGTTTCCAGTTGCCGTTAGACCTCCAATTTTGAGGTTTTGGTTCAGGTTTTGATCTGAGGCTTTGTTCAGAAAAGAATTTCAAGTATTTCTCTAAATTTTGGAGGTCTTGTCTCAATTTGAGTTCTGGCACTGCATTCTTCTGGGCTTAGCTTGATTTCCACCGTGCTCAGTGAATAATGGGAAGTGGGACGGTTAGGTACATTTAAACCTCACTGGCAAACGGACTTTTTTTCCAGTGGTATGCTGATCCTGTGTTTTATTTCTAGTCGTTTCCATGAGAAATGGATTGTATTTGAATTTCAGAAACCATAAGCTATACAGCAATGCGTCTTTTAAATTATACAGTACATCAGACAAAATTCCTTAATCTGGAAAATAACTTTTTGGTTTGTTTTTTTTTTTTTCCTTTAACTTTTTCCTTTCTCTCGTGGTCCCGACATTGCTGTAGTCAGGAACGTTTGAGGCGCGCAGGAGGGAGATGGCATTGCCTGGCAGAGGGTGACTCGCGTTCCCCACGCAGAGCCCCCGGCGCGGGTCTGGGTGCTCGGAGCAGGACAGGCTCTCTGCCCGGCTCTCCTGGCACCTCGGAGCTTCTGCAGCTGATGCGATCTCGCCCTCCTCTTCCTGGGAAGGGCCGGGTGGGGGACGAAGAGGACGTCGGCCGATGGGTCTGTCCACGCAGATCCACGAGTGCCCGGTCCCAAGTGTCCCGTTGTGCGGCCGGGAGTGCAGGACCCCCCGGGATGGGACTGGGTGTGGGTTGGTGCCCGGCGAGAGCTGCCGGCCCGTCTGGGTGTCCTCAGCACAACCGCACGGCATCTCGGTGGGTTTTGGTTCAGGCTAGCAGGACGGGGAGTCTGCTGGCTTACCGGGACCAGGCTGTCTGTGAGTAGCTCTGCCTTTCAGGGATCGATGGGGTTTTGCCTGTCTGTATTTCCAAATTACAAATAGCTAGCTGACACTTACAGTCATTGGGATTTGTCCTACGCTTTATGGTTTTGAACCATTAATATTTAAAGTACTGTTTGATCCTGTAAATTCTGATTGGAAAAGTATGGCTTACTCAGTTGAGAGTTTTAATGCCGACGGTAAAACCTGTGTTAGGATTGCCTCCGAATGGGCTGTCCTACTTTTAAGTCCCTATTAAGTGTCACTTTGCATCGGGGTTGTATGTTTTGATTTGGCCCAGGGCGGGCTGCTGTCAGCAGCTAATCTTTTCTCGTAGCCTGGAAAGTCATTTAGGGCAAATTAAAGCATATAGGATTGTATTTTTTTTAAACATTGGTACGGAATGTGTTATAGAGCTAGGGAGTTGTCCGAGCTTAATTAACTGCATTAATGCATAACGTCCTGCAAATGCCTGGAAACTGTTGTCACTCATGAAACAGTAAGCCGGAAGGTGCCGGCCTTGGGGGTGATGCTGCATCTCCTGCCTCAGCCTCCCACGCCGCAGAGCTTTGTTGCTGCTCGGCCATTTCTCAGGAAGAAACTCAGAAGTTTCCTTCTTCTGGGAGAAAACTCGGACGCGTAGCTTGCAAAGCGGCAGTGCGGGGCTGCCCCGCCGCCTGGGTAAATCACCTTCACCTGCGGTTCAGCAGGGGCTGTGAAAACACCACCAAGAATTTCTTGAGCTGTCTGCGTCCCTGGGCCAAGGTGAGAGTGAAGGAGGGGAACGAGGACGGAAGAGAGAGGTGTAACGTCTCTTGTGAACCTCTCTTCTTACGGTCCCTTGCCCTTACTCCCCAGCTCGCCGTGCCTAGCACTGCAGTACACTGCATCGCCTCATCCCTGTCCGGGTGCGGAGTTGTCTGGGAATTCCCAAGGAACCCATCCCCCTTTTCTGTCTTGTCTTTCTCTCTGGGCGTCTCTGCCACCTAAAGGCAGCCGGATACAGAGCGAGTGGTGGTTCTGAAGGGGTCCAGATTGCTCAGCAAGAGGGACCAAAACAGCTTCTTGGTTTCTGGGAACCACCAACCAAGGATGAAGGCAGAAAACGGAAAACTGACGACAAACCCCTGCTAGGTTGTCTGTCACCGCACCGTCTTTTCTTCTTATTAAGCAGCGCTTTGAAGGGACCGGAACAGCTCCGTGCTCATCCCGCTGTGGTTATCTGTGGGATGGAAGGGTAATCTCTCAGAACACAGGACAGCCCTTTCATTGAAGTGCTGTCCCCTTAATTCCTACAGCAGCAGGTAACTGGGGGTTTTTGCCAGCACTTCCACTGCCGAGCTGGATGTCTGCCATCCCGCAGCGCGATGGCGTCACAGCTTGTGGGTTCCACGCAGAAGATGCAGGCAGTGATGCTCTGGAGGCGTTACCTTAGCTCCGGTCCTTTTGCCCCGGTAGCTGAGCTCCCCCATCCTACGAGCCACGGGCGGGTGCATCCTCCAAGAGAGGCGAGGGAGCTCTGGGAGCTGGCGGTAGCTCACTGGTCATCCCGTCGTGTCAGGATGGGACGGTCTGGGGCTCGGCGTGCAGCCCCGTGCTGGGGCAGCTCGGACGGGCTGTCGTCAGGACTTCCCGCGCGTTTGTCTCCTTGCACAGTACCCGGCATCGTCTCTGCCAAAACAGTCGCGCTTTTGTAATTTTAATAGGTTTCCCCATCGCTATTCCTAAGTGAAGTATTTGTTAGCAATGTAGAGAGGCAGGCGTGGTTACTGCACGTAGTAATTAATCTCCATCTCCTCGCCACGGCTCGGAAAACGTTGGGGAAAAAAGGATGCTGCCAGCGCGCTCGCTCGGTGGGCGTAATGGCAGAGGTCACGGTGACAGGCGGAGGAGCTCCTCTGGTCGAAACGTTCATTTGGTCCTCTGGCTGCCGCGCAGAAGGCTGGCAAAGGAGAGTCCTCTTATCAGCGTTTGTTTACGTGTAGCGTGAGCAAAAAAAAATATCAGAATAACGAACACTAAATGAGGTTTAAACGCTTTTTAAAAGAAGAAAACCAAGTAATGTCTTCAAACTTGGGCAGCTTGGTTTCAACAAGGAGATAATTTGTCTGAACTTTCAGAAATTGCTCCTTTTCCACCGATTGCACTGATTTCAGTTTAGACTGTGCTTTTGAAATTGCCTTTCTTAAGTCGATGTTTATGCATTTGGAATTCTACTGCAGACAACCGCATGAACAATTTTCGATCAACGTAATTCACAAAATCTCACGCCTAAAAAAATAATGCTCTTTCAAATACAATTGATTCAAAAAAAAAAAGTTTAGGACTGTTGAAGCTCCGTTGTCCCCAGTTGTTGTACGGTGCAAAGACAGCTACTGGGAGCCAGTGGTGTGAATTCCTCAGTTTCATGTCTATTTGAGGGGGAAAACAGTAGGGCCAGCCCTCTTCGGAGGCATTCTCTAGCTGATTGTGTCTTGGCACGCAATGAAAGAACGCGATGTTCGTTCTTAAGTGCTTCCTTTCAACTTACACATTGTGTAACTGGAGCGGCAGTTTAAAGCCAGATAAAAAATGAAGACAGTTTGAAGTTAAGTGTTTTTTCTGTTGCTCTGTCTTTCTTCCCTGCTCATTACTGTAAGCTTTGAATTAGCAGAACAGATCGATTCTGAAATTTTAGCGTAGGAAAGGGAACACCTACGGCTGGAGTAGCATTTCCTAAGACTATACAGCTCATGGAAAAAGGGTAATATAAGTCAGCGGAGGAGTTCAGATGTCTTCAGTATTCAGTCATGTCACATTTAATTTTAATTGCCTTTGAACAAAAGGCATTTCCTCTTCTAGCTCAGCATTTAGAGACTCTGGAAAGGGCTTTTGCTGACTCAAAAACTTGACAGTTCTTTTCCACCCTTTGTCGCTGCCTTCTTGTGGCTAGCTGGCTGTTCTTGTTATTAGCAAAATAACTTTTTTTCCCCCCCTTGAGCAGAAATCTGGGAATGCCGCTGCAAGATGTGCAGAGCAATTCCTCGGTTGTGCGGTGAACACAGAATTTGATCCCCAGACTGTGGTTTCTGGCACCGAACATCCCGCTTTAAAAAAAGAAAAAAGCCACAAAGAATCTCGGCGAGGTAGAAGGCGGAATGTCAGTCTGTGAATGAAATCTCACCGCTGACGCCCGGGGAGCGTGAGGATCTCGATTTTTACTGTGACCCAGTTAGGAGGTACAGCCCAGCAGCTCTGTCTCCTCTGGGTGGCCTGGCGTCTGATTAATAAAAATGAGTTCAGAGTTTTAATTCGGTCCCTTCTCTAAGGAGTGAGATTAGCAAACCCGACTCGGGATTCCCAGTGTTTGAGGGGGGAATTACCCTAAGGATAACGGCCTAATTAGGATGCCAGTTTTAGAACCTGATCCCGTAGGTGTACGGCAGAATAGTGTGCGTTGGCCGCTCCTGCAGAGCAGCGGGGGAGCGTTAGCTGCGGGGCGTGCCGTGCCTCGTCGGGACCGTGGGCGTGAAAACGCTAACGAACTCGTCACTTGCCTGGGATGTAGTGTTTGTCTGTATGTAAAGATATTTATAGTGCGAGAATTTAAGTGTCCGCGTAGGTCCTACTAGTACCGTACGTTGCGGGGGTTTTGAAAATCCCTCGGTAACTGGCATGAAGGAAAACTGGAGAAAAAAACAGTTGTATGAAGCCATTAGGAACATTTTCCCACTGAAGTTACTCGCTGAATGAGTGAGTCTCTTAAAATAAGCAGCCGCTGCTACCAGGAGAGAGGAGCTTGCCGCTGAGCCTTTTCTCTATTAATTCTCAGCTAAAGTGTGATGCTCGCTGGGAGTGGGTAAAATTGAGCTCATTTAATTAAGTATATTTCTTTGAGGAATTCTCAGTGGCACTTAGCGGTCGCAGCCGAGCTACCCGATCGTGGAGGTTTTTTAAATGAAAGACACCACTCTCGCCCTGCTTGGGCCAGTTCTCTCGGGAAGAGAAGAGCTAGGGAGTCGTTATTTCTGTGCTAAGTCTCTTTTTAACTCTCCCACAGTCTCATACACGGGTAACGAGCCTTCGGCTTTGGCCCAGCTCTTAGCAGCAGTTTGGCCCAGAGCTTGACCTGGCCCGGGAACGTCTCCCTTGCCCTCTTACAGGATGCCAGCTAGGCACCGAACACCCTGATTCCTTCCAGGTTAGAAAGGTCTCGCAGGAAAGATAAACTCGTGCGATGGACTTGTTCCTCGGTGGTGGGAAGGGACCCTAAGGCAAGGGGGAAGGCGCGTGTGTCCCGCTGCGGGGTGCAGCTCTGGGGAGGGGTACAGGAGACAGACCTCTCTCTGAGCAGAGGAGATTCTCTTCCTTTTCTCGTCAGTGCCTAAGAATAGCCGAGAGGAGAGAATTAGTCTCTTAGGCTGATAGTGCTGTTTTCAGGATACAGGTAAGGGACTAGGCAGAAAGAGGCTTTTCTGGGGGGGCGGGGGGTGTTGTATTCGCTTGGCAAATTCAGAACCCAGCTGGAAGGTTTCCAGTCGGCTAATGTTGCTGCTAGTTAGACAGGAACCCTGACCTGACCGGTGGGAACCACATCAAACGACAGGCAAATGGCGTTTTCTTTGCTGTTTACCTTTTTTTCTCCCTGGCTTTGCTTGCTCGGCCGACGCCTCTGCCAAAGAGGTTAGCCTCGGGGAAAGGTCTGCTGGTGCTTGGTGCCCGCAGCCTCGTCTGGCCGCACCGCTCGGGCACGCGGGGATGCTCCGGCACCGGCTAGAGGTATTCCAGCAGTGACTGCTCCTCGGGAGCACGCCTTGGGTTTAGCACGCGTTGCCTTCGCTCGGGGTCGTGCCGTTGAGCTTCTGTAGCGCTACCTGAGGATTTCTTCAGAGCCGTCAGCAGCACGCGGGTTTGCTGGTCTTCCAGCTTCCACGTATCGCAGTAAAGTGCGGGATTTAGGTACAGATTTGTAAAGTTCTGCGTTGTTTTTTTTTTTTTTTTTAATAGTTAGCTTGTCTGTTGTTTTTGAACTGTGTTACTCAAGTTCTGCGCAGAGGAAGGGCAGTAGCGGGTTTGTTAGAGGAGATCTGCAGAGGGAGAAGTTACTGCTTATACCACTGCTGACATGGAGTAATTCACCAGCGGTATGGGATATCCACTGGAGCCTTTTCCCTGTTTCAGGTTCCTAAGACCGCAGAAATCTCTGCCCAAATGGTAATTATAACCAAGCACGGCACTTCATTTCCAAAATCCGAATGGAGATCTTGCCGCAGGCGCGGGCGACTCTGTTTCGGGTGTATGAAGGGGTCGCGTGGCATTTCTTACTGTGGCTGTTAAGCAAACCTAAACCCCAGGAAACTCCCCAGATAAATGTAAATGAACATTTCAGGGTTTTCTCTGCAAGTTTTATGAAAATAGAGCCATGAAAGGCCTGCTTCTTGAAAATTTTGGCATGTGGAGGGTATTTTGCATGCGCTTAACGTGTATCCCAGCATCTGTGGCGCGTGTTTCCTTGAGGCGCGTAACTGGGCACAGCTTCTTGCGTTTGTCCGCCTTGGCGTGATCCAGAGGCTTTCCCCGACGCCAAAGTGGCCTTCCTCTCGCCTTATCCCTGCTTCGCCGTACCTGGCTTAACGCCATCACGCGTCGAACGCTTTTCTTCTTCTTTGTTACGTGTCCTCGCAGCGTCCGTGCAGAAGCAGCACAGGGCGTTGTTGTGATACCAATTGGTAGCGTTAAGGCGACCCGCGCGAGGATTTATAAGCCGGCTAAGGAGAGCGGCGAGACGCGCCCCGCGTTTCCCGACATCCGATTGGCGAGCTTATGTCCCGACTAGCGATCTAGTAGACAATTCAACGCGCGTTGGTGTGGGAGGCGGCACTGACCCCCGTCCTCGTAACGCCCGCCCAGGTTTCGATCGTTCTGCAGCAGAACTTGTTGGTGCAGTGATGTGGAGTAGCTCCAACAGGGATCCGAAACGGGGGGTTCGGGAAGGGGAGGTGGGAGGCCGCGGGGTCCTACGCGAGTGGCGTCTGGCGCGAGGCTTGAGCACCGGGAACTGGGGCGTTGGGTCATGGGCGCGCCGCAACCGGCGTGCTCGGAGCGTGCGCAGCCCCCAGCAGCGCAGGCGAGGGCTTGTTGCCGTGTGCCCTGGCATGTACCGGTTGTGCTGGTGGCTGCACATCTGGCCCTCGGGCTGCAGGCTCGTTCCCTGCCCTCGTTCTAATTTTAGTTTGGTGTTGGGTATTTTCTCTTGGCAGAATTAGGAAAAAGCAGACCGAGACCGTACGGGTTAGTGATTCCAATTAGCACCAATGCCGACGGAAGCTACGTCTCCAATATCCTCTCTGCAAGTCACCAAAGACGATCGACACGGGAGGTATCGCAGAGCCCCAAACAGCTGTATTTTAACGTCACTGCCTTCGGAAGGGAATTCCATCTCCGGCTGAAACCCAACGCTCGTTTAGTGGCTCCCGAGGCCGTGGTGGAGTGGTACGAAGACTCTGTGCAGACTGGAAGCGATGCTGGTAACGCGAGTCAGCCCAGACCCGCCGCGGAGAGACTGCGCGAGAGGGAGCCCCTGTGGACCAACTGCGCCTACGTGGGAGACATAACGGACATCCCCGGAGCTTCTGTCGCTATTAGCAATTGCGACGGTCTGGTAAGGCTTCCCTAATGGCGTTAACCTCTGGTTTTGTACCACTTTGTACGCAGCTTTTGTTGCTTTTAACTACATGTTGCTAATGCTATCCTTTCAAGAACTTAATTTCTTAAATCCCTTAGAAAATGCCTCAGTACATGTTGATGTATTCAGCCCTACCGCTTTATTCTGGGATAATTTCTCTGGGTTTGGTGAGCGAAGCCCTTAATGTCACTGGTGTGACAGAGAAATCAAACCTGCGTTTCGTCGGTTTTCCTTTTTATTTTCATGAGGCGTCACAGATGGGAACATGAATAATGGAGCCATTTGAAGACTTAAAAGACAATCTTTTGGTGAACAAACGTAGAATTTGGTGTCCAAATCGTCACTGTGTACTTCTCGGGTAGGAAAATTGTGGGCGGCTCTGTAGTCCAAGAATAGCAACAGATTTAAGTTTTAAAGGGTTTATTTATAAAATAAGCATGCTTTTTGGTGTCTTACATGCAGTTTTGTTTGATCAGAAGGTGTCATCCGAGAATGGAGCGGTTCCCATCCGTAAGGGGTTCGTTCTCAAGCTGGCTGCTTGCTGCGTTAGTTGAAAGCGCCTGGTATTTCATTGTGGCTTCAGCAGATGCGATGGCTGGCTTGGTACACAAATCCCATATTGAAAGACTGGGCATATATCGAGCACGCATACCATTCGTTAATTCAATCATGCGGTAAAGAAAGCCAACAATACTTACCTTGTGCTCTTTAAGTAGCAGGAGCAGCGGTGGAACACGGCTGCGACATCCAGGAAGATTAATGTGCTGGTTACTCTGCCGCTCTTCGGGAGAGGAATCATATGAACGAGCCTGCAACAAGTATCCCTTCTTGGCAATAGGTTTCCCTCTTCCCGTCACATGCCGCACGTTAACGATTTGATTCCATTTTGCGATAAGTACTGGCTCGCAAACCTCCCGGCTCTGCAGAGCGCCCCAGTCACCGTGCCAGTAATGGCATAAACGTCTGCCGCTCCCGAGTGGGAGCCTGGCGCTCCGCACGGCCAGCACCCCTGGGCTTGCCGCGCGTAAAGAAAGGAAACGCCGGCGGTGGTTCCGCCTGAGGTGATCAGCTAACGTCGGTTTGGTGTGGTTGGTTGGGGCTTTTTGGAGAATCCGTAGGCAGCGTGCTGCGTTTGCAAAGGCCGTGCAGACGTCTGCCTGGATGGACGTAGCTTCAGCTGTGGCTCTTAGAGTGAACGAGACCCTCGGGTCGAGAGCTGTATTTTAGCCGTAATCCTGACCGAAGGTCTTGTGGTAAGTGAGACAGCGCTTTAAGGCAATAAATTGGATTAAATGGAATTAGATGAGGGAGTACAGCTGAGATTGCCATGTGGCTGACAAGCTGCTGCGTTGGGTTTTCAGTTAACTCAAGTGACGTAGTTGCCGTCTTCGCAAAGCTCCGCATGTAAAGACGACCGCAGGTACCGAAGGGCTGAAGGACTGGAGATTTCTCGGTTGTGTGGCTTATTGCCGCTCGTTTCCCATAGCGCCCAGAAGCCCTCGGTGCTTTCCGTGGTTTTAGGGCCTGGACTAGGAGACCATGAGCTTTTTATCTGAGGAGGGCGGTGGGTCAGTGCTCCGGACTCACTATTGTCTTGGGTCGCCTCAGCCCAAGGTGTCTCCTGCAGCCATCGAGGGGCTTCTGGCTTCTCTGCTGCTGTCCTGTGCCTCTCTCAACCAAGGTGGAATATTTGATCCTCGGTGTATCCTAACGATGTGAAGAGGGAGATAATATGGCTGAACAGAAACTGGAACAAGAGTGAGAAATTCTAGGGCCGCGTGTCTGTCGGAAAGATTTATTTTCGACTTCGGAGGAATTTAGACGCTCTCCAGCGGAGCCAGCCAGGGTCTTACCTTTTGGGAGAAAGTAAGGGGAATCCCTGGGGCAGCAATTCGCTCAACGTGTGCCTTATAAAAGAAGTGTGATATCGTAAGTAACAGAAAAAGAATCTTGGCTTGCCACAAGTTAGCGAAAGACCCCACAAGTTGTGTTTCGTGCATAAGGAGGTTTTTTTTAATCATGACTCATAAGACCCTGCCGATAGTGGGGCAAAGCTGCATGTTGTGCTACCGTGTCCTTCACAGCGGTTGCTGAATTTCATGTTGGTTAGTGTTTGCTCCCAGCACTAGGTGTATGGTTAGCAGGAACATAAGGGTGCTGCGCTTTGTTTGCTTGATTGTAAATACACGGAATAATTGGCATTTGCACTAGGAAAGCAAGAGCTTGCCCCTGGTCTCTTCCCGAATCTAAACTTACATCTAAAAACCAAAATATTTGAGCACTTGTGAAGTAGTTGACACATCTACTTTTGCAGTAGAAGTCATCTGCGTGCCAGCAGTTTTGCAAATTCCTACCTTCACATCTGCTTACTATCCCTGGAAAATAACCCTGTTTGAAAAATCGCATGCGCGCGCATGCACTCGTCATAGCAAAGAGCACTGGGTTGCGTAGAAGCTGCCGGTTGGTTTTCTGACTGTGTTTGAGAAAGCTGGTGCTTGCCCAGGTTTCTGCTGTATCTTTCTGCTGTCGTTTTGGTCAAACCAGCAATATTTACCCTCACAATCTAGAGCGGGTTTACCAAATACTTGCCAGAGTTGCAGCAAAACTTGTAACTGAGTTACAGTCGTGGAGCAAAATCATCCTCCGGGTGAGGTGGAGAATCCTGCCGGGGCTCACCTGGAGAATTTACCTCCTGGGAACCCGTCGCTGGGACCCGCTCTAGTCACCGCTGCTTTACCTACTGCCTGTGGTCGCGTTACTAGAGCTTGCTCTGCAGCGGCAGAATTTGGAGTTCCGAGGGTGCTGCCGTAGGGCAGAAGCGGTGGTGCAGCGCTGGGAAGGGAAGGGTGCTGCTGAAACACCCGATAGTTTGTCTAGCGGTTTATCCCGGTGCCGTGCCGCCGTTCCTCAGCCGCAAGTCAGCGCACCCTTGGGCTCGGGGGGCTGGAGAAACTGAAGCCTCGGATCTCGGACCAGAAGAGCTCTTAGTAACTTCTGCAGATGGTGGAATTGCAGTTCCACAGGTTTAAAGTCCACTGATTGATCCTTTGCCTTTTCTTCATCTGGCTTTGGTTTCGTAAACGCTCAGAGGCAGAACGCGTTGTAGCGGCGGAAGGACGTATGCTGCGTGGGCGCGACAAGGCCAGGCAGGAGGCTCCGCTCGCCCAGACCACGCTTGCGGGGAATGTGCGTTCCCCTCGGTGTTCCTCGTCCTTAAAGTCTTGTGTTCCTGCGTCTCCTTTCAGCTTGTCCTTCCTTTTAGTGCCTGTGCAGTAACATCTCCCCTCGGTACTCTTCTGCTGTCCATCTCGTTAGGCTCGGACTGAGGAGGGGGAGTAAGCGTTACTAAGGGTCGTGGCAAGCCTCCCCTAGTCACGTCTGAGTAGGGGCTTCCCCTTTCTCCTCCGTATAACGGTCAGATCGTTCGAACAGTCATTAAGAACTCGATGTGAAAGATCCGATGCAGCACGTCAGCCTGCGTCAGAGGCGCCTTCTCCTCTGGATAGCTGTGGGAATGCGTTTTGTGTCTCCGCACCCACCGCAGTGTTCCATCTCACGCAGGCTGCTAAGCAAGGTCGTTAACCCGCTCGTGGGGGAGCGCGCGCTGGGCGCGGGTTTCGTGGCCGACATCCCGGTCGGGGATGCTGCCGGAGGTTTAACGGCTCAACTGTTGAAAAGTTACTGAAGTTTATCTGACCTTGTAATTTTGTCGCTAAGAAAGCATTGGTATGCAGCCTGAGGAGCATATGGTTTAGGAAAGTGGGAAAAGAACTGCAAGATGTTCCAGGAGGTGGGGACACGGGAGCAGATTTGGCAGGCGGCAGTTTTTGCAGGTTGCTTTCGCCTGGTGCCGTGCTGGATCTGCTGCGGCAGACGCGCACGATGACCAGCCTCCAAAAACCATTGCAAGCGTTTCGGGTTGTAAATAAGCAGAAGGCAGCAAACTGAGCATTTAGAAATAACACAGTAAAAGTTTTGAACCAGTCTGTACCTTCTGCTGCAGAGAAAATGACTTCAGTTTCTTTCTTCCTTCTGTAACAAATCCCAAGTGGCTGTCAGCGTGCGATGCCTTTGGGTGGTACTTGGGCTTTGAGCGATGTTTCTCTAGGCGCGTGCCTCCTCGGGTGAGTCGTGGTCTGGTTTGTGTTCCCATCCATGCAACACCAGGTGGGAATGTTGTCTGCCGTTTCTTAGAGAGCGTTAACCTTACTTGTTTTAGATGAAAGGGCCGGACCCAGTGCGATGAATCTTTAATCTTTGACTTCAGGTACCGAGTAAAATGCGACTCGTTTATTGGGAAGCCGTGTCCTTGGAGTGCGGGGCCGCAGGCGCTCATTTGAGAGTAGAGCTGTTTGCAAAGGTAAGCCCTCCCGCGGTCTGCCTGCCTTCGAGCGCTCAGCTCTCGCACCGGGGAAGTCCTGGCAGGCAGGCCAGCTACCAGGAATAAAAAAACCTGCTGACATCTGTTGTTTGTGAGGGATTATTCCTCCCTTGCCTATTGTCATCCCTTTTTTCTAAGAATATCGGGGCCTGAAGAAACTTGGTGTCTTTACAACCTGAAGAAACTTGCACTCGACGATGAGTGCTTTCACACAAGTTCGCGGGCAGCCGCGGTATTTTGGAGTTTCAGCATTTCCTCAGAGTTTGGTTTTGATTATCGGACGTGACGGTCCCCAAGCACAGACCTCTTGAGAGCAGGGACTTGTTAGGTGTTAGCCTTCAACCTCGTGTCCTAACGTCACCCTTTGTGAAGGGAGGCCGAGGAGAGCCTCCTGCCCTCGGTGGTTTCGACGTTCTTCGCGTTAACGGTTGTGGAGTGATTTGAAGTGTCTGAAGGAAGGATGTGCAGGGGCGTGCACGGCCGCTTTCCTCTGGCAAATATGTTTGAAGTACAGGCTGGAGAGCCTCGGACTGGAGATACTCGCACAGAGACTTAAGCCTCGGTTCAGGAAAAGCCTTAAAAATATGCTGAAGCTCCGGCATGTGGTTAAGCGCATACCGGGGTCTGAGCAGTTTCAGGGCCTTTTGATTGGTTTCAAATGCTTTTTTATTACCGTGGTTCTATCAAGGCTGAAGTATCAAGGCTTATTTCTTGTTCGTGCGTTGGTACTAATGTATTGCGTCAGCATGATTTCCCCCAAGCTGGCAAGATGATGTTGCGAAATGGAGAAACAGCTTTCTAGGAGCTGGTGAGATTTTATCTCGGTGCGTTAGAGTAGCGTTTTGGAGACAAGCACGTGAACCGCTGCCGAGCGTCTGGTGATGGCACGTGGGAAACTCTCGATGAGGTTAATTCCAGCGTCCTAAAGAGGAATGTTATTGGGGACCCGCTGTTGAGCAGGGCTGCTGCGGGAAGGTGATCGGAGCATCTCGACTTCTGGGTGTGAGGGCAGCGAGCGTGTCGTGGGGCACGGCCGCAGCAGACGTACACGTGGGTGCTCTCGGGAGGGACAGGATGCGCGTCGAGGCTGGAAATGGGACCGTGCCGTCGGCCCCAGGGGTCTCTCCCGGTCCAAGCTGGGGGCAGCGTGGGAAGCTGCGCGGTTCCACTGCCCGGGCTGCGGCCGAGCAGACGTCTGGTAACCCTGCGCCTCCCGGGAGCACGAACCACAGGAACGTACGGAACGGCTGGGGAGGGAGAACCAAGTCCCGCCCGCCTGCTGCTCCGTGCGAACGGCAGCAGCGTCCTCGACTGATCTAACGCTCTTCCGTCCGTGCTCCCGCCCCGTTGCGCGCTTCCCGCAGCCCTTACGTCCTCGCCGGGAGCTCCCTTAACCCGCCGTGCCGGTTCTCGCCACGCGCATCTTGGCCGCCCTGCAGATTTGGGAACCGGGCTTGATGGGCTGCAGTCGCCCCTTGGGATAGACCCCAGCGGGACCCTCAGCCTGTCCCCTGTCTGTCCGAGCAGCCTCTGGTCACGGGCAGGCTGGCCATGGACCTCACCCCTGCCACCTCGCTGCGCTCCGAGAGGCCAATACAGGCTTTTCGGACGTAGTTATCCGTAGCAAAGAGGATTTCGCAAAATTCAGAAGCCCCGAAAACTTGGAAAAATGCAGTGCCGTCGTGTCGCTTATTCAGGCCTTCACGCTTCTTGCATAAAACACTGCGGGAAGGCGTACAGAGAAGGGAGGTGGTGGTGGTTGAAGTAAAATGTCACTATAGTGTAAAATAATACAATATAGATCTTCTTCTGTATGTCTTTTGCTTCCTCTTGAAGTTGTCGCTCAAGACAAGCGAGTACTTCATCCTTCCTTTGCGCAGCGTGGCCAAAGGTTATGCAGGTGGTTGCTCAAGCTCCGTTCATTTCTTCTTGTTCGTTTTTATGAGTTTTTCTAACGGGGCAGATTTGGATTAATGATAGGTTTGCCTCACTCCTTAGCCCCTGCGTCTCCTTCTCTGCTCCTCCCTTGCTTCGAACTAATTGTCCTTTCCCACGTGAAACTTCCCTTTTCTTCCAAAGCTCTCATCAAAACTCATTTTTGTGAAACTTAGTCTCTGTCACAGTCTGCCCCGGGAGACGGGCGAATCGCTGCGAGGGCGTTGGCAGGAGGTGATGCGAGCAGGGAGAAGAGCTGCGGCCGTTCCACGTCCCGGCTCAGCTCCTGCCCCTCTCCACCGCCTGCCCTGGTCCTCGGGGAACCTCAGCCCGTCACCAAGGTACGATTAAGCCCAGTTGAAAAGAAATCTCTTCTTTAGAGGTGCAGAGAGAACCTCTTTGCTTCAGCAGGGAGCCGTAGAAACCTGATGTTCGTACCACGGTCTGCCTGCCTGTTCCAGGACGGGGAGTGGGGAAACCTCCGTGCTTTGTACGTACTGGGTGTGCAAAGTAGGGAGTAGTAACAAGGGTTACGCTCAGAGTTTCCACTTGGTTGCGTGCTTTACGTTTTCACGGCTGGTTGAAGCGCTAAGTCCTCCTCTGAAATGATAATTTTCCTACGGGCCGCAGCTCCCTCTCCCTTTGTTCCAAGGATTGCGTGGTCGTAGGAAAAACTGAATAGATATATGGTAGTACTGCTATGGACTTAACGTAGATCACATTCGGCCAAAATATAAGGAGCCGCACAAATATCTTTCATGGCACGGAAATATGCGATCAGCTTGGGCAATAGGTTTTCCAGATGGAAAAAGATGTCATGTACTTTTAAAATGGAGCACAAAAGCAAGAGGCCCGACGGTCTCGCCGACCTGAAGAAATCCCTCCTGCGAGAGCCGTTCTCCTCCGGCACGGAGAGGGATGCGACAGCCCCGTCCGCTGCCGCTTCCCGCTGCAAAAGCTGCCGAGAAGAATCCCGGGTAAGGACAAACTGGAAGCGTGGCCTGATCCGGCTCAATAAATCCAAGGGATGCGGTACATGGCGCATCCCGGCCCACGGTCCCTGTCTGTCCGGCTGAGGATACAGCAGCGACCGGCTCCTGCCACGGCCAAGGGCGAGGGGGTGGCTGGGCAACGTCAGCAGAGGGATGACGGATCTCGTGGGCTTTGGAGCGTGGGTCAGGACCAAGGCAATCCCCTCTGAGAAAGGAGCGTGGACCGGCTTGGGAGGTTTTCTCCTCCTGCTCTCCGTAGCCTTCCCCGGGCTGATTTCTCGGGGGAGAAGAAAGAGCGAGAGCCAGGACTGTAAGCAGGCTCCAGCGAGGAATTTGAAGCCTCCTGTCAAAGTAGCGCGGTTTTCCCCCTCATCGCTTGGATTACAGCAATTCCTCGCTTAAACCCGGGGCCGGGGGGTCCTGCCAAAAGCCGGGGCTGGCGCGGCCAGCGCGGTTCCTCCAGCGCCCAGCCGGGTTTCCCTGCAGCGCCGCTCTCGTACGGACGGGGCGTTAGTCGGGGTGTCTGTACGCGGCACCGCAGCCTTGTGTGAAGGAGTTTTCCAGGGGGTAGACAGTCTCCTATATAAGCTGCCCAGAGATCGAACGCTTTAAGTTCCTTCTTCATTTATGCCGTGGTGTGAGGGATGCTCGATTGGAAAAAAAAAAAGGGGGGGGAAAAACTCCTTTTCTGCTCGCTTCATAACAGCCGACTTCAAAAAAGATGTCTGTTTTAATAGTGCTTGTAGTTAGTTTTGATTGAGAAATGAGCTTTTTCTTACTTTACGGCACACCCATCCGAAGATTAATGTATTTATCAGTTTTTCCACATTATTGTGGAAAATATGTAATATATGCGTATATATGTATATACGTAAAATATGTCTGAACGCATCACTTGATGCTGTGTGCGTGGCTGCAGAGCGGTCCGTCGGCAGTCGGGGCAGAGCCGCAGCGTCTGCGCGCTTCCACGTGCCCCACGCGGGTGTCGGAGGTGGCTCCTGGGCATGTGCGGGTGGATGTGCCTCCGCGGGCGTTTCACAGAGAGAGAAGCCTTTTGCTCCTCAAGGGTGGCGGAGCAGTTAAACTTGAAAATAGCATTTATTAGGTTTTTTTAGTTTATTTAAAAATGTTTTTCACGTGGCATATTTTAAGGAAAAGACGTCGGTGTAAAGGGGTGTATTTTAAGTCCTCGCGGCCCCGTCTGGAGGTGTTGTGTCTTAAAAGGCAGAATGCCCGTGTTCGTATCGCCTTTCTTTGCTTACTCTTCATTTCACTGACGGAGTAGCTCACAGAGGCGAGAAAGCGGTTAAGCTATGAAAGGGATGCTTGTTTATGGCGATGAATATGTGAAAATAAACATCCCTCGTGCGTGGATTTGGACAGGTTTGAGTTTATATTCCAGCAGCGTGTCCCCACAGAACAGTTGTGGTTTTACAGCCCTTCTCGAGCTAATCTTAACGGAAAATAAATTTTGCTAAGCTGCTCCTTTGCCCCTGTACGTAGAGTACACCTACAGTAGCGTTTCTGTGGTATGGCTGCTCTGCGGAGGAGAAAAGAAAAAGTTCGTTGCCCTATTTCCGTATAATCCAACAGAAACATTATCCCTTCCTTTCACCTTCGGCATACCACTGAGCCTGCTCTCGAGCCCAGACTTTTCCAGGCCGTGCAGAGCCCCGGCGGAGCAGAGCGGGTGCAGAACGCTTCCCGGTCCCTGCCGGAGGCGGCGGTGGCGGGGATGGAGCTGGCATCGCTCGGGCTGGCTTTGGTGCCACGTCGGTATCTGATAAAGAGCTCCCAGTACTGAGCGTCCTCCTCCTGGCGCTTGCTTTTCTGAAATAGCCCGCGTGGTGGGTAGCAACACGGTGAAATGCAGTGCTCGTTTCACGGGCGTTTATACCGCAAGCATCACCGCGTAGTAAATGAACTTCTGCTGGCTTTTGTGGTTGGGGAGCCCAGTGAGGTTGCTCTGAGCCGTCCCCTTACTGGAAGAAGTTCCATTCAGCTTTCGGGGGTTTAGCAGCGACTGGCTGTAACATCCCAAACAGACTTTCCGCCTCCTCGGGAGTCGTTTGCAGTCACTCCGTGGCAAAGGCAGCGATGAAGGGCATTGTAGGATGCACCCGTTGACGGTCTTCCCTTGCTGGTGCCACGCCACCACCTTGTACTTTGCAGGACGGAGAGCGGGACGTGGAGGGACCCGTCCTCCGGGGTTAGCTCTTTGGGGGAGCAGCAGCAAGTCAGAGCCTGGCTGGACCTCCACCTCTTTTGCTGCGGTTTTTAACGTGATGGTTCTCGCCTCCCTTCGGCTTAGGGCATCAGAGCAGGCATGCCAGCGAGCAGAGGGACGACTCCGTTCCTCTTTGTGAGAAGTGCTTTGATGCGGCCTTTTCTGGTGACAGAAAAGACTGACAAGGGGCTTCTGGGGCAGTTTTGGTGATGACGTCTAATGGAGATCTCTAGTAGGTCAAAAAGATATTTTGGCCTCTGGGTTTTGCGTCACTTTGTAATTCTGGTCCCTTGCAGCAGTTAGCCTCTGAATTGTTTGCCCTGACCCAGAACTTCATTCAGAGATTGTCTGAGGTTTGTCCCGTTCTTCCGATGGCATTGGACCGAAGAAATGAGCTCCTGAAGTAAAATAGCCTGGGAAATACCCCGCATCGTTGGCATGCTGCCTCCCAGCTCTCTGGAGCTTATTTCTTCAGTCCAGGACAAAACTCAGGACATAGATGGGATGGAATCTGCGCACATTGCTCATGGGCCGTGCCTAGAGATGAGACCGATGGTCAGCCTGGTGCTGTCCTGCACCTCCAGCTCGCTCTGGAGATCGGCTGGGCGCCGGGGCCCAGGACAGAGGGGTTTTAGGGGATGGTGCTGTACAAGGTGCGGGCGTTCCTGCCCTTGTTTGCTTGGCAGGCTGAAAGGATATTTCCCTCTCGGGAGTCCCTTCTGCAGACGGAGCCTCGCAGGATGAAATACGGTTGGAAGGAGTAAGGGAATAGCTGCCAGCAGACTGCTCTTGAGGTTACCCACGCTGTCGGGTTTTGAGGTGGTGGCGGGCTCCTGCCCATCGAACTGTCCCCCCCGGGTCTGCGTCTTTGGCAAGAATCTGTTGGCGCATCCACAAGCAGCTGTATGGAGTACGGCCTTTTCTGGGGAAGGATCTTGCCATCTGAGTACCTTCCCCAAGCGGTCCTGAAGCACTCGGGTTGAGGTCGGATTATTTCCATCCTTGTACCGCGCAAGGAGCTGGGCGGTGCGCCGGCAGCGCAGCAGATGGACAGGAGCAGTAAGAAAAGAAGAGATTAGAAACTAAGACTGCTGGGGAAGCGGCTGCTGGGGGCTGGGGAAAAAAAATAGCTGCCTTTGAATAATATTTCATGTGACTGCAGAAAGCAGAAATTCCAGAACGACCATCTGCCAAGCTTTTTGCCCGATCAAAGAGTCCATCGGAAGCAAACGGCGGGGTGAGCTGTTGCTGCCCCAGGTGATGCAGGTCGTGCAACTGGATTTTTGGAACCGTTAACGCCAAACGGACGGCCAAGCGCTGCTGGCGTGTGCCAGGAGGTACGAGGTCAGCGACGTTGGGGCTAGGGAGGAGAAGGCATGAGCTCAGTTCAGGCGGGTGTCCGAGCAACGTCACGTGATGAAATCCAAGTTGGCTATGAACTCTTCAGAAGAGGAGGACTTGACCTTGGGGGCTTCCTGGGGGCTCTCTGGGACATCCAGCAGGAACAGCCCAAACCGCTTGATTTGGGAACTACCTTAAGAACTACCCCAGATTTGCCAAAATGTTCATGTGCTACATAGCCCCAGGTGGAAAATACCATGCTGAGAAGTCTGCCTAACACCATGACCATCTCTTTTGTCCTGTCTACCTAGACTGGAGGTAATATTTGAAGGTTCATTAAGACACTTCACAGTATGTTGTGAGTTAGGCGAGGTGAGAAGAACAGACGGCTTGAATTTTAAGCTGCGCTGGTTATGCTAATGCTGAGCATGGAGGTGTTTTAATCAGGTCATCTTCTCTAGAAAAAGGGATTTAGGAACAGGCATCTGCAGCAAGTCTGCATGGAAACTTCATAAAACTAAAATGTCTCAGCTTTGCCACAACTTCTGGACTGCTATTTATAGTTTATTTCCGGTTTTGAAAAATTATTCTTTATGACAGAGCATGGGTTTCTGTCTAATTCCCACCTTTAAGCAATGTGTTTAGGGGCTCGAACTGCGATTTGCAGGTGAGTGTAACTCTCCCCAGTGCGCTCCATCTCAAGCGACTAAGCGTGGGAGCAGCACGGGGAGTTCAGCCGCCTGACGCGTGCCGGGAAGCTGAAAACCGGGGATTTACGTGTTGCCCCTCTTCGCAGCTTCTCTGCTTCTGCTGCTTAGTGCTGTCTTCTACTTCATGCGTGCAGATCTACTCCAAAGTCAAGGAGGAGGCTATCTCCTTGGAGTAGCAGCAGTAGTAGTCCCCTAGTTGGCGTGTAGAAGGCAAGCCCGTGCTTGCAGAGGAGGAGAGCTCTGGGTGAGCGTGTCTGAGCGCAGTTCAGCGAGCCCGTCCTTGGTGTCGGCGGTTACGGGACGGTGTGAAACGGCTCGCTGGGACGGGGTGCTGCTCCGGGTCTCTGTCTTGCAGCTGCTGGTGGATCGCGCCTCTTAGTCTTGGGCCCGCGTTTTCACTAAACGGCGCTTTTTAAGGCAGTTTGACAAATAATTTCCTTTCTGGATTTTTGCTTTTTGTTACCAAAGTAGCATATGCTTCTTAAATTTTTATTTTTTTTTATTCCTGGAGGCTCACAGCTAACAGTTTATAAAATAGCCCAAGCTTATTAAAATTACTAAGTACAACCCTTTTTTATAGTTTTAGTAATAAAAACCAGATTGTATAACTTCTGTGGACCCTTGATAACACACATAGCGCACATGAATTGGGCTCTCATTCACGTTCTGCCTTCACGTATCGCATGTGGTAAAGTATGTGTCTCGGTAAAAGAAAGTAAATAGATACTGAAATAGTCAATGTTCTCCAAACTTAATCCTTGTAACCTCTCTCAAAGTTCTTATTGACGGGAGAGTTTGTACTGAATTTGGAACTGCGTTTTGCAGGGCAGAGATACAGAAGCGATATTCAGTAATGCCTTTTTTGATGTTCCCTGTTTATTCAGCGCTGTACTCCTATCTGGAATTTGACCTCGGAGCCGCACGGTCTGAGGTCTGCAAAGGGGGCAAGAAACAAGACTGGACAGAAAACACCGCGCAGGGCTGGGGGAGCAGGGAGAAGCGGAAGGCGGACAGGGCGGGTTTGTGTCTCGTGGGAACTCGTCCTCTGCGTACCGGTTCTCGGCTTTATCGGAGGCTCGCGCTGCAGCTGCAGTCATCGCGCTCTGATTCGGGCACTGAAAGAGTTACGGAAAGAAAAGTTGGTCAGCTCGACCTCCTGACCCCGCGTTTCATCGGGAGTTTCTTGAAATGATGGCTAAAGCTCCAGCGCTGTTGTTCCGGTGAATGGAGTGAAATACTGGCTTTCGCTTCGATTTGAACCTGATGCTTAGCTTTCATAGGCGGCTTCTGCTAACTTCAGTGAGTTTCGTTGACTTGCTTTTGGAAAGCAGCGACCATGGAACAGCAAACTAACTCTCTGACCTCGTAGAAATCGCACTGTCATTTGGCTTTCTTGTTTCATACCTGCCTAAATGGCCAATGCGTGAAACTCCTTTTCCTTTGAGAGATTTTACTGTGGGGTTTTTGCACAGAGATGTAGAACCGATTTAAAATGACGGGCTTGATGTAAATATTACTAGCTTTGGCATCTCAGTGTTTTGAAATGGTGCTTCCTAGCTTTTGATCAACAGACTCGTTCCCTTCAGGGTAAAATACAGCAGTTGGCTGTTTCTGCTCTAACTTGTATCGGAGGAGATGACTGGTTTGCACCCTTAGTTTTGACTGAATTTTCTATTACCTTGGAAGGTCTTTTAGGGAGGGACATCTTTGTTACCTCCCTTGGTGGCGTGCCCATGGCATGGAGCCCTGCGGTGGGCGCAGCAAACCTGACTCGCGTGCTCTTTACAGCAGGAATTAGCAAACCCTGTCAGTCGAGACCTGTGGAAATGGACTTTAGTAAGCTTGAGCCAAGCTGTCCGGTGTCGTCTAGTTTCTCAGGAGCATGTGAGTTGCCACGCTTGGTAGTCTAGAGTCATATCATTAGTCTTCTCTGCAGTTTGTGACAGTGACCTACAGAAGCAGCTCCGTGGGGAGAGAAACTACAGCCCGGTGCGGAGGGAGCAGCCCTCAGCTAAATCCCCGCTTGCCTCTAAACTCAGTGAGGATGACGCATCTTTATAAATACTTCATAAATACGGCGGCGTCAGGAGGAGGCTCAGGGTCTCCTGAAGTTCCTTCCTCCCGGCATCGCTCCTGATTGGCCCCGGCCGTACGTCAGGACCTGGGGTACCCGGTGCCCCATAAACTCGGGAGAGTTGCTGTCAGCGTTGGAGCCCTTCAGAATCAAAGAATCGTAGGGCCGTTTGGGTTGGAGCAGGCCTTTACGATGGTTACATCCAACGGTTCACCCAGCACTGCCAAGCCCACCACTAAACCACGGCCCTGAGCCCCACATCTGCGCGTCTTCTGAATGGGGCTGTCTTCCTCGGCGTGGAACGCTCTGTGGCGTGCAGCGCGTTCGGGTACCGCAGCATCGCTTAACGCAGCAATTGGTGTTACTCGATGTCCGGAACGTCTTTTTGTAACCGGCGATGGTTCTGCGGCGTCGTTCCTGGCCGCCGTGTACGGGCAGCAGGTAGATAACCGCCGCTTTTCTGCGCCACGACAGACACGGTGCTGCTGAGCTCAGGCGTCCCTTTGCCATCCTCCCGGTCACGAGCCGTTGGTATTCCGGGATTATTTTACTTGCTTTGTAGTCTCGGAGTATTCAGCACTTGATTTGAAGTTGTTATTTTTCCTTCTTTGAAAGCCATCAAATCTCCTTGCTTTTTGTTTTCCTTTGCACTTTTCAGAGGAAGCCGTGACTCTCGCGTAATCCCAGGGCTCCAGGAGCTGTGAAAACACCGGTTGCACCGCAAGAACCGCCAGCCCCGCGCACGCACGCAGGTTTCCCTGTGGCAAAGGGCCTGAGCGCCCCTTCGCGCGCACCCGCTGCCGGCCCCTTCCACGGACTGAGTTTTGCCGTTGCCCGTGCCGTCTCACCATGAGTAGTTACTAGCGTAGAGCTTCCGCGAGCGCCGCAAAGACAAAACTTGTACTCGGTAAATATTTCTGCGGAGACACGCTGGGCTCAGGGAGATACTGGACTGCACTGAGCGTGTTCCACGCATGCTTCTCAGTTTTTCATAACTGATATTTTAAAACCACAATTCCTTCTTTAAGGACAAAGCACTTGGCGTGCCAGTTTTGCGCGGCAGTCTGCCGTTAAAGTGAATCTGTGTAGGTTTTCCAAGAACAAAAAATAGAGACCCGTTTTTCCACATAAAATCAAAGTTTGTTTTTCCTTTTCGCTTTCATGTAACTCTTAAGGGGTTCCATTGATTTTTCTTAGACTTTCTGAAAGGGGAAAAAAGAAACCCAACGTTTGGATTAAAACCAAGCATGAGAAATTTCAGCATAAAGGAATTTTCTTATGCGTGTTTATAGGGGAGGCTCAAAAGCTTGGTTTCAGTCCTGCGCAATGACCCGGTAGTATGTTGCCATTTTCTTTTCTTCTGTGCAAAATCCTCAGAACTTTGGTTAGTTTGGTGGCTCTTCTTTTGCTCCTTGGAGCGGTGCATCTGTTGGTGTATTGAGAGGGCTTCGGTTCCTTGAGGAGCAAGCAGAAATCCTGGGCAGGGATTCCGCTCTCGCGTGGGATCCGGAGATGAACAAGGGCTAGTTTTAACTAGTTTTAACTTTAAGTATTGTACTTTTTAAATGCGGTTGCAGATTTCCGCAGGAACATCACTCCCTTTTTATTATCCAGCGTGGAGTCCTGTTTGTTTCTGGGTTTTGCGAGGCGATTCTCGCGCGAGGGCTGCGTGGTTGCGCCGGGTGGCGGGGTTTGGAGGGATGTCCGTCTCGGTTCAAGCCTGCTCCTTCTGCTCTGCTTTAGGTTTGTCGTGGCGCTGGCCACTGATTAAAGACCTCGTTTTTGAAGAGGCGCGTGAAAGACGCTGCCTATTTCCGATGCGAATTCATATAGTTTAATTCTCTATTCTCTCTTTTTATTTATTTCATCTTTTAGCGTATTAACGGACCGTTCAGAGATCATGATCCCTTCCCCGTGTCCTTAGTTCTCACTGTTCCGCTGCCTTGCAGAGCGGTCGGTTGTGCGTGGCTTCGGACCAGGTTCCTTGTCACAGGCAGTGTAGCGGCAGGTTAGTAATCTCACAGCCATGGTGTTAGTATTCGGGTTATGCTGAGTGTGCTAGATGCGTGTAAAACGAAGAACATGCTTGTATTTAAACCGAGTTTCTGAGGCACAGGAAGAACTCCCCTGAGTTAAGGCAACGAGGGTATTGTTTCTGGTCAGCTTGACGTTCGGTATTTTAGTATGAGTGTATCTTAGCTTCTTATTCCTAAATTGTGTCCGTAGTTTGGAAGAGGATATTAAACATTCCTATGTTTTCATCCTGTTTCTGAATCTCCATCCTGGTATTCAGTTGAATAAATAATGTTTTTCTTTGTAGCTGCAGATCTTTTTTTGTTTTAAAAATCTGGTATTAGATGATTAGTCACAAAACTTGCGCTGTGTGAATAATTCAGCTGGCTGCGAAACCTCGGCAATGTGTACTGTTCGAATATTTAGTTCGATTCAGAAGTGGTTTTAAGGTTTTTAAATAAATGCTATCTCACTCTTAGCACTTACTTAGTAAGAAAAATCATAACGCTGCTCTGTAGTCTTCAAGAATTGAGACTGAAATGATTCAGGAGCTCTTGCTTTAATTCTGAAATGCGTTGCCAGGAGTTCTGCAACAGATAGAACATATGATATAACGTGGATTTTATATTGCTTAGATCTTCCAAAGAGGAAAAAGGAGCTGTTGAATTCCTGCTTGCTGTGCTAGAAATAACTCAGAGGGTGCCGGTGCCGAAGGAGCCGGCCGGTGCGGATGTTTTGCCTCAAAGCCGCAGCGTCTGCCCAGAGCCCCGGACGCTCGGAGGGTCCCTGGGGGCCGGGGGCCGCCCGTGGGGAGAGCGAGTTCCCTCTGCAAACCTCCTCTCTCCCGCTGCAGGCACCCAGCGACCGTATCAACAACATCTGCTTCTCCAAACGCGCGCAGCGCTGCCATATTACTTTTTTCCAGCATTCTTCTAACGCGTAGTATTTTTCTGTGTGCCAAGTATGTCGAGGCCATAAATACTTTAACATGCAGAAGATGTGCGGCGGGAGAAGTATGTCCTCTTGGCCGGCTTCTCCCCTTCCCCGCCGGCCCTGCGAGACGGACCGCGGCGGGGGCCGGGCTCCCCTCCCGGGACGGAGAAGCAGCCGCTGCGCCACGTGCCGCCCGCCCCGCATCCCCGGGCGCAGCCCCTGCCGTCGCAGGGCTTGGGAACCCTCCTTGGCCTCTGGTGCCGTGCTCCCGGACTCACAAACGGCCGCTGAGACGGCTTGGGTGAGGGTGCGCCTGGGTCTGCTCCCTGCTTGGCGTGGCGTCGGCAGAATCTGGCGCCTCGTGCTTTGGGCCGCACCAGCAAGTGCGCGAGGGAAGGGCCTCTGACCTCCCTCCTTGCGTTTTTGGCGAGGTTAAGATTTGCAATTTTGCGTAATTGCTTGGAATTTGGAATGAATGCCGTTTATGGTCGCTTTGGTGAGCTTGCTAAGCGCGGCTGTGCATCCGTGCTGCGGGCTTCTAACTCTCTGCGGCTGTTTGCCCGCCTGGCTCCAGGTCTTTGCTTGTCCATTTAATTTTCTGCCACTGTTACTATTTGTTTTTAAGCCTACTCAAGCTGTGGAAGGCTCCCGTTTCTGGGGGAGCCCTGGAGTTCCCCAGGCTCCGTCGCAGTGAGGAACGGCAGTCCCGGGAGCTGCCTCCATCACCGGGGTCGGTCCTGCAGGCAGGGCAGAGCGGTGGCCTGCACCTTTCCCCTGGGGCGGACTTCCCTCTCTGCGTTTTTACTGAGGTTAAGAGAAAATCTGTAATTTTGCGTAATTGCTTGGAATTTGAAAGGAATGCCGTTTATGGTCGCTTTGGTAAGCTTGCCATATGGATATCAAAGCTTGTCCGCACTTTACATAATTTTGAAATCATCTGTAGCCGCTTTTATCAGATGGGTACTGTATGTTGTACACGACGTTGTGATAAAATAATACAGATCAACGAGTCTCAATTACTTGGAAGTGTCGTAAATAGAAGAAAATGGGTAATACTCCATTGCTTTTGATTAATCCTTATATACATTGACCTATGCGAGTTAGGGAAGCTGTAACTACAGAAAGTGGAATAAATGGGAAAGGAGCAAAAAGTAGGTAAGCGTTACCGATATCTCACCAGCATTACGAGCTGAAGGGGAAATCTTCCCCGGTTTGCCGGGTGTGTGTTGTGTACGCGGAACGGGACTCATCCGTACGAGTGAGGGTACTGGACTCCATCTGTCCAAGGAATCTCACTGAATTGAGATTTCTGACATGTGCTGTGGGGTGTTACGCGGACGGCTGAGCTAACGGGTTTGGTTTGGTACAGAGCGCTAATATTGTGGGTACTGCCTGCAAACCGGTGCTTTGGGAAGCTCGAAGGGGAGACGCTTCATCTGCCCAGTCTCTTCTCTAGCAGGAAGGTGTACCTGTGCTGTCAGAAAGGTTTCTATAGGCATGCTGTCACACAGATGACGGACCTGCTTTAGCATGAGCGTGATACGTGTGCATCCGTGCCAGCTCGCAGGTGGAGCCACAGGACCACCCAAATGCGCTTCTGGTTGCCGGCTCGGGTTAGCGTAGACTGTACGCCGATATTCCTTTTTTATCACTGTTACCGCTTTGTTCCTGTGATCAGTTCTCTGCTACGGTTTGGCTCCTGTTCCCCGCGGGTGTCCGGAGGTGGCTGCGCAGGTCAGCGATACGCGGCTATTCCAGCGAGGCGGTGGCCTGATTCGCAGTCAGAGTCCTTCAGGTTGGAAAAGACCTTTAGGATCGTGGAGTCCAACCGTTAACCTAACACCGCCAAGTCCACCACTAAATCCCTTTTTTGTTCACGTATCTCCCTAAGTCTCTCAAAAACGTGGTGCTGCCCAGGCTGTCTCCATGCTGGGGGGTCTGGGTCCCTGCCCGCGGAGCAAGGGGTGCAGGCAGGGCTCCCCGTCATCTCGCCCGCCCAATCCCCGAGACCCGTTTGCAGCAGAGGCTGAAGGAAGACGCCGTCCGCGTACTGCGAGGCGACAGCCTGCCCTCGTAACGCTGAGCTGCCGTGACGTAACGCCGCGGGGCATTTTGTTGGCGCTTGTACCTCAGTAGAGGCACGCGTGCTCGGCGCGTGGAGGAGTTCTGGAGAATAACGCTCCGGCTGATAGTCCTGAACTCAAGAGGGGCATCGAGGGGCAAACTCTCCAACTTCAGAAGTTTCTAGAATATTTTTGCAGAAGAAACCCAGAGAATCAGTTGATTCTTGACAAAATATGGATCTCCCGTGGCATGGGAAATGATACCTGCCCAGTGGATTGAAGGTTCCAGCCTGGAGCTACGCTTGTAGGAAACTTATCATCAGTTCCCACCCAGTGTAGCTCTGTTTTGGTGGAGGCAGGCAAAGGGAAATGTGCTGCAGGCAAAGCATCCTTCTTGGCTTTTATTTTTCTTCCAATAAATCAAGCAGTGTTCGGTGCGGCTCCAAAAAGTTTTCGTCTTTGGATTAAAAAAGCGAGCGGCAGGTAGCCGTGACGCAGGTTTTGCACAGTCATTGAGCTGAACACACCTTAAACTAACAGAGAGGGTGAAAGGTAGTAGTGTTTTGGGGCTGAATCTGTGTTTTTAGACGAGGCAGCACCTTTTTTATAAAAGCATGTTTATATCGACTCCTTAAGAAGTTTAGACTGGAGGGCTGTCTCCAGAAACTGCCCCCCTCCCCTTTTGCCGAGTCCCATATGTTTGTCTTGGCAGGGCGCAGTGTCTGCTTGGCCGGCGCTGGGATATTAAATTGAGGGAACACAGAGCTCTTGATGCTTTTCAATAGGGCTTCTATTTAGTTAGCGGCGGGATAGAGCTGTCAGCCACCTGTGATTGTCCGACGGGGAAAAAGGGAGAAGTAAGAGGGCTGGGGGGAGAGCCCTGGAAACGTTTCCCAGTTTCAGCCGTAGCGTGGCCAGAAGAACGCGTTTTCTGGGAGGTGCCGGCTTTGTGTTGCTTTCACCGCCGAGTCCTTTCGCTGCGGTTCTGGCTCGGTCGGCGGCGGTGGTTGGTGAAATAAATGATGATGCTAGCTGAAACTGCTCGGATCAGCGCGAGCGACTTTCGGATTTGAACTTATCACGCGTGGAGAACCTTTTATGAGATTTCGTTGTGAGCCGAACAAGCCGTTTGTGGCCCCAAGTGAGAGTAGATTCAGGTGTCCCACTTGGGACACTGTGCCCAGTCCTGCATTTCATTGTTAAGGCACGTGCGGCGATTGATTCATTTAGTCCTGCGTAGCTCTTGGGAGTCCGTCTGGGGTACTCTTAGAAAACGCTGGTGGAGTGAAGTGGACTTGGCTGTCGCGGTGTCCCTCTTGGGGACCTGTGCGGGTCTCCGTGAGGGAGAGCGATGCTCAGCCGCTCTCAGTCACATGAAGCCCCCTTCTGCCCCCACCACAGGCTTTGAAGAATGGAAGGGAAAAAAACCACCACCAACAAACCAAGATTTGGAGACATCTCCAGGAGGAGGGGAGTAATTCCTTTGCATTTTTGCAAGTTTGGACAATACGTCACCGCTTGTCTTGATCCTCTCTGACTTGCTGCTGCCAGTGTCCTCCTCCTCCTCTTCTTTTCCTGCGGAGCGAGCCTGTCTGAGGCCTCGGTTGTCTGCGCTGTTCCACCTGGGGAAGCCTCCCGGGTTTGGAGCAGACGGCAATTGCACCAGGCACGGCAGGAGGGCTGAGACATCGCGCTGACCAATGGATAGCAGCCTGAGAGGCCCTGTCTTTTGTCACATAAAGCCAGAGATCCCTTCCCTGTTTCTAAGGACAGACGTCAAGATGGTGGAGGAACCTCTTTCTAAGCGGGCTTGCTTCCTCTTTGAATACGAGCTGCAGTCCGTCGTAGCTGTCACGCGCTGACGGAACGGCGAAGTGTGTGATTTCACAGACCTCGGTGTGTTTGGGCCCTGCTCGCCGTACCTCGGTCGTTGCAGCGCCTTTGCTCGCACTCGGAGGACGGTTGACCTCACGAGCCGCGGGCTCTGAAGTCTTACCGTGCGTCTTGCAGACAGAACTCGTCGCCGTGTTTGCCCGTGTCGGTTGCCGTCGTTGCACTTAGATCTTATTCTTGCAGGCAGGCAGATTGGTCCTCCTGAGCACAGTCTGTGCCCTAAAGCAGGGGGGCTGTCTCCTGCAGGCAGTTTTCCCTTTCCCCGCTGAATTCTTGGCTGCCCTTGGACTGGAAAGAACTGTCTGGCTCTGTCACGCCTGCCTGCTCCCGCACGGTGTCCTCTCGTTTCTGCTTCCCTCCTGGGTAGCGTCCCACTGCGTCGCCCGTTTGTATTACTCCGCATTCGCACCTCTGTGCTACCCAAGGGCCCCAAGCTGGAACTTCCTTCAGAGGGAAGGTGATTTTTGCATCCTCGGATCCCCGTGCGTATCGCTGATTGTTTTCTTGCTGGTTTCTCCCCAGGGACTGTCCCTGCAGCCTGACCTCATGCAGACAACCTCCTGCTGCTGAGCAAACTCCAGCCTGCTTATTAGTCTGCTGCTTCTATTATTGACAGCCTACTCCATGCAGAGCCTTGAATGCGATATTAAATTTCAATTTTTTAAGCTTTTAATCTCCCCTGTTTCCAATGTTCCCAGTAAAGACGGAGGACGTGGTATTTCGGACTTACTCGCCGTGTTACAGAAGGGTGTGCCTATCCCAAGCCAGACACGAGGTGCCGGTCGTACAGATGAAGACTCCGTGCAGGGCGATGCAGTGAAGCTCTGTTGACGATGTATCCCTCGCGGTGCCGTGTAATCAGTTATCGGTCGGATGACTGACGTTTTTTAGATGGTCACGTCCCGTGCCTCGGCCGCGGATAAAGCAGGTCTGTCACGGGTGTTCAGGCGGAGCGCTCAGCCTTTGGCTGAAGCCTGGGGAATGGTTCGTGGCAAGCAAGCCACGTCAAAAAGGTGCGGCTTTCCCCTTAGGGTCCTCTGAAGGACTCGAGCTCCTTTATCGCGTGTAGCGCGAAGGCTCCGCGTCTTCATCGACGCGTAGAGAGCAGGCGTGGTGCCAGAAACAGTTTATCCTTGCGGTGGACATTCTAGGATGGGATCTCATTTCTGTCTCACCTAAGTAAGAAAGGAAGAGAGTTTAAAAAAGACCAAAAGCAATCACCAAAAAACCCCCCAAAACTCGAGAGAGAGGGAGAAACCTGCTGCGAGCAGCCTACAAAACCAAAACCAGCTTGGAACAGAAGTGCTCCGAGTCTTTACACATCATCCCGTGCCGGCCACAGCAGTTGGGGAGCAGCCGTGTCACAGTCTGCAAATACTTCGATGTTATCTTTCTGATTTGCTTAAAGCAGCCTTCCACGTTCAGTTCTCTCACCGTTCAAAGCCGGCTTAGGAGAAATAGCTGCTAATTAACGCCTCAGTTCCCCAGAGTATCATGTCGGTGTTTTAAAAACGATTTCTGTGTAGTACAAGGACACTAAGGACGGTTTAAAAACATAATTTATGTTATTACCTTCTCTGTGGTAGATGGATTATGTTGTAGAAAAATGCAGGCTGTTCAAAATACAGATACCAGCTGAAATGGAATATTGTGAAGCTAAGTGCATACATAGATGAAAATAATAGCAAAGCCACAAAAACACTGGGATGAGAGCATTTTCACTGAAAATAAGAGAAGCCGTGGCTGCCCCTGGCTCCCTGGCAGTGTTCAAGGCCAGGTTGGATGGGGCTTTGGGCAGCCTGGGCTGGTGGAGGGTGTCCCTGCCCGTGGGGTCCCTTCCCACCCAAACCAGTCTGGGCTTCCGTGGGTCACGCTGGTCACCCCTCTGTAGTCGTGCCGAGTTCTTTTCTAGCCTTGGTGTACAGACACAGCTGGTCTCACCCGGCAGCGTGCGGTTCGCGTGGTTCGTACCAGCGTGTACCACGGGGACGGGTACCCGACCGCGCTCGATGTCGTGACACACGGGTCATGACGACAGCGGCTGGCCGTGAGCGGCTCACGGAGCGCGGCGAGAGGCGGGAGGGAGCAGGTACCGACAGGACAGGAGGTGGGAAGAGTAAGACAAGGTGATGAGTACAGGAGATAGTAGTCTCAGCACTTGAGAAATCTAACTTTTGTCAAGCTTTTTTCATAGGTGATTAGGCAAGCGAGCGTTTTGTAGAGAGTTGCATGAGAAAAAGCAGGTTTCGTGTCTGGGGGCACCACGTCCAGGCTGTCAGGACAGAAAGAAGGAAAAAACCAGAACTTGGACTAGAGGAGGGCACTGGAGACCAGCGTTGACCAGCGTTGCATGGCGCATGAGATGGTAGCTGGGATGGGGATATTCTGTCACAGGTATGATTTGTAAAGCAAAGGCGCTGCAGACTTCAGCAAGCCACGGCGTTTCCTGCTCGGTGGCGAGCGTCAGCGCCCGGCTTGGTAATGGCGGAGCGTGGCTGCTGCCCCGCTGAACAAAGCCCTTCGCTTGCCGGCGTCTGAGGGTGGCCTTTCCAAACACACCTGAGAATTAAATGGCTCGCCCTTATTGCAAACCACTAGAAATGGGGCGTTTAACTTCCTAAAATACTTCTGAAAATCCCACCCGTGACGTTTACGCTGCTGCTGCAGGTAAATGTGCCCATTCTTCAGGGTCAGCGCGCAGTTCTGTGCCGCGCGCTCTGAATGAGCGGTTCTTTCCTCCCCTGCACCTAATACCCCGTGCATATTTATACGGAATCGTGTTCCCCCTTAAACGCTGTTGATTTTGGCTCAGTAAGTGATTCCTTAGTTTAACCTGCCCTTGTAGGTTATTTTCTCAAGGCTTTATATTGTTTGTAATTCCCTTATTATTGTCTGCGTCTTTTTGCATTTGGGGGGGAAAAAAAAGGTGGGGGGGGGGCATTTTTCCAGGCTTTGCTTTATCGGTGGATTTTCCAGTCAACAATGCACCGTTTGCTGTCCTCCGGGACGTCCTCCTAGGTGGGCTGCCTGTGCCAGGCGAGATTTGGCCGTGCTCCCAGGTACCTTGTCTTCCCGACGGAGGCAGGGCTGGCTCCTGCAGCGCTTGAATTCGGCGGGGAGGTTTTCCCTCGGTTTGCTGCGCACCGTTACTGCCGGATGGAGGGGGACGAAGGGAGCTGCGTTAGTGGTCGGGAGTCATTTCAAGGCACCCAGCGACGTCGGGCAGCAAGGCGGGGGCACGCGCGGTGCGGGACAGGTTTCGCCTCTGGCACCCCGCGGGGAGGGGAATTTGCCGCCCGTTGGAAAACGGGAGAAGTGAGTCTGCGGGAAAGCCGAGAGGTGAACCCGCTTTCCCCGAGCCTCGGCCAGGGCTGGGATGGGGCTGCGAACGGGCGGGTTCCAGCCGCCGGGCCACAAAGGCTTCTCGTTGCTTTGGGGAGTCGCGTCGCGTTCCCCTTGTCCCATTTGAAGAATCACGAGGACAGTTGTAGATAAACTTCGCAGAAGCGCAGATTTCAAACTGCGTCTTTCGGTTGATGGAAATGTTGAACGTTGTTAATTTATGAGGAAAAGCAGTAAAATTAATGGCATTCCAAGATTTCAGACTATGCTTTCCTGTATTGCTCCATAAATGTGCTTTTGTGGAAAAAAAATATTTCCACTACATACTTCTTTCTTGAAAATCCACCGCAGTCTTCTCTCCAAGCGAGCCTTGAAAAATATCTGCTCTGAACACCTGCTGGCTGGCGGGGGAGAAAACACTGGGTCGACGGTGGAGTTCACAGCGAAGATTCACTTAGAAAAACAATTCCCGCTTATGCCCCTCTTTCTCCATTCACTTGGAAAACTTCAAGCTCATTTTATTGAGGAAACTTTGGGAAGAAAAAAGTCAGAACGGAAAGCAAGCTGGATTCTGTGTTCATGTTTGCCTGTAGGCTGTTAAAATGGACCAAAACTGTCCCTGTTAACTCTAATAAAATAATAAAAGGGGAAAAAAATTCTACATTTATAAAGAATTGTTTGCCGTCATTTGCCACAAGCTGTGTGAGATAACGCCACAGTAGTGATTTTAACTCCTCCGTACTGAGTGTCAGACAGAGCACGTGAGTATTTGTGCTCTGCTGCACGGTGAAGCAAAGCAAGGGCGAGCATCTCGGAAGCATGGGCAAATTAATTATTCAAAAGCACGTGAAAGGGATTCAGCGTCCACACAGGCGATACAAAGTCATCCCCGCAAATGAAGCAACGAGAAGGCGGCGGCGGAAGGGTGAGGAAGAGGTTTGTCCTTCATCGGGTTTGGACCCAGGACTGCGGAGCCGGGAGCGCCCGGTCGGTCTCGGCTGTAATTCTCCTCTCCTCTCCCGGGACTCGGGGACACCGTTCTTCCCAGAAACGCGTCGCCGCGTGCGGAAAGGGGTCTGTGCGCGCAGTTGGGCAGCGCAGAGGTTTAATTCAGGAGGTGAGGTCGCTGCTGTCGCGCTGGGGCTGCGGGAGACGCCGCTCTCCAGGAACGCTGCGTCGGGCAGCGCCGGTAGCAAAGGCAGCCCTCGGGCTCCGCTGGCAAATGTTGCGGAGAAGTGGCGTCAGGTTGGTTCAGGATGATGGGCGCGAGTCCCCTCAGCGCGGTTCAGATCCGCTGAAATCGGGGGGATCAGCCGCTACCGTGAAGATGACCAAAAGGTAGAGACACACCTTAGGTCTGCATAAATCATCATCCCTAAAAGCTGTTGTAAAGGCAGGAGAAGGTGGGAATGGGAGAGGGCCTGACGGAGGAGGGACCCAGCCTGGGGAAGGGCCAGGGCCCGATCCTGCGGGCGATGTGCCGGGCTGTGGCTGCCGGGGACGAGCCGGGCGCTTGGCCGGCGCCGCTCGGCTCTGCCCGCCGCATCTGCGGGGACGGGGCACCCCGAACCCCCGCCTCCCATCCCGCGGGTCACACCTCGGTTCTCCCTTGTGAACGGCGCGATTAGGTGAAATGGGACATTTGCTCTGGGCACGGTTCCTCTGAGTGAGTAATTAGGCTTTGCAAATAGCCGCAGCTTCTGTCTCGCGTTGGTACGGCCGGGCTGTCGGCGCCGGTGGAGTTGGGAGGCTTCTGAGGAGCAGACGACGAGTTGTGGCTTGGGGGGGTGGAATGCGTTAGGTCTGTCAGAGAGTTTTAGGGAGAGTTGTGCAAATGGAAACTGCTCTTGATGCTCGCGGATTATTCTTATATTCCTTTTGCAGCAGGGCACACCCATTCTCAAAAATATAATTGTGGCTTTTTCTTTGTGGATTTAGCACAGACGAGCAAAAGCATACACGTTGGAGCTGGAAAGCGAAGCCGAGCTTCGGGTTTGCACCGAGCGCCGCTTTTGGATAGAACTGCTTTCGACTCACAGGCAACAGCTTCTTAGAAAACGGGTTATTTACAAAATAATCTTTATGCCAAGACAAGGTCTCCTACATCAGTAACGTAGCAACCGTAGGTACGAAACATGGTTTTGCTCGGAAAAATGGCAAGCAACTAAGCCATTAACATGCAAAGGGAACTTGTTAATTCCCAGCCTAATTACGGCTACTAGCCACATGAAAAACTGACTTGTGACGCTAACCTGAGTTATTCGACCAAAACTCTCACTTATTACTGCTACTCACGGAATGAAAACAAAGGAAGAATGTAGTGTTTTGCTTTATGTACTTTAGCCAATATTTGAAGAAATTCATTAACTGATAATTGGAGTGTAGATGTAAGAAAACACACAGAGCCTGGAAAGCTTGTGGTGAAGCGTACTGTTTGTGACATTTTGAGTGTTTTTATTAAAATACTAACTGTTACACTCTGTCATGTACCTTCACAAGTCTGTCTACTTGTATTTGACAAATTATCTAAGCTTGGACCATGAGAATCTCCATTTGTTGCAAAAAAAAACCCCAAACCTGCGTAGCGTTGCCATAGATAGGTTTGCTGGCATTCCGAGCTGGAGCGTAGGATTGGAACCGCAGCTCCTCCTGGAGCAGGTTGCGGATCCATCAGGACCGTGCTCTTTGGGTTCGTGTTGTGGTGGCGTTCGTGCTGCGGGTGCCTCTGGCTGCAGTCGAAGCCGTAACTGCAATTCCTGCCTGACGCGGAGTGAAATCTGCAGTTACACCCTTACGGTAACGGAGCTCTCGTGTAGGGGTTTCTGCGGTTCATGGCAAAAACCGACGCGCCGCTGGGCTGATGGCGAGCAAGTGGCAGCTGGAACTGGAGGCATGTACTATATTATATTGTACTATATTTATTATATTATATTATATTCACGTACGAGGCCTCAGCTCACGTGTGGAGCGGATGCAGGCAGGACGAGAACGGGAGGTTTCGCACGCCTTGGGGTTTAGCTGGGCAGAGCTCGCGCCTCAACTCGAGAGCAAAAAGTTTGCAGGAGTTTTTCCGTAGGTGGGCTGTGGGGCATTTGCTCAGACATCCCGGCCAACGTGGCCACTATTTTCAAATATTCTGTATGCGTTTCTCCCCTACATCATGTTCTTGCTTTCGCTGGCCGGGCTGGAAGAAGTTTACTCTTGCTGCGCTTAGATATAAGCAGGGGTTTAAGTGGCTGTTTCCTTGAGTGTATTGCCAGATTTCCTTCACCATTATTTACTGAGATTTATCTTCAAGTGCCAGCAAAGAAATTTTTCCTCTTGAGCGTGAGTCTCTTCCTTTAAACTGGACTTAGGCAGGTATGATTTACTCCAGTGAGTTTAATTGTGGTAATCGCCAGCATAAATCTGCCTGGTCTGCACACCCGACCTGCAGCTTTTACCGGCAGAAGAGATGCAGAGAAAGGGGCTTGAAGAATTGTCAGCAGCTACAGGGTGGAACAGTATGTGGTCATTTAGGTAGGAAACCGTACGGCTTCTGCTGATTTTAATGAAGTAAAAGGAAGGGCCTGAGCCGTAAAGGGTTCAGGATATCTGTGGGGTAAGGATTAGCAGAATGGTGCAGTACGCGGTGCTCAGCATGCCGTGCTTAGGTTACAGCACGGCTGTGCATGACGTAGAAGCGGGAAACTCCCACAGGACTCTGGTCTCAGGTGTGTTTTTGGAGGGGATATGTGTCTCATAGACATACAAGACCTTCTCTTCGTGCTTTTGAACAGCGGTGTCAGCCAGATGAGCATCCCCAGAGCGCAGAGAGGTACCGGCTCGGGCGAGAAGTCCGTGCGAAGGAAATCCCGGTGGTCGTCTGGGTCTTACAGTACAGGAACGTGCTGAGTGTTGCGTGCTTCGCCCCTCTCGGTATTTGTTTTTAAAGCATCAGGGCAGGTCTTCAGGCTCTCAAATGACATGTCGGCATGCTTTCTGTCTCCCTCACCAGGCTGGAATGATAAGAACTGATAAGGATGAGTACTTCATCGAGCCTTTGGAAAGAGGAAAGCAAATGGAAGAGGAAAAGGGAAGAGTCCACATGGTGTACAGGCGATCAGCGGTAGCGCAGCATCCCACTGCAGTGCTCCCCGATGTCCACACAGAAGGTACAGTACCCCTCTGCTACTGCTTACGAATCTGTTCCAGGTAGCTTTTGAAAGAGGCTGTTTTGACCGAGCTGTTTGAAAAGAAAGCGATTAAGCGTTTTGCTGAAATACGCCGTCAGTCATACAGGCAGTTTCTCTGCCGAGAGCAGCGCACGTGTGCTTTCAGCTGGGAGGACGGAACTCGGCCACGAAGTGTTCTCATCAAGAAACGTTGCAAAATGCTTGGGGTTTCCTTCCTTAAACCAAGGGCAAAGTCTGTGCTTTGCTTAGGTGGAAAAAAGTCTGAGCTCTGCCTAAGTTGGTAAGATACTGTGGGACACGAGATGTTAACAGAAATTCTCGTGTGACTTGATTCTTCTCAGCTGTTATTAAGGCTCACCTGTCCATGGCAACTTGTGTTTCAAGTTTGGGTCCTATTTCTTTCTGAGTATTAGTTAAATTGTGTCAATGACTGATACTGTTTTCCTCCTCCTGCTGGTTGCAATTAATGCAGTTCGAAGGCATTTGTCTTGATGGGATGTATTTTGACGTATCCAAGGATTCCCCTCCGTCTTGAAGATAATGCAGTTGGTCCATCTGAGAACAATTACTGTGTAGTTTAATCCATTCGCTTGTACGTTTTCTCCCCCCTTTTACTATTATACAAATCCTTACAAGCCAACACATCGCATAGTGAACGTTGAGGTTTTTGACAGTATGGGCTGAGGATGAAAGAGCAGCTCCGTTCCCTTTCAGACCTCTGCCTCTTTTTCCACATCTCTCAGCTTCTCAAATTCCTGGTTGTACTTTGTGCTCACGTGTTCTTGGAACTTAAAAGGGCTCGAGAAGAACAAGAGCAGCTACATACGACACCCAGAACTCGGACTAGATACAAATATTCAACAGAGAGGAATCGAGCAGTCCCTCGTTGCCAGTCCTCACTGACTTAAATCATTTGGCGCAGGTTTGGAATTTTGGCTCTGAAGAGGCAGGTAGGAATGGACAGCCATTTCGAATAAAATCCTGTCAGGCTTTTATTGGTCTCCCGGAAGGTAAGTCCACGCTGCCGACGGCAGTCTGGCGCAGCGGTTGGGGACCAGCAGCAGCCTGAACCGTGCGGGCTCCCCACCGCCAGAGGGACTTTGCTTTTGGTACCCAGCAAGGTCGTTCACACCTAGCTGGTGCGTCCGCGTTGTGCGACAGAGCGAACGGCGCCGACTGACCGAGCCGTCGCGGCAGCGGCCGTGGGCTCAGCGCGACGTTCCTGCGCTGAAGCCGCTTTGCCGGCGCGGCGGGCAGGCTGAGAGCACGGTTACACACAGCGCCTACGTGACGATGGACCTTCTGGGTCTGCTTCGGCGAATCCAGCGCCTCTTTCCTCTCCAGTCCTTGGTGCGCTCGCAGGCTTTGTTTGTACGTGTGTCGGATCCGTGGAAGCCTTTGCAGATTTCAGGGCAGGTTAGCCGGAGCACCCAAGAGCTGAGGCAGATGGTTCAGGAATTTCTAAATCGCAGTTCGTGATATATGAAGGTCAGTGAGACAGTAAATATCTAAGTGACGAGTCCTACCTCAGAACCTTTGGATGTTGTTTGGGATTCGGGCAGTCCTTCGAGGGTCTTAATGTCTTCAGCGTCTTCCCATCTTCTCTCGTTGGGTCAGAGGGAGCACTTCAGAGCAGCAGCGACCTTTTTGTAACTTACACCCATCTGTTTAGCTGGTGCCAAAGCCACGTGGCTGTAGCTGGTTTCTTCTTTATCACGATGTTCAGACCAAAAAGGCTTCTTTGTTGTAGATGGCTTTACTCCGTCCTTTGGCAGAGGGGATCTGTTCCCGTGATGCTGTGCGTTGTTTTCTAGCGTTTGTCTGGAAACGGTCTATAGCCGAGAACCAGAAAGGCGGATGTGGATGCCTTGAGGGCTCTCAGCGAGAAAGGAGCGTCGTGAAAGGAACCAGAACTTGATCGAACGTAGGCAGTCAAAGGGACCTTGCCGCATCCTCTGGAACTCTGAGAAAGGTGCGGCTTTTTGTTTTGAACGGAAGCGGGGGGTATGAGAGAAGAGAGGTGCTTGTGTCTGCCACGTAGCGCGGGGCTTGCCAGTCTTGTTCTGCAGCAGCGGAATGTAGCGTGGTGTTCCTGGGAGCCCCGTGAGGGAGCTCAGCCCAGGCTCTGTCGCTGTATCGTGCTTTCTGTGACTGCTATTTTAGTGTTTACCTCCTGTCGTCTGCAAGATAGTTCTTCTCCCTCTGCTTCCTTTTATTGTTTGAAATACGCGTTCGGGTTCACCCACTTCTGTGCAACTCTGCTTACAGTGAACTCGTTGATATGTTTTTAATTTCAAGATCCTAGAGATTTGTGCATAACTCGTGTGCGTAACCACACCTAGCTGAAGGTGATGCCAGGGTATGTGCCGAGTGATGGGTTAACATTCCGGCTCTTCTAAGTAAATAAATGGCAAGCGACGCCGACAAGAATCCAGGGTTTCAGTTACAGATGACTCAACCAACTAGACATTAAGATAAAAAAGTACCTAAGTTGCTGTTGTCGGTGAAGTTGTTGTAAAAATTGGGAAACCTTGTGTAAAAGCCTTTCTCCACAACGAAATGGGACTTGCTGCGTCGCGTTCTCTCTACAAGAAGTCGGTTTTATAAGATACTATTGTCGCGAAAGCTTCCGGCTATACAGAAGAAGCTTTCGGTCTGACGGGACATCTGGTATTCCGGCAGGATTTTATAACGTTTGGGAATTGGTTGGACACTTTTCAAACAAGCGGACAGAACGAGCGTAGGAGCTCTAAGTCAGAAAACCTGCCGTCTTAAGCCCAAGGTTCGAGCAACGACTGCAGTGTGGTGGAGCGTTTCTTGGTTCGTGCACTGTGTTCGCACAGAAATAAGCACACGTGTCCGATCTGTCTGCTTCTCTTTCCTGCGGTGATTTGTGATGAAGTTTGAGCTTTCTTAGAAAGGTGGGAACTGGAAAGCTGGGTTTCTGGACGAGATACTAGGATGCCTCAAGCCCCGGGCTGGTGCGGGTTTGGCCTTTCCACTTCTGCAGCAACATAACCCTACCCCGAAGCAGCAGCCTGTGCCGATCCCTGTTGGCGGTATCCGTGGCTATCTATAGCCTCTGTCGGGAACGACGGCGTACGGCGCGCGCTCCCCTCTGGTTTTCATCGTCGGCTTTGTGTAGAGGTTGGCTTCCTTAGAAGTGCATTACATGAACCACTCAAGGAATCAGGTGGGAAATCCTGCCTCGTTCATTTGAGGAACGCTGTAGGATTACAAACCTGTTAACGTTTATGGATAGGCCTTGGTTTTCCTGCCCGCCGCGTGCCTGTGCTGGGAGGAGTGCCGGGGAGCTTCTGCATCTTCACACGCTGCAATGCTTATGTAGTCTTTTTTTCAGGTTCGGTGGGGTTTTTTTTAATCTCTCTGATAGGGAGAGCCCCTCAAAACACTTAGCAGAAGATGGGAAGAAATGTGAATATTTCAGAAAGAAAAATAAAGTGATAAGATAGCACATGCTGGGGGTTTTTTTCTTCTTTTTTTATTTTTTCTTTTTTTTTTCAATTTCATCATCTCTCAAGTTAAGGAGCTAGGAAAATATACCAGAGGCTGAGGCTTTAAAGAGATGGTACAGGTATCCTTTGAACTGGTGGGCATCTGCTGCTGTTTGTGTGTGCACGCACCCAACGTGGAGTCCTTGAGGAACCCTTCGTTAATTATCGCCTTGTTATACCTCGCTCTTTTCAGTCATGCTGGTGTGCACGTGATCTCCTGCACGTAAATGGCCCTGAGTATTTGGTGGTTGTTTTCTGCTACAAAACGCCTGTGCTCTCCTCTGCGATGTCAGGGCAATGTGGATATACGTTTCTGTGTTTCCACGGACGGGTGGCAGGAGCGGTTATTTGTATTTCGTGGGTAAATCTGTCTGCTCGTTCAAAGCATCTTGCTTTGCTGTGTTTCTCAGAACCTGATCTTCCTTCTGCCGCTGCGAGGCAGCGCAGGGACCCGCAAGAAGTAGTAGGTGCTGACCAGGCAACATTAAAATCGTTTGAAAAACCAGCCGCGGCATTGGCGCCGGCGGTCTCCGTTGCACGGGGTCAGCCTGTTCGCTCGAGTGCTGAGCCTGGGTTTGTTCTTCCTCCCCGGCAGGATGGGAGCCAAGGCCTCCCCTGGGAGGTCCCAGCTGCTGAAAACCACTTAAACGTAGTAGGATGTGACACGGCATCAATGAATGTCCAGTGGATTTCTCCCCCGGGAACAGGGAAGACTCTTGGTTATTCTTCCCTGGGAAGAGCTGGGTCAGACGGGACTCACACAGAAAACCGTGTGAGAACTGGTCAGCTCATCACATTTAACGTAATCGTGACCCGGAACAAGCACGCTCATACCGCGTTTTCCAAGTACGTGCCCCGTCCTAATTTTTGGCTGAATTGGAGAAAATGATTGCAAATTTGTATCCGTGCTCAGAAGTGAGGAGGAATCACCACCGTGAACGTGGAAGGAGAGCGTGACCGAACAGGTCCGTGCTCACGGCAAGTGGCAGTGAGTTGAGACAGGCTGCTCAGACTGCGGAGGACCTTCTCGCAAGGCGTGGTAGGAGTATGGAGAATTAGTGGCGCTCAGCGTTTTGCAGGAGTCCCCAGCTGACAGCGTGCTTTCGTTCGGCTTGTGCTGGAGGAGAAACACACCCAGAAATGCATTTATTGGCACTGGGGACTGAGCAGCCCGGCAATCCTAATGAGTCTTTGCAGCTTTGGGAAAGGCGATAGATGCACAGAGGGAGGAGGAGGAGGAGGATTTATTGTTTCCACAGCCAGCAGCCTCTGGCCATCCGTTAATCCGGGAGCATGAAAAGGGGGGAGCTCCTCATTTGAGCTGTGAGGGGTTGCCACGGTTAACCCGCCGACCGGTTGTTGTTAGACTGAGATGAGTGAGCTCAGAGCATAACCCTGCTAGGAGCGTTGCTGCTTCAGCACCGGCCGTGTCCGGTACCGCGTCACTAAGGCAATCTGCGCGAGGCTCTGTACTGTTTCTGAACATCTTTTAAGCAGTCGCTGTAGCGTAGGAGCCATCCGAAAAGCTCTGTGACTTGGCACCCCTGCTCAGGCGGCCGTCCCGTGCGGGGCAGCGGCTTGCGGGATGCCCCCGAGCGCGCGCTGGGCTGTCGCGTTCGACTGCTCCGTGGGGTCGGCCGCCTGGGGAGCGGAAAACGCTGCGCTTGCTGCGCGAGCGTCGATGCCGGGCCAGGAGGAGGGAGTAGCGCAGCTTCTGAGGCTCTCTTTAAAAGGCACCGGACGGTTGTTTTTAAACGTCCGGGATGCACATCTGGTTAGGTGTAGTCTGGGAATCCTATCACAGAGCAGGACGATCTCTGGAGTTCTTCATGGATGCACGATTGCCTGCTCACGGCTTTTCCGTATCAGATTGCCCTGGGATGACATCTCCGAAGCTCGACTTCCCCAGTAATTTAAGTCTTGATCCTAAAGACACCGAACATCTGTGCTTCTCGTTTTAGTTGAGTACTACAGGTAACTGGCGATCAGCGGTTTTTTGGTGAGCGTTATTCCCAAATAACGTCTGTTAAAGAAGAAATACTTACTCCTAAAGGCAAAAGGAGACAAAGGTCAAAAGACTCCATGTTGGGGCGAAGGGTCTGCGGGACAGAGCGCAAACGGGCTATGCACACGAAGCTGAAAAAAACCAGAAGAACGTATGAGGCTGTCATGCTAAACCATCATTTAAATAAATCTGTAAGTTTTTATCACCAAAACAGCCTTTCACTTAGGAACGGAAAGAAATGCTCTCCGGACAAGCCTGGGTTGGGAGTTTTTGCAAGTATAATGATGATATCATTCTGTCTGGACGGGATGAAAAGGATCTGTTCTCCTTTGTTAATAAGCTGACAAACATCACCAAGATGTGTGATCATTAACCTTATTCCTTGAAAGCATTCAAGAAACAATAGAAACAGGCAAAGAACTGTCGAGTTTAGAATCAAATTTGCACCCAGGAGGCCGCCTTTGCAAGTGCTACTGAGTCAGGCTCCGGGGTATGGTAAAATAAAATCCAAATTGTGTTTCTCAGAAACGTAAAAGCCTGATCCAAGTCCACTGGAGTTGGTGAGAAGACTCAGATTTACGTCAGTGGGCTGACGAGGCAGGTTTTGGATCATATTCTGCTTGAGCAGATCACAAAGAGTTTGATTTATCTTTCCTCCCGTTCATTCATTTATTATTTTTTTTCCACGCACTTTCTTTTCACATAGTATAATGATGACAACCGACCTTAAGCTTGGAGGTTACGCACCACGTTAACGTGCTCAAACTTTTCCTATTTTATCTTCCTCTTCACATCGTAGTATTTTTCTTAAATGACAACCTGTTCACCCAGAGAGCACTTCAGAGGAAAGTATTTTTGTAATTACTTCCTAACAGTGGGAAAGAAGGAACAGGAGCCTTTATCTCCCAGCTTCCTTTGAGAATTTTCATTTTCCCTAAAGAACCAAAGTGCTTGTGTGACTGATGGGGTTGCCATGGCACTGGGTTCGAGTGTCTTTGTCCCAGGTGGGAAACATGTAGGAGGAAGAAATGATTTGGGAATTGCTCCTGGTTGCCTGGGAATGAAACCCTGGAGTAGAAGGTAGAAGAATGGGAAGACTATTGCCTGCTTCGGAGAGCTCCCTCAGCACTTCCCCAGGCACATTAGTGTTTCCTAGAGACGTCGTCGTGCCAGAAGGTGTCTGAACTCTTTCTCAGCAGAATTTCTCATGACCCGTGTTCCGACGGAGGATGTTTTGGATACCGCACAGCACACCGCACAAGTTTGCGCATCAGAAATAACGGGAAGGGTGGAAGTGATTTCTGCGGAGACTCAGTACGCCGCATTTTGTAACGCGCTCTGTTTGAACATAGGCATTCCTGTGTAAGTTGCATTGGTGGCGATAACCTGTCTACGTACTCCTCTAAAGACATCCTGCCTCTTTATCCGGAACTGCTACAGCTTTTGCTTTTACATCAGCTGCGTTCTGTGAAATTGAGAGTTAATAGGATTCATTGAAGTTCTTGACTGAATAAGGGTTTGCGGGCTTAGGTTTTTTTTCTTTTTTCATGTAACGGTTTGCTTAATCAAAGGAAAGGCAGTCAGCAAAGTACTTTTCAAACAGGAACCGCACGGCACGGTACAAAGGAAAGGGAGTATTGGTGATGGATATATTTACAATACATGGGAAAAAAAGAGAAGGGATCTAAGGAGGAGGAGGAGAAGTGGGAGGAAAACTAATGAGAAAACCATCAAGCACTTCTAGAAATGGAAGCAGATGAGTAATATCTTTGAGTGCAATGGAATTACAGCCCTCTCCAAGGGTTTGAGCCTGTGTTTGCACCGCAGACAGAAGTGTGCTCTCAGCCCGGTTAGGCATAACCTGAACTAGATGTAACCTCCCTTGCTCAGATATCGGTATCGGTCCGTACAGCTGTGGAATCGACTGATTACCACAAAATATAACCAAGAAGCGTGTATTATAACGTGTATTACGGGGTTGTACAGAGCCGCTGCTGCTTTGGTCTCGACCCGAAATGCCCACTGGTGAGCGTGGCCCGGGACGCGTCTCCTCCGTGTGCTGTCGTGCTGAGGGCCAGCCTGTGGCTAGGCGTCACATCCGCGGTCTTTGCCATCAAAGGTCACGGCTGGGCTTGGCCCGCTTGTCCGCAGGTGGAGTTTGGGATTCATCCTGTGCTTGGAAGGTGTCTTTGGTTTAGTAGTTCCCGTCTCTCCTCTTTTTTTAATGGTACCTGTCACCAGACACGTACAGGTGACCGCCAGGTATGGAGTTGGCTTCGCAAGCTGATTTTCCCCCCGGTTCAAGTCACCTCGGTGGTGTGTATTTCCAGTAACGTGCCGGGCGGTGCAGTTTCACAACTAGTTGCTGGAGCTCAGCGGTGAATGCTGGTGTCTTCCGGTGTGCTTCTTCCAGCTTCAAAAAATAGTTGTCCCCTTAGACGAGCATGCAAAATTTGTGCCGTGAATGGAGAAAAGTGAAGGTGCTTGTCTGTAGCCTGGGAATTAGATACTGTCTTCTGGGACGTCTCCCAGTGCCCTTTGGGCGCCTCTTTGGCTCAGCGTTTCGTAGAATCCAAGCACGGTCACTCAGCACTTGTGTTTTCAGTATTTCCAAGGACGGAGATCCCGCAGCCTTTCTGGGCCCTTGTTCCGCTGTTTGATTACCCGCGTTACGATTATTTCCCACCCCCCCTCCTATCTAGTAGGAATTTCCCTTGTTCCAACTGACGTCCATTACCTCTCATCCCGTAAAAACTGTGCGAACAGTAACGATGGCGGTGTCCAGAAATTCAGTAGGCGACGAGGTCGCTGGGTGTTTCCTGGCAGATTCGCTATCCGGCCTTGACTTTTCACAAGTGATTTAACAATTGCTCTGCATTAAAGGTTGAGTTAATATACAAAAAGCATTTGCACGCATCGTAACCGGACACGTTAGACAACAGGGCAGAAGAGCGTAGGTCATCAGCAAGTGGAGAACGTCACCTGCTGTAATCAAACAGGAGGTCTGCAAAGCTGGGAGTAGCAACTTGTTTGCTACAAATACTCATCCCTCATTTTAAAAAGAGTTGTGAGACTTAGTAGGGTGTGTTGGAATTATATTCAAGGTACGTCCAGGAAATTATATTCGTGAAGGTCACCGCTTTAGACCCGCAGCTCTGCTTGTCAGTGAGGCCGTGACAACGAAGCTGAGGTTCGGAGCCATGCGGCGCTTGGGGAAGGAGCCCCTTCGTGGTACCCGGATAATTATAACATGACAGGTAAATATGGGATCCATAGTCTCTGCTGTACAGGCTTTATCCTGTTTGCTCTGATATGCCTGTGAGTAAAAGAAAACCCAGACTTGGTAGCTGAGAAAAAGCTTGTGAAATTTTTTTAAGAAAGAAACTTGAGCAGGAATGGATCAAAAAGAGCTCAAAAGTGACTTAGGCACTCTGTCTGTGTCGGGGAGGTTGCGCGCACCTCCGATGATGGGAGTAGGGACATCCATCTGTTTTAGTCGTCTTCAATTCTTGGCAATAACAAAGGAAAATTATTCTTAAATAAAACCAAGGGTAAAGGCTTGATTCCAACCGCAGGCACCCAAAGCCAGAGTAGTAAAACACACAGAAATCTGTATGAAGGGAAAATTGAAAAAAAATGGAGAAGGATCGGTACATGCAGCTTGCAGCCATTCCAAGCCTTCTACAGTTCCCCGATAAAAACTCCCAAATTACATAGGAAGAAGACGACAACTTTCAACGAACAGTGCTGATAACGGACAGCGGAGAATTGTAAATATTCCGTGAGCAGCTGTTCCCACGTGCAGGCAGCCGGTTTGGTTTAGAGATGATATTCTTGAGGTGCTCTCCTCAGAGGTGAAGGCATGCCAAGGTAAGGACCCGCCTCTGCGCCCTTTCGGCACGCGTCCAGCGTAACGGCGTCGTGTCAGAGGAGCGTCACGCGGGACTGCGGCGGATAAGGGGATGTTAAACCCTGCACGTGGCACTTGGCTGTAGTGGTAAACGCTCTCTGTCTTCTCCCTCGCTAACAGTCACCAGAGCTGGTTTTGTGATGTGTCAGCTCTGAGTAGCCCACTAAGTGGAGATGATGCTTACCAGAGCAGCCTGATTCCCAAACTGAGATTCACGGAGTCAGCCGAACATTTAGTGAAAGAATAAGCAGCTCTGGCCGAGATTTCCTCTCCGCTGCCGGTTTCATTCCCATTGCTGGAGGTGGGAGGCGAGGAGCCGCTTTGCGGGGAAGGATGATGTTCAGATAGGTAAACAAGAACGGTCAAGAGTGCCGGACAGCGTTGTAGAGTAGCAGCGGGTGTGAGGAGCAGCTCGTTTGTACTACTGAGTTTGACACGAAGGATGCACGGGAGCTGGTTAAAAATGCCGTGCGGTGGCTGGGAAAGGTGGCCGGGGGAGCGGGGGGGTGGGACCCAGCGGTGCGTGCAGGGCCGGTTCCTCCTGCGGCTCCGGCCGGCCATCCGCCCTGCCCCAGCCCCACCACCTCCGGCTTAGGGCAGAGGAAGAGGAGCTAATTGGAAGCAGAAGAGCTGCCTTATCGGGATGAATTTATGCGAATCAGAGGTCAGGAACAGGAGGAAATGAATCCTCCCACAGCTTGCGGGGGCCGATGCTTGCTTATGTCTTTTACATGCGCATCATACAGATTGAGTACTGAAATGCGATGCTGTGAAAGCACCGAGAGACTCACTGCAAGAAAAGATCCTTTTTTAAGCAGTCTGCGTGCTGCAGTTGACTTTTTTTAACCTTGATCTTCTATGGGAAAATGAATTAAAATGTAGCAGTTTGTGTCATAACATCAAATGGTAATTTTCATACCACGTGACTGTTGCTGGGTTTTCTTCCCCTGAATTTTACGCAGTTTGGGCGGTTTTCCCCATTGTGAGACACCTGGTTCTAATGGGTGGGTTGCTCGGTATATTTTTAGAAGGATTTTAGAAACGCAGAAATAGGTAAGAATCCAAACCGAGGGGGAACTGGGCAACTTAATTCAGTTTATATCTTTGAAAATGTCTGGATACGCTGCAGCCCTGCCTGGTTTACGATAGAGAAGAAGGACAAGTGACCTCGCGTAGTCGGAAAGGAGCGATGCGGACGCTTGCGGGGGCCGGCTGGCCGGCGGCACTGCCCCTCGGCGGTGCGCGTCCTCCGCGAGGGGTTCCTGCGCAGCAACTCTTGCCGCGCGCGCGTGTTGCACCGAGGTGTCCCCGAGAGTTGACGGCGTGCTTCCATTCGTCCCGCCGAAGCGCGGGGCGGGTGATAAGCCAGAGTCAACTCGTCTTGTTTGTGCGGCGCGGGGTGAGTCGGTGTTGGGCCAGTGGAGCTGATAGGAACGCCATGGGAATGACTAACGTGAGAACATCATCCTGGCAGTTCATTTTGCTCCCAGCGGACCGTGTTTCTTCAGATCCATTTCTGGGTTACAGAAGTGCGTAAATCTTTCCAAAGTGCCGTCGTAAGGCACCGCGGAGTAACAGCATGACCCAGCTGTTGTTTGCTATGAAAACAGTGGGGGGGGTTTTGCCAAAAATGCCTTGCCTAATAATTCTTTCGAGTGTTCTAATAACATGGGATAAGATCGTCAGGATAGTTCGGATTCTGGAGGTTATGAAAAGGCACGCGAGCCTGAGTCTGCAGTTTGAGCTGGAAGGGAGCGAGCTGCGATCTCGGGGAAGCCGGCTTCTCCTGCCGCATCCACGGGAGAGGCTGCCCTCTGGGAAACCGGGCTTAGACGCTGTCCTGGCCCTGCACTTTGGGAACAAAACCCGGGCAGCGACGAAGAGCTTTGCTGGCTTGTACCTTTAGGAGTAGCCAAGGAAAGCTTTCCGTTTGGGCGTCTTCCTTTGCCGTTTGACCGGCAGCGCCTTTTTTTCAAACGTTCCCCGGAAAAGTCCGAGGCGATGTCTGGAGGAGGGATGCGAGCGACGGCCCGGTGCCCCCCCAGCCCTGTCCTTTGGAGTCCCGACACTCCACCCAGACAACACACCGGTTTATCCCCGACCGGGATGGAGTAGCCAAATGACTCGTCAGGCTAATGAAGGTTTTCTGTCCTTGCCTTTCCCTAAGTCAGGGAAAAACGACCGTGTGGGGCCCCGCAAGCGTTGCAGCTCCGAGGCCTTTCTCAGACTCAGATATTTGGTGATGCCGAGCTCGCGACTGAGGTCTGTAGGTAAAAGCTCTCCTCTCTTTTGTTAATGGCAAGGGGCTGTCCATCAGATTTTTCCTCCTCCTCCTCCCACGTTTCCGTGCAGGCCGGACTGTGGGCCGAGGCAGCAGGAGAGGGTCGGCTTCCTGCGCTCACGTCCTTCCTGAGGGACAGGGGAGACGGGGTGGCAGTCCGGCCTGGCTCCAGCTTCGTGCCCGCCCTGGCCCCGGAGCAGAGCAGCGGCAGGGCTCAGGCGTGCTCCTCTGAGGCACCGTTGTCTCAGGGCCGTGCTGGGGCAGACACCTTGCCAAAAAGACCTTGGTCAGGGCTTAAGCTAAAAGCAGAGCTTTTGTATACCTGCGCATGCTCTTCCCCTCCTCCTTTCGCAAGAAACTTTAGAGAAGACCCGCGGCGTATTAGAGCCCAGGTGCCTGAGGGAGAGGCGTTAGACCTGCTCGCACGCAGCCCCACGGGTGAGCCACTGCGACGCGCGGGCCGCTGCTCCGGGGTCCGTGCCATCGCTGCGCCGGGACGGGTCCTGCCCCTTCCAGCAGCTCCTGATCCACTGCGGGAACAGAGCAGCGTCGGAGACTTTTCCCGAAGAACGCTTCGGGGTGGTTTGCTGCCTTTGGCGTGCCAGGCAGCGGATATTCTGCTCCTGTCTGTGCCGAGCGGCTGTAGAGCGGGGTACAGCCCCCCGCAGCCCCGTGGTAACGGAACTGTCCTCTGGAGTTCAGCGCGGGGGTCCGAAGGAGCGTCCTGCGCGCGTTAAAAAAGAGACATCGGTACAGTCCGATTGCTGTGGCCTTGGGGGGGAGGAGAAAACGTCAGAAAGCGCTCTCGTTCCAGGAGAAAACAGTAGGTGTGCTCATCTCTCCTCAGCGGTAAATCTGTTAGATAGCAGGCGGGAGTCACTCTGCTCATAATTTCCAGAAGTTGAGGAGTGGTGTGACAGCAGGGCCGGGTTTGCGGCCGGTTCCTGCCCCGGAGCATCTCGTCGGTCCCCTGGGGATGAAGCTGTTGGGCTTGTTTTCTCCCTTTCATGTGAAGGTTCATGTTGCAGTAGTTTACCAGTTCAGTACAAACGGCGTTGCCTTCCGTCGAATCTCTTCTTGAACGTGTTCCAAACGCGCTGTGAAGCGGTGTGCTGATGTTGGAGGAGGTCCGCGCAAGCAGATACCGGAGGCTCTTCGGGAATAAGGCACGAGGCAGTCCCAGAGACGCCAGTTTACAGAAGAAGGTTGATTGAATGACCCAGTTGCAACTTTTTTTGAAATGTTTTTGAAATTTGAGTTGTTAAGAAATTATTTTGTCCAATAGGGAAAGATGTTTGGATTGTTGGGGGGAAAAAAATCGTGAAGGTAACAATTTCATTTTATTGAGCACTTGAGAACACATGATTTTCATAACTGAGAGCAGTTGAAAACACAGCGTAAACACCTCTTTCAAATCACGTCTGCGTTACCTTTCTTAGAAAATTGAATGTTTAGTGCTCGACGCTCTTTGTCTTTTTTGGTTTACTTTCCACTTAGGTCTTGGACTTCCTCTCCGAGTCCAGCTAGAAATGAGCATCTCTTGCTTCTTCCACTTTGGCTGTAGATTTTCATTTGCCTTTTTTGGAGCATCTGTGATTTGATGAAGATTCTTTGTGTTTTGGGAGGTTTTTTTCATTTGCTTAGGGCAGAGAGGAAGGCCTTTAGCTGCTTTTTTTTTTTTTTTTCTTCCCTGCAAGATCAGGTCTTCGGGAAGCAATCCTGGAGCAAAACTGGAGATTTTTATTTGTTAAACTACATGCACAAAGCACGGTACGCGTAGCACAGCCTACAGCACACGTGGTCTGCCGGTCACGCCGCCGTCGAGGGCAGAGCTGGACGGTGCCGCTCCGACAGCGGGACCTGAGCAAGCGGAGCTGGGCAGCACCGGCCGGGGGGATGAGGGAGCCGTGCAAATCCCTGTGCCGTACGCGGAGCCCTGTCCTGGTTGAGTCAAACCGCGTTCCGATCTGCCGGGTTTTCACACAACATAGAGGATTATCTGGAGCTTAACTTAAAAATCGTGCTGTTGAACGTTTCCGGATGCGTTAAGCCCAAGATACTTGGTCCTTTGCACCCGTGTACTTTGGCGAGTCAAATGTCACTGACTTGATTTGCTCCAGATTGTAGGAAAGTCGGTGTTGCTCAATTTAGGCCCATGACCCCTTTCACGAGGAAGCAGTGGTGTTACTCAGCTGCTCCGCATTCCTTGTCGCAGACTGTGCTGCTCCGTCTCCCTCGCGCTGTGGCGGTTTCTCTTGACAGGTTACCTGGTGTAGCTTCCTTCGGTATTCACCAGCGCTCGGTTTGCCTTATTTCTGGGAAATTCAGCTCATACTTCTGGAGTGAGAGTAATTCAAAGTATATCTGTTGCTTTAACTTCATCTGTGGCAAAAGCTGGTTTGAAAATCCCTGGAAAATACCTTACAATGAAAGGGTAACTCATTGTGCTCTGTGGCTTACGAATAACATATGATTAATATCATCACAGATTATATAACTAATAGCATCATAGATTGTGTTGATTTTCAGTGAAAGCCCTGGATTTCTTTTTTAGATCTGTGACAGCAACAGAAATCCAGTTCACAAAATAATTTTTTTTTTTTTTAATAATTTTTTTTTTAAAGCTTTAACCAACACTCAGTGAGTATCCAGGAACCGTGTAATTCATTTTGATAACTATTGTAAACAGTTTGTCCTTAACGGCCCTTGAAGCGGCACTACCATGCGACGGGGTTCTGCTCAGGTTCTTCCACAGCCAGCTAAATGTTTCTTTTATCACTAATGGCAAGTGACTTTGCAAACAGATGTGTTTGAGTCTGTGCTTTGGTATTTTAATGGTATTTCTCAGTTTGCTTTCACAGGGTTGATTCTTGATTTATTTCAAGTCCTTTTTCTTAATCAGTTTGCAGAGTTTTCCCTGCCAAGAATAAGTAACAATATATTTTCATTACTTCCAGCACTTAAAAGCTTCCAAGTTTCTGATGCCCAGAACATTTACTGCTAGAAGAAAAAAAGAAGTCTTCCTTTAGTTAACAGTTGCCCTTTCATAGGGAACACGAGGTGAGATAAGTCAATTAAAAGAATGTGGTATTTGAGTGACCGGCGGTTCAGTTCACGTAGTGCCATGCCGTGCTTTGGTGGCCGATTATACGCTAACTTCATTGGGCAGAGGCCGACAAAGTTCTGACCTCCGCGGATCTGCTTCGTTTGCTCTTTTTTGTCAAACATGCTTTTTATTTTTGCTGGCGAGACAGACTCATCATTCATATTTATTTTTTTACATCTGAAGTTTGTCAAGCCGCTTGGAAAAATATGACAATGAAAGACATCTGGGCATCCCATCCACTTTCTATTTGGAAACGTCTGCATCGTTATTAGGAACTTCTTACCAGCGCTGCAGTGAGCAGACGCGTTCTCTTTCCGTCTCCGGGCTAATTTACAATTGCTGGTAGGGAAAGAAATGCGATAGGCACTAAAGCCCGAATACCTGTTCCTTGACGGGGCTTTTTAACGCCGCATATTTAGGATGCCTTAATGTTTGTTCCTGTGTAAAGAATAAACTTGTGGCGTTTGTGGGGGGAAGCGATGGAGAGCAGCCAGCAGTGTCTCCTTCGGGTTATTCGTTGTCTGTATCTGTAGGATTTAAAAAGCTAAGCACTTGTATTCTTGCCTCTTGGCCCTGCAGGTTGATCTACAGCTGTTCATCAGATGTAACGCGCCTTGTCAACCCAGACAACCCTGCCTCAAGCTGCCCCTTCTCCGATGTTAAAGCCTAAAGAAATCTGTGTTAATAGAAAAAAATCCCTGGTCTGTCTTTCCTTGCTTAATATGGGAGAGCTGCTGAATTGTAGTGGCCACAACTAGAAAACGTTGCGTGATGAAGCTTGGCTTTAACGGTGGTACAGGCTATATCCGCTGGGTCACGTAGGTACAGGGCCCAAAAGCTGTCCGTCCTGCGTTCCAGTAAGGAGCCGCTCAGTCTGGTGCCCGTCTGTGACAGCGGCCAGGAGCGGACCCCAGGGACGTGCACAGGAGCAGCGCTCCGAGGAAGCCTCCCGCCTCCGTTCGCACCGCAGATCAGAAGGCGATGAGGTTGTACTCATTCGGCATCAATGCCAGGGACGTCTGGACCCTCGGGTTTCCTGTGTCAGCATTAGTGCACCGTAGCACCCCAGCCTAGTCGCTATCCATGCTGTCAGCTTCTGATCGGAGCTTATCAGCAGTAGGGATGGAGAGGCCGGTACGTCCGCGTGCTCTGGGGCTCGGGTGAGCCCTGGGTGCTTGCTCATGTCCGGGAGAGAGCGGGAGAGGTAAGGCTTTTGCTGAGTGACGTTGCTAGAGGAAGAAACGAAGACCGCCTGCCAGGTGACTGAGAGTCCTGGTCTTCCTAGCAGCACTGACGTTTTCGGCGCGATATCCGTGAGCCAAAAGCGTTTGCCTTTTCCTCAAGAGGTGGGTTTCGCCTTCCTTTCCTTTTTCTACAGTAGGTCGGCAAACAGGTTCCTGACCCGTTTCGGTCTGCTGCAAAGGTACAAGGCAGGATTCCGGCTCTAATGCCAGGGAAGCTGAGGCAGCAGCTGGCTTCCCCAGGCGGGCGAAGCCGGGTGGCAGGAGGGGAAGGCAGCTGCTTTGCTGGGCTGGGAGTCCCCGCAGGAAGGACAAGACTTCCATCATTTTCCTCTTAGCAAGGCTCCTCTCTTCTGTGCTCGGTCGCTTTTGTCTGTCTTAAGGAAAGGAAATTCCCTTTGCCATTTTTCCTTGGAAGAGCAGAGTTGGACAACAGGAGCCTCCGTGAAACCTTGTAGTTACTTGGGCCGTAATAAGCTGCGCTCAGCACCTTCTGTGAAGGTTTTATGTGGGATGATTATAGTATTTACAGCTTGAGTGGGATTTTCCAAGACATGGCAAATTATTACCCCGTCTAGAAGTGGGTAAGCTGATACCAGGGTTAGGAAGAGACTGCTCTGCAGTCAGTGGCAGAGCTTAAAACCAAATCTAAACCTCCCGAGTCCCAAGCAGATACTCTGTCAGCTGGCGCTGCTGGGAGCTGACTTGGATGTTGTTTGTATTTCGGTTCAGAAGCGGAATGATCTTTTTGCTCTAGTTGTTTTATTGAAGCTTTTTGTTGTCGTACTTGTTTAACCCCAAGACCTCGTTTGTGCGGATCAGCATGTTTTGTCGGTGCGCCCCCTTCCTCTCTTCATGTGGTGTAGACGAGAATGGCTTCGTACATATTTTTGCCGTTATCTTGGACGATATCGCGGGACATGTACTGTTTGGAAATAGCTTGGGTTTGGAGACGTTTGTTGGTCTTGGAATGCTGACCTACAGTGCGTTCATGGAAAAAAAGCAGGAACCCGAGTTCAACAGCATTCAGTGATAGTTTATAGTTGGAGCTTTTCCTTTATGTTTATGCCAGTGGAATTTTGAAAAATGGCTGAAATTCCGTGTGGCAAGAGAGAGAGGGGCTCATTATCTGTGACTAACGCTTTGATGCTTTTTTTTTAAAAGTGGTATTATTTGCTGTCATGCCACTTCTACGCTTCTGCTATATCGGTTGCTTCTGTTGCCTCATCATTTTAAACAGCTTTTCTTCTGGGTTTGGTCGCTACTCTTACATTACTCATGCTGCCACCCTCCTTTGGGGATCTGGCCAGTGCAACCGCACTATCGGCTTTGACCCCAGAGTAGGGATAAGCTCGCCTTTGTGCCGGTTAGTAACCGAATCCAAGCTAAGTCTGCATTTTTGGATGTCGGTACTGAAATTACATGGAGTCTTTCAGAAAGAGCAGAAGTACCGTACGGACCTGGTCAGCTCATTGTCTGCCTTACTCGTTCAAGGGAGGTATTTTTCAAGATCTAGTACTCCCACTTTTTAAAGTAACTTTTAAGTCAGAGAAGAAAAATTGGTTTCCTGTAACTTAGAATCACTTTTAGATCTAGCAGTACTCCTCTTTCCAGCCGCCTTTATTTTGTATGATTTGAGAGTCCTTTGCTCGTATCGGTGTTGATGCGCAAGAGCCTGGAAATACAGAAGTTTTGCGATTCATCAGTAGTATTTAGAATTTAATTGAGGATAAAAATTGGGTTAACCTTCTCGGAACGATTCCCAGAGGGTAGTAGATCTCTGCTCAAATTCACAGGCTTTTCCTTCTGCGTGTCTCCAGGCCCCTCTGCAGAAGTGACTGTCTGACAGCACTTGCAGAGACCAAATTCTGCTTTTTCTTCCTGTTTCCTCTCCGCTAGGGATGCCGCCAGGCAGCGCATGCTGCTGGTGGAAGGGGCAGTCTAGGCACTTGCTACGTGGAGTAAAGCGCAAGGGACGGATTCTCACCCTCGCAGAAGGGCGGCTCAGCCCTGCAGTGGAAAGAGCAACCGTGCCCGGATACGGCGTGATGCTGCGGGCAGCAGCTGGGGGCACTGGCAGCGCTGCAGCAGCGCAGAGAGATGGTTGTGCTGCCACGGGCATCTGGAGCCGTGCAGCCCTGGTAACTGCAGCCAGGGCTCTGGGCTGCGTTGACCTAACGAGCGAGGGCCAGGAGGGCACCAAAGCATGTACGGACACTTCTCGTCCCTCTTCCCGAGCTGCTCCGAGAGAGACCGACGACTCGTTGCCGGTTATCGTCGGCGATGCCGCAGCAGCTGGCGGCCTGACCCGGGAGCGGGGAGCAGCGCTCGCGCTGCAAGCGCGGCGGGGTCTGCGTCCCCGGCCACTCAGAGCTTGGCAAGGCAACGCGGCGTTGCCTCGTTAGCGCTTGGGGGGTTGAAATAGTTCTATTCCGATAAATCAGGTCTCCGTAATGAGCGGCAGGTTGGGAGAGGCTGTCTCTGTAGCGCTGCCGAGCGGGAGAGGGGCCGCAGACCGGAATGGCGGGTGGTGAGAGCCCGACGTGCGCAGCCGCAGCGCTGGTGCCTGGAGCACGTCCGTGACGCCCGGGCTGCTCTCGGCCGGCGCACAGCCCCACGCTGGGCCTGTGTGTGTGCTGGGTTGTGTCGTCTGCTGCCAGCTCCTTAGCACTTAGCAGCAGTGAGTTGCAGCTGCCAGCGTCTCCTCGGCGATCTGCATGGCAGGTTCCCTCTCCAGGTTCTGCAGGTGGTTTCACACGCCGCTGCTCTGCTCATCGCCGGACGTGTCAGGACCGTATCTGCTGCGTGGTTACCGCGTCCGAGCTCTGTCACACAAACTATCGAGGTGCGTGGCTGTGCAAACAGAAATTATCCTCTACGCACCTTCTGTGTTTTCTTCTAACACCTGCTTCAGCTTTCCATAGACCAGACTCTCGTCATTTCTTCGGGCGCCTTGGACTGTCTCTCTGGCTGCTATTGGGACACTATTCCTCTGCGACACAAATAATATTTGACTAAGCTTTTTTTTCTTTGTAATTTTGTTTAAAAGTCATTCGATTTACTGATTAACGTTAGCTTAAGAGGCCCTTTCGTGTGTCTAAACCCGTGAAAGGGCAGACTAAAAACTCAGCAACAGATTTGACCATACAATGCTAATCTGGACAGCTAGTTTCTCACAGTCGGGGATAATCCTCAGGAGTTTCAAGTTGGTGCTGTTTGGACATCTCACCCACCCTCGCTCAGCGTAGGATTGTTACCAGGCTGGCTGATAAAACGAAACCTGCTGTATGCTCGGGTCCAGGGATGACTCAGGTACGCTTGAAAGCAGTTCTTGTCGTGTTCTGGCCACCGTCCTCACCCTCGCCCCACAGCACCGGGCACCCTCGGGCTCGTTGCCCTCTGGCATTTCCATCCCCTTCAGAGGAGGGCTGTCTCTTTTTGTCGTATTTGTAGTCAGACCCACTGCATATTCCATGGAAAATTCTTCCTAAATCTCCTCACATCTCAGGTGGTGGTGGTGGTGGTGGTGGTTGTTGTTGTTGTTGTTGTTGTTGTTGTTGTTGTTGTTGTTGTTGTTATTATTATTATTATTATTATTATTATTATTATTATTATTATTATTTCGCCGTCTCTGTTAGCTTTGCACCAGACTGGAGGGCTCATTAAAGCAAACTGTACAGGAAATGGAGAGAAGCGCAAGAATGGGACCCTGCTCGCCAAAGAGGGAAAGTTGGCAAATCTCCTCTAACGGGGGAATTCCTTGGCCTCAAGGAGCACTTCACGGAGAGAGAGCGCTATCGAAGAGGCAGACGGGGCACGAAACGCTGCTCGAAATGCCGGTCCACAAACAAACGGCATTTTGGAAAGTCAGACGTTACGGTGAGGTCCGATCAGTCGTGTTCAAATACTGTATTCGCATTGATTGGCGTACAGGAGTTGGACATTTACAGTTTTATCTGAGCGGTCTTGAGATCCGAGTGCTGAGTGTCAGGAGGGAGAAGATCAGTTCTGGGCATAAAGAAGTTAACAGCACACGTAGAAATCTCCGAAGGAAGGAGTTTCCAGCAGCCTCCACCGCCCGTGTCCGACGGAGCAGAAAGGAACCTCTCCGAAAAAAACCCTCTCTCCTCTCAGTTACCGCGTTGCTCGAGCCAACGCAAATGGCACCATCTTTCAGGCCAGGAGAGGTGGAGGTCGGAACGGGAGGATTTACGACTCTGTGCTATTTTGGATGGGATTGGGATGGGGAGAAGGAGAGGGGAACGATCAAAATATCCTGTGTGGAAACACTGTGCGTTATATTCATAACACATCTGTGCGAGGTGCAGGCAAGGTTGGCTCGCTAATAGGAATTTGGTGAGATGGAAAAAAAAAAAGTGCTTCTTTGTGTAAGAGTCTATATGAAAAAAGGCAAGTATGAAAGGGTAAGGAACCCGTACTGAAATAACTTCTGGGGTGCTTTCCGAGGGCATGGTTTGGGGGTTTTCCCCCCCTCCCTGAAAGGCAACAGGAGAGCTCTTGTGGGATTCCCTCCCGTCTGTAAACCAACTTTGTGGTGTGCCAGTCAAAATTCAAACTGCTTTTTTCACTGAAAATGCTGTGACGTCAGTGTGGATGTAATGTCAAGCTGCATGGGTTTTGTAAGCCTGTCACACGTGGGTCCTGTTCTGTGCAGTTCCAGCCAGAGCTTGGGCAGGGGAGGTTCTGCTTCGTTAGGAATTGGGAGATTTAGGAACTGGCTTTTGGGTCAGGACTGCGCCCCCCCCCCCCCCCACTTCAAGCCCTTCAGGGCTTAAAATTCTCTCACACAGCAGATACACGACTAGGAGACAGGAGAGGCTGTGACTGACCGGCTATGACTTCACAAAATCCTCAGCAGCGTGCGTGCGTGACGTTGGGTGTTATTTTGTAATGAAGAATCAGGATTTGTCAACCCAGAACAGCTCTCTGGAATAGATTTATAATGCCCCACTTCAAGGATTTTTTTTTTTTTTTTTTCCCAAAAAATTATTCCATCTTTATTATTCCAGCTGGTTCTTGTGTACAAGTTAGTTAAAAAATGAAGTATTTCGGCTTGAGGTAGGGTTGATGGCCAAATGAAACAGTCCGCAAAACTTCAGTTTTATACGCCTTAATACCTAAACATTGTTATCTGCCCTGTCTATCTAAAGGTAGCGTGTGTGTGTGTGTGTGCGATACGTCGGATGGCGTTCTTAAAGAAAGATACCTTCGTGTATGTATAGTTTCCTTCTGACGGTGCGGTAACGACACGCGGTGTTTACTAGAGGATGGGAGTTGCTGGTTTGGATGCTGAAACGCGTCACTCGGTATCTGGGATAATCCCTGCGCGTTGCCTTGACCCAAACACAGCGAGAGTCTTGGCGTTGAAGTCGCCGGGCTTTTGATCAGATCCGGCATCTGACGTATTGGCCCAAATCAGAGTTTGCGGGGGGCTTTCCGATAGAAATGGCCACGCTCCAGAGCCAAACATCCGGGAACTGTTTCGCAGCTGCCGGGAGAACTTTGCCGAGATGGTCCTCGGTGGCCGCCTGTTGGGTGCCCGCGCAGAGCCCACGGCTTGCCTCCTCGGGCAGCCCGTCACGCCGGCGGACTCGTACCGAAGCCCGGCTCCTGGCGCTCGCAGCGGAGGAACCCTGCCTTGGGCTTGGGTCAGTGTCGCTGCAGGTGCACGGGCTCGTCCAGAGGCCCGTCTCCAAAAAAACAGCTGTTGGGCTTTGGCGTGTCGGAAGGTTGGAATCCACTTAGTGACAACTGAACAATTAAGGACAATTACGCTTTCAGCTACATTAACGAGTAACTCAGTAGTAAGACATGGGAAGGAAATGACCCGTTGTCGAACGGCCGCGTAATTTGTGACTCACGGCATCATTGGAAGGGTGTTTGAAGTTCTCTTTGTTTTGGTAATACGGACCGCGCAAATCTTTTCCCACATTTTTTTCCAGTTTTACACACTCGGTTATTCCTTTTGTGTGACTGAACAGCGTGAATTCCATTCCCCTGTCTCCTTTAAATGTTTATCTCCGCTTAAGCCATCTGACAGCTGAGTCTGCCCGTTACGTCCGCGGCCTTGGCTTTCGTCCGTGCTGGTGGCCACGCGAGGAAAGCCTGCTCAGAGCCGCGAGGTGAGGGCTGTTCCCTGAAACCTCCCCTGGAAAAACACTCTGGGGAGGGGTTGCGGTCGGTAAAGCAGCGGCACGTCGAGTTTCGGGAGGTGAAGTTGGCTCAGGAGGCAGGAAGCTCCCCAGCAAGGTTACCGCACACCTCAAAATTACTTACAGGATTAACTGAAAGGCACGTAAGAAACAGCAAAGATTGGACAGGGCAGGTGTTTGGTGAAACCCTGTAATGCGCTGTCCATGTCGTCGTTATATAGCTTCTGCCAAGTGGATGTTACGTTTTTCTCTCGTCTTCTCTGGCTTTTTAATGAATTATAATGGCTTAGTACAATGAGCAGGTTTTATCTGTAGCAGTAAGGCTCCAACACTTGACCTTGGTCAGAGAGGAGAGCTCCCCGGTCGAGTACTTCACTGTGTATTGCTCTTAAAATGACTGTTTGTCATTCACGGTGACTTGAGCGAAGCTCTTCAAAGCAGGGCGTGAAACGTCCGCCCGTTACGCAAAGGTAACGCTGATCCGTGCTCCAGGTCTGGTTTAAATCCGAACTCGAGAAGGCATCAGCCAAGCCACGGCGCTTGCTCATGCTGCTCTTGTCCATGCAAGTGCACTTGACGGGAACACCGTTTTCAGTGTCTACGTGAACCGTTCTCTCCTTTCAGCTCTACCAGCTCAGCTGAATGATTTTCTTATTTTCCCTTAGAAATGAAGCTGAATTCTTTTCATTAAATTCACTGACACAAAAAATAAGTCTAAATCTCAAGTGTGATGAAAGCGAAGAATTACTGGTCAAACACAGTGGTTTTTCCTCCTCTGAGTCGGGACACGATCGCTCCCGCGGCTGCGGTAGGCTGTCCTTACGGATATCACATAACTTACCTCTTTGACTTCTGCAAGCACTCTTTTGTTAAAGTGCCAACATTAAATATCTCTTCTGAAACGAAATCTGGTGTTTATAATACACAGAGACGCTCACTTATCGTGACGCACACGGCCTTACGCGTACCAGAGCTGTCCCTTCGCAGGCGCATCAGCCGTGCTGGAGCCAAGGCAGACGAGCGTCCCGTCCGTGCAACGGTCAGTAACTGCTGGTACCTGCACGTATTAAAACCCAGCCGGCCCAGCCCTGTGTCTCTTGTAACCACAGCGGAAGAGACACGGAAGATGTGGAAGAACAATTTTGCCTTTTCTACCTGTGAAGAGGTTCGCTGGGTTTAGAAGGGAAACAGGTCCAGCTATTCCTTCTCTTACACCTCTTCTGCGGACGGACGCGAGCCTGTGAGAGCTGGAAAGAAATCATTTCAGTCCCGATAAATTCAGAAATCTTTCATTTCTTTACGTGCAAAGCTTCTAGCCGTGGCATTTTGAAGGAGCTTCATCTCTTCCCTCCTCCACTCCTCATTTGGCCTTTTAGACGTCAGATGTTTTATTGTATCTGGCCAAATGTCCGCTCCGGCTGTGTCGTCCAGATTTCAGAGCTCCATCTGTACCGCTAGCGACACGTCAGAGCGGGCTGCTAAGGGTGCCGAGCTCAGCGCTAACGGGTCGTTAGTGCTGGTTGGTGACGGTAGGGTCTGCTCTAGCTCTGGGAGGTCCAAGAGAACTCAGAGCAGCGCAGGGCAGCGAGAAGTGTGTTCGTGTCCGTTTCCTTTTACGGAAGGAAATTTCAAGTACCTTTTTGGGTTTCCCAGTGTGTTGCCATCAAGATGTTCTTGTACTTTGGTATTTTTAAAGTAGCAGGTTACCGTGCCCCACCTCTTCACATCTGACATTTTTTCCTTGGATTTTTACAATGTGTTTTCACCATTGGTAATTACATTAATGGAAAAGCTTAGCTGCATCAGCTTCGGCTTTTCACAGCTCTCCTCTCCAGCTGGATAGCAATTTTGGCTCAGCCCGTGTTAGCAACGCATAGCCCTTCAGCTGAAGCTGCTAGCGAGGGAGCCGTTCCTTCTGCTTCACCGTAGGCAAGGGACTACGAAAGCTGTCCTGGAAAAGGGATTTTGTGTCATTTGTGGAGCTGGTCGACTGCACAAGGTGAAGACGTCTAGTTTCGGGGGAACCATGCCATGGCGCGTTGGTGGCGTACGAAGTCGTTCCTCGGTAGATCCCAAGCCCCGCTCCTTTCACCAGCAAGAGGTAGGCAGAGTCATTTGTTGACTGGTGTTCTGCTTTTAGCAAGGCACGCCTCCCCGCTCCACGTAATCCCGCATCAAACGGAGCCGCCTTCTGTCTTGATGTCTTGCTGTTCCGTCTGGACAGTGTAGTAGGCTTTGCAGACTTGCAGAGGCTTAAGGCAGATCAAGCGATGATTAGAGTGTAATTGTTGTTGACAGTAGAGAGCGAGCTGCTCGGCGAAGATAGCGGATGAGCACCGGCCACGCCATGCTCCTGTTGCATGTTCACTGTGGCCACAACAGGTTCCACGGGTGGAGAAACAAATTCCTTTCACGGCGTTTCAAACTAAGCAACTGTAGATAAACACATCTGTCCCTTCATCCAAGTGATACGAACAACCAACGTAGTAGTCGGGTGTCCGACAAAACAGAAGACGGAAGAGCCGCTTTGATGAGAGAAAACTATACCTAAGGAAAAATGGTGAAGAAAGCCTATTCCAAGATGAATTTTGTGAAGCTTCCGTGATTAAGAAACTCTTCTTTTGCTGATTTTTGCTTTTCCTCTTTCCTATGCCACCTGTGGTTTATGTACTTAGAAATACAGTTTCCTTTTTTTATTTCCCGGTAGGAGATTTTGCTCTCGTTGCTGGCTTCTGTCACTCCCGAGGTGAGAGCTCCCGCTGCCAGCGCGTACCTTCAGACCAGCGGGACCTCTGAGGCAGCCGCGGTCGTCAGTCCTGGCACGGCTGCCCCTGCTCTTCTCGTGGATGTGTTCTCAGGTTAGCTTAGAAAGTTTGCAAGGAAGTTCAGCGTTTCAGAGCCGAAATAAAACAGAATAAATGTCCTTTTGACTAACACAGGTAGCATCAGACACTAAATATTCAGGTGTCACTGGTTCAGGAAGATTGCAGTCCATCCAGAAAGTCCTCTCGCGTCCCCTGGTGCGTCGAGGCTGAGGAGGGAAGTTGTAAGCTGCCTGTATGGACTGTGAACACCCTTGACAACGGCGTTCCCTACAACAAATGAACTAACAAAGCTAAAGACTGAGAAACGCTCATTTGAATGGATCTGAGGAACTCTTAGGTGGTAGCTGAAAACCTGGATGCAAAGACGTCTCCAAACAAAGGATGACCAGCAAGGAAGATATCGGCTGATTGCTGATGGTGTCCAATGCCGCATCTTAGAAACTAATTTACCTTTTCTGTTGCAGAAGAAGAGCAGGTGGTGAACTGGGGGTTAGCGGAACCTTTCTTCTCTAAGGAGAAATGTGTTTTAGGAGGGTCCTTGGTGGCACACTCCTGTCCAAGGATGGGAAAGCATCTCCGTTACAGCAACTTCCCTGAGCACTGACAAGTCGTAATAGTGCTCTGCTACTGCAAATACTTGTTTGAAGAATTTAGGCCCTGGAACTCTTCTGGAGCCTTTAGGCATCTCAGGGAAGCTGCCCAGAAATGCAGACACCTCAAGCCATCCCGCATTTCTTCTTCCAGCAAGTTCCAAGGTAGCAAATAAATTACGGATGCAGCCTATGTTTTCAAAATGTGGTGGACTTGAAAGGTACCCCCTTCTGACTCGCCCTGCCCTTTCAGAATGCATTCTTCAAATGATGAATCCAAGGCTCTTCAAGTGTGCTCCTTGGGGAATAAATATGATTTTCAGATGGATTTAGCGATACCTGAAGGCCTGAGTACTTTTAGGGTTGTTAATGCAGAGCTCTTTGGCGTTCCTGGGAGAGCGTCTGACTCTGGAGTCACGCGCCGTGCCCTCTTCCCGGCTGGAAACGCGGGAGGTGAGGGGCTGGCCCCTCGGAGCGCTAAAGCTGGGAGAGCCCTCGCGTGCCCCAGCGCGGCCAGCTCCCGCAGAGCGGGTGTCCGGGCGTGCAGGTCAGCCCTGCACTGCTCTGCAAAGCCTCGCTGACCTTCTTACCTGCGAACGGAACAGCGGAGCCTCCGAAGGTGCTTTTTCCGTTCTTCTAGACATTGATACAGCTGATGATTTTGCAAAATGCGACTTTTTTTCCTTGTTATTTTTCCTCTTTTGTTACTGTTGTGTTTAAAGGGCTGACTTTGTGACTGTGGCGTTATGTGTAACTGCACAGTTGAGGGCCGGGACTTGTTTGGACTGGACGGGTAGTACGTGAAGCCACGCTGTTTGTCTGCAGTTCTGACCTGAGCTGTCGTGCTAATACACTGCTATTTCGTTGAGCTGAGGGGTGTGGAGAGTAAAAAAGGGATGGGTTCGCTTGTTTAGGTCTATCTACTCTGTGACCCGCAAGCTTCTGCTGCGCGTCCGGTGTTTGTACGTAACCACCAGCACAAGGCATCAGCCAGACCCGGACGCTCAGGTCGTCTTCATGTAGGCAAATAAATTACGGCCCTTCCCTGGCAGAATGTTCTCGTGGTATTGAAGTACAAAAACTTCAGTTTAGTACTGACCGGGGGTCTAGATTTATTTATCACTTATCGGTTTATTAGCGGTATCCCAATTCATGGTAAAAAGCCTCAGATGGTGCAAAGATCGTTTCTCCGTGCGGCCCCCTCATGCCCATCTCCACTTTGAACTCTTGTTCTCGAGTCGTGCCAGCCTCCAGCTCTGCCGGCAGCCTGCCGAGGCCGGGCTTTAGCAGCAAAGTACGCTGAGAAAACGGGAGCGCCTCTCTCGGTATTGACTAATTGTTTAACAAATGCGAGTACAACCGCTGTGCGGGACTTGCCGTGCGTGGCGGTGGGCTCTGGCTGGCCTGGGGTCTGCACGAGGCTTCTGCAGTTTGGTCCTTGCTGGGCTTGGGTCCGCTCGCTGTTACCGATGCAGGTTGTTAAGCAGCGTCTTTCTAACTCTTCTTTCTTACGGGATGTTAGAGGCAGCGTTATACCGTGATCGCTTGGTTTTGTTGGCTTTGATTCTCGGTACAGCATCGCTCCTTAGGGCAGTACTGCACAAAGGGGGGCTGCAGCTCACCGAGGTACACGCTGCTGATCAGACTGCGGCTAACTTGGCCGTCAGGGCTAGCGAAGCCAGGCCGTCGTCACCTGTCCGCGCGCAACGCCGTGTTGCAGCTAAACCCCAGCTAAAAATAAGGACAAGAGCAGATGAGCCAGGGCAAGGCCGGGCAAGTCCCGAGGCCCGTGTTAAGCTGGCGCAGAGCTGTGATCTGGTATTAGCGGTGCGAGGCAAGGTGGCCGTGGGGCTGTCCCGGCAGCGGGCTGTGAACGGCGACTCCGGATTACCTCTCCGCTTTGCTACAGCAGCGGATGTGTGGAGCATCCTTCCCGTGCTCTCGAGCTGCTGGCTGCCAAAGCAGAAGCCAGTAGTCCTCGAGCAAAGCGCGGCAGCGTGTTCAAAGCGAGGTCAGTTTGATGCCGAGACTTACTCGTCGTCCCTCTGACGGTCAGCCGCGGAGCCGGGGCTATGCGAGGTGAGCGGCGGCTGAAGTCCCGCTGCGCCTGTGGCACTTGGAGCGCGCCCGTCCGGGAGCCCGGCGAGTGCCTTGTCGGAGCCTTTCCGTGTTTCTTGGGGCAGAGCGGTGACAGCTGGTTTTACTTCAAGCTGTAAAACATGTCGAAGGAGGTTCCAGCACGCGTAAATGCCAAACCAGTTTATATCATGTCAGGACTACGGAAGGAAGGTCTTTAGAGAAATGATCTCTTTACAGAAATGATCTCATCGGCATTCTTTGGTGTAGATCTGGCACGTGCCGTGAGCTTCGTTCTTTTCTAAAAACAACTGCTGCCTCTTAAAGCTGGCATGCCTCCGACGTCTGCCTCCTGCTCGCCTTACCGTAACCAGGCTCGCTCTGGAAGTTAAAGGCTGTAGACGTGTTCCGTCACTTGGATCTCCAGTCATGTACAACAGTGCCGTGCCTGTAGCACCCCGAGCCCCGGTGCGTTTTCCGGCTGCTTCTTACCTTGGTGCGACTGTATGTGAGAGAGCCTCACGGCGACATTTCCACCTCCAGCAACGTTGCTCACTTCCTTCTAAGACCTGGGGCACGGCAAGTTCTGACACAATCTAACAGTGCTTTCGCGGTGAATCGACTGCACGCGGCGCTGTCGCAGTGGGCACCGTCAGCGTGTCAGGTGTGAGCTTGCACCAGCGAGCTCGTGTGCTCCGTAGCGAGAACTCGAACGGGCCCAAGTTCCTCTGGTGCTCTTCGTATTCCCAGTTTTCTGGTCGTGGGATGGAAGAAGAGCAGTTAATAGTTGGCCTAAATTCAGACATATTTAATTATAGTTTCCTTAATCGTGTTTAAGTTGGGGCTTTGTTTTGTGTGTGTGTGCTGCCTGGTGAGGATAACCTACAGTTCTAGAAAACCCTCAGGCCAGGTGGGGACGTGATGACGAGAAAATTATGGGGTAAAATCCTAGCCATTTCCATTGGAAAAGTTCATCCCAGGTTGGCTCTAAACACCTTCAATATATACAGAATTACGCCTTTGGTGGTTCTACGTGGCTTCCCAAGCGTGCCGCTGACATCGGTCCGTCATGTAAAGGAGTGCTGGGAGCCGCGTACGCTGGCGATGCGCGGAGGGGAAGACTCCTTCCCGTTACGGCAGAGCAAAGCTGCCTCCGCAGAGCCAGCGAGGAATACAGTGCAGGAAACCTTTGTCCTTCCCAGAACTATTCTGCAGCTGGAATTGCTAAGGTACCTGAGTAAGAGGATGTTTGTGTTTGTGGCCCATTGCGTTGATGCATTTAATGAATAATCCTGCAACCCGGAGATTCAGGCCTTCCTTTAATCCCTGTTTGTTTGTACTTCTCCTGGTCGCTGTCGCTCTCAGGGTCCTGCTGAAGAGAATAGAAACACAGCTAACGCTCTGAGCTGTAATTCGCTTAATCATCTCAGGAGGGTGAAAGATATCCAGGCTGCGTATGAAGGCACAAGAATTGTTTTTCTCTCTCTTTTCTGAATTCCTCCGTGTGCTTAAGGGTCTGAACCTCTCGCTGCTATTTTCATGTCACAGAATTTTGCATCAGAGCAGAGTCCGCGGTACGTTGCAGGTGCCGGCAGCGCAGCTGTGGGCTGGGAGGTCCCTCTTCCGCTGCGCTGCTGTTTCTGCCTCCCGGGCTGCCCGGCTCTCCCTTTGCTGCCTTACCCCTAAAACCGTGCACAAACCCCAGCGCACCTTCAGGTGATGGAAGCACGTCCTTCTCCTGAAAATTCTGTGTGTTTGCTGCTGTTAGAGGGTAGCGTTGGGTAGGTGAGGGTTAGAGCACGTAACGCCTTTCCGGAGCAGCCCTGGGAGGAGCAGCGTGTTCTGACGGCTCCGGGTCCGGGCTGCACGGCGAGCTGGGGCTGCACCGGAGAGAAACCTTATCCACAGCGCTTCATGGCGATGAGAACCCGGCGGACAAAAATGGGAACAAACGCAGGACTGCTGCCTCAAACGCTATTCCCAGTGTCGTTTGCTTCAGCGGGAGCCGTATGGTTTTCCTTGGGCTTTTAATTCACTCTTGAATTCAATGTGATTTCAGTTAAAAAGTAGCCTGGAAGAATTACACGTCTAAAGGTTCAGGACTGTAGGTACCGTGGGGCCGGAGTTCTCACATGGGAGGCACGGCTTCTAAACTGGTTTTCTCTGCCTGGTTGCGCCAGTGAAAGAAATGGGGCGTTGTGAACCCAGGGTTCTGGGTTTTGGGTGAATCTGCTCATTTTTACCTGCAGGTCTTGAGGTTTATCACAGTGCAGACAGCATCCCTGTGGAAAGTTTCACGTAGAGCGTTTCAAACCATTGATATGTTTCAATAGAAAAGGTTTGCATCTTGGTGGCCCCAGTTTTCTTCGCTGTCTGCTCGCTACCGTACATCTCAGTGCCTCTGTCACTCACGCTCATGAAGAAAAAGCCCCGTGCTCTTCGAAGACTTGTCAACACCCGTCCCCTTCCCACCCGCGTTCGACGTGGGGTGCTGAGAGCCGCTCCGGGAGGTAGGGAACGCTTGCAATCTCACCCGTCTTCCTTCCTACCGTGAGCGTCCTAGCCGTCCCTAACACGTGATGTTCATTGCAGCAGGACTTTGACACAGCGAGCTCTAAACGCCCAGCTCCCAAGCCGTAGGAGATGCGTTGGAAAGCCTGCCCGGAGGGTGCGGGTCGGAGCTGGCTGGCTCTGGGACCAGCTCCCCGGCGCTTTTCTTGGGGAGCAGACGGAGCGGCATCGCTGGCAGTCACACCCAGGTCACTTCTGGGAGCTTCGGTCTCTGCTACGCCTTTCAGCCTTTTGCCAACAAAGTTCTGGTAGCCTGCAGAGAAGAGGAGGAATGCCTCGTGGGTTGTTCTGGGGTTTTTGGTTTGGTTTTTGTTAATGCTCGAGCGATTGTTCTGTCTGCCTGGAGGGAAGTGTTAAATCCGATTCTGTCCTCTGTGTAACTGCACTATGTTTCTGCAGAAGAAGAACTGGCTTGCTCTGCGTTATCAAAACTTCATAGAGAATATTTATTTATTGTGAAATATCCCAGAGAGACACCGCGTAGGGTGCCACTGGCTTCTGGAAGCACTTAACAGATAGAGCCCTTAACGCAGAGTGAAGCATACGGTGCAACCACGGATTTTTGTGGCTGAGTTGCTTGGTTAGGGTTGCTACAGACACAAACTCTTCCTTCTGCTCGGCCCCCCAAGACAAACAAGCAGAAGCTTTGGCAGCAGTCAAGGGAGGAGCAACATCAACCTCTGTCCGCATTCCATCGGCGGCACTAACGGCGGTAAGGAGCGGACGCTGGGGGCCAGGACCGCGCGCCCCGGTGTAGGTGTTTGGCGTGGGAAGGGGGCAGTCGGGGCAGCGGCGCGTGAGTGAGGGACGGATTCTTCTGACGCCACAGAGACCGTTGTGGTACTGTTAGAAAGGCGTTCTGATGCTTCTGGAGCAAAAGGCAATTTCATGCAATTCTTCGAGAAAAGATAAGGGAGAATGATTTACTCCACAGGATTTTTCTTTTCTTTTTTTTTTTTTTTGGAGGACCTAATAAATCAAAGCCCACAAGTTTCAGCACATCCCAGAACCTAATGAGAACATCCTGTCACAATATTTTCCACTCGACGACCTGGGTGGTTTCTTTTGCAAGCACTGATCCCTTGTAATTAGACAGTACCAGGAGTGCCACAAAATATTTGCATGTAACCAGTTCCCAGGGAAATAAGTTAGAAGTCTGCTGGGGCTGTTTGGAGTCAGCGTTTGACCTACATGATTCTTCTTTTTTTTCCTTCCCTGGCTTTTCCAAAGGCACACTTCAAAATAAGCCTTCGTAGGCAAAAAATCAGGGGTTCCACAGATTTATCAAAGTGCATATATTGTCCTTTGGTCTAATTAAGCAACCTGCTACGTTTCTCATGCTAATTCTTTGTCAACGGCTCCTCAGAAGCCAACAGGGATTCTTGGGTTCCTGCCGAAGTGCGTGGGAGCCAGCTGCCAGAACATCTGGCCATCCGCTCCTGGTAGCTGCTTCTTGCACAGCTAAAGGGGCAGATCTTTAGAAGGCAGCGACCTCTTAAATTGTTCTTTAAAGGTAGTTAGTAAAGAACAAACGAAACAGCACAGCGTGCTGCGGAACTGTTAAAAATCCATTGTGATACTTGAAACTCTTCTAAATCTGCCCGAGTTCGTGGGTCTGTGCAAATGGCAGGTGAGCTTTTATATAAAGGCGGTTGCTGAGGACCTTCGACAGTCTGGTCCGCACTGAGCACGGATTAAATCCGGCTAACATCTCTGTCTTTGGCTTTAACAGGCTCGAAGCTGCAGAATAACTTTCTCATGACAGCTTTTCTGTGTCTTGAGGACAGTCGTGTTTGACTGCTGTACAGACCCCTGGGAAGAGCGAGACAGGTAACCCGTGAGTATTTGGTCACAGCGTTACACACGGGGGCTACAGAGAAGACACCTCAGAGACGTTCAACAAGAGAACAAGAGGCAGCAGTCACAACTCCGAATGGGGAATTCCAGTAGATAGAAGGAAAAAAATGGTTCACTGGGAAGGTGCTTCCCTGGACTGGGGGCCAGAGGGGTCCTGAAAAGGGGAATTCCTTGGGGTACCTTCCCTGTTTGCTTCCCGTAGTTGCTTCACTTTGGAGATCTCGTGCTTTGCGAAACGAGCACGGCTGCCTTCCGGGGTTGGAAACGTTATCTTCGGGGTCTCATAGAGCCACCGGTGTCATCAGCTGCCTCTCCCGAGCGAGCCATCCTTTTGTCCGCACCTTTCTCGCGCTTGATTGCAAGAGGAGCTTACAGCTCGTTTTTCATGTGCGGTCATTTGTCTTGTCGCTGTCCTGGGTGCGGATGCACAGCAGTTCAACAAGATAAAGAGACTAAGCTCTGTAGCGTTAGGACTGGGAAAAAGGGCGGAGAAAACCCGAGTGAGAACGCCTGTCTGCTCCCTGCTGACACCGCGTTTGAGAGCTGAAGAAATTACGGAGCTTCAAGGGAGAAAGCAGTCGTGGAAACTCGTGTCCATCCAGCGGTTAACAGGAAGAAAAATGTCCAACGGCTGCTTAGTGCTACTTCAGAAGCGACGTTGTGAGTTGGCCTAGTTTTGTTTCTTTGCAAATCACAGAGCGGCTTTTTTAGTTGCTGCAGAACACCGCTGTCCTTGGGGACATTTTGTACATTGACGCACTCGTTACAAAGGGATATACAGTGGTCTCAATTCGTTCCAAACTGATTTTTCATTATTTTAATTTTGAATTAGTGACGTTGTGGAGCCTCCCTAGACACTGTTGCCAGCTGTATTTTCAGGAAAAGGCTAAATTAGGCGATCGCATGCTCGCTTCTCCTAAACGTGTCAGTGGGTCATAATCTTTTGCCAGAAAGAAACTCCCGCTTACGGCCGACTCGGCGACATCATCCTGCTCCTAGAGCCTGGACGCCTGGCCTGCCCGATCAGCCCGCGCATCCCGGCCTCGCAGGTTCCACCGGCGCGCCCTGACGTCCGGCTGTCCTTCTCCAGCACCGCCGCCGGGTCCTCACCGGGCTCCCAAGAACCTTGCCTGCGTGACCGAACCCTCGATCTCTCCCTTCTGCCCTCGCTCAGGCTTCCTTTCTCTCCACGGATGTGATCTGCGTTGATCCGTTTTCATGCTTGTACTTAGGATCCTTCCCGAAACACAATTCCTTCTCCGTTTGTTCTCTCTCTGCGGAGACAGTACGACACACCTCCTGTTGAGAGCAGCGCTGTTAATAGCAGGCACTAAACCTGTGCCTAAACGACGCGGGTCGCCGTGAGTCGGGACAGCCCTGCCCACGGACTCTGCTGCTCTCCAGCTCTGCAGACGCAGGAGGAAGGGGAGCCAGGCCGCTCGCCGGACAGCGTTTTCTTTTTGCGCACTAATACATTCGGACCGCCTGTCCGCTAGCTCAGACATCTGTTGAGATGAGGGAAGTGCCTCCAAAGGAGACACGGGAAAAGGCATAAATCTTACGGCCGCAAGCGCAGCAGCAGCTGCTGCATCGATTCAGCAGGATTAGGTGAACGCAGATCTCTTGTCTGTGAGTCTGGTGTCCTGGCGAGGCGTCACCTCGGTCCTCGGCGCGTGGCGTGACGCTGAGTGAATGAGGACCTTGACGTGGGCAGCTTTGTGGTTACACTGCGTTCATCTCCGCCTTGTGCTTACAGCCGTAAATCTCCGAGCCTGCGTTTTCTCCTTTTTGCTGAGCTTCCTTGGGCAGAGGGGAAGCAGGCCGGGACTAAGCAGGCACCGCTGAATGTGAAGATGGCCCCGCTCGCTGCTGCAGAGCAGCTCCTGCCTCCCCTCACTCGCTGCGGCTGGCTGGGCTCTCCAGGGGTCTCCAAGGGTCTCCAGTGCCGGCTCAAAAGGAGCAAAGTGTCGATACGGCACGCTCAGCTCAGTTACACCGGGTGAAATGCCTCCGCTGCAACGTCCAGATACACCCTGTTGTTCCTTAGGCAAGTGAGCGCATCTGAGGAACACGAATACGTAGGTATAGACGCGTAAGGAATGCCGCTGATAGCAACGGCGTGGTGTCACCGAGTTCAGCCCACGTATTTCACAATGTAAAATAAGATCGCAAGAATCTTCCATGTGAGAAACGCTTAGGTTCTCTTGAGCTGTACAGACGTTTGACTGATGACAGCATTCGTGAAAGTAGACTTGGGCGGATCACAGCTTGCTTTAATAGTGGGGAAAGAAATGCCATTTCATTCTTTTAACGTCACTCTCTAGGAAAGGTGCGTGCTGTAACCCAGCATATCTTCTTCTTTTTCTGTTTTTTAATACAGGAAAGCATTTAGGAGGGGTACGGTTACGCCCGATTTTTGACGGAGGTGTTTATAAGTTCCGTGTTTCTGAAGAAGGCTTTAGAAGGCAGGCAGGCTTTATTGGTCTGCACAGGGGTTACAGCTTTCAGAATCCGCCCGCCTGGCTTCGCAGGGAGGCTCTGTAGATATATTTGTGCTTGACAGAAGCCTACGGTCCGATTCCAGCAGCGTGGTTCCCAGTCTCTAGAGGTGGCCCAAGGCGAGGCTAGCAGCCGCGCTTTTCAACCCAACGCGATGACAGAGCCTGCGGGGGAGATTGCCTTCTGGCGCGTCTCTGTTCCGTTTCCACTACTCCATGTGCTACAGGCACAAAACTCCTCCTGCCTTTTCTCGGCAGAGGAACCCCAGTTGGACCGGGGGAGGATGTCATCCTTTGCTCTCCTCGTTTTTGCTGGATGATCCACGGTAGACGGGCTCTGATGTGTGCTGTGAAAAAAAAGAAGAAAAAAACCTACACGCCTGCACGTGTGCATACATACAATGCTGTATGTTTTGTCTTCCTACCCACGTGTTTGCATAACCATTTCACTTGGTGAGAGAGCACGGCCTGACCTTTTTCTGACAGGTAAGATCGGGATGTAAAAGATGCAGGTGACTAGCAAAATAAAAAAGGAAGAGATAACGAACCAGCTAATTCCAGAATGAGATTAGGAAGGATTAGTCTGTCTAGCGCAAAGCCGCAAACAAACAGCCCGGTTCCCTCTGTGCGTAACAGGGAATATTGCCATTCAGCGACGGCCGCCTCTGCTGCGTTAGCCAAGGCACTCAAAGCTGCCGGGTAGGCTTTGTAGATCAACGCGCAAAGAACCTTTCTCTTCGAATGAGTAACTGAAATAATTCACTTCGGTAAGCGTTGCTGTGATCTCTCCCCGCTCATAAGAAGGGGGTCATTTCCCCAACTTTTGCTTGTGTCGGAGTGACTTGCTCCATGCTCTAGAGGAGAGTTTTAGAAGAAGGATTGATGTCCCCATGACCTGGTGACAGCAGCTCCAAGACGCAGGTCAGGGGTGTCCAGAGGCACTCCTGTGGCATGCAGCTCCCAAATCGGCAGGACTGGGTTTACGCACCGGCAGATGATGTGCTCCCTGCAGTGCAGGTGCTCCGTAGAGCGACGCCAGCTTCAAGCGCCTCAGGTGTTCCCAAGCCCTGGATTAACGTGCCAAGCTGACGATGCGTTTTTCTTTGAATGCCGCTTCTCTTTCTCGTCCACGACGTGCAAAGCCTGTGGTCGTGCAGAGGGGAAGTCACAGCACGTGCGTCTCCTAGCCGTTGCCTGATGACCCCGTAGCCGTGTTGGGTGTCCCGAGTGCCAGCAGCACGTGGCACTGCCGACGGGCAGCACCCGTTTCCCAGCGCCGGGGTGTCTGTCTGTCCCTGAAAGGCAGCAGGCGTGTGCGGGTGCGTACCAGGGCAGCACTGGGCTTTGCGTGCCTTCTGTTTTGGGCAGGAGGGAGGGTCGAAAGGAAAAGGATCGTCACGTTGGCTATTTATTGCGGTACAGGAGGTCTGTGAAGGTCTTGCTGAGCCCAGCCGGCGGCCTTACTTCTGCGTTAACAAAGATTTTGTGCAAGAGGCGTTCAGACCGGACTCTGCCCTTCTGCTGTGAGTACCCGTAAGTACCTGCTGAGTGAATTGGACGGAGGAGGCTGACGTCTCCCCTGGCTGTAGCCATCACACCGCAGCACAGAGCTCTCCACTCAGGTTTTTCCATAATGCCTGATGCTGCCGCAGCATCCCTGAGTTTTTGAAAGAACTCTGAATTGTAGGGGTTGTGGCATTCTGAAAAGCTCGCCCTTCCAAAGCTGGGAAGCTCTCAGCACCGAAAGGTGATAAAAGACAGTTTGCACTGCAGCTTCACGGTAAACGTAGGGCTTGGCTTTCTAATTAGTCTCATTTGGAGCAATGTGCTGCATAGACCAGAGGCAAACTCGGACAGCCTTCTGGAGAGCCGAGTAGGTAAAGCACCTAATGTGTTCGTCTCTGCGTCTGCTTGCCTGGGAGGTTCTGGATTACGCACGTGTATTTTGTATTTGTAAGAATAATAATGCCATCTCCTGAACAGAACGCAGCTGAGGACGCTTTCTGTGCTGCTCAGAAGGGCTACGTGCTGACCCCCTTCCCTGTGCCTCGCCTGAACCCGGTGAGCACTGAACACACTCTAGAATTACCCCAAATCAATGACGATCCATTGTGATAAATAACTTGAGGCTGATTGAGGTATTTGGAACAGACTTGGACACTATGAAGAGGTTTGTTGACTCTCTGAGCTCTTCTGAAATTTCCAGTAGTGCCCTGGTGCTCAGCTGAACGACGAGCAGCAGCCCAAAGGAGGAGATTGAAGGGCTGGGCTACGGGAACGTGGGCATCTCCTCACTTTGCACTGCTGCTCCCACGCGTCACCCTCCCCTTCTGCTGGTGCCTGGCAGCGGGCGCAGATCGCAGCCTTTGCAAACGGAGCTACGGTTAGTACGTGTAACCGGGCTCTGATTCCCATTGTTAGACGCCTAAGTGCTGGATTATAGAAAAAAGACAAACAAGAGAATAGAAAAACTGCTCGTATTGCCCTGTAATTTTTGGACAGTGAGTGTGTTTAGGGAGAGGACCCCCCAGCTTCACCTCCCAGCAAGGTATGGGGAAAGGCAACACACAGAGTGAGGCTCGTTAGGTAATTACGAGCTGATAAGTAGCTCAAATCAGCCTTAAAGTCGACAGCTGTTTTCCGATGTTAGCCTTTAGGGAGTGCCGAGAAGAGCAAGCACACAAAGACCAGCAGCACCAGGATCGCCGTACTGGGATGCGCTGGAGCGGGTACTGGGATACGCTGGAGCCAGGCTGAGCCAAGTGTTGGGCTTCCACCCCGGAGCCCGGCCGGGGCAGGTTTGGGCTTTCTGCGAAAGGAGCAGGCAAGTTGCGTTTCAGGAGGTGGGAGGCTCAATGCTTGAAAAGGTTTCCAGTGCTACTTTTTCTGGTTTTATTTTCAAATCTTGGCTGAGAATGGTCATTACTTTTCTTCCTAGAGTGAGGTTATTTTTTCTTGCTTTGCTGAGATTGCGCACTTGAAAAATATTCCGTGGGTGCGTGCATGGAAAATAGTGGCACACTGAGAATAGGCTCTGTGTGCAGAAAGTGGGTATGTTTTGGAGAGGGGTGGGGAAAAAAAGGAATCCTTTCTGACTCGCTCTGCCGGCTCACGTGCGCACAAAAAAGGGCTTCTCCTCTTCGTTTGAGCCTCAAACCCACCTGTTTAAGAAGGGAAGTGGCGGCCAAGCCAGAGGTGCTGGGCAGCGCAGGTAGTCGGTTCTCTCCGAAGCCATCTCAAGGTATCGCGCTCGCGCCGCGGGCGTAGCGATCCGATGATGTTACGGGTATATTTCCGTTGGACGCCGCGCTCGGCAGCTTTGCCAGCTGCAGCAATTTTTAGAACTGGAGCTTGTCTATGAATTTCCCACTTGTGTGCTATCACAGGGTTCGCATTCTTGAGAGCAAGAGGACTTGCGGCTGAATTGTAAAGCTGTTTGCAGACCCGGTCTCTCGCCCGCAGTGGCGGGCTAAGCTTCCGCAAACAACTGGGGACGAGCTCGCCGTTTGATGTGGGGTTCGGGGAGTTATTTATGTGTTGCTGTGAACCGCTGCGATACTTAGGAGGGAGAGGCTTCCCGGCTAGTTCAGCCAGCAGTTGACTCTGCCCAAGCTGAATTACAGCGTGGCCATCCGGCGCGTTTTGCAGCCTTGGCCCCGGTCCTGCTGTCCTTCCGCAAGCAAAACTTACCTCCAGTTTACTGGGAGTCTTGCCTGAGAACACGCGAAGGGCCGGTTCGCATACTTGCAGCCTTGGCTCTCGCCAGCTCCAGCGTAGAGAAAACGGGCTCCAAAGCTGCGCCGTGGCTTGGGGAAATGCCCCGTGACGGCGCGAGTCAACGTGAGCGGCAGGCAGGACCGTCCTCTCCTTCCTGGCCACGGGGCGCTGGGTGCTTTTGCTGGGTTCCTGGAGCGGGGAGATCCCGGTGTGCCTGAGGGCTCTGTCCTCTCTTGCCCCAAAATGGGGGACTGGGGATGCTCCCCGGCTCTGTCGCGGAGCCGTGCGCTCCAGAGCGGCCCAGGGCCGCAGTACGCAGCGGGCGATGCTTCGCACCGTGAGATGTTCCGAGCGGCCTCCCCACTGCTCTTCGTTGCTTAGCACCTGTCCGTGGGCTGGCTCAGATTCGGGAAGAGCTAAGTAGCCTACAGCTATGACTTTATTTTTCTGTCAAAAATCCGTGATGATGTTTTGCTTTACGGTCCTAAATGGAAGAAATAGCTTTTGGGTGGCTTCAGATGCAGGCTGGTAATCAATTCAGAACGGTTCATCTGAACTCTGCCCCCGCCCCTGGTCTTCAAGGGACCCTTCTAAAATTCAGCGATACTCAGGGATATTCACAGGATAGGATACTCCAACGCCTGGTTTTTCAACAAAGAATCACAAAACCAGTAAGTCGGTCAGAAATTGTAGCTCAGCTGTTCCAGCGATGGGCTACGAGGGGGAAACACCCAGCGCCGCTGTCTGACGTCTCTGCGGCACGGATTGGGGCTGACCGCGGCACTGCTGAGCGCTGAGGCCACGACACAAGCGTCGCCCCGCATCCCCAGGGAACGCCGTGGCGCTCCAGAACACGTGCCTTTTTTGCAGAAAAAAGGAGTGGGGGGAAGTTCTGGGTTAGTGAGGGAAGCGTTTGGCCCCAATCTCCTTCGGGCTGAACGCTCTGCTTGGAAGAACCACCGTGCCATAAGTTATCGAACCACACAGTTGAATGGATTTTTTCCACGGGGTAGCCAGTGATTCCCCCCGCCCCTGCACCACGAGAATCGTCTCTTCAGAGCTCCTGGCTTATCTTAGCCAAAGAAGCGGTGAGGGCGTTGCGCGGGAGGACGTTTCTGAAACGAACCGGAGTAGGTGCTTATGTCTTACTGTTTGTTGTAGAGCCTCTCCTCGGCGGCCTCGGAGACCTGGGTTCCCTGTTCGGCCGCGTAGAGCAGCAACTGAACGAAACCCTGAGGCGACGCAGGCACGCGGGAGACGACGACTACAACATCGAGGTGCTGCTCGGGGTGGACGACTCCGTCGTCCGATTCCACGGCAAAGAACACGTTCAGAACTACCTCCTCACCCTCATGAACATCGTGAGTATCTTCCATCGTGCTCGCGCCGCTTGTTTTGGAATGCGACAGGCTTTTGTAAACTCCTACAGGAGTAACCAGGAGAGCGTGCTTGGTGCAGGTACAAATCTGCTGGTGGATGTGGTTCTCTCTTGTCAAGGTGTTCCTTCAATTGATCTTTTTTGCAGTAGTTTTCTAGGGCACATTCTAGGGGAATTCCAAGAGTTTGGAAATAGTTGAAAAACAGTGGGGAAAAACACAAACTGGGTACATTTCTAATAATCCCTAACCTCTCCCGCAACACAGTTCTGAAGGAAAACTTGGTTAAAGGCTAAACGTGCAAAGCGAGAAGGTGTACTAAACACCTAACGGCTCTCTGAAAGGAAGCAAACCTTCCGGTAACGTCTGTTCCTCAAATGCTGCGGCAATCTCCCTGTTTATATAGAAACCGCAAAGGAGCAGACGCTCCTACAACGCCTTTATCATAGCGTGTCCCAGGGGGTTAGCAGGTATTTTTTGTCTGCGTATGCCTTTCTGGCTGTAAAAGCAAGGGCAAGACGCTCTATTTAAAGATACGGCGTTGAACTACCCTGTCAGGTTCTAGGAGGTGCACGTTCCAGAAGAGCACAGGTCACCCTGTATGTGTTAAGCAGCACTGAATGCTACATTTGCTCCAGCTTAAATCTTTCCTGGTTTTCATGTCTTAGAAAAAACCTTTAAAAAAATATACGAAATGAATGCAAAGGAGCTGTATGACCCCTTGCTCCGAGTGGCCTTTCCTTAATGCACGTAGGCGTCAGACCCGTATGGGTGCGTCTTAGAAGCTGTGGGGATCATAAGGTTTTCCAGGAAAGAAAAACAATATCCTAAGGACAGATTGTAAGAGAATCCATTTACAATTAATAATGATTTGATGAGTGTAGAAACGATTCTTGTATTTTTGACACTCACCTTTTTATTCCTGGCATAATTTAAAAATGATCCCTTAGGTTTACAAACCATCTTTGTAACGTTTCTTTATTGCGCACCACATCAGCTGCCGTTATTCCCGACGGAGAGGATTCAGTCCTTTTAGCAGAACAGCTGCTCCCCCTCGTCCCCAGGCCCCGCTCAGCACGCAGCGCTCCCCGTGAGGAGGGACAGCCGACGTGAACAGCACGTACGGTGAATGTGACCTTCGGTCCTTGTTTTACGCTTAGTTTATGTGCGTGTGCTGATCGTTTTGTCTTATATCCCTATCAGTGATGCCATGCAGGGGTAGGAAGGCAGGTAGCAAGGCTCAACGTTGTACAAGACTTCTCGGGACAAATAGAATTTGAGAGGGGGAAGAAAAAAATCTCCCTATGAATTTAAACCAACTGATACCTTTCTCGGCATAACTCTGTGTAGAATTATAACAACTCTGTATGGAATTATACTGTGCTATAAATCTAGAATAAGAAACTCCAGGCATACATACGCATTGTAACTGAAAAACAGAATTTAGTCTGTTAGGTTTACAACCCGCAGCTTTGTTCGGTCCCCGCCTTTCCTACCGTTTCTGCAGCTGGGAGCTGGTCTGTTTGCGGTGGCTGTGGTGTTGGAGCGTGCCGGCGGAGCCGCTTTCGGCAGCGGATGCTGGAGAGCCGTGCTTTGATGGAGAGGGGCTGTTAGCAATGTCTGTGCCTGCCCAAGGCATTTACTCGTACCGTCCTCCCCCTCTGGCACGCACTCAGAAAGCGTTTGGCTGCGGGGTGGAACAAGCCGCGGAACCTGGGCTGCGCGTGGATCGCGGCCGACAGCGGGACTGCGACGGCCACGAACGCGCCTGGTAGCTGGGCGTCTTGGCTGTTCGGAGAAGCGTCTTTTGTAGGCTTGAGGGAATCAGAAAGCACGTGAGCTGCTCAGAGCCGGCTCGCTGGGAACCAAGCGCTGCGCGGCTTTGCCGTGCCATTGGGAGCTTCAGCCTCGCCTAAAGAAAGGCCCCAGGTGTTTCCCTCTGCTTAACATTTGTACGTACTCTTGGCTTAGACTCAGCCTCGGCGCTGCAGCTAAACCAGCTGCTAAGGGTCAGCGCTGGGAGTCGGAAGCCCAAACGGGCTCATCTAGTCCAAAGCAATGAAGTCGAGTGTGGTCCCGAGCTTTTAGGGGAAGCTTTACTGTTGTCTCGCAGCGTGGTCAGAAGGATACGCACAGCGGGTTATAGGGAGGGGTTCTAAGCAGGTTTGGACTTGGCAGCATTTCTGTCTTTCCATTCTGCTGCTTCTTGAGAGTAAACCCAGATCAGCCAGCAGCGTGGTGCTTCCGTGCATCGTGCGTTCCCAAATTGCGAGTTGCACTTGAGAGAATTCCGCTTTTGGTGATCCCTGTGCACTCAGCCTTGCCGTTTCGTGGGTATCGCCTTCTTTCTAAATAACACTTTCAGTCTGTTGTCCACGCGCTGAAGTCAACGAGAGCTTTGTGGTTGGCTTCAACGAGAACAGCACCAGATACGTCGCAAAATTCTGCCACGGGTCTCCATGCGCGCACAGGACCCGCGGTTCTTTCTCTCTCCATCGTTTGCTCTCGTTTTTTCATTCGCTCCGCCTCAAAGTGCGTAGCAGGGCCTAAACTCGTTGCCGAATTGAGAGATCTCGTGACTTTTTTAGTCTCTCGCGCGATCGCTTGCCTGCCTGTTGATTCCCCAGTTAAAGGAGAAGAGTCAGCTGGGCGCGCGTTCTTTCCTGAGCAGGTCTGCGTGGAAAGGATGGAAGGGAGAGCCGACGCTGGCGGCCGCCGACAGCGTGCACCAGGCAGCCTGCAGCAGTTCTCCGGGCACATCCGCTGCGATCTTCTTGCTCGCAGCATTTCCGAAACGCCGCTTTCCCCCGAGCGCTGGCTTTTGTGGCTGCGCGAAACCGCGCGGGTGGCTTGCGTTGCTGAAGAACGCGAAATAGGAGTTAACGTCGTTTTGGCAAACGTGGGAGGGAGCAAGTTAACTTCTGAATCCAGACAGTTTGAGATGGAAAGTTGTTGTTTGCGTGAGGAACAGAATATTCTTGACGCAGGACCAGGGATACAGGGAATCATTTTCTTTTTACCACATACCTCAGGAGGCATCAACAATAGATCTTCATTAAAGGTGATTTCAGCATATTGTCTTTTTAGGTTTAAAAACATTTAACTTGGTAAACAGCAGAGCGGATAGACTGTCCCAAAACTCTTCTGTGTTTTGTTAAACTCCCGCAGCTCCATCTGCTGGGAGCAGATGTCAGCACAAACCCCAAGACCCGAGGAGAGTCAAGCGAAGCCTTTGGGGTAAGCAGAGAGGAACTTGCCGTAGGTGAGCAGAGGTGGGGAAATGTCACTCTTGCATTGTTTCTGTTGAAATAGCTTGGCAATTTAAAAAAGCGATCAAAGGCACCATGGATTCTAAGGGAAGGAAGTGCAGAGCTGGTAAGCAAGGTAGCACTGCTCTTGCGTAGAGCATTTCATCAAAAAATACCAGAGGTCGTCGCTACGGGCAGGGCCTGAACCCCAGAACAGGAAAGCAGAGGCAGCCTGGGCCCACCGGTAATAAAAAGAGGAACGAGGGCAGAGTCCGGGCCCCCGCCGCGTCGTGGTGCTTGGAGCCAGCAGCAGCCATCCCTTGGCACGCTCCTGCAGCCGAGCGCCGGAAGGACCGCTCGCACCGACCTGGGAGACCGTGACGACGGGCGAGGCTTTGCTGGGCGAAGGGTTTGCCCCCTGCCAGGGCGTTTGGGGCCTCAGCCCTCCTCGGCGGGGCTGCGCGTTGCCTTGGATTGCCTGCAGCCCTGCCTGGGCACCGGGGGGGCGGCGGGCGCTGGCGGGCACCCCCGAGAGGGAGTTGCACGGTACCTGTAACCTGCCGTGCGTCTGCGGCTCCCCGCTGTCCCGCCTGCGAACGGCCAGCTACCCAGAGCTCAGACAGCGAGAGAAGAGGCGCTCGGAGGAACCGTCCGACACAACTTTGGGCCGCGCGGTTGCCTGCGGGCGAGGAGGCACCGATTGCTGCGACAGGCGAGAACCCAGCCACTTCTCCTTCAGGGAGGAGGTCTGCCTGCAGGCTGCCCTCCGTGTCTTGGGGCGCGGCGCTTTGGGAACGTGGGTTCAGCCACGACATCTGTACTGCGTAGGCACGGATGACCTTCCGCAGCAGCACTGAGGTCCCTCTGGTAGCAGTGACCTCCTCTCTCCGGTGCTCCTTACTCCAGCCTTACACCTCGTTTGCCGGGTGCGTTCATTTTGTCTGTTTGAACAATTTTTTTATCCGTTCAGTAAACAGATACTTCCCCGCTTGTTGTCACTGTCCCAGCGAGCGTGCCGACTGACGACTTCTGCGTATTGCTCCTGATTTCAGCCTAACTCATTTTTCCTGCGAAATACTGGAGCAGAGCAGTAGATGGCCGGGCACGGCCAGGTGGCCACCCGGGGTACGTTTCACAAGTTCCCATCAGACACATCCAGCTTGCTGGGGTATGATTTATATCTGCGTTGTGTACCACTGTCTCGGGATGGAATTCCTTTTGCCGTTGTAACCACAGCGCGGACGCGGTTCCAGCGGTCTGAAAGTGCTGCAGGCTACGCCGACGTTTTCAGCCCTTTTTTCCAATTTGTGTCCTTCAGGCGAGGTTGCCGGTTTCCCAGGTGTGCTGTGTTTCCGTCACGGAGTGCATCTACCCGCTGCTCCTGGGAATCCCGTAGCGGAGCCCTCCAAAGCAATCCACAGTGAACGGGGTGAAAAACGGTGTCGCGGAGAAATCTTGAAGATTTGAATTCCAGGTTCCTTTTTGCCTCTAGAAAAGTCGCTCTCGGGAAGCTTCTTGTTGTTTCTTGGCGCAAGGGAACTCGTGAACGGGGTTTTTTGACACAAACCTCTGCGGGAGCAATGCTGTTAATAGGGAGAAAACACGAGACGAATAACTGACCTTTGGAAGAATTGCTTCAGAAGACGGGCAGTCTGAGTTCTGTGCTGGTTCCTTGGAGAGCTGCCCCGCTGACAGTCTCTTCTCAGCTGGACCTAAAAGGGAGTGCGTTTCTGAAATCCGTGGGCAACCTCATTGTGCCAGGGCCCGCAGTCTGGACAGCCCCGAAGGACCTTTTTCCCTGAGGGGAAGGGGGAGTTCTGAAAAAACCAGCCCTCTAAATGCTGCTCCTCTGTGCCAGCCTCTGAACAGTGGTATTTATTTTTCACCAGTTACTCATCATATAATATTTATTTTTGAGGGGGATGAGTAACTGCATTGATGATGTGCAGGTGGTTTAGCCCCTTAGTTTATACTCTGGTGGCAGGACATCTCTCACCTTCCAGACACAAGGAAGCTCCTCAAGAAGAACAATTTTTGACCCATCTGCATAATTCTGGGGTTTTTAACTTCACTTCCACAGGTACTCTTTTTAGTACGAAAGTGACCACCTAATTCTAATTTATCTCTAAAAATTAGGGCAGCAGTATTAGTTGCTTCTAAAAAAAAAAGGTTTTTTTCTTCAAAACAAACACCAGCACGAGGTATTTGAGTTGTTCAGTGAGCAGCGGAAGGGCAGCGTTAGCTCTGGGTTGGTGTCCTGCTGCTGGGCTCTCTAACGGGACACAAGCTTCTCTCGCGCTGGGCGTCTGCTCCGAGCTCCTCCGCGTGTGTGCGATAAAGGGTGTGCAGTCTGTCCTTCCGTGTCAGCGGTAATGAGACCGTTACTTCTGGTCATCTGCTTATTTGCACAGAATTTTGGGCTACTTAATTTCTTTGAGATCTTTATTGTTTTGCAGGTGCTGCTGGAAAGTGGTGAAGGGGGGGCAAAATTGATCGGGGCGTAGCGCTAACAGCGGGAGTGACTCCTTCTCCTTTCCTTGGGAAATGAGGCCAAAAGCACCTGAGTCGCAGTTCTGGCTGTAAATGGGGTGTAGAGATGTCCCTGGAGCCCTCCGCAGCCCGGATTCGGTGCACAGCCCTGGGCTGCTCCGCGAGGGCCGCCTGTGCGCTCGGACGCTTGCTCTGTCCCCTCTGTTTGCTGCGGTCCTCGAGGAGCAGAGTTTGGCGGTGTCGTGCGCTTGTCTCAGGGATGGGTGTTGGCTCAGGCCAGCACTTGGTTTTAACGTAGGAAGCTTTTCCAGATCACGTAAATGGCACCTGCTTTCATGCAGCCGGTAAATTTTTTTTACGGAATGCATTGACTTGCAGAAATGAAGTATATTTGGAGGTATCGTTACCCCCTACGGTATACTGCAGTGTTTATGTCTCTGGCAACACTGTTGACTTGAAAAGTTTCGGATGAAAATTTACAAAGCATTTCTGGGATTTGGAAACGCTTTGCCTGGTAATTTTAAGATCGATTTAGAATCAAGAGTACTATTCACATCTTTAAAGCTAAACACGTGCCTACGTGTGTGCAGAAATGGTATCATCAGTGGGTTTCTCTTTTTAATTTTTCTTTTTTTTTTTCCCTCAGGTGAATGAAATTTACCACGACGAGTCCCTGGGGGTTCACATCAACGTTGTGCTGGTCCGAATGATCATGCTGGGGTACGCGAAGGTAAGCAAGCCTCCCAACCGGTTCTGCGCCTTCATCTTCTTTGGGGCTGCAGCCCCTGTGAAGGCCACGAAGGGCTCTGGCAGCCGAAGCCCCCCGGCCGCTAGCTCCAGAGGGCTGCCTTCCCCGCCTGGCGCCCGCCCTCCTTCCCGAGCCTGCCCGGGACAGCGTCCCTTGGGGATGCCGTGCGGGACCGGCTCAGCCTGCTCAGGCTTGCAGCCTCGGTTCTTGCCCTTGCGAGTCCTCGGGGAATTACGCCAGCTGAGCAGAAGCAGTCGGCTGGGCTGACCGTCACAGCTTGCTGGCGCACACCCCCCCGAGCAGCGTAACCGTCTCCTTTGCTCATTTGGTGTACTTTTACTGGGGCTCGGCACGCTCCTCCGCTTTTTACCCTGGGCAGTGCTTGCCACGCTACATTGATTTTGCTGGTAAAACGCACTCGGAGGGTTTGGAACAAATGCTCGTGAAATTGTTCAGGACGAGAGGAAGGCGCTAATGCTGTTCGGGGTTTGGTAAAGATCATCCCTGTTCCATTTAACTCAGGCGTTGAATTTGGGCACGTCAAAAGACCCGTTTGATGTTTGTCTCGTAATTAAATTTACCGGGCTTGTAGGCCCACGCTGTGTCAAGTCTCACAGAACCAGGCGTTTGATCCGCGTCCATCACGTAGTGGCACTGCAGAGTTTTGGAGCAGCCGAGGCGCTGTCCGTGTGTTTGTAGTGCTCGGTTCCCCGACGCAGGCTGCCTGCGTCGCTGCGTGCTCCTTCAGCTCAGCTCTCGTTCAGCTCAGCTCAGCCCAGCCACGCTGTCCTCCCGCAGCCCAGAACGTAAGCGAGTTCCCACAAACGAAAGAAAAATGGCCTTATTCAATCCTAACACCAAGGGGCATGTTCCTCCCGCAGGCTACACAGAGAGGCAGTTGTCCTCATAGAGGATGTGAACGCTCGTTAAACTGTTTTCAAAAGAACCCTAACGATGTACCGTTCGGGATGCGTGGTCACTGTTAGCCTGCACGTTTTCTTTTCTCATCCCGAAGGCGGCTGTCGTGCCTTAGAGTGGCAGGGTGTGTGGAAGCGAGAAGTGGGGACCTGGTTGGTGCTCCAAGCGAATCAAAACTGGGCTGACTTTGCTACCTTTAGGAGCTCCTGGCTCTAATGTTTTGCTCTTTCAGTCCATTAGCTTGATTGAGAGGGGGAATCCCTCGAGAAGCTTGGAGAACGTTTGCCGCTGGGCCTATCAGCAGCAGAAGTCAGACCCCAATCACTCCGAGCACCACGACCATGCCATCTTCTTAACCAGGCAAGATTTTGGGCCCGCTGGTATGCAAGGTAATGCCGCTGAGCTGGAGCAAAACTGTCTGGACTTGGGGTTTCTTGGCGAGCGCCTGCCCGAAAAGAGGAAAATTTGAAAATTGCGTTGTTATAGGATCCCGAGGCAATAAGCAACGTGGGCTTTTACTCAGCAAATACTTAGGGAAGTGTTCTGTTTTAAAGACGTATGGAAACCTGGTCCTGTTGGGCACAGCGTGTCTGCTCAGCGTAACTCTGGGTTCCCCACGCTGGGTTCAGGAGGGCCCACGTGGACTGCCTGAGCACGTACGCACGCCTCTGTTGTGGAGAGAAAGCGCTTCCTCCCGTGCCTCTTGCACGCTTCCTGAGAAGCAAGTAGACCTTGCCATGGTGGTCCTTGCCATTTCTATCTGACTGCAGCAGATCAAGTTTCTTACTTGAGAGGTGTAAGTAAATAGCTATTTACTTGCTTCAAACACCAGGTGTGTGCGTGCGTGTGCAGGGATCGCTAGGAACGCACGATGCACTTTGCATTCAACTTCACTTTTATTGCATCGTTCACTGTAGATTTCTTTCCATAGACAGCGTACCAGCTGCTTTGATTCCTGCATTGACCTTTATGGCTCAAGGAAGTAGTGATAACGGGAAGTAAATTCACCAAGTGCCATTTGTGTCAGTGCAGGTAAAGAAGAGTCTGGGTGAGACCGTGGTTTGGCTGTCCAGCCGGAGGTGTCTCGGTGTTTGGTACCTCCATGCTCCCTTCCCCTTTCAGGGGGAGACGAGGGTCTGCGTTCTCCTTCAGGTCTGGGCTGGCGTGCCTGGAGTGACGCTGCGTAGGTCGAGACGTTAGCCGTTTCCCCGTCATCAGAAAGATTTTAGCTTTTACTGAGGAAACGACGTGCAACAGGCGCCAGGCAGTACGTAGGTGAAGGTGTTAGTATGAACACAGGCAAAAAATCCCGGCCCGTAGCTCTGCCCCGTAATGGAACCGGAATCTTGGGCGGGTTTGGTGCTAAAAGTGTCAGTGCCTGATGTAACACAGATGTCTGTGGAACCAGTCCCGCTCTCTCAGAGCCGTTTACGCTGCTTGACGGCAATTGCAGAGACAGAGGAAAAACTGACTATCGAACGAAAATAATCCTAGGTTCTTCACAGGTAGTAAGTTTACTGGGGGATCTCATTTTAGATAAATGTAACGGCTAAGAGGATCAGACATGATTTCTCTCCATAGGATATGCTCCTGTTACTGGCATGTGTCACCCGGTCCGAAGCTGCACTCTCAACCACGAGGATGGCTTTTCATCAGCTTTTGTGGTCGCTCATGAAACCGGTCACGTGTAAGTCTAACTTGTACGATTGGATTGCCAACAAAACGCGGTGCTGCGTCTCCTGCTTGCTTCCAGTGGTTTAATTTTAATGGCTACGTGAAAGCTATCCTAATTTTATTTCCATCCCCTTGGAACGCATCAGTGGTTTAGGCAATGAAGAGGTAAGTGAAGGGGGGGAACTTGTTTTCTCTGGGCGAGGAAGAGGTCAGTAAGAAACCGGGAAGGCGCAGGCAGTGGAGACGGAAGCTTGTCAGGCATCCTCAACTTCTCTCTTCTCGTTGAGTGCAAGTGCTGATTTGTTAGATTTGGCACCTCTTCAAGAGCGATAACACGTTAAGTTGGGAGTAACTGATTAAGCAAAGATCTCTGTTTGCTGTCTGGATGAATTAATGTCAAGCCCTGAGGGTGTGATTGTTGCCTTCCTGAAGCAGTGCGGGCTACTTGCTCAGCTCGCTGGGAGGAGTTCAGCCCAACCGAGATGTCGGGGTCACTCGCGTACTGAGCTGTACCAGCTGCACGCGTGGAGATGTAACACGCTAACCGCGGTAGCTCTTGGGAGACGCCACACGATAACTACGTTAGCGCTGTGTTTACCAGGGGCTTGTGATAAGTGAGTCTACACACGCGAACAATTCGGTGTCTGCACGAACTTCTCCCTAATGAGCAGAGTTGTTGTTTTCCTTTATCCAAAGCGTAAGAAGTCGTCATCATCTCGTTAGGTCATGCCTGGTATTAACAAATAAAGCATAAATGAAAGAGTATTCAGAGAGTCCTCCTGTTTTGGCATCAGAGCAGATGAGTTTGAAATGCAGGTGATATCTGTAGACCGCAAAGAACAATTTGATTTTCCACCACGAGCTGTGCACGCGAAACTGTTTTCTGTACGGTTGTTTTACCAGCTGAAGAGCAGAAGCTGCCTGGGCTCTGATGGCGCTCCTTTCTTACAGGCTGGGAATGGAGCACGATGGGCAAGGGAACAGATGTGGGGATGAGACAGCAATGGGGAGCGTCATGGCTCCCTTGGTGCAGGCTGCCTTCCATCGCTACCACTGGTCCAGGTGCAGCGGCCAGGAGCTCAAGCGATACATACAGTAAGGAGCTGTCGGCGCTCGGCGGGAGTTGCTTTGCTAAAGGAAAGAGAAGAATTGGCGGTTCCCGGGATGTGGGGCCGGTGCGCTGCCCTCTGCTAGGCAGCGAAGAGCAGAGGCAATCCCGGCGTGACGGAGCAGGCACGAGTGTCGCAGACGGCACCCTTGCCTGCGGCAGCCCTTTCTGTAAAGACGGCGGTGCTGGGGCCTCGGGGTGCTGAGGAACGGGATCCTCGGGGGTGGCCTGCGCTCTGCTTCCCAACGGGGACTCAGCCTGCAGAGCCGGGGCGGTAGGCTGCTCCTGGACCCGGGACCGACGCTTCCTCAGCCGGGGCTCTGCTCAAAGCCGTCGCGTCCTCTGGGCGATGGTAGCAGGAGTCTCGCTGGCAGACTTGATGTCAGGTAGCTGTGTTTGCCCTAGGTTTTTGGTTTCTCTAGGAGTTATGCTGTGAAACTGGCAGGATGAAGCCCTAAACTCAGAAAAGGAACTAGCAAAGGTTGTGGAAGAGAGAAGGCGGATGCGTGCGCGTGTCTGCGGTAGGGAGCAAAGGAGAACAGCTCTCTACGCTGCTGGCTCTAGCCTCCCTCCATGTATGTACCTCTTCATCCCCTCGTTGCTCAGGCTTCCTTCTCCATTGCAAATAGCTGGGTTTGCCAGTCAAAACTGGGTGAAAACTCCATGAGTTGACCCACGTCTCCTACGTAGGAAACCCTGTTTGTAACATAAAGCAGAAAATAGCAATTGATTGAGACCTTAGAGCTTGAAGTGAAGCATCCCAGTGCAGGAGGAGCAGTCCACCCGTGTCGCTGTTTTTAACTCTGATGTCTTAACGGGAGCAAGAAAAAAGCAAGCCTTATTCTTGCCCTTCGCACAGGCAGGGCTTCGTCCCTGCGTGTGCAGTAGATGTCAGGTGAGAAGGCCTGTTCTCAGACCGCCGTCCTGTTTGAGAGCTCCGGAAAGTCCGTGGGAAGACTCCCTCCGACTGCAGAGAGCTTTGCGTTAGGCGTCACGTTAGGAATCGTACTCCGGGGCGAAGCACATCGAGTTGTTGCCCTTTGGCACTGAGAGCGAAGGAGCGTTTGTTTTCTACCTCTGGTGACGGGAAAGTGCGTCGTGACATCTTCTCGTGATCTTTTTTTTTCTGTGCTCTTTCCACAGCTCTTACGACTGTCTTCTCGACGACCCCTTCGAACACGATTGGCCCAAGCTCCCTGAACTGCCAGGCATCAATTATTCCATGGACGATCAGTGCCGCTTTGATTTTGGCGTTGGCTATAAAATGTGCACAGCGGTACGTCCACGGCAGTCGTTGCACAGACAAACGTTCATTCAGCGAGTTGGTGTCTGGCCTTGTCTTGAGCTGCACTGTACTCATTTCCTCGTAACTGGAGAGCCGTTAAACAGACCCACAAAGAGGAGAGAGATAGTTATGGGTGAAACCCCGTCAGCTGGGTCGTTGGGTTTAACGGTCAAGTAGGTGGCGGCACGGTCCACAGGACGCAGACGTGTGGTAGTGATCCCAAGGAAGAAGGGACAAACCCCTCGTTCTCCTCCCAGCGCTGGGTGTCTCCTCCTTTCCCCTTCTCAGCAGCTCAGCGCTAGGGGATGCAGGGACCAAGCACCGCCCTTCTCTTTCTGAAGATACCATACTTACTGGTAGCCGTGTGCGTGAGATGAATTGACTGGGTGGGTTGAATCCTTCTCTGAAAAGTGTTAATAATCCGATGCCGAGTTTCATCTCATAAATGTTCTGCATTTCAGTTCCGAACCTTTGACCCGTGCAAGCAGTTGTGGTGCAGCCATCCAGACAACCCGTATTTCTGTAAGACTAAGAAAGGACCTCCCCTCGATGGGACAGAATGCGCCCCTGGGAAAGTGAGTATTGTGGTTTTGCTACGTTTGCGTTGGGGCAAGAACCAGTCCCGACAGTTGCATTCATTTGGGTTGAAGGGCACAGAGGAGAACAGGGAATTGCCCGGCGTTCCCCGGGTGGAGCCGGCGGAAGGACAAGAGGGAGCTGTGCTTTCCCACTGCGCTGCTCTCTGAACTGTGCGAGGTTTGTCCTGGTACAAAGCACACTCTGGACAGAGAAGCCCCAGTTGAGGTGTAAGCCGTTCTCGGCCTCCTCTGTGGCCTTTTTGTTAAGTTTTTTGGATTCTTGTCTCATCTGCAAAGCGTCCGTAAGGTGCCTTTAGGAACCCACGGTAGCGGGTAATGCCGTTACCGCAGGACCCCTTCTTAGGGCTTGTGGGCCAGACGTCCTGTGGCTACAGGCTTGGCTGGGCGTAGGATTAGCTCTTGATTTTTCCCTTTTAATATCCCCATTAGTGGGTGTCCTGCTGCTAATTCATTTTCAATTATGAAATTATACTCAAATAAATGTTAGTTTAGCAAATTCCATGTGTTTGAGATACAGGAGAGCCACTTAGACCATCTGAGTACGCCTGAGCCAGCAGCAGACCACCACCCTGCCCAGTGACCAGCCCTCTGTTCCAGCCAATTTGCATAAGTGGGATAACTGGCCAGCGGGAGGGGAAAAAAATTTTTTAAAAAAAAAGCAACCAGTCTTCAGCAAAAACTTTATCCTGCTAATATTCAGAACATGAAAATTCCTTCAAAAAAGTGGTAGCGTCTAAGACTCGAACGAAACAAAACTTACTTAAATTAAGTGAAGAGGAGGGCGGAACGTGTGTTTGCCCCCGGAAGGGTTCAGGCTGGGGTTCGGTGGTGCTGCCCGCTCCTTCGGGGCGGGGGGTCGGGTCCTCTCAGGCCCAGAGCACGTAGACCCTCACCCCCTTTGTCCCCAGGAAGGTCTCTGCCCGCAGTCTCTCCTCTGAGAAGTCCCTTCTCAGCCCGTGAGCTCCCCTCTGCGTGCTTTTACTTTTACTGCGGTTAGACATTCGGGTTGGGTTTTGTGTCCGTTCTCACCCGTTTTCCCTGCCCGCTTCCTCGCAGTGGTGCTATAAAGGTCACTGCATGTGGAAGAACGCGAACCAGCTGAAGCAGGACGGCAACTGGGGCCCCTGGACGAAGTTTGGCTCCTGCTCACGGACCTGCGGAACTGGAGTTCGCTTTCGAACGCGCCAGTGCAACAATCCAATGTAGGTCTGGTGGCTGGGTGGGAGCTGGGTTACGGGTGTCGCTTGAAATGGCGTGCACCTTTTGGGTGGAGTCTGCCAAAATTCACGTTCGGTTCGAGGCCCTAGAAATACGGCTTTTTGCAGGGAGCCGGGATCATTTTTGGAGAATCCAAGAATGTCCAGAGGAAAGCCTGTGGAAAACCCTCCCAGGGATTTAGCTGATATGTAAGAGAGTGAAGAGCACATAGTGTGCGAGCTCAGCAAGGATAAGCGTAGCTAATGTCCAACTGTAAATGGCCCGTTGGCAGCGTGCGCGCACGTAACCTCTGCGTTCCAGCGTACGCCTTGGGGACGCACGGCAAGCACTGAGGTTGTACCGCAAGCGTGTGTCTGGGCGGTGTAACCGCTCTCTTTGCATTTCTGTCACTTCACACGCCACTTGGCAAAATTGTCTCTTAAAATAGTGTGAAATGTCACCTAAGACAGGAAAAAACCAGTCCCCAGAGGGTTTTGGAATCTCTCGTCTGTTTTCTCTTCACAGGCCCATTAACGGAGGCGAAGACTGTGCTGGTGTCAATTTTGAGTTTCAACTTTGCAATACAGAGGAGTGTCCGAAGCACTTTGAGGACTTCAGAGCGCAGCAGTGTCAGCAACGCAATTCCCACTTTGAGTATCAGGGCAGCAAGCACCACTGGCTGCCGTACGAACACCCGGACCGTAAGTCCTGCTCTTCGCCTTTCTTAAGGTCGATCCTGGCATCTCCCAGAGCTTGCGGGGCTCTTGTTCACCATTTCCTTCTCCAGAAGGAAGGACGAGGTGCCACGCAAGACAGTTGTCGCTCCCCCAAGCTGCGGCCAGCTAGCTTCCCCTGGCTTTCATCCCGCTCGTAGCGAGAGCGTGGTGTAGCCGGAGGCTCTTGGCTCCTGCTGGAGGAGTTGGTGGGCGCTCGCGGTGTTTAGTGCGCCGTGCTGCAGCTCCCTGCCCGTGGGCCACAGCGTGGAAAGCTGCTCCTGGGTGGGGAAAGCCCTTCCTGCCCTCTGCCCTGTGGCTGTCCCTCTACCTGAGCGCAAAGAGCTGACGTTGGATCGCGCCCGCTGGAAGCGTTAACGGTGTTTTGCTAGTGGCACTAGGTGAGAAGTTCTTTTTAGTGTTTTCCCGCTCTTGTATAGACCCACCTGCCTCGGCCCGTTCTGTCAGCCTTCGCTACTGACGTTAATCTAGCCCGTTAATGACCTTGGGCGAGGGGGCCGGCTTCGGGCACAGAGACAGATCCCTAGTTCCCGGAGGGGTGTTGCGGAGCGGCTGGCGTTCGCTCCGCCGGTGTCTCCCGAGATGCCCTTTCCGCGGCTGGCGGAGGAGTTACGTTCAGACGTGAACCGGGAAAAACCTCTTCAGCTGCTGTTCTCAAACCCAGGACAGAGTTGGAGACCCACATCCTCTGTGCTTCTCACCTGGCTTTAGCACCGTCTCCCCACAGACTCGTTTTTCTGCTGTGGTTTTCCTGCCTCCCTGTGATTTGTAAAATCCCAGTAGGATGGGAGTGAAAGCCGCTTTCCGAACAGTCGAGAGCCCAGTCCCTCTTGAGAAGGGAACGGATTGCTGTGAGAATATCTGAGCGCCCCGTGATTCACAGAGAAGCCAACTAGCTGCCTTCTTCCCCACAGCTGTCTGTTAAAGATCCTTTCTCTCTCTCTCGTATTCTCCTCGCTCCTGTGGCGGGGTATTTTTCTGAAGCACATCTGGATTGCTGTTCGTGGCTGCACTTACTTCTCTTTCCTTGCTACACAGCTAATAAGAGATGTCACCTGTACTGCCAGTCCAAAGAAACCGGAGACGTTGCGTACGTGAAACAGCTGGCACACGACGGGACTCGCTGTTCCTACAAGGATCCCTACAGCATCTGTGTCCGGGGAGAATGCGTGGTGAGTGGCAGCCCCCCACGGGCAGCGCGGAGTTGGAGCTGCGCCGCGTTACCGCTCTGCTTAGGGTCGGTCTGAGCAACTCGCTCGGCAGCGCCGAGACAGCCTCCGCAGGTCTTGCTAAATTAAATTTTTGCAGCATCCTTTTCCTCATAATTCCTTGAGGTTTAAATTAAATTAGAGCAACGGCACAGATCCCGTTCCGTGGAAACGCTCCTCTTAAACCGATTGTTTCATTTGCCTCTTTTGCACTCAGCTTTGAGTCTGAAAAGAATTGCGTCTATTTTTCTCTTTCCCATCTTTCTTAGTTTTGAAGTACGGTGAATATAAAGGAAGGATCGCTTGCTGGTTTTTACATGAAAACCATTATCCAGCACCAGATTTGCAAGTAACTGGTGTTTAAATAGAACAGGTCGGTGTTGGGTGGTAATTTCCTCTACGCATTAATTTTCTTTCTTTTTTTTTTTTTCCTCCCTTCCTTCTGCAGAAAGTGGGCTGTGACAAGGAAATTGGCTCCAACAAGGTTGAAGATAAGTGTGGCGTCTGTGGCGGGGACAACTCTCATTGCCGAACCGTGAAGGGAACCTTCACCCGCACCCCCAAAAAGCTCGGTAGGAATAGCACTTTCATGCCTCTGGGCGCAGTTTCTGCTCTCTCGGGTGTTTCTGCTGCACTTAGGGCTTCTGCAGAAACGCAGCCTACTTCAAGGGAGCGAAGCACACGTCGTAACCCGACGTGCAAAACCAGTTTAGTGCCCGAGAAAGAAACGCCGTCTTTAAACCAGCGTGGCGTTTCCGTCCTGCGAAGGACTTGTGTTAGGAGAAAGCTCGATGGGTCAAGTGTAGCCCCGAATCCTCGGCATGCGGAGCGTGCTTGGCTCGTTGTGGTGAGCGGGGATACACGGAGTTCTGCCCGACAAAACCGAGCCGCTGTTTCACAGCGACGTGCAGGAGAAACCGAGGCGGTTTGCCTGGCACTGCGTGTAGCCTGCCTCTGTCTGTAGGAGGGCGAGAGGAGTTTTTTCTCCCGTTAAAGACTGACCTTTTCACAAGTTTTTCCTCTCAAACCTAAACTCAAGACTTCGAAATGGAAGCCTGAATTTTTGTGCGTGTGAAATGGGCATATGGATCCTCACGTCACATTGGGTTTTTATGATCCTTTCTCACAAATTACAGCCCTTGAGTCAGATAAACAAATTAAGAACACGTTCAGCTGAATTCTGAACCAAATATAAAAATGTTTTGGCAGGAATCCCCGTTTCTCGTAGCCTTTAAGTTGTGTGGCTGAGGTCCCGTGGGACACGACAGCGTTCTGCTAGTCAGGACTAAGAACGACCTGGTTAAAATTTTCAGACTGCTCTCCGGGGTACTTTGCGGCACATTTCATATCAGTAATAATTCAAGGTCTCCTTGGACCTCTTCAGAAATTCCTGTTTCGTCAGTTGTTACGCCAGGGCAGTATTATCTTGTACGTCTTGCGGTGACATTTTGGTCGTTTCGAGGCTTTCCTATATTGCTTTTTTTCCCTTCCACCTGGGGAGGCCGCTCAGGGAAGCGTATCCCCTGCGTGAGTGGGAGCAGTTATTTCAGGAATATCTGCCTGATAAAACTGAGTGTGTGCAGCCAGGGCAGAGAAAGGCTAAGGGGCAGATAACGTGAATATCTGCGTTAACAGTTTAGAGGCTGGTAATTGCCGCCGTGAAGCAAGCTTTACTGCAGCGTTGATAATTAAATTTGGACAGTGAGCAGACCAACTGAACTTGGACAAAACCCAGTAAATAAATTACATAAAATATTCTGCCAAAAGTATTTATTTATTATGACAAACCAGTTGGAAAAGTTTACTGATCGTACTGATCAAATTACAGTCGAGAGCCCTTCTGAAAGGGATGCTTCCCCGGAGGAGACCGCTCGCACACGGAATAGTGCAAGAATCATTCAGACTTGGGGAGTAATGGACTTAAGGCTGTAACTTGAGGCTCGTTTATAACCCCGTGTATTTCTGGAGCTGGCAGCTACTGCGCTTTTCTTTAAAAAAAAAAAAAAAAAAAGTAATCAGCAGGACTAAGTGCTCGGCCTTCTAAGAGCATTTCTGACTTTGCCACTGAGAAGATGGTTGGAATTGGGGGGGCAGAGAGGACGTTCATGTCACAGCTTTGGATCCAGTCCAGTAAGAGCTTTCTCTAACGAGTCCGGTTGCTGTTGTCGGTACGAGCGGTTTGCAGCTGCCCAAGCCCGGGGTCTGCCTTCCTCCCCGGGAGAGTCACAGGGCGCGCGAGGGGCCGGAGAGGCCAGAAAATGCTGCTGGCCCCACCGCGTCGTGGCTCAGCATTTCTGCCCGCGGGCCGCCGAGAGCCACGGCACCGTCTGGCGGGGCGACGGCACGCCACGGGGCGTTTGCACGGCACTTCCCGTGCCTGGAAAGCACGGCAATTCATGAACTGCTGTTCATCAGCCCCTGATTTGCAAATGTTTATGAAAGTGATAGAAGCGTTTATGAAATGTTGATTGTTTTACGGTGACTTTGGCAATCTAGTCATTAAAAAGACTAATTGACCTCTTCCAACAGGAAAACATTTAAGCAAGAGGTGCCAAAAAGAATTCAAGTTTCTGGAAAATGAAATCTGCAAGTATCCAACTTAAAATCACCTACCTGAATTTTCACCGGTCTGACTTTCATTGACTATTAAGATTTGCTAGATGGGTCTAATTCTGCTTCAAATGCATTTGAACCCGTGACGTAATTTATACTTTACACTTGTAAAGACCATCTGGCTGACAAACGTAGTCAATGAACTAAGACTTGGCTCCCGTAGCGCTAATTACAGACGTTCTGTTTAAGGGAAGACCAGAGGAGCGTTTACGTTGCCCAAAGGAGCTCGCAATATTTCCCTTTCTGAAACAAAGGACTCTAAAAATACGCTGGGTAAGTTCCGAGCGCTTGCAGAAAGAGGCATCCACGGCACCGCGAGGGTTCTGCTGCGGTTCTCGGCTCCCTGCAGCCACCGGCAGATAACGCCAAGGCAGGCAAAAGCGCGATGTTTCGTATGCTCAAAGGCGGCCGATGAAACGATCGGCGGATGCTGCTTGCGCAGTCGCTCGTCAGCCAAGACCAGGATTTTGGAGTGTCGTAGCTCTTCTTTCTCTTCACGCCAGGTGCGTGGCAAACGACCGATGCCTTCGTTAGTCCCAGAATCCCCAGGATGAAACAGAATTACTTAAATGCCGCGTCTTGCGTTTGCAGCGCACAAGTAATAAGACTCTCGTCGCATCTACGCTGCTTCTGTAGCAGGGCTGCGTTACTCGGGAAGATTGCACAGCAGAGTACGAGGCAGAGGAACTTACTCAGCTCTTAACAATGGGATCTGCAGAGATTTATCGTAGTGAAACCTGCAGTTGTTCAAGAGAAAATAGTAGAAATAGGGAAATCCCGCGCACTCAGAGTGCTGATGATGCTCTTGTTTAACGCTCCGTATAGCGGAGTTCCCCAGGAGAGATTTTAGTCTTCCCAATGACGATACTTATTACTGCTGCACTAATTACCTGTGGTTTGGACAGATAATAATGGAAATTTAAAATAAGAATAGTTTTCTTGGGGAACAGCTTTTTACTTTTAGCTGTAGAGAGTTGACTTCAGCCCCGTGACTTCAGCAGCAGCGGTTTAGTTGATGCATTTTACGCTCGCAGTTGCGGATAGCTTGGGTTAACTCCACACAGACGAGCCTTTTCCGACGCGTGGCGACACCTTTCTCCAGGCTTTTGACGTTTGACGCTTAAGACCTTAACGTCTAACATGAGAGTAAGAGAACTCGGGTCCGACGGCCTGGCTGACGAGCGGTTTGGAAGACGTGACGAGGAGGACGGGCGGGTTTCCCCGTCTCCTGAGGAACATAGGAAACATTCTTTTGCCCGAGTTGTTGATTGGCACAGCCTGCAGCGGTGTGGCTGGTCAAGCGACAGATAGCTTTGTAACGGGTTTCTCTTCCCTCCCCGAGAGGGGAGAACCCCGGGGAGGTCCTGTCAAGCACGTTACAAAGCGATTTGCTCAGAGGGGTTCTGTCGCCGCCGCTCAGTCGCGGGTGGATGCCCTCTTCTGCAAGCAGAAGCTGGATCACGTAGCGCGCTCCTAACCGTGGCTATTACTTTTTCTTTCCATCTCTGCTTTCTCCATTGACTACTACACATGCCAAAGGGTACCTTAAGATGTTTGATATCCCTCCCGGTGCTCGACATGTGTTTATCCAAGAAGACGAGGCTTCTCCTCACTTTCTTGGTAAGTGTTTCTCTGCTCGGGTTTGGCTTTGAGGCATGATGAGAAGCACGGCGCAGTCACGCAGAAGAACCTGAGACACGAGATAACCAAATGCAAGTGTTCCGGGTAAATACGCGCGTTCAGAATTGCATGTTAAGGACCGAGTCCTGCAGCATAAGCTCGGCAAACAAACATTTACTTCTCATTTGACTTCTTCACAATATTTAACTGATCCCAGTTTGCATGTTTACTAACAAAAGGTTGTCGTCGTCGCTCGCATTTAAACGGGCGCTGCCAGGGTAAAAACGGGGTGCTCTATTATGTGAATCAAATTCAGTATCGGAAATTACTCTTATTTGCTGCAGACTGTACGTAACAGCTGTTTTAACGGAAAGAGGATTGGGGAACTTGCGATACGTTTGCAGTCCACGTCATTTCAGATTTTTCCGACGTAGGACAGCTCATACTGCTGTCAGGCAGTTTGTATCTTACTGCTTACCGTTTTCTAACGCTTAAGGGATTTTTCGCTCACGGGAGAGGAGGGGTGAGGTCTTCCATGGAATTGAACGGCCTTTTCAGCAGCTCTGCAGGCGCTAGGGCAGTGCCTGAGTTGCAAACCCTTCAGGCAGAGTTGGATTGTAGGTACTAAAAAGATGTAGGAATAGAAAAGAAAAAAAAGACGAGAAGAAACTGTTTCAACCGTGACAACGTCAAAGGGGAAGGTTGGCTTCTGAGGTCCAGGAGGTTCCTTTTGGACCCAGCACAGCCCGGCGGTGCCTTTCGGAGGAGCGCGGCTCTGCTTCGGCAGCTGCTCGCTAAGCGCGGCAGAGCTCCTGCAGTTGGGGTGCTGTGCCCTAGGAACGGCTGAGATGTCTGCACAGGCTTTTTACCGCCTTTTATGGGGCCTTGGAAAAAGTTGTGCAAAAGAAAAGAAAAGAGAGTCCATCTTTCAGATTTCTAACGCACTGGTTTCTAATTGGAGCATAATAATAATAGTAATTATCCCCACACTACGTGACTTTTAAGGTGTGGTGCAGGAACCCCAAAATAAGTAGTTTCCAGGGGTTCCAGTGCCTCAGCTCTGTGCTTATGGATTTTAGCATTTGAACGTACCTACACCAGAGAAACTAAAGCACGATGAAAACGTTGTCATTTCCATAAGCTGCGGACAATAGGAAATGTGGTGAAGGTCTGCTGAGGTGCCTGTTAGGCTGGCAGGCGTTCCCAGCACCGCGGATTTTGGCCTTAGGCAAGTAAGGAAGAGGGGCGATCCTGCAGATCTGCCCCCAGTTCCTTGCTACTGCCCGTGCCGCTGGGGAGCCGGGCTGGCACGGCAGAGGCGCGCGTTGCACGGGAAGAGGCGCGTCGGCCTCTCTCGAGTTCCGCATCTACCGTTCGCGCGGATAAGGAGGCGCAAAACCGAAGCAAATACGCGCATGCGTCTGTCGCCAGGCTGGAACCTGGCTGCTGCCGGCGGCGGCCTCTCCCGGCGCTTGCTGGCGCCTTGGCTTGTTTGCAAAAGGCCTTCGGGGCATCTCCTGTCGATGGCAGACGACACGCAGGGAGGCACGACTGGCACTGTTTTCCATCCTTTCAGCAATTAAGAACCAGGCCACGGGACACTACATTCTGAACGGGAAAGGGGAGGAGGCCAGATCCCGATCTTTCATTGACCTGGGCGTGGAGTGGGAGTACAACATAGAGGACGACATAGAAACTCTGCACACGGACGGGCCCTTGCACGACGCGGTGGTTGTGCTGGTAGGTTACGTGTCGAGCGGTGGGAACCTGGTGGGTTTGTCTCTTATAAAAAACGCACGGCCAGCGTGGAGCTTCCGCCGAGATAAAACACCGGCGGGCAGTCCCTCCCCGAAAGACACGTGCCGACGAGACGGCCGATAGCCCGACGCCCTTTCCTCATTAGCTGTTCCCCAGTCTCGTAAAGTGCCGCCCACTCGTGCAGCGGCGATACGTCCGTCAGGAGCCCAAGACGGCGTTGTCGGACGGCAGTGGGACGCTGTCAGAGGTCTGTGACAGGGCACTGCGCGTCAGGCCACGTCTGAGACCAGCCCTGCTCCTCAGCCAAGTAAACGAAGTGGCCGCGCCGTCCTTTCACCCTCGCTGACGGTGTCCTGCTCGGCCACCTTAGGATGCCAGCCTGGAAACGCAGCTCATTTCAGATGGCTCTGTGTTGATCTTACTATTGCTAGTTCTAACTGTGAAGGCAAAACCCAACGTTGTTTCCCCGCTGAGTTAACCAGCAGTTTCCGTGTTTCCCCCAAGAGCCAGACCTCAGTTTCTTTACTTGGCAAAGGAATCCATAACAGCTCCGGTTTATTACCGCTGTTTCCATGTGATTATTAATAGATCATTCCTCGGGAGAACGACACAAGATCTAGCCTGACTTACAAATACATCATTCACGAGGATTCGGTACCAACCATCAACAGCAACAACGTCCTACAAGAAGAAATAGATACTTTTGAGTGGGCGTTGAAGAGTTGGTCGCAGTGCTCCAAACCCTGTGGTGGAGGTAAAGTGATGATGTCACACCGTAGGGTAATGAGTGACAAACTACCAAGAGTGGAAAAGTAACAGGTGGGGGGGAGCGAACGCTTTAGAAATCCTGGCCTTCCTTTTTTTTTAAAAACAGTTTGTTATTTTGGGTGCCCAGGCGTATAAGATATCTTAGGTGCCTGATTATTCGAGCATGTCACGCTTCCAGCCCCGAGAGGAGAGGTCTGGTTTAGGTGTTAAATTCTGTACCCAAAGCCGTTTGGAAGTTCAGACTCGGGCGTCTGTGCTGCCGAGCGCTCACGGTACTCACGGCACGTCCGTTGCTCTTGGGCAAGGAAGGGGAACGCGAGGGTCAGAACAACTTTAACCCTCACACAGAGCAGCGGCGTGCCCTGGGAGCGAAACCCCTGACGTGGCCCGTGGGCTGGTTCCCCGGTTAGCCGGTGGCCTGCTGCCTGGTGTTAAGGAGGTCAGTTCTCCACGCCGTGGCTCGTGCGTAACGCAGGGCTTAGACTAAGGGGTCGTAACTGTCCCTTCTGTCACAGCGGCGTGTTGTAAGTAGCGTCCACAGAGCTCCATGCAGCCATAAAACTTGCTTTGAAACCAAAAATTCTAACGAGAACCCGGTTTTCCCGATGTTTCTGAAATATTTTCCAGGGTTCCAGTACACCAAATACGGGTGCCGCAGGAAAAGTGACAACAAAATGGTTCATCGCAGCTTCTGTGAAGCCAGCAAAAAGCCAAAGCCCATTCGCAGAATGTGCAATCTTCAGGAATGCACGCAGCCTCTGTAAGTACGGCTCGCGTGGAGGCGTCAGCGTTTGCTCCCCGTGCTGGGTGGGGAGGTTAACCCGAGCCACGCGTGGTGGGACGCTGGCAGCTCTCTAGACCGCAGTGCCTGCGTTACGGATGGTTTTTTCTACCTGTATAAGAATGGTTACTGATCTGACGGAGTGGTTTCATCCCCGAAATGTTGTGTGCTAAGGGCCGCCTGGCCTGGCAGCAGTGTGGAAAATAGGTAAAAGTTGTGATGGTGTCTTCCTCCTCTTTACTCCCCAGCTGGGCAGCAGATGAGTGGGAATACTGCACAAAAACCTGCGGGAATTCAGGCTACCAGCTCCGAACTGTGCGTTGCATCCAACCCCTCCACGACGGTGCAAACCGCTCCGTGCATTTCAAGTACTGCAGCGGGGATCGCCCCGAGAGCCGCCGGCCCTGCAACCGCGTCCCGTGCCCCGCGCAGTGGAAGGCTGGACCCTGGTCGGAGGTAGGCAAGCAGCCGTCGTGAGCGAGCGACGTGCCTTGCTGACTGCTCGTGTCTCCCAGGTCAGAGCTCTGCCCGGGCTGCAAGCTCTGGACTGCGCCGGCCAGTTTTCCAAAGCCTGAAAATCCGCAGCCGGTAACGCCTGCCGGCTGCACGGGCTGCTGCGGCTCCCGGGAAACCGGCAAGGAAAACGTTCGCAATGTCAGATACGCAATCCCGCAGAACTCGTCTTGAAATTTTGCTTGTTTTTCTCCAACTTGTCGCTTCCCCGCTTCTGCGGGCAGCGTGACCTTTTTTACCGACTTGGACCGGTTTGGAATCACAGAGTTTCTGCAAGTGTCGATCTTGTGCGAACGACTTGGGAACCAGCAGCGGGACCCTCCAGCTAACTCAGGGAGCGCTCAGCTTCCCTGCCTGCCCTTTGCGTTCTCTCTGTGTTACGGCGTATCGGCTACGGGAAGAATAAGTAGCAAAACTCATAATACGCTCTCATAATCAATTTAGCGTTACAGAAAGCAAGAACCGAGGGGAACAGCATCCTTCTCCTCTGCATGTTTCTCCGCAACATCAGGCTACTGATGCTGAAGTCTACTTGGAAAACAGACCGCTGGAATGTATAGCCTGACCTGAAAGCCGACCCCGGGCTATTTTAGAGCCGTTAATTTTTGCACGTTGTTGTGACAGCTGAACGTCCTGACTTGCCTTGTGTCTGTCCCGTAGTGTTCCGTGACCTGCGGGGAGGGAACCGAGACCCGGCAGATCGTGTGCCGTGCTGGCGACCGGTGCGACGGAGAAAAGCCGGAATCAGTGAGGGTTTGTAAACTCGCTGCCTGTAACGGTAAGAGAACACCTTACAGCGACTGCAGACCATGAGCCTAACGATTCCTGTCTAGGTAGCGCAGTGCTGGGCAGAGATGTTAGACGCAGATTTCATCCTCGAGTGACCTCCAGAGACAAATAAGAGACCTCTGTGTAGGTCTAAATAAAAGCTGAACTTCCCGAGAACTTGCTGTGTTCACGCGTACAGGTTTCTAAGACCAGGCGGAGCCTACGCTTGTGAGCAGGTAGCGTGCACGCCCCGCTTGCGCTGTATGGTAAAGGAATTGCGCTGTCTGGGGACGGTCACCTCTTGCACGCTGGAACACGCACCCATGTTGGAGGGCTTAAACACGCTAGCCTAAGCTGCGTTTGCAAAACTTTGCGCTGGAGGTGAAGGTCAATCCCAAGTAAACCCTGCTCGACCTCTAAATCCCAGGATAAGTTTTACAAGCCTGCCAGTTGAGGAAATGAAAAAAAAAAACCAGATAAAAATGGAACCGCAGAGCATTAATAAGGTTCCTGGGAATCACATTACATTGTTCTCTTAGAACTTTTGGAACAGATTTTTAAGCTTTTCATAAAGTCAACAAAGCCTTTCTTCCTTCGGGTCTGTGACTCTAAGAGTTGGGATTTATTTGTTTTTTAAATCCCTCGTGGTAGTCCTAACACTCTGATTGCTGGCTGGTAGAAAAAAGTAGAGTGAGAGTTCTTAGAAGGTGCAGAGTGAATGGAACTGCTTCCCACGAGCCTGTAAAGGCGTCCGCTTTTCTTACCTGCCTTCTGCCAGCGAAAGAACTCGGAGCAGAAAACAATTCTGGGAGCAAGGCAGAGTGAGAAGACGCTGTATCCGCTAGGTGGGAGCAAATCCCTGTCTGTCACTGAACAAGTACAAGGTTGTTCAATCCTGGGTTTCACTGCTGATAAACACTTCCGAAACTGAAAGAAGTAAGGGCTGCGTCTTCGCAAAACTGTTCGGATAGCTTTGATCTTGCGCTGTAAGCATCACCTCAGAGAATCCGTGCTTTACGCAGCAGTTGGGATTGCCTTGAAAAGCCAGTGTTAAACTCCTACCTTTCAGAACTAAGCAGGTCACAGCCTTTTTCTCTCCGCGTGAGAGTACTACGTCTGTCTCACTGTAAACAACACTCGGAGCCAAATATCACAGCTAAAATATCGATAGCACTCTGTCCTGTTTACACAGAGCAAGTCTCTGTGCATGGCCATGCGTGCCATTCCGTTACTCTGCAGTCTGCACAGCCTTGCCGACTATTTTGATTGTCAGGGCTTTAGACTCAGCAGAACGTTAGTCTCTCTCAGGGGGTCTGGACGAATGATTTACTGCCTACGCGTAAGGTTGCTGAGAGTTCAACCTTGGCGGCGTTAGTTGTCACGACCGTTTGCCGCAGTTGGTGTGATTTCCGCCGTGCGGCATGTTAGCATTTCTCTTCCGTTTCAAGAACAGACTCGTCTGGATACGGGAGGAGAGCCGCCGTATGCCTCGGTGGAGCTGAGTCTCGTAGTGTGGAGAAACGAGGACGCCTCCCATAGATATTTCACTTCAACTTTGTATGTAGTGCCCGTGACTAGAAGGGGACAGGAGGCAGGATTTTATCCTGCAGGTCCGTAGCAATAATCTGAGCAGCGGTTGTGCCACAGGGAAAGAACGCATTTCGTGGTGCTTGGAGAAATAGCTCAGCTCCACGTAAGAGAACCTGCGCGGAACCTTGGGAAGCCGTTATATCAGCTGTCCCTGCTTTGCACACAGGATACGCGATGAAGAAGAAAGCACGTGCTGCTTTAGGTTTGAGTCCCTAAATACCAACTTTGGGCCAGGTTTCTCAGCGGCTGCTGTCGGCAAGCGATGTTCTTAGAGCTACAGCGGTGCCTTCCCCGAGAGCCGTGGCGGTTCTGAACCCAGCGCGGAAATCTCGTAGCTGCTGTAAATGAGATTCTTGTAGCTGCTGCTTCTAAAGATTGCCTAGGCAGCCGATACGCTTTCTTGTGTCTTCTGCTCTTAGTTACCGTGAAGCAAGTAACGACCTGTGAGAAGGAGAACTTTTACCGTGAACGTCAGCGGAAGGATGCGAGCACTTACGTACTGCGTAGGAAATGGTTGACTAGGTTGTGCAGAATTAACCTAAAAAGTAAAAAAAGGGGATTATGTGAGTATACAGCTCCCAGGTTGTACTTATGGAACTTACTGAAAGTAGATAAGTACAAAACCAAATCTTTGCACTATCACTTGAGTCACAAAACCGAAACCCTCACGAACCGATATCACAAAAAAATAACCGTGAGAGAAAAGGACCAAGTAAGATGCGTTGTCGCTATGGAAAGGCAAAAATAATTGTTTGGTACTTTGCTTTTTGGCTTGTCACTTCAGGTGATGCTCTTGGCTTTGACTTACACACTGACAGAAATCCGAGAGCGTTAACAAGACGACTGCCATAATTTTCCAGACCAGGTGCTTGCATTTGCACAGAAGCATAAGGATTGTTCTGTGTGTGATGCAAAGATTTGCGTTTCAGTGTTAGCTGTTCTAGTTTAGATGAATTATAGATATAGCCCTTGAATTGCCCACGCTAAATTCCCGCTGAAAATAGACTTATAGTGCTTGCATGGAGTACGTGTATTCCCGTGCAGAGCTGCGGCTTTAGTGCTGGGTTTGTCAAGGCCCAGCAAACGTGTAAACGTGTATCCGAGGAAGCACGTGGGCACCAGGAGCAAGGACGTGCCGCAGTCGGATCGTTTGCTGTTTAAAAACAGCGTGCCCCAACCCCACTGACGTACGCGTGCGTACTTTTACTGCGTTCAGTGCAATTAAGCTGATGGACGCTAATCGAGAGGTCGGGCTGCAGTTAATATTTGAACCTAGGAGAACTTGGTTGCCTGACAAACTGGTGACGCGTGGTGAGGCAGCGGCTGTGCACAGGTGAGAAAATGTCGCGGCACAAAGCGCATAGAGTTTCAGAGCGTAGTCAGCGCTGTCACGCGCCATCTCTTGCTCGCTGCGACGTTGACTGCGTAATTGCTAACCCTGAATGGAGGACTGGACGCGGAACCATCTTCTCGATAGCTGGGGTTCACTTCTGGCTTTTCACATCATGGTTTGGCGTACTTCTCTTCTAAGTAAAATCCATCAATACCCTTTCACGCTAACCGTGGGATCTTGGGAGGATTCTGCTAATGGAAACTTTGTGCTGGTCTCTCCCCAGAGTGTTTAACTAGTTACTGGATGCGCCGAGCTGCACCCCGTTGCTGGTCTGACTCTGGAGTGCCGCCTTAGCGCCCGATTTAGGAGACCAAGGGGACGCGGAGACGCCCCGTGTTTCTCAAGTCCCCGTCGCGGGGCCGAGTCCTGCGTGGGAGAGACGGGTTGGGCTGGAGCAGGGCGCTGAAACGCGCGGTCTGCCTGGAGGGTCCCTGGGGAAGGGGATTACCTCTCTCTGCCTGCAGATGCCTCGACTTTGAAATGGCGAGACGCTCTTCGGAATAGCGTGGACGCCGGACGAGGTGGCCTCCCGAGGTGCCCTCCTGCAATCTGTCAGGTGTTGGTGCTGCCAAGGCACATGAGGTGCCAAACTACACGGATGAGTAACTGTACAAAGGAGCGGTAGGCTGAGTTAGACACAGGGAGGAGATTATTAAGGGAGTATTAAATCTCCTCGATTTAAAATCTGCAAATAGTGCAGCTCAGTGCAAATGCCCGGAGCCAGCTTCCCATCTTCTTCTGCGCCTTGACGCGGCTCTGCTCAGACCCTACCCGAGAATGGGGTGGCTTCTGCGGAATGAGAGCGAGGTTTTGATTTAAACTCACGTTCCCGTACAGAATGCCAGGCTACCCAGGGAGCTTGTCCCTGGATGTAGAAAGCACAACAGACTGCACGATGCAGAACAGACGTTCGCAGCGGTGCCACCTACTCGTCAGCGTTACGGACTCTCAGTGTTTGTCCCAGTCCTGGTAACGGTAAAACTCAGGACTTCACCTTGGAGCTCCCGAGGGAGCCCGAGTACGGCTGTGCTCTTAGCTCGTTATCAAAGCCTCATTTTCCTTCTGACTTTTTGCGTCACTGCTTTCCTCTCCACCGGTTTTGTCCACCGTGGCCACTGGGTCTCCGTGTGCAACAGCCGTCCAGCACGCGCTCGAAGGAACGCTGACGTTTTGGGGATCTCTAACAGATCTTTGACCTCTTGAAGATCTTTGCCCTGACCGAAGGGAACGCCACACACACATCTGAGGTCTGAGCTGGCTTTCCGTAGGTTTTTAAAAGCCTTCCATCAGTTCTCCAGTTACAGTTACTGAAAAACTCGGGCTTTATCCAGACAAAACTTGATCTAACTATATACCGTTTTATTTCAAGGCACGATCTAAAAGGCACCTTTCAGAGATATTGCTTGGGGTTTATTTTCCTCAAGGGCCAATTTCATTGTTTTGTTGCTGCTGATAGATAACGTCCTCAGGCTAGACGGGAAGGTGGTTTGGGGGGCAGTGACATCTGGCCCGGTATGTGGGAGCTCTCGTAGCTTGGCCCTGGAGGTTGTCATCTGGGGCCCTCCGCCAGCGTAACGCACCTTCCCACAACTCCTCGCTTGTGGTGTACGCGGAAGCTGGCATTTCCCACGCGCCCGCCGATTTCTTTGGTTGCCAGCCAGGGTTATCTTCTGGGGTGGCGGCGAGTTCTGTCGGGGATGAAGCGTCTCGGGTTGCCTGCTCGGAGTAGCCCGCGGTTTGTGAACCGTAGGCCGAGCTCTGTCAGCGCCCGTCGAAACGCTGGCCGGGCGTTGCAGTGCTGTTCCCTAGGTTTACAATCAACGTTACCTTTGTTTTGCAGATGAGCCCTGTATGGGAGACAAATCCATTTTCTGTCAGATGGAAGTGCTCGCGCGTTACTGCTCCATCCCCGGCTACAACAAGCTGTGCTGCGAGTCCTGCAGCAAGCGCAGCAGCACCCTCCCACCGCCCTTCCTTACCGAAGCGGCTGAACGGGAAGAGGAGGCGACGTTTGGTCAGCGCGCCCTGCCTGGGGCTTTGATGATGCCGACGCCCGCAGCGCCGCCCCACGCGCAGCTCCTGCCCGCGAGGAGTTCCCTGCTCCCTGTTGCAGAAGAGGACGCAGATACGCACGCCTCCCCGTCCAGCGCCAAGCCCGAAGGTGGTGAGTTTCCGCAGCGGAGGGCTCCTCAGGCGAGGAAGACGTCTAGGCTGTTTGCTTTGCTACGCCAGTCGCCCGCCAACAGCGGCGGCCTCGGTCCTCGTAACGCCACGGCGGGCGCTCCTTCTCCAGCGAGAACCTCACGGAGTAGCGAGAAGAGACGGCCTTCGAGGTCCTCCGCTGTGGAAAGATGAGCGTGAACGCCTTGCGGAGGACGGCCCTTGGAAGAGGCTTCGGTTGGCGCTTTGGGTTTCGTTTCCTTACTGCCGGACACTATGGGGCACGCTGCTTTCCACCAGCAGGACGCTGCAGGTCACCCACTCATTTTCCTTGTAAATACAAAGAACGAGAAGTGCTGGTTCACTTTCTAGTTGCTCCCGTCCTCCTCCCGTACGGCGTTACCTGGCTAGCTCAAGCGCACCGGAGGAACGCACCAAAGAATGTTCCTAACAACAGCGAGCGGAAGGCGCTGAGGGCGTCAGTCGAGCTCTGGCCCAGAGAAGCGGCCCTGACCTCAGCGCTCACCTCGTTACTTTTGGGTTTAAACACCCACCCGCAGAAGATGCCCCGCTACGAGAGGTACCAAACGTTTACGCTACACAAAATACTTTTGCAGTGGAACAACCGAATCCATGAGACTTGTTTTGCTAATTTATCTATCTAAACGGATATTGGATGAGCAGATTTGCAGCTGTTGTGTAAATACTGTATATTGCAGAAAGTCAGTATTATTTCGAAGCGTTCCGTGCTGTCAGACAATGTTTACCTATGTTGCATTCTGGACAAGCGCTAGGTGCCTGCCATTGCGTACTGCCTTATTTTACGTTCCAAGAGTTGATTTTTAAAGCAGCATTATCATAAAAGGAGGAGTTCCGTTTTCATTTGAACTGACATCTCCTGACACTAGGAAAGGGTTTGGGTTTTTCTGGTTTTGAGTATCAGCAATGTGATGCTTTCTTTTGAAACAGGGCGGGGGGGGAAGTGTAAACCTAAAGGTACGAGTCCACTTAGAGCCACCCGCCCGTTAAAAGCAGGTTTAGACGCTTCAGCGTAATTCCAGTCACGGGTCGCAAAAACGATTTCCGGTGCCCGGGAAGGGAGCGCTGACCCCACGCTGAGCGGGCGTTGCGTCGGCGTGGGAGCAGCGGCGCCGTCCCGTAGCCTCCTTTTGCCGAAGAGGCGAGAGCGGTGTAGGAAACCCTGTAAATACTGTAAGTACTGTGACGTGCACGAGCCCAAGGTGAGTTCTGTTTTCCAGGCGATCTGTTTGCTCTTTCCGAAGCTGAAAAAGCATTACAGAGGTGGAATAGGCGCTAACGAGAAATAGGTGTGGCAAGACTTAAAATAGATAATTTTTTTCTTTCCTACTGGAAGCATTGATTTAAAGGTGAGAGAGATATTTATTTTTCAGCATGGTTCACCTCAACATCTCCACAACCACAACGCATCTGACTGCAATCAGGTACTAGTAATTTATGTCAACAACCACCCTGCTCACAGTCCACCCAGTCGCACTCTCTCCTGTGTGTTGCTGTAAAGTACTTGTATATAGGATGGAGAACTAAAGATATTTATTAAAAGTTGATTTCTTGATAGTATTTTATGTACTAAATATTTACACTAAGGGCAGTCGAGTATTCTTTTTGCCAAGATAAAATAGAGAGATGTAATTAGATACCTGTACGTGCTATGTCATATGGATAGAACAGAAATTTAAGCTAACTAAACTACTGTAGAGAAATTGTTGATCTAATGCTTTAAAAAAAAAAAAAAAAACACCTCTTATGACAGTTTTCTATTGCAGGCATCTTTAATTTCAAAATAGGCTATTAAAGTTTCACGTGCAATTGTTGCTTCCCCGTAAAACGGTGGACCCATTTAAAAGAGCAGTGACTACGTACCTCTGAAACGCTCTCGAGTAGATGGGGACCCCAAAGGTGAAATTCTAGAAACATCTGTAGTGATTACGCGGAATCCCTAGGAAGAGATAAGGATGAAGATTGTTGTCAGCGGACTGTTAAAGCGAATGGGAAGGTAGGTAGGTTACTCCTGTTCGGGGGAGCACGGGGTCACGCTGCGAGAGGCGCCCTGCGTCGTGCTCTGTGTGACCGAACCCGCTGACGTCTTGACTCGACGCCGCTCAAGAGTTGCTGCTGCCCCTCTGCAAGGCTTCCGCAGGGCCGGCAGGTAGCGGTGGGCAGGGTGCACGGACGGTCCCTGAGCCTCCAACAGACAAACAGGGTGTGTTTGGTTCTGTCAGGTTCCCCCAACGTCAAATTCTCCTTTCTCTCTGTCTGTATCTTTTACATATATTCGATGTGGGTGTAGATAATCCTTGTACCTTTGTGATTTCTTTTCTACCACGCTAACTTCTCTTTCTATAAAGTGTGCACTACTGATGCTGTTTGTTGTATTGGGGAGCACGTAGCAATAAAATCGTTAACGTTAACAAGGCTTTCTCTGGTTTGATTCGCGCGGGAGGGTCTGGTTTGTTCATTTTTCCGGTTTCGTCTTTTGCGCAGTGAAGGGCCGGTTACATCCCAGGCACGAACTTTATCGTCTCGGAAGAAACTTCATCTGAATTAAATATTTCAGTTGATTTTTAAAAACTTGATTTAGAAATACTCGCTTTTTTTTTTTCCCCTTGTTAAATTGGGGAAAGGAAGGAGCGCGTTTCCAGTGTGCAAGGACTGCCTGGCACACGCGTGAGCATCCAGGTGGCAGCTCCAACCCTCTCGCCAAGCACGCGGAACTCTTGGGCTTTGCTTTTTGGGAAAGGGCATCGAGGGGAGGCCGGGGCAGTGGAACAGGAGGCAGCTGCTCTCCGCTCCTGTACCCGGGGGAGTTTCCTGAGCGATGAGAGGATTTCAGGCCTGCGCCAGACACCGAAACCAAAAACCCCGAGACCTCGCCCGTGTGAGTTCAGTACAGGTGCACGGCTTAAGGAGAGTTCTGGCCGCCTGCTCCGTCTCTCTGCACTAAGTTTTGAGCCCGTCGGCTCTAAGGTGCCTCCTTGGATAAAATTGCCGTCTTGCTCATTTGATGAGTCCAGGCGCGCGCCGGTAGCTGGTGTTTACCTAAAGTCACAACTTCCCCCGACCGCAGGACGGCGCGACGCCAGCTCGTGCCGTAGTGCCGCACCTCCGGCCTCGCCGCCTGAGGTAGGTCACGCCGGTACCGTTCCAAAAAGCCAACGGCGATTTTTACGCAGTTCTGCTTTTCCAGCACGGTGGATCCGGGCTGCGACTTGTAGAGTGTCGTGGTTTAACCCGGCCGGCAGCTACAACAACCCCGCACTGGGATGGGGGCGAGACGCGAGAAGAAGGAGGTAGAACTCACGGGGTGAGATAAAGTCAGTTTAATAGGACAAAGATGATGATGATAACAGACTATACAAAACAAGTGAGGCACAGCACAAATGCTCATCACCCAGAGCTGATGCTCAGCTAGTTCCCGAGTCGAGCCGCCTCCCAGCCAACTGCCCCAGTTCTATACGGAGCATGATGCCATATGGTATGGAATATCCCTTTGGCCAGTCTGGGTCGGCTGTCCTGGTCGTGTCCCCTCCCTTGACCTTCCCCGGCCTTCTCCATGGCCGGCCTGTATGAGAAGCTGAAAAGTCCTTGACTGCTTGGCAAGAGCTAAAAACATCAGTCTGTTATCAACATTATTCTCATCCTAAATCCAAAACACAGCACTATACCCATCGCTGCTAGGAAGAAAATTAACAACTCTCTCCCAGCCAAAACCAGGGCACAGGGAAAAGCTCATCTGGTGAGAAAACAGGGAGGTCTTCATCTCAGAGGTGGGCTCTGGAGGAGCTTTGGGGGTTTAACCGAGCCCGGGGGAGCTTCGGGGGTTTAACCGAGCCCGGGGGAGCTTTGGGGGTTTAACCGAGCGCGGGGGAGCTTCGGGGGTTTAACCGAGCCCGGGGGAGCTTTGGGGGTTTAACCGAGCCTGGGGGAGCTTTGGGGGTTTAACTGAGCCTGGGGGAGCTTTGGGGGTTTAACTGAGCGTGGGGGAGCTTTGGGGGTTTAACTGAGCCTGGGGGAGCTTTGGGGGTTTAACTGAGCCTGGGGGAGCTTTGGGGGTTTAACCGAGCCTGGGGGAGCTTCGGGGGTTTAACCGAGCCCGGGGGAGCTTTGGGGGTTTAACTGAGCCCGGGGGAGCTTTGGGGGTTTAACTGAGCCCGGGGGAGCTTTGGGGGTTTAACCGAGCGTGGGGGAGCTTTGGGGGTTTAACTGAGCCCGGGGGAGCTTTGGGGGTTTAACTGAGCCCGGGGGAGCTTTGGGGGTTTAACCGAGCGTGGGGGAGCTTTGGGGGTTTAACTGAGCCCGGGGGAGCTTTGGGGGTTTAACCGAGCGTGGGGGAGCTTTGGGGGTCGCACCCAGCAGAAGAGAGGCTGAGAGGGAGACGTAACGGCCGCGCACGTACCCAGCAAGCGTGACCAAGGCAGGAAACAGGCGCCAGCGTTTATGACCCAGCGAGTACGTACACGGCAAGGAGCGACCTACGCCCGCGCGTACGTGCCGTCGGCTCGGGTGGCTGGGAGTCCCGCCTGCCGCTCTGCGGTCTGACCCAGGGGAGGCGACTTCCACGCCGCTGCGGTGCGGCCGAAGGGCCCCAGAGAGGTAGGGACCCCATCTGGGGTCCGGGCAGGGGACAGCCCCCCCTTCGGCTACGTTCCCCGGCACCACGCAGAGCTTGAGCATCGCAACGGCCTCTGCTGCGCGCGAGGTGGTTTGCACCGCAGCGTGGGAGCTTTGGTATTTGGGCTGTAAGTATTGATTTTAACGCTGAAGGGGGTCATATAAAAATGCTAAAGGATGTTTGGGGAAAAAAAAAAAGGCAAAATAGAAAATGAATGGTAAGGGGACAAATTCCCAACGCGCTGCACTGACAAGAGCGGGCCGTGTCACTCACCTTGGCCTTGGGTCTGAGCTAAACCCCTGTTTTACTGCGTCCTGCCAAGAGTTAGGTTCTGCGAGTACCTTCCTGACCGGTTTCAGCTGGGCAAGGACATCTGAAGCAAGCGTCCAGTTGCATGGAAATTCTGGTGGAGAGCGCTAATCCGTTTCTGAAGGAAGAGGCTCTAAAAAAGTCTGAGGTCCGTTTAAGTGCCACTTGAGAGCGCAGACAAGCTCTGTGGCTCCCAGTTCAAGGCGTTAGGGTAAGCGGCGCGCGGTCGGCACCAAGAGCGGCCGTAACCTGCGCTGGTTGCCCACGGCGGAGCGGCTCGCCGAAGGGCAACTCCCGAGACGCGTCTGTTGTAACGGGAACGGCGGCTCCGACCTGTTGCCAGATGAGAGCTTGTTAAAATACTGCTTAAACGATTCCGCGAGAGCAGCAGGTAGGTTTTCACGGGACAAAATTCAGCTGTTACCTCTCCGTCCTGCTTTCAAAGAGTTATCTTGGGAAAGAGCTTGAGCCTGTCGTCGTCTGACCTGCGGTGAAGGCAGAGAGTCCGGCCCCTTGAACCAGTACCTCAGGAAGGTGCCGACCGTCTGTATTCGGCAAGAGAAGTCGTCCTTTTCCTTTTCAAGTCGTTCAAAGGCACAAAGGAAGTTCGGGCTGAGGTGAATGGCTACGAACACGGTGCGAAGCAGGTCTGGTTCTGGCTCCCCCCCCCGGGTGTATTATTCACGTGGGGTTTTCCTAATTCTCTGAAAAAAGATTGCGCCCGAGGTAAGAGCTTTCACGCGGCGGGGGGGTCGTGTGGATTGCACCTCATTAATTGCGGTGCAAAGGGGAGGGAAAGTCTATTTTAGCTTGCGTAGGAAAGCATCTCAGTCGGAAAGCCGTTAAGATCTGGGAGCGGTGACGGCCGGCCTGGAAGCACCAAGGGAAGGGAAAGCCCCGTCCCCATTTATGGAGCGTGTGCTTTGCTTTCGCGTAGATCAAGATGATTTCCAGGCTGCTCCTTCCTTTCACTTACAGCAATTTGCCACACTAGATAATGTTTTCTAAGAAAAAAAAAAAAAAGGGCAGGGGGGGAATTGCTTCCCCCCCCATTTTTTCAGCCCACAGGGACGCTGTGCGTTTCCCTGAGCGCCGCATGGATGACTTCGGCCCCGGGCGTGCTGCTCAGGATCCTGCCAGGACGGGCGTTTCCTCTGGAGCCAGCCCGAGCCCGGGATGCTCGCAGCGCTTGGACCCGACCCCGGTTGCGGAAGAGCCTGGCTGGCTTCACAGCGAGCGACCGTCAGAGCTGGGGGCGTGCGGGGGTCCCCGGGTGCCCCAATCCAGACCTCCTGGCACGCAAGGGGAGCCGCGGCGGTGCCTGGGGAGCTGCTGAAGGAGACGCGGTGGTTCGGGACGAGTAAGAGGCTTTTCTGTCGCTTGGTGTTCGTTTTGCAGGGGCTTGTGCCGCTTCTTTGGGGGACAGAGCGCACTGTTTAGCCTGTTGCTTTCGCCCTTGTTCCGCGTTGTCAGGAACGTGCCAAACCCCCGTGAAGTCTGAGGGGCGACCAAGCCAAACGTACACACGGGCAAAAGAAGAGCGATTTACACTGCGGGGAAGTCTCACAGCTACTCCTTTCCCTCCTTTTGACCGCTTTGCATTGGACCTTGAGATTGCACGGGTATTCATGAAATCAAAATTATAATAGCACATTTAAATAAATTAATTTTACGTGTTTCATGGTACGCAGGTCCTGGACCCAAAACCCAAGACTTCTACGCCGTGATCACCCTCCAAAGGTGCAAGAGGCTCTCTTTGATTGCAGTGCCGCTCCCAAGTTACTCAAGCCGTCCCTCCAGAACCGAAGGCAAGTAACGCCCAGAGCTTCCCCTGCTCGCTGCGTCCCAACCCGCCGCTGCGCTGCTGTAAGAGACCGCGGCACACACCCCGCTTCGCGTGCGAGAGGCAAGGCTCTGCACGCAGAAACTCAAACACGTTTGAATAACAGCATTAACGGAAAAAGGAAAAAAAGGTAAAGTAGCACCTCAAAGTTGTCGTTCTTTTATTTCCCAGGAAACCTGGCGCATGGGGACGGGCACCCGGGAACAGGCTGGCCGCGTAGCCCGGGGTCTGCGTTCTCGCCGTGCTCTGTAATGGACACTCACAGAGACCCTGTAGGAGCACGGGACGCGGGGGGCGGCCGTCTGTTCCCTGGCAGCCTTCTCCCTGTGTGCGGTGTATCCGCCACCCGTTATAAAGCAACGCCCAGTTAGAATTAACCGCTGTGAAAGTGCAGGACCGACTTCTCCTTCCCCGGTGGTTTTCCACCCTGGGCTCCTGGCGCTGCCCGGTCGCACAGCGGCTCAGCGCTCCCGCTGCCACCCCAGGGGGTCGTGCTGACGGGGGAAGGCATCGCTTGAACCAGGTACGTTGGCTGCGCTTCCAGGGTGAGGGGTGCCCTGCCCAGGGCACGGGGAACCTGCTCAGGACCGAAGGGCGCTTCCGGAGCCCGCGTCGATGCCTTTGGAGAGCCCCGAGTGGCTTGCTTCCCCTCCCGTGCCGTTCCAGGCGGGCTGGAATCACTCGGACGTTCCCAAAGCGTCCCGAAGGAAGCACTTAGCAGGGAACGAGTCGCTAGTGCAGAGGGGTAAAGGCAAAGCTGCTCCAAGGAACCAAGAGAAACACACGGGCGGTTGCGCAGAGCTCCGCACGCAAATGCAAACGTGAAGCTTTGCCTGAAATACCGAGTGTGCGTGAAAGGGCAAAAGCGTCGTTATTTCCTTTCCAGGCGCTGCAAAAAAGCTGTGTCGAGCTCTGTCCCTCTCCCCATCTCCTCCTGCGACTTTCCTCCGGCTCCGAGCACTGGGAAGGTTCCTCCTGAAGGTGTCCGACACCGCTGCAAGGGCTGGCCTTCATCTGGGGACACCCGGCAGGACGCAGGGCCAGGAGCCCGGGAGCCCGAGTACGGGATGGGGGTGGGCGAAGACGGTTTTCCTGCCGCCTCCCCGCGCGCCGAGCCCAGATCCCAGCTGCGTTCGGCGAGTCGGATGCAGAAGAGGTTGTACGGGCAGCGCTTGGAACAGGCCAAACCTTCCCGGCGGGGGCGCAGCAAGGGCACCTGGAGCGCCGCGGGGCAGCCCGGGACTCGGCTGTGATCACGGCATGCTTCGTGCCCTCTGCCACGTGTACCGAGTGCCTGCGCCGTCACGTTCCAGAGTACTCCGGCAGCGGAGCTAAAAGTGTCCTGGGAAACAGACCCTGCCCGCCGTGCGCGAAAGGCACGGCACGGGGGGGCTGGAAATAAATAACGAGAAAATCGCGGAACTGGAACGGCCTGTGCTGCTGGAAGAAATCCCCCTTGCGTACTGCCCAGCGGAACGGGATCGCTCGGCGTGACGCGCGCCTTCCCTCACTCACCGTTACTTTCCACGCAAATATTTACAGATCTTGCTTGTAAACTCTGCGCTGTTTCCTTTCCTAAAGCACTCACAACCCACTCGGAGGAACCCGGCCCACGGCGATTCCCGACGCCGTGAGGAAAGCGGCTGGGTTTGTCGGGCGCGGGCCGGCGGGTGCGGTGAGGAACCAGCGTGGTGCTGGCTGGGGGTGAGCGCTCCTGCGGGCGTGAAATGGCGTAAGGAGCCGGCCCGCGCCGTCAGGACTCGATGCGCGTTCACATGGATGCGCTTTCGGTCTTTCAAAACAAAATGGTCTGTGGGTGTTCAGCTGGGGGGGAGAAAAAATCAAGGCTAGATATTTTATATATTTATTTGTATGTATAGAAATAAAGTTTCCCTTTGAAAGTTCGTGCTGGAGTTTTACCCCCGAGATGTGCCCTGTACTCGTCGCCTGGGAGCAGCCCAGCGCCGCTGCGCTTCGGTTTGGCATTTGCCAGGGCGGCTGAGAAGAGCGGGCGGGAGCGGCCGGAGCGGTTTTGGGGTGACCCCCCCCCAGCTGCAGCTGTGACCAGAGCTCCCTGCCCGCCCGCAGCCCTGACGCGCCCCGCGCCGACGGCCTGCCTGTTCCCGGGGATGGGGGGACGCCGGGTACCTCACGTGTGGCCAGGGGCGCGTGGCCGCCAGCCCCCCCGGGACGGGGTTGGGGCGTTTGTGGGGCCGCGGGGAGGGGCCGGCCCCTCTGGGCCCCCCGCCATCGGGGCAGCAGCAGCCGGGGAGCCGTGGGGCCGTGTCAGGAGCCGGCTTTGCCCGCCATGGCGAGCGGGACCCCGGCGCGGCTGATGCGTTTGTCGTCGGGTCAACGGGACGGAACTGCGGCGTTGGGCCGGCCAAGCCCCTGCGCCCCGGTTTTGGTGCTGGGGGGAGAAACTGGGGAGAGGTTTGTTGGGGGGGGGTGGTGTATGGGGGGGGGGGTGTCCCTCCCCGTCATGGGGGGAGAGCTGGGGACCCAGGGACGGGTCATCGGGGCAAAGCCCCTCGTTCTTCTGCCCTAGCGATGGGCGGGGGGGCTGCCCCCTTGCATCGCCACCCAACACTGTGATGTCATCACGCATCACAATCCCGCACCTTCTATATCTTGGGGGGCTGCACGGCGGGGCCGGCAGAAGGCCGGGGACCGGCGGCAGCAGCAGGCATGGCCAGGGACCGGCGTGGCCGCAGCCGCCGCAGCCGCAGCAGCCGCCGGAGGAGAACCCGCTCGAGACAGAGGCGGCAGGGCACCAGGCGGCAGCTGCGGACCTACGGGCGGAGGAGGCGAAGCCGAGGTGGGGTGAAAGCGGGGGCCATCCCCGGGCGCCACGGGGGAGGCGGCGGTGGGCGACGGAGGGGCGGCGAGGCGGGAGGAGCGGGCCGGGGGACTCACGGGCCGCCGCTTTCTGCCCCAGGTCGCCGGTCTCCGATGAGGAGGATGAGGAGGAGGAGGAGGACGAGGAGCGGGAGAGCACTCTAACTGCGGCGCCCGCGTCCTCCCGCGCAGGGGTGTCCGGCCATCGACCGCCGCCTGCCCGGGAGCCGACACGCCGTCCCGGGAAGCCGGAGCCGCCCGCCCCAGGACACCTCCTGCCCGGCCTGCGAATAAACTGCTGCACCCACCTTCCTGCCCCGACCCGTCATTAGCCCGTGGCCACCGGCCCTGGGCCGCGGGTCCTGGGGCTGCGCGGGGGGCAAGGGGCCTGGGCCGCTCTGAGCCCCAGGGGCTCCTCACCGCCCCCCAGCCCATCTCCGCGGGGGAAAGCGGCCCCGAAGGCCCCCCGAGTGCCCCCAGAGTTTCCCGAAGGCCCTTTCCACGGGGCCGGCGTCCGTCCCGGGGATGAGGGAAGGTGACGAGGCCGTTTCCCTTTCCCGTGACCCCGTACGAACGCACGCCCGGCCTCACGCCAACCCCGCGCCCTCGGCCCCCGCCGTCCCCGCGTGCTCCTGCCCCTCGAGCGGGGGCTCGGGCGCCGGGGCCTGCGGAGATGGGGACGACGGGGGGCCGGGGTGGGGGCGGCCGGGGGGGGGGGTGCGGGGACCGGGCGCGCGGGGGTTCGCCTGTATTCACCCCGTTGGCACGTAACCCGCCCTGCCGCGGCTGCTGCCTTGCCGGGGGGGCGTTGGGGGTCGGCATTTTTGTTCTGATCTAAGTGGGGCGGGTGATGGAGGGCGTTCGCCTTTACGAGGGGTTTAAGGGGGCCCTGCCCAGGTGATGCTCGTGCCCCCCCAGCCGCAGGGACTGGGCGAATAAACCGAGGCTGAGGTCGAAGCCGGGGCAGCCGGCACAGCGGGCGACGGAGCGTTGGGAAACCGAGACCCCCCCCAGCCCCCGGGGCCGTGGCACTCGGGGCAGCGCCTTCGGACATCATCGCCTCCAGAAGAAGGAGGGGTGCGACCGGCCGGGAGGGGTCTAGGACGGAAACTGGGGCGAAACCCCCCCCCTCGCCCAGGGACCACCTGTCCGGGGCTCCCTCCCTGCCCCCGTATCCCCTCCTTGGTTTCACGGCAAGCCCTTCGCCTGAAACGGGGCAACGCTCGGCTCCCCAGAGCGGTTCCCACGGTCACGGAGCGGCTCAGGGCGGTTGATCCTGCAGCCCTGGTCCCGATTCCCAACGCCCCCCCTGCCCCCCTGCAGCTGGGTCCGTCCCGTCACCCCCAGGCAGCTCTGGCTGAGGCCCAGCTCGGGTTTGCAGCCGCCCCGAGTCTGGGGCCAGACGCTGCCCCGGGGCGAGGAGCTGCCGGGCAGGGGGTGCACCCCCCCACAGTGCCACAGGGCACGCGCACCCCAACACCTCCAGGGGAGATGCGTATAGATCTATAGATATCTGCCTGAAACGCAGCGAGCTTTCCCTGGCTCCAGCCACCCGCGTCGCCTGGCGTTTCTCACGTCATTGCCACCGCGGCCGGACCCCTTCCCTGGGAACGTGCGTCCCCTCGGCATCCTGCCCTGGCGATGGCCCAGCACAGTGATACCGCCCCCCCCCCCAGCACAGTGATACCCCCCCCAGCACAGCGATACCCCAGCACAGCGATACCCCCCCCCAGCACAGTGATACCCCCCCAACACAGCGATACCCCAGCACAGTGATACCCCCCCAGCACAGCGATACCCCCCCCCAGCACAGTGATACCCCCCCCAACACAGCGATACCCCAGTGCAGTGATACCCCCCAGCACAGCGATACCCCCCCCAGCACAGTGATACCCCCCCCCCAACACAGTGATACCCCCCCCCAACACAGCGATACCCCAGTGCAGTGATTACCCCCCCCCCCCCCCCCCCCCGCTGGCTCCCCGTGCCAAGGACGGACCCAGAGGGTCCCGAGCGGGGCGGCAGCCCGAGGCCCCAGAACCTGCCCCCTCCCCAAAGCAGCCCCGTCCCAGCACCCACAGGGCCGGCGGGGGGGGCCCTGCCGCCTCCCCCAGCACCCGGCCCCCAGAGCCCCGAGGGCCCCGGCTCTGCTGGGGGGTCCCTCAGCACCCCCTGCTCCGGGACGGGGGGCTGCCCAGGGCTGGGGGGGGGCAAGTTCTGCCGTGCTGCTGCTGCTCTGCACCTCTGGGAGCTTGGTGCTGCTGGGCTTCCTTTTGTTGGTATTTATTTATTTATTTATTTGGGCAGGGTTGGTTTGGGGCTTTCTGTTTGGTTCTGGGGATTTTGTTTGGTTGGTTTGGTTTGGTTGGTTTGGTTTGGTTTGGTTGGTTTGGTTTGTTTGGTTTGGTTTGGTTTGGTTTGTTTGTGGGTTGTATTTTCCCCAGGCAGGTGCTTTGCGGGGTCAGTTTTGCTGCTTCAGCAGCTTTTTCCCCACCAGCAGCTGCCCGTGGGGTGGGGTGAGGGGGCTGCTGCTCAGTTTGCTGCTTTTGCACCTCTGCCGCTTATTTTTGTGCTTTTGTTGGTTCATTCTCTCTTTTTTTTTTCTATTTGAAGTTTTTTTTCCTGTTTTCTCGTTTCCTTTTTCTCTTTTTTCTCCTTTTTTATCTGTTTGTTCTTTTTCCTCTTTTTAATTTTTTCTTTTTTTCTCATTTAATGTTTTTTCTCTTTATTTCATGTTTTTTCTCTTTATTTAATTTTTTTCCTTTTCCCCTGTCGTTTTTCCTTTTTTTTCTCCTTATTTAATGTTTTTTCTCTTTATTTCATGTTTTCTCTCTTTATTTAAATTTTTTTCCTTTTTCCCTGTCTTTTTTCCTTTTTTTTTTTTCCCCTTTTTCCCCTTCTGGTTCCCGGTTCCCCCCGCCCCCCCAGGTGTGGGCTCTCCCCGGGCGATGGGACAGGACCCGCCCCTGGGGGAGGAGGGGGTGGCCGGGGGCGGAGCGGGGGAAGGGGAGGTCACGGCGGCCGTGGGGGCTTTTGGGCCGTGGGGGTGCGGGTGCCGGTGCCGCCTTCCCTCGGCCTGGGGCCGCCGGTTCGGCGCAGGGCGCTGCCGGTTTTGCTCCGGCCCCCCCCGGCATCGCGCCGAGGAGCCGCGGGACCGGGGGCCTCCGGGGCCGGTTTTGGGGGAGAAGAGCTGGGCGGGATCGCTCCCCGCCCGGGGACGCCTTCGCGCTTTGCCGGTGGCACCGGGAGCCCGCGCGGGGGGCGGAGCTGTTGGGTCCGGGGGTGCCGGGGGGGGCTCTCCCCGTGCGGGGGGGCAGCGCTGCAGAACGCGGGCACCTCCCGGGCCTGCCCCGAGCTCTGCGGTCCCTGCAGCAGCAGCAGCCGCCGCCGCCGCCGCCTCTCGGGGCTGGTTTTTAGGCTCTCCCCGCGGGTGGGGGCTGTTCTGAGCCTGCTCGGGGCTCAGCCGGGGCGGGGGGCCGGGGGGGTGCCGGTGCCCGGGACCCGGTGGCTGCGTGGGCCGGGTTTGTCCGTGGCGCTGCTGCCGTGGGCTCTCGGTAACGGCGTCGGAGCGAGTGCAGCTCGTGTCTTTCCAGCCGGGGGGCTTTGCCCGGGGAGCGGCTTTAGGCTCGGCCTAGGGAACGTCCCGGGGCCGTGCGGCGCCGGCAGCAGCCGCTCCGAGGCCGCTCCTAAGCGCTAAAGCCGAGGTTGCTGTTGGGGCTCGGCATCCCCCCCGGCCCCGCTGCTCCGTGTGCTCAGCCGCAGGAGCCGGGAGCGGGCGGGAGCAGGGGGGTGCGGGTCAGGGGGCGGGGACGGGACCCAGCGGCTGGGGGGGCCTCTCTGCTCCGGCCGGGCGGAGGGAAAGGCTGGCCACGGGGAGGGCAGGCTTTCTTAGCGCTGCCAGGGACAACGGCCGCTTTCCCGCCCGGCCGGGCCCGACGGAGCGTGCCGAGGCGCTCGGGAACCCCGTGTTGTGCCCCGGGGGGCGCTCGGGTTCCCGGGAGGGAGCGGGCGGGCGGGCGGCGGGACCCGGGGCGGCCCCGTGGGGCGGGGCGCTGCCCATAAAAGGCGCGGGCGGGGCGCGGGGGCGGGGCCTAGCGGCGCAGGCGCAGGGCGGAGCGGTGGCGGCTCTGCCGGAGCGGTGAGTGCGGGCGGCGCGGGGGGCCCGGCCCGGGGCGGCTCTGCCGGCGCCTGCGGGGGCTGCGGGCGGGCGCGGGGCGCCGGGGAATAAAGCCTGGAGGGCCGGAGCCCGGTGCCCCAGCCGCTGCCCCCGGCCCGTTCCCCAGCAGCGCCGGGGCTCCCGGGACCGGCCCCGGCCCCATCCGCGGGGGGCTCGGCACCCGGGTTTGGGGGCTCCGGGCTCGGGGCGCCGAGCGAAGCCGGGGCCGGGGCTCAGCACGGAGCCCGGGGCGGCGCTTGGCAGGCTCGGCCCGGGCGCAGCGGCCGGTTCCGGGGCTCCGCAGCAGAGACGGGCTGCGGGGGTCGGGGCTCAGGCACACGGAGTCGGGGCACCGGGCCGGGGCCCAGAGACCGGGCCTGCGTTTGGGGGGCGGGGGGGCTCCACCCCAGGGCCGCTGGGGCAGGCTCAGGGCTCAGTCGGTGCTTCCAGGGCCTGCGCACGGGGGCTGGGCACCCGGCTCACGGGGCCGGTGCTGGGGCTCACAGCCAGAGAGCGGGTCAGTCCTGCAGTGGGGGGCTGTGCGTGTCACAGCCAGGGTCCCCCCAGCAGAGTTTGGGCACACCGACAGAGACTGAGCCCTGGGGTTGGGGGGCCTCAAACCAGAGTCCCTAAACCAGTTTTAGTCTCTGTTTGTGTGCACAAAGTCCCGTGTTTGGGGGCCAGAAACCAGGTTCATTGCTCAGAAACAGAGACTAAGTCAGGCCTGCACTGGGGGGGTGGCTCAAAACCAGGGTCCCTAAACCAGTTTTTGGGCACACAAATAAATAAAGACTAAAAGTCCTGTGTTAGAGGGCTTGAAACAGAGACCAAGTCCTGCGTTTGTTGGGGGGGCTCAAAACCAGAGTCCCTAAAGCAGGTTTTGCACACACAAATAGAGACCAAGTCCTGCGTTTGGGGGACTTGAAACCAGGCTCATTGCTCAGAAACTAAGTCCTGCATTTGGGGGGGGCTCAAAACCAGGCTCATTGAGCCAGTGTTAGGGCACGCAAGGAGAGACTGAGTCGGGTGTAGCAGGGGCTTGAATGCACGAAGCCAGGTTTTGGACTCACAGACCCAGTGCTGCGTTTGGAGGGCTTGAAACATTTGGCCAGTGTTAGAGCTGAGAAAGAGAGCCCAAGCCCTGCCTTCTGCAGCTCAAACCCAGACACTAAGTAGTGCTGCATTTTGGGGGCTTGAAACAAACCTCCTGTTGCCAGATGGAGGGCTCAGAAATACAAAGTCCTGCGTTTCACTGGCATGAAACTAGGGCCCCCAAACCAGTTTTTGCACATACAAATAGAGACTAAGTCCTGCGTTTTGGGGGCCAGAAACCAGGTTCATTGCTCAGAAACAGAGCCTAAGTCAGTCCTGCATGGTGGGGCCTCAAAACCAGGGTCACTAAAAGAGACTAAGTCCTGCATTTGGGGGGCTTGAAACCTGGTTTTGGGCACACAATTAGAGACTAAGTCCTGTGTTTTGGGGACCAGAAACCCGGTTCATTGCTCAGAAGCAGAGACTAAGTCGTGCGTTTTGGGAGCTCAAAACAAGGCTCATTCAGCCAGTGTTAGGGCACACCAAGAGAGAGACTAAGTGCTGCGTTTTGGGGGACTGAAACCAGGCTCATTTGGCCAGGGTTAGAGCTGAGACAGAGAGCCCAAGTGCTGTGTGTTGTGGTACAAAACCAGAGACTAAAAGTGCTGCTTTGGGGGGCTGGAAGCAGAAACCAAGCCCTGTGTGTTTGGGCTCACAGAGAGAGAGAGAGAGCAACTGCTGCATTTTGGGGGCCTGAAGCCAGGCTCCCTTGGCCAGGTTTAGTGCTTAGGAACAGAGACCAAGTCCTGCATGTTGGGAGCTGTGGATCCAGGGTCACTGAGGCACTTCTTGGGCTCACACAGAGAGACTGAGTGCTGGATGTGGGGGGCTTGAAACAGAGCCCAAGCCCTGTGCTTGGGAGCTGGTGTTAGAGCTGAGAACCAGAGCCAAGTGCTGCACTGCAGTGCTCAGAAACACAGCCCGGGGGCTGCAGTGTGGGGGCTGGAAACCAGCTCGTGTGGGCAGGGGGAGAGCTGAGACAGAGCCCCGGGGCTGTGTGGGGGGGGCTGGAACCAGAGCCCCCGGGGCCGCCTATGCCCGGAACCAGAGCCCCCGGGGCCTGTGCAGCCCCACCGATCCATTCCCCGCCGCCACCGGCCCCTTCCAGCCTTTATTCCTTTATTCGATCCACCGAGCCGCCGCCGCCTTTATTCCGCCACCCGGCACCGGCAGAGCCCCGCCTCCCCCGCGGGCCACCCCCCGGAGCGAACAGTGCGGCACTTGGGCCCCGGCCGCCGGTCCCCGCTCCCCGCCCGAGGCCCAGGCCCGGCCCCGGAGCGCGGCTCCTCCTGCCCGCGGCGCCGGGACGGGGGCGGCAAGGCCGGGCTCTGGCTCGCCGGTCCTGGGCTCGGGCGGTCCCAGCCCCGGCGCTGCCCCAGGCCCCGCACCCCGCCCGCCCGGGGAGAGGCGGACACCGCCCGGGACTCCCCGCCGGTACCGGCAGGGCCGCAAGCCCAAACCGCGCGCCCGCGAGGCCCGGCCTCGCGCCGTCCCACCTCCCGGCCCCGCCTCACCGCCCCCGAGCTCCGCACACGCCGCAGGAGAAGACCCGGGACCGCAGCCCCGCGAACCAAGCGGCGGGTCCCGCCCAGCGCCCCCACTCCGGTACCGGCGTCCGCCACGGTCGGGGCCGGCGCGGTTCTGGCGGCGGAAGAGGCGGCGCGTGCGCGGGGCGGGGCGCGGGGGCGGGAGGGGCGGGGCCGCAGTGCGCGTGCGCGGGGCGGGGCCTGTCCCAGGTGCGAGGGGCGGGGCCGCAGGGCGCGTGCGCGGGGCGGGGCCTGTGCCAGGTGCGAGGGGCGGGCCCTGTGCCAGGTGCGAGGGGCGGGGCCGCAGGGCGCGTGCGCGGGGCGGGGCCTGTGCCAGGTGCGAGCTGGTGGGGCCGCAGGGCGCGTGCGAGGGGCGGGCCCTGTCCCAGGTGCGAGCGGGCGGGGCCGCAGGGCGCCTGCGCGGCGTCCGGCCCAGGTGCCGGGGCGCGTGCGCGGGGCGGGACCGAGCAGATTTGAGCCCCCGCGGCCGCCGTCCCCCTCCATTTGCTCGTTCTCTGCCGGGGGCGCCGCCCGCCGTCCCGGGGCGGCAGCGGCCGGGCCGGGCTCCCCCGGCGGGGCCCAGGTGAGGCTTGGGGGGGCTCGGCCCGGAGCGGCCGGCGGGGACCGGGCTGCGGCGGGGAAGGGGCCGCGGTACCGCTCGGGGCCGCGGCCCCGGGGCAGGGGGGGGTTGTCGGGGCGGCGGGTGGGGAAGCGGCGGTGGGCGGGCGGCCGCGCTGTACCGGTGGCTCCGCGGAGGAGCCGTCGGGGCGCCGGGGAATAAAGCCCGGAGGGCCGGAGCCCGGCGCCCCCCTCGTCCCCCGTGCTCGGCCGCGCTCCCCCGGGGCCGGGCCCGCTCGGCGGGTCCCCCCGGCCAGTTCCCAAGCACCGCCCGACACCGCCGGGGCTCCCGGGCCCGTCCCGACATCACACGCGGGGCCAGGGGATGGGTTGGGGGCCTGGAGCCCAGCTCCCGGGGCCGGGGCTCGGCCGTTCTGTTTGGCAGCCCTGAGAAGGGAGCCCGGGCCCCGTGTCCCTGGGGCCGGGGCCGAGAGGGAGTCCTGTGCCTTCGGGCCCAGAAACGGAGCCCCTGTCGGCTGTTTCTGGGCTCGGGGCCCGGGGCTGGAGGGGGGCTGGGGTGGCCGTGGCTGCGGGTGGGGGGAGGCGGGAGGGCGCTGGGCTGTGGGGCTGGGAGGGGGTGGGCAGGGTGCGTGGGCCCCCGCCGGAGGTGGGGGTCCGGTCGCGTTGGTCCCCAAAGTGAGGGAGGCTGGCATGCACCAGGCCGAATTAAACGTCTGAGATAGTCTCTGGGCAAAAAGGCACTTTTCACACCCTCTGCCTTCGTCCAACTCTTTATTCAAGGTACACACGTAATAAACACTGAACACAAACCACTGACTCAACGCGCGCACAGTTATGACAGGTCATATTCATATGCAAGAGGTGACAGTGATTGATTTACGGCCTGGCCAAAAGCCAGGATCACTGGAACAAGCACGAGCTCTACTGGGCTGGAGCTGGAGGCACAGACACCCCGGAACTGGGAATCAGTTGGAGAGGAGCTGAGGCACCAAATGGAGCTGGAGACCAACTGCACTGGAGAGGAGATGAGCTGGAACTGAAACAGAGATAGAAACAATTAGGTTAAGCTGCACAAGTGCTGGCACCATAAACAACCTGGAAGAGAAACAAAAATGGGCAAAAACAGCTTACCTGAAGCTGCAAACGAGCTGGAACCACAACCAACTGGAGCTGAAATGATCAAGAGTCATCCATGAGCTGGGCCTGAGATGAGAACCACAAATGAGCTGGGGCCAAAACTGAACTGGAGCCGGACCTGAAACAAATGGGTGCAGAAACAATGAGCTGAAGCTGCAAATGAGCTGGAACCATAAATGAGCTGGAATAAAAACAAAACAGGGGCAGAAAGAGCCTACCTGGAGCTGCAAAGAAGCTGGAACCACAACCAGCTGGAGCTGAAATGATCAAGAGTCATCCATGGGCTGCACCTGCAAACGAGCTGGAGCTGTCAATGAGCTGGGCCTGAGATGGGAATCTCAAATGAGCTGGGGCCAAAACTGAACTGGAGCTGTCCAGGAGCTGGACCTGAAACAAATGGGTGCAGAAACAATGAGCTGAAGCTGCAAATCAGCTGGAACAGAAACAAAACAGGGGCAGAAACAACCTACCTGGAGCTGTAAAGAAGCTGGAACCACAACCGGCTGGAGCTGCAAATGAGCTGGGGCCATAAACTGACCTGGAGCCATCCATGAGCTGGACCTGAAACAAATGAGCACAGAAACAATGAGCTCGAGCCATAAATAAGCTAGAACAGAAACAAAACAGGGGCAGAAACAACGTACCTAGAGCTGCAAACGAGCTGGAGCCATAAATGAGCTGGTCCTGAGATGGGAACCAGAAATGAGCTGGAGCCATAAACGAACTGGAACAGAAACAACCAACCTGAAGCTGCAAACGAGCTGGAGCCACAACCAACTGGAGCTGAAATGATCAAGAGTCATCCATGGGCTGCACCTGCAAACGAGCTGGAGCTGTCAATGAGCTGGGCCTGAGATGGGAATCTCAAATGAGCTGGGGCCAAAACTGAACTGGAGCTGTCCAGGAGCTGGACCTGAAACAAATGGGTGCAGAAACAATGAGCTGAAGCTGCAAATCAGCTGGAACAGAAACAAAACAGGGGCAGAAACAACCTACCTGGAGCTGTAAAGAAGCTGGAACCACAACCGGCTGGAGCTGCAAATGAGCTGGGGCCATAAACTGACCTGGAGCCATCCATGAGCTGGACCTGAAACAAATGAGCACAGAAACAATGAGCTCGAGCCATAAATAAGCTAGAACAGAAACAAAACAGGGGCAGAAACAACGTACCTAGAGCTGCAAACGAGCTGGAGCCATAAATGAGCTGGTCCTGAGATGGGAACCAGAAATGAGCTGGAGCCATAAACGAACTGGAACAGAAACAACCAACCTGAAGCTGCAAACGAGCTGGAGCCAAAACTGAGCTGGACCTGAAAAAGCCAGGAGCAGAAACAATGAGCTGAAGCTGCAAAGGAGCTGGAGGTGTCCACGAGCTGGACCAGGAACAACCCAACCTGAAGCTGCAAATGAGCTGGGGCCATCCAGGAACCGGACCTGAAACAAATGGGAGCCCAAACCAACCAAGCAACCAAGAAACGGGGCCCCGAACAACTGACCTCAAGCTGGAGCCGCGCAGTCCTGCAGCGTCTCCGGGCGGGCGCAGGCAGGGCCGTCCCCAGGCAGGACGGGGCCACGTGCAGGGCAGGCGGCAGCGTCGGCCTCGGCGCAGGCAGCCCGGCTTCTTCCCGGGGCTCCGCACCCCACGCGGCTCCCGGCACGGCTGGGGCTCCTCTGTCCATCCGTCCATCTGTCCATCCCTGCGCAGACACGGCACAGTCAGAGCTGCCGGCAGCACCGCACGGCCCGGCCCAAAGAGCCCCCGAGCTGCTGCCCCGCAAACCCGGCTGTCGCTCGGGCACGGGCAGCTCTGCTCGGCCCCTCGGCAGCAGCGACCCAGCACCGCGCGCCTGGGAGGGGAGGGGGGCACAGACGGGGACGGGACACCAGAAACGTCCCGTTTCTCCCCGGGAGAGCGGGCGAGAGCCAGGATCTGGCTGCAAAGCCACTCACCCTGTGCAGCGGCACAGACCGACTCCAGCAGCACCAGGCCAGGGACGGGGCCACACCGCACCCGCACAGCGCCCACTCCCACCTCCCCAAATGCCCCTCACAGCCACAGCCCCCCAAAATGGGCAGGCCGCGGGGACGGGAGCCGCGGGGACCCCAGGGCCCAGCCTGCGCCCACAAACGGCCTCTGGCCACGGGGGACCCTGCCCGGGCAGGCGCGGGCCCTGGCCCTGGGGTGCCGAGCTCCTCTCAGCCCCGAGGGACACACACCGGCACCCACGCCAGCACGGCCCCACCGATGCCAGGACCTCCCTTCCCCCCAAAGAACCCTTTGGGGAGCGGTGCCGGGGTTCGGCCACCCCCCAGCAGGACGAGGGCAAAGCCAAAGTGCCCCCAGCACAAAACCGCTCCCCAGAGCTCACGACTGCCCGACCCCCTGGGGCACAGCAGCCCCCAGCACCTCCCCACGAGCCAGCACCCCACTCCCACGGCCCGGGGGGCTTGGCCCCCTCCCACCCTGGGGACCCCAGCGCCTCCCGTGGCACCCAGAGATCCCCGCCGGCACAGCCAGCACCGGGAGCTGAGCGCCCCGGTCCCACCACCCAGCTCCCCTCGGCCGCTGCCCCGGGGCTCTCACCTCACCGGGCACATCCTCCCCGCTGCATCCCTCGGCGCTCGCTGCCTCGGGGCCGTGCTCCTCGCCCGGGCATCGGGATGAGCCTTCCCCACGTGTCGGCACAGCCGCGCGGCGTCGCCGGCGCCGCCAACACCTCCCAGGGACCGGCAGCACCGGGACGGCCATCGCCGCTCCTCCCTGGCCAGGCCGGCTTCACCAACGGGGCTGCAGGAGCTGGTGCGGGTCCCTGAAGCGGCCTCTGCTCCCACCGCAGCGCATCTGGAGCTGAAAAAGAAGTTTTTGGTGAAACCCTGGCTTCAAACAAAGCTCAGAGCCACCCCGAGGCCCCACCATGGGAGCACCCCAACACTGCCAGCTCCCGTCCTTGGGCATCTGCCTGTGAGGATGATGCTGGGCAGGGCTGAAGGGCTGAACCCCGGTGCAAACCAGTTCCCCCTGGTCCCAGCTTGCACCAGCCCGGAGGGGTTTGTCCTGCCAGCAGCTGCTCTGGAATAGAGCTGTGGAGAAGAAACCAGCCGGTGCTCGCACCAGGAGGGGTCACCCCAGCCCCCCCCGGTCCCCTTCTCCCCCGGGGCACACGGCTGGCAGCCAGGCCCAGGAGCCGTCGGCAGCGTCAACGGGGATCGATCCCGCGGTGGAAATCGGGAGCTGCCGGAGATCCCCAGCCCCACAGGCCGAGCCGCAGCCGCTGCCCTCCGAGAGGGGATCCCAGGGGGTCGGTGCCAAAACCCACCCGTGAAGTCGCCGCGCCCCAGCCGGGCTCCCACAGGGGGTCCCGCACCAGGGGAACAGGGCAACAAACCCCTCGCCCGCGGCTGCCCCGCGTGCCTGCCCCAGCGCCGAGGAGCGGAGCAGGAACCGAGCGCCCAGGAGGGTCCTGGCCGGGAAGGGGGGCCCAGCACCCAACGAACTCACAGCCGGCCCGTGCCCGCTGAGGAGAGGGGCTGGGACGCCACCGACAGAACTGCAGGAGTTGATATTTATTCACGCGAGTGAGGCGTCCCAGCCAAAGCGGGGCACCCCAAACCTGGGCTCACCCGGGGTCCTTGCACCCTTCAAACGCTCAGGTCCGACACGTTGGACTGATCGCTGGCACCCACGCTGCCCATCACCGAGCACAGAAACCCTCGGCCAAGCAGCGCTGTTTCGGCAGCGTTCTTGCCGCTCGTGCGTTGATCCAGACACCTCTCTGCTGCTCCTCCGTCGATCCAGACGCCTCCGGAGTCCGTCGTGCCAGAGTCGCTTCTCTGCGACGTCAGCCACGCCGGGAGGGTTTCAAAGCCGCGTCAGAGGGGCTGGGGTGGCGGCGTTACCTCGGATGCCCGGGGGCTCCTTTGTCCTTCAGGGACGGCTCTGTGTTTCCAGGAAGCAAAGTCCTTACGTCCAGGGCCGGGCCGTCCCGTGGGTTGTTTTGCTGCAGCACGCGCGCTGCCCACGTCTGCGGTACAACCGCAGCACCTCGTCGCTCTCCGGTGCAGGGTGGGAGCTAGTACAGATGACCAAAGTTAATACCTTTCACGCGATAAACACCCCCGGTGTCACCCTTAGGGAAGGGCCTTTCCTTAGCACACCCCGGGGAAGGGGGCACACGCAGCTCACGCCGCTGCCCGCAGCCACCGCAGGACTCGCTCCGGCCCAGGGATCTGCGGTAGCCCCAGCCCCCAGGAGCTCCGCTCCTCTCTCCCGCGCCCCAAGCAAAGACGCCGCAGCCGCCACCAAAGTCCCCACTCACCCGCGGCGGAGCAGCCGTGACGTCGGCCGGTTCCCCCGAGACGCGGCTGCCCAGACGCCAGCCGTCCTGTGCTCGAGCGGCCCTCGTGCCCGGCACGCAGCAGAGCCCCGGGGAGCAGCCAGAGCACAGGCAGCGCAGCGACGGCGGCTCCCGCAGCCGGAAACATCTCGCCCAGCGGCCAGCACCACGTCTGCCCACGGTCACTCGTGGGCTCGCAGCAAAAACGCAGCAGCTGGGAGACTGCGGGGTCAGGGACACGGAGGTGTAGGTTTCGCAGAGGGACGGGGGACAATAAAACACTCCGTTCTCTGGGAGGGGGAAAGAAAAGCGTGGTAAAAATCAAGGCACAAATACAGCAACTGCTGTGCAAAGTCAAAACTTTCACCTTTACTCCTAAGTTTTAACTTTACACCTTAACCATAACCCGTGGCTAGCAAGCACCCGCAGAGCACCAGTAAACAGCTGCTTAAACACGGCAGCTAATAAACTGCGTTAAGCAAAAGGAAACAAAAATGCATTTAATGAGAGCCTGGTCTCCTCAGAAAAACCCCACAGGAAGGCCGTTCCTGTCGGGGAGACCCGAGGAACCGCTGCAGCAGTTCTGGTCCCAGCCCTGCTGCCCCCAGCAGCCCAGGGGACCTGACTCCCCCCCCACACAGAGCTGCAGCTCTTGGGTTTTGAAGGAAGAACACAAACCATTCTCCAAAGTAACTGCCGACTCCCAGAGCTGAGAACCAGAAGACACTGTGGTCCAGCCCAGGCAAGAGAAGACAGGTGGAGCCCATCCCGGTGCCTCCAGCTGGGGGGGGCTCTCCTCCTGCCTCCTGGTACTCACCCTGGTCAGCGTCTCTGCTTCCCCTCTTTGGGGCACCCCAGGGAATCCCGACCGTCCATCGGCCTCCAGTCCGGGGGTCGGACGCCCAGACCGTGCCCTGGTGTCCAGGGAACGCCCCGCCTGCGCAGCCCAAAGCACCCTGGCCTGCCCGGGGCTGGAAACGGGCGCAGCCCAGAGCAGTCAAGGGAAAACATCTCATTTGGGGATCTCGGCAAATCCAGCGGCACTCGCGTTACGCGGGGACCGTACAACCCGCCCCAAAAGCGCATTAACTCCACCAAAGGAGACCTCAGACACGGCTCCCAGCATCGCCGCACAGCCTGCGCCCACCCGCCCCGCCAGCCCCCGAGAGCCCTCGCTGCACGGCAGCGCCCGCAGTCGCGGCCCCCACCCCAAAGCCCCCCGTCTCCTGAGCCCACCCACGGGAGCACCCCGGCTGTCCAACCCCTAGAACACGAGGCCCGGAGGAGCAGAGCATCACCAGGGGGAACCCCTGGGTCACCCCAGCAGGCACAGCCGGCACCAGGAGCAGGGCCAGGCACCCTGCAGCCCGGGAAGCTCCCCGCTACCCAGAGCAGCAGCACCAGCAGCTGCCGGGACGAGAAGCGGGGCGCAAGCCCCCCTCCACCCCCGCGGGGGTGTTGGCAGGGGACGGTCCCCCCCAGCCCCCCCCGGCCTCGCACCCAGGTCGCTCCCGCCGCACCCTCCCCCGAGGCGGCAGCTGTGCAGGGGGACCCCGCACCCCGGCTGAGCCCCACGGGGCTGCTCCGGGACAGAGCCGCCCCCTCCTGCCGCCCCCACGGCCCGGCCGGGCCCCGACACCCCCCACGCCCCAACCCGGGGGGGGGGGGCACAACCACCCCCAACCCCGGGCACCCCCTCACAGCCCGCCCGGCCCGGACACCCCCTCCCCGAGCCGCGGCCGGGCCCCACCACCCCCCCCCCCAGCCCGGGCCTGGGGTTCGCCAGGGTACGGCGGGGCCCGCAGGTCACCCGGAGACGGGCCCCGAGGGCCCGGGCACGGCAGGGACCCCCGCCCCTGCCCGCCGGGAGCCCCCTCGGCACTCCGGGCCTCCTCCATGGCACTCCGGGAACCCCTCGCCGGTCAGGGACCCCCCACGGCCCTCAGGGACCCCCCACGCTCGCCGGGACTCCACCTACGCCACTCGAGACCTCCCCACACCACTCAGGGACCCCCCAACCCCACTCAGGGACCCCTCAGGTTCACCGGGACTCCCCCTACGCCACACTCGGGACCCTCACACACCACTCAGGACCCCCCAACCCCACTCGGGACCCCCCAACACCACTCGCGACCCCCCAACCCCCTCAGCCCCCCCGGTACCTGCAGCCGCCGCCCCGTGCCACGCGCAGCTCCCGCGCCAGGCGGAGGCGCCCCCTGGCGGCGGCGAGCGGTACTGCGCCCCGGGGCCTGTTGAAGCCTCGGGGGTCGGCACGCACCTGCCCCGCCGGGGGCGGCCCCGGCCGCGACGACCAATCGGCGGTGCCGGCGCCTCCGCGCAACAGCCAATGGCGGGGCGGGGCGGGAGCAGTGCCCGCCGGCGGTGGCGCCGCCTAGCGGACGAGCAGCGCCCCCACGAGCAGCCCCCGCCGCGGGGTCCCCTCGGGCCGGGCGGTGCCGGCGCGGCCGGTGCCCCGGGGCTGCCTCGGTCCGTGGGCCCCGCTCCCACGAGTCGTTCCAGCGCCGGGAGCCGAGCCGTGCCTCCCCGGGCCCTGCCCGCCCCTCCCGCCTCACAGCCCGTCCCCGAGAAGCGCGGAGCGCGGGCGCCCGCCCAGCTCGGTGGCACCGCCGCCGTCCCCGGGCCTTCCGCGGGGCGATTCCTCCCGCCCCAGGCTGTACGCACCAAGCAGGCCCTCCCCTCAGCGTGCTCCCATCCTCCGGGTCCGCAGTAGCGGGCAGGTGGCGGACGGGAGCGAGCGCCGGGCAGACCCCCACCGCCCAGCCCCGCCGGGGACGGGGGGCACCTACAGCCTAAACCGGGCACCGGCCGTTCGCATCCCGCACGCCCAACCCGGCACGGCCACCGCCTTTTGCTAACGGAGCCCAACTCCTTGTCGGTGAACGCCAAACCCGAACCAGGGCCGGCGGTTCACGCCTGACGGCCTCGCGCTAACCACCGCCTGCCGCGGGGGCCTCTGCGGGCCTTGCCCAGAGACCGAACGGGCAGCGGGTACACATTCTCAGTGCACGGTACTCGTAGGAAGGGTGAAGGGTGAGCAGTGCCCGCACATGTCATGCCTCGTCCACGGGAGCACCCCGGTGTCCAACCCCTAGAACACGAGGCCCGGAGGAGCAGAGCATCACCAGGGGGAACCCCTGGGTCACCCCAGCAGGCACAGCCGGCACCAGGAGCAGGGCCAGGCACCCTGCAGCCCGGGAAGCTCCCCGCTACCCAGAGCAGCAGCACCAGCAGCTGCCGGGACGAGAAGCGGGGCGCGAGCCCCCCTCCACCCCCGCGGGGGTGTTGGCAGGGGACGGTCCCCCCCAGCCCCCCCCGGCCTCGCACCCAGGTCGCTCCCGCCGCACCCTCCCCCGAGGCGGCAGCTGTGCAGGGGGACCCCGCACCCCGGCTGAGCCCCACGGGGCTGCTCCGGGACAGAGCCGCCCCCTCCTGCCGCCCCCACGGCCCGGCCGGGCCCCGACACCCCCCACGCCCCAACTCGGGGGGAGCACAACCACCCCCAACCCCGGGCACCCCCTCACAGCCCGCCAGGGCTCAGACATCCCCCTCAAGCCGCGGCCAGCCCCAACCATCCCCCCGGCCCTGACAGGGCCTAGTCCCCCTTTCACCGTGGCCAGGCCCGGGCTCCACCAGGAGCACGGCGGGGCCCCCAGGTCGCCCTCAAACGAGCCCTGAGCACCCGGGGCGCGGCACGGGCCCTCCCCCTCAGTCAGGGACCCCCCAGCAGTCAGCGGGACCCCCGCAGCCCCCCCCGCCCGTACCTGGTCCCGTTACGCCGTCCCGCTCCGCTGGGCCGCGCCCGGTGTCCCCCGCGATGTCGCCCCCTGGCGGCGGCGGTGGGTACTGCAGCACCCCTCCCCTCCGGGGGCTTCTTGTAGCCTCGGGCGAGTCGCCGCGCACCTGCGGTGGGGCGGGGCTGGAGGCGGGGCCTGGCTCCCGCTGTCCAATCAGCGCTGTGATCATCACACGGGGACCACCAATCGTGAGCCAGGCGGGAGTACATAACGGTCGCTGTCGGTGGGTTGGTAGTTTTTTTTAGCGGTCCTTTCACTTGTTTATTTTTGGGGTTTTTTTCTGGGTTTTTTTTTTTTTTTTAGTTATGGTTATCTGATCTTTGTTCAAGTGCATGATGTGTGTGATATTGGGTACCAGACTATCCCCCTTGGAGTTGTGGTAGGAGTGTTTGCTCTTTTCTTTCCTGTCAGGTATTTACCTTTTCATCCTGTTTTTTATCTTAAATGTCATCCCTGTGGTGTGTTGTGAGGTAAAGATTGTTCTAATTTTCATTAAGTTCAGGTTTGTGGGGTTTCATTAGAGTTTTTCACTCAATGTTTTTCTGTTTTCACCTACCTTGAGGCCTGCAGGTTGGTGCTTGCAGTGGTCATGCTAAAGCTCTGCTCCTGTGTGTGGCTATAGCGGTTTTTGGCAAGGCAATGTACTGATTGTAGTCCTGGTTGGGGTAAAATAGTTTTTTAGTAAGCTTTCTGAGTACATTATACATATACGAAGTTTTCAAGTTTTTAACAGCAGCATTCGTATTTGTGGTGAGTAACTGGGGTTTGTTTGGCAGGTAGGGGGAGGCAGAGAGCTTATCTTATTTTAGTTCTGCTGGCTTTGTTAATTTATAGTAACAATTTTATAGATTAGGGTTGTCTTATTGTTGATAAGGATTATAATATCCAAGCTACTCTTTTGGTTTGGTAGTACAACAGGGAATAGACTTTGTCCCTTGTGTTAAAGCTGGTTTAAACTTTGTTAGAAACTATATGAAAAGTACATGTTTCAATAAATTATCTATATCAAAGTTTTATATATATAAGCTTGTTTTTATTGAAATTTCTGTAGCCCAGACAGCTGATTGTATCCTGGGCTGCATCATAAGCAGCATAACCAGCAGGTCAAGGGAGGTGATCCTGTTCCTCTACCCTGTTCTTGAGACCCCACCTGGAGTACTGCCTCCAGCTCTGGGGGCTCTAGTACAGGAGAGACATCAGGCTGTGGGAGAGAACCCAGAGGACGGCCAACAAGTCAGGCAGAGGGATGGAGCACTTGTCCTGTGAGGATGGGCTGAGAGGGTTGGGATTGTTCAGCTTGCTGAAGAGAAGGCTCTGGGGAGACCTAATTGTGGCCTTCTAGAACCTGAAGGGGCTACAGGAAAGATGGTGAGGGCCTGTTTATTAGGGAGTGTAGTGATGGGACAAGGGGTAATGGGTTTAAGCAGAAGGAGGGGAGATCTAGATTACATGTTGGAAAGAAATTATTTACTGTTAGAGTGGTGAGGCACTGGCACAGGTTGCCCAGAGAGGTTGTGGCTGCCCCCGGATGTGTGGAAGTGTTCAAGGCCAGGTTAGATGGGGCTTTGGGCAACGTGGTCTAGTGGAGGGTGTCCCTGCCCGCAGCAGGGGGATTGGAACTACATGATCTTTGAGGTCCTTTCCAACCCAAACCATTCTGTGATGTAAATTTCCTCTCATCTTATAGGTGAACATACTGTAACTGCTCTGATGGTAGAATGTTTCCAAAACACTTTTTTACCCCATCATCTTGTGCTAGTTGGATAGGGTTTTTAATTGCCTCATGCAGGCTGTGTAGTACCTTTGAAATGTAATGCTGGCGTGCATTTTAGGGAGTAAGTGGGATACTCAGGTTAACTTTGTCAGCGAGGCTTGCTGACTCTGGTTGGAGTCAATCATATGGCAGTATTGTTTCTGTGACCAGTTTAGTTGGCTCAGTGCTGTGTTGTGCTTTGCAGATGCTCTGTGAGAGGGGCAGGGATTTGAGCTCTGTGTCCTTTATGACTGGTAGCAGCCTCCACAAGTTGCAGTGAAGTATGTCTTGGCTTTGTGTCTCTGCTGCTGCGCTGTTGCACTCTAGTTACGAGTAGTGATTTATAGTCCTGCTCTCAGATGCTGAGGCTTCTCTTCTGTTGTACGTGGCCCAGGGAGTGTTTTCCCAGGCGGACACAGGGTGTTTAAAGCTTGTAGATGCAATCCAGGTTTTAATTGCCAAGAAAAAATGTGCTTAGCATGTAAAAATGCTGTTAGACTTGGTAGGAGCATTTACTTTGGGTAGGTGCCTTTCTGTACTGGTTTGCGTACATAGTTATGATTTTGAAGTTAGTAGCTGGATTGTGATGTGTGCTTACCTGGTGGAAGCGCATTGGCTGTGTCAAGGTAGGATGGAGTTGTGGCTTTCTTGTTCAGCCTTGGTTATTTTGTCTTTGAGCTGGAGTACCCCTGTTCTGATGCTAAGTTCAAGTGCCTGCTAAGTGGCTTTTTCTTTGAGGTGTGTGAAATTTCTTTAGTAACAGTTGCTGTGAGGCAGGAACAACTGCTTTTTGAAGGTTGTTCCCCCCTTTGTCTCAAAAGAGAGAAAACCTCTTGGCTTAAAGGAGTCCTTTAAGAGGGCACTTGATAGCCTTGTCTTGAGTGACAGGGTGTAGCAGACTGAGTCTTGCTGTGGGTTCATGCACTGGAGAGCATCACAGGATGCAGAAAAGCTTTGGAGTGTGCTGGAGAATGGAGGGCAGTAATGGGTGCTTGGACCAGCCTCACCTGGTTTACCTTTACCCACTAGTTCTGCCTGTTGACCCAAGAGTTGTAATTAATTGTTGGTTTAAAAGGCTGCCTAAACCTTGTCTGAGTCAGCTGGCTGGAAATGAGGATAAAATGCCTTTATGCTTCTCAAATCCTTTAAGCTGGACATGTCTTCAATTGATACATTTAGATAGCAATGATGTCCTGTAAAACAAAAGTATGAGGTGCAACGTTTGCAGCTGGCTTTCTCTGGCCAGAGCTATGTTAAAGCCTCTATATATTGCATGCTATGCAGAGCTTGTTCCTTGCTTTCTGAGGTGGATGGTGGAACTCCCTGGTTGATTTAAATGACTGATGCATAAGAGTTTGGACTAGAATTACTGGTTTCACCCATGTCTTCTACAGGGCTTGTATCAGAGCTTTTTATCCTTGACTAGATTGGTCTTGGTTAACTTAAGACCACATGTTTGGGTTTGAATGTGTATTTAATACCTGAGTAATTCAGGTAACAGTCATTAGAGGCACTTGTCAGCCATGACAGTTTTTCTCACAAGAAGCCTAACAACTTCTTGAGATAATATACGGAGATGATGCATTTCAACTTTTGGGTTAATATGAAGTCTTGCCAGGTTAGTCTGAACAGGTTAAACTTAAGTTATATGTAAAAAGTTGTAATTGAAGTCCTGGAAGATAATAACCTATCCTGCAAGAAATGGTAGGCCTTGGTCTGACTCCAACACTAAATATTCAGTGTGTTCAGCTGATGTGTTCTTAGTGCTGCTGTCAGAAGTGGAGATGGATGGATTGCAAAAGCTGTAATTAAACTACTCGGAGGTGTTTTGGAACAGGTGCAGAGTACTGAGGCAGAGCTTCCTGTGTAATTTCCCAGTGGAGTACTTCAACATTTGGAATGGGTCTGTAGTAAACTTGTTTTGTGTGATGCTTTTCCAACAGGTTGTGGTTGAGAGTGTGAGTACATCATCCACTTGCTAAGCAGTGCAGCTGAAAAATAATCCAAAAAGCTTTATGGCTACTTCTCTTCTTTGTCAGGTAAGATTTGTCTTGTGTATAGCTATCAGTGATAGCTGTGGATCTGAGCCACCTGTAAGAATGTGAGCTTTATTTCACAATTTGACCTTAGCTGTTGTGTTTCACTGAGTACCTGGGTTATGAGCGCTGTATGGTATGGGGAACCGGATTTTCAGGGAAGCTGATGCTCCCTGTGGTCTGGGGAGCGTCATGACTCAGTGTAGGTACGCTTGAGGTACATGCTGTTATGCTTCTAAGGGTAAGGAGAGAGGTTAATGTCCTAGGCCTCTCCAAATAATACTTTCTGTTTAATCACAACGCTATCTAAAACTAATTGTTAACTTTAGTACCTGAGAAATGCACTCAAGCTTATCTTAAATTAGCCATGTGGATCTTGTTCTGTTTTGTGTCTGGAACAGTTAAGCTCTGCTTTGTTTAAAGGAGCATCTTTGGTCTTGTGTATATGTTCATGCAGGATTCTTATCTATCTTTGAGATTTTAGACTTCTTGTTATGGGTGGAAACTAAAATGAAACAGATGGAGATAAAGATACCTGATGATCATAAGGCTGCTTTCTCTCTTCAAGCAGCTGTCTTTCCTAAGTCTTACCTATGTGCAAGTGGTAAAAATCAACTGGGTGATTTGCTTCTGGTAACAGCAGTCAAAGGAACAGGCTTTTTGATGAAAATCCTCGAGATGAAATTCAGATCCTAAAATGGACAAGATGCTGAAGCTGGTAGAGGGATGGGCATGGACAGTCCATTGTAAATATTTTCTGGAGAGTCTCTTGGTGTTCCTGATCTAATGCTGTTGTGTCACCAAGTAACCGCACTCTGATTTAAAGTGCTTTGGAATGTGTTGAAAGTACAAATCAGACACAAGCAGACCAACATCTGTGCTAAGTGTCATCTTCCTAAATGACCGCTTTAGCTAGAAGCGTGTTTCTGTAATGCACAAATATTGCAGGTTAGTATAGAAAACCTGTATGGGAGTAGTTATATGACAGGAGTGTAATAAAATTGACATCTTGGCTGGTAGCTTTGTATTCTTTTTTCTTTGAAGCTCTCAAGATTGCAATGAAATAGTGTTAATGTACTACTTGAAAAGCACTTAGCAAGGTAAGCGGTATAATTTAGTATTTTTCCTGCTATCTGCATTCTCTTGATTAAGTCCTTCGGTACGAAGCCAAATGCCAATATGATGTCTGTTAGAGCTTTGTGTGCTTATCTGCATGCAGCTGTGTCATTAAGTAGATGTCTCATGAAACCATCTATTGAGTGACACGACTTGAGGTGATGGCAGACACAGAAAGTCTCTTTGTTCACTGAATGACCAGATAAGGTCTAATACCCCTTCCCTTTTTGCAGGCCTAGCCAGAAATGATAGCCATTAGGGTAAGCACCAAGCGTTGGGGGACAGCAGTCAAAAGCCAGACAGAAGACCATTTCCAGATAGCTTGGCTAACCTGTGCTTGAAGTACCTTTGCCTTGGGTGTGCTAGGCGCCTTTTCTGTGAGGCTGTTGTGCGCTTGGAAATGCATTTCAGGTCGACCGATCGATGCAGTTAATTGTACTGGTTGGAGACCTCTTTGCTGACCTAGACATAGTATTTAAATCCTAGCACCACAGGGTTTGCAGTAGCTTACAGTAATGGAGGAAGGCATTATCTATTATCTCTTTCAGAGACTGCAGCTGCTGCTGAAGGCCAGGTCAGCTGGAAACAGTGCTTGCTGTCAGCTGGTTTTCCTCTATTACAGGGAGGAGTAAAAAACCCACTTAGCTTTGCTGTGCAGTGTTGACTGAGGCTATTAATTGCAATGGAGAACATCTACAAAGCTCCTGTTCCTTGGGGATGTGGTGTTCTGTATGCAGACTAAATCCTAGGCTGTTAACTCCTGGGTTTGATTTAGCTTTACAGGACTAAGTCTGGGTGTACCACCCACTCAACACTTAGTCTACTGAAGTCCCAGGACCAGCAAGTCCCTGCGGCTTGAGGAGTTGAGGTAGGGGGAGAAAGATGAGGCAACACCTAATTACTCCCTAAATGTTTAGCTACTGCTCCTTGCCACTGTAAGGGGAGAAGACTTTGCATCTCTGCTGAGATGAGCTGACAAACAGCACTAGCTGTTTTGAGAGTGGGCAGTGAAGATGAGTCCACTGGTTGCTTGTCTGATGGCAGCACTACTGTAGTTCGGCTGTTATCACCAGCCTGACCACCAGATGTCTGCCTTGAACAGAAATGAGATGCAGCTTGAGAGAAACCCTTCTGAAAATGGAAGCCAAGTTAAGTGGCAGGGAGGGGAAGAGCCAAGTATGGGGAAAGGCTTTGTCCCATGCCTGGACACCCTTGAGGCAGGGATGGTTTTCACGTTTGTGGTGTTGATCTCTTGTTTCACAGTCGGGGACTAAGTTCATGTTAGCTCAACTGGGTGCTGCAGTGTTTGTAGAGTGGGAGAACTGTTCCTCCTGTTTGGGATGGACTTGGTGGGCACACAAGTTTGATATAGTTTACCATGGTTTGTGGCAGAAGGCAGCAGTAGGTTAGAGATTTGCATTTGGATGTTTGGCCATGACTGGAAATGCGCAGCTGGACCAAACCAAGGCTTGCTGTGATGCATGGATATTTGGGTTCTGTCTGGCCACAGGTCGGTGCAGCAGTTACTGTGGTGTTTTGGTGCTGCCTGTGTCCCAGCTTGCATGGATCTGGCCTGGGTACTTTTGCAGTGTGCCCTTAGCCTTATTTGGGGCTTAGCCTCATCTCTGGGACTTTGTTCGCTGATGCTTGCATCAGAGCAGGTCATGCTTAATAAGGAGCTTGCTGATGGGATCAGAGAACGCAGTCAGGCCCTGGGATGTCGCGTAGGTTCGGCGGCTCCCTTGTGGCCTACGCTTTGCAGAGGACAAGCAATGTGTCATTACATGTCCTCTTCCACATCATGTTCTGTACTAGTACTGTCTAGGGTCAAGAGTCTTTCATACTTGCGATATTTCTTACTACCTCTTAAACTTGACTTTTTTTGGTTTTGTTTTAGTGGAAAATTGTGCCTGCTCAAGGTTCTTGGACTGCAAATAGAAGATAATAGCCCTAAGATGTCTCTGCATTGGTGTGAGCCGGCTGTTCTGTCAGCGTCGCGTGCTGTCGGCGTAGATGCCAGTTCTGTATTTGCCATCCACTTGCTGAAGTATGGGAGCTGTGCACAACCAGGAGGATCCAGGTGAAACTTCCTTTTTTTTAAGGAGATAAGAGGTGGAGGTGCAGGCAGTGGCAAAGAGTGTTTCCCTGGAGAGAAGACAGAGGTAGCAGGGAGAATTTCAGTGCTCTAGATCATGGCAGCTTTGTAGAGTCTGTGTTTGGTTTAGTGTTAAGAAAGATAGCCCATTGGCATGGCTAGTAAGTAGTCACTGACCTAGTAAGGAGTTTGCAAGGCTTCAGGACTGACATTGATCACATCTCTAACTTGATCTGTGGAGTGGTTTTGGTTCCTCTGTAACAAGCTCAAGAAACTAGTCTTTTTAATGACCAGGTCTTGTTGCTTAAGCTGAGGAACTTTGGTTTTACCATTCTGTAGCTTAAGGGTAACACTTTAATCAAAGCTGTAGTCAAGCGTTTTGCTGCTGTGTAGGGTGAGATGGTACTTGTTAATGCTCTAATGTAGAAGTCTGGTGTGACAGAGGCCTTGAAGGACAAGACACATCAAGCTGTGTGGGGCTCATAAGGAAGGGGCACGGAGTGACACTAGAAACCCTGGGGCTAGAAACTACTCAAATAGTCAAATAAAAAAAAAACCCTGGGAACTGGGCAGAACAAGTTTAGCAGTTTCTAAGCGAACCAGGGAAAGAATATACTATATCTTGTGTGGTTTTGCATCTTGTGGGTTTGAAGATAACAGAGGACAAAAACGTGATGTAAATGTATGCAGATAGCCCCAAGTGCCCAGAGGAGGGGAAGATGCTGCCTACAACATTGGTCTGGTGAAGGATTGAAGACGGATAGCTTGGGATAACCTGTTTCCCAATTGGTCAATGACCTTGGAACCCAGAGGGGTGATGGACAGCAGAGGAAGGGGTCTGAAGTAACTGACTTGTGTATAGCTATTTAGTTAATGCTCCCAGGATTTGTCTGGGTTAGGGGGAAAGACAGTACCTTACACTGCAGGTCGCTTGTGTGTGGGCTCCTTGGCTTCCCAGGCTCACTAATGGCCTGGGGTAATCCTGGTGACTGGCACAAACACGGCCTGAAGAAGCGCTTTATGGCTCTGTGTTGTTTTTCAGTCAGAGATGCTGTTGAAGTTGCTGGTATGAGGCTGTTCATTCAGGCTAATGTTTATGCTGTGGGGTCTAAGTATTTAGAGGATTATTTACTTACCTGTTTGGGTAAGAATAAGGACTTGTTCCTTATCCATTAGATACTTGGCATGTAGTGTTAAGTATTGTATTGGCTCTGGTTCTCTCTTGCATTTCAGCTTTTGGTATTACAGTATGTAGTATTTCATTTATAGGCATGAAAGTCTAACTTAAATGCATACATTGGGTTGTATGTTACATTAATATTCACAAGAACTGATGAAATGACATATTGCAGGCCATATACTTCTATTTGTAGAGCTAGCTCAAAAGCTAGCAGTTACGTGCAAGTTGAGAAATCGACATCAATGAGCTGGAAACAACTCTGAAAACTTTGTTCAAGTAAGATGGATGAACTTTTCCCACTGTGTCTGAAAAGCTTTTTGGTTTTGCTTCAAAAAAAAATCAGAAATCAAGTACTCCTAAAGGTGTGTTAGCATTACTTTTGATGTAGTTTTGGTGAGGTGGTTACTCAGTACCTTGTTTGAGCTGCTGTTGGATAAATAGGTGCCCTTAAGTTAAAGGTCATAGTTTGTGCCTCTCAACTTGTACTGTGAGCTCAATTCCAGTGATCCCTTATAGATGACTTGTGGTGGTTCTGAAACTAGCGTTTCTTCCTTCAATGGCAGGTTTCATCTGGTCTGTGCCAGAAGCAATTTCTCAGCTCCGTAGCCTCTACAAGGCAGAGGCTTTGACTGGGCTGTCTGTGACTGTGATTTTGTTAAGTGATTTTGCTGGTCTGCTTGATGCTGTCCTGGTACATCATGGGTCTCATGCAGTTTGACCTCTTTTCAGAAGCAAAGCATTAACAGTGACAGGCTTGAAATCCTCTTCATGTTGCACAGCCAGCCCTCACTGACAGGATGATTATTTTTGATTGCCTGGTTGACACTTGCAAAGCACTGGAAGGGCCTTAGTGGCACAGGTAACAATCTTTAATGGAAAAGCAAGGCTGGGGTGTTAGGGCTTAGACAATTTAGTAATCACTTTATGTGGTATGCTGAGCTGGCACAACAGGCTGTAGTGCTCAACTTAATATATTGGTTTTGCTGAAAGGATAGCAATGTAGTCCAACTTGGATAGAACAGAAAATTAGATGCAAAGGTTTGGGGCAATTTTTCAGGTTCTACTCGCCAAAAGGAGCGTGGCAAGTGTAGCACCGCAAAACTCAGTTAAGGATAAGAAGAAAAAGATGAACAAGTTCTCATCAAAAAGTGTACTTAGTTCAGTGGAAAAAAGGCCATCGGGCGGGGGGGCATTTGCTTTGGTGGTCCTAGGTGGGTTAATTGATCCTTTGAGGCACCAGTGGAGTCTACAGCATTAGTATTTCCTGAATGACACTTTGTCTGAACCCAGCAGTGCATGAGATGCCACTACAGTGATGTTTGGCTGAGAGAAGGTGTTGCAGGCATTAACAGGAGGCATGAAGCTTTACTCCTCGTGTGGAGAGGCATGGGAAGAAGCGAAGATGACTGAACAAGGACAACAGTAGAAACAAATTGCTAAGGTGAGTTGTCAACTTGTTGGCCAACCCAGAGGTACAGCCGCTTAGGTAACAGAAGGCTCACGGTGAGTTGTACAGCCATGCAAACAGAACGGGCACAGCCTAATTCAGACTTGCTGGCCGAAGGCCTGGAGCTACAAAAAACTTCTGTTCTCTGGTGTTACGCCTGCTGTTCCAAGTCATCATCTTGACACCAAATGATTATGACTCCTGGACGGGGTCAGCTTGTGACAGAGGCAGTGCCAGTTGCCATGTGTTTGTACTGGGTGTTTAGAGAAGGAGGAGGTGGGTTGAAAAACTGGGCGCAGGGAGTAAACTTTTGTTTAAGAGGTGGGTTGTTTACATGCTCGGTGCTTGTCGAGCAGCTGTAGACATGGGTGAAAAGGTGGGTATGTAACTTCAAGTTTTGAGAGGGCAGTTGCTAGCCTAACTGTACTTCCAACATACCCTCTGACTCCGCCTGCTATTGGATCTAATAAAATACTACTGTTACTAACAATTGCTGAAAAGCTTTCTTTGCTTCTCTGCTTGTTAAATTTCAACAAAGTATTGCATCCAGCATATGAATATAAGGAAGGGTGCCTCCTGACTTCCACGTTTAGAGAGTAATGATGGCTCTTGAGCTTTATGTGCAGAATATCAATGTAAATAACAGCTGCCTACCAAGGTATCCTGCCTGATGTTATGTTTTAACACTTTACTTTGCTGCATGGTATAAATGTGAGGTTGGAACCTGTCTTCATGACCTGTACTCAGAAGGCTTTGCTTGTGCAATTGTAGTATACTTCAGTAGCTTAATTTGAATGTGCCTTTCTGAGGAAAATAACAGACTTTGGCTTCAGAGGAGTAATTTGGTGTTAACCAATGATTTAGGAACATAAATTCTTGGTCTTTAAACAATTGTCTTGCCTGAAAGAATATAAGGGATTATTGCCTTTTTTGCTTTGCTTGTATCTGGTTAAAATTGTTCTGTATTGCTTTAGTTATAGTACTTCTGTCCTGAATCAGAGTCCATCCCCTAATGTAAGCCTGTATTCAAGTTAACACTGTAACCACTTCGAGTTATCAACTGGCTAAGGTGCATAGGCTGATGCAAGGTCATTTACAGATCATGTCCTTGCTTTTCCAATCTGTCATGGAGTGGTGATGGGGCTGCTGTGTTGCTGTCATGACATGGATGGCTCAGAAGTTTCACTGCTATGGAGAGGGTTGGTTGGTTCCTGCCTGTATATTCTTCACTGGGTTGTTTCTGGCCCTCATTCTGAGGCCCTGTGGGTGTCTGTGGACTCGCTAAGTCTCTTAGCAGCTCACAGGTCGGTAATAAAGCCCTGGCTTCCATTTCCATACCCTTCAAGAAAACTTTGTTCTTCATGTCTACAAATATGATCTGACTGCTGGTCACTGCTACCTCCGCCTTGCCCATGAGCACTACATATTTGGGAGAAGGGAAATGGATGTGGACTAATTCAGTAGGTTGGCAAACTGATTCCACCAAGTTCTTTTTGTGCTTTGCTTCTGGCAGCTAGTTGATGAGCTCTGTAGTCTGCAATGAACCAATGGAAGGAGGCTGACTTTTAGGTGGCCAAAAGGCTTTCTGTTTCTTTTCAAGTACTTAGCCTTTGTGTTCTTGTCTAGAACCTGCGTGGATGAACAGTCAGCTTAGCTGTGCCATGGGGTCTTTCTGCTCTTTCTGAATGAATTACCATGGAGTTGATTTACGTCCCCTAAACTAATGAGAAGCAGCCTTGCTTACATGGGTTATGTTTCAAATATTAGCAAATGTAACTTCGAACCCCTGAAATGTGCAAGTCCTGTTGCAAATTACAAGTTTCATGCAAGTAACCCCTAGTAGTTGTGGGTATTGTTTCTACAGATCAGATCTAACTTGTATTGAACACTTCATGGTTTGGGATGGCTTCTGTTTGTCTAGCTGGTGATTACTGTTAACACAAAGGAAACTTTGCTAGAATGTTTTTCAACATGTAAAAAATGAAGACATAAGCTTGGCTGAAAAGAACTTGCAAAGCACAAGTAAAAGATGTGTATGCAAAACACAAAGAAGAATTGCTGCTGGACCGTGGCATCCTTGTCTTAAAGACAGGTTTTGTGAAGAATTGCAAGGCAGTTTCCCTGCCTCTAGTGAATAGCACCTGCATAATACCTGCAGAAGAAAATGTGTGGAGAGCAGCAGGCAGGAAGATGGTTTTTTAGATCTAGCCTTGGAGTCCAATTCTTCCTGGTGGGTCTGTGCTATGTGAAGTACAAAGAAAATAAATATTGGGCTACCTGTTTGTTCACTTGTTGTTTAGCTTGAAAGAGACATACTTGTCATGAAATTCCAGTGAAGCTTCACTTGCTGTATTGGCTGGAGTGACAAGCAGCTGGAGCAGTTAACTACCCTCTTATTAGAACTGTAATGTCAGTTGCTTGTGACTCCAGATAATCATACATCACACTTGTATTTTCTAGGTGCTTGCTTAAAGCTTTCTACATGTGGAAATCACTTTTTCTATAGTTTCAGTGGAACTGGATGATCTGTTCCAAGAAATATTTCCCATAGTACAGACTTAGATAAAAGTTCCCTTGTCAAAATAATAGAGGTAGAAGTATGAAAATGAAGAAAATAGCCTCGATTAGGATGCAAAGATGCCTATGCCAAGCAGGGCCGTTGCGTCTTGGTGTTTGTTCTCCAGAGGGTTGGTCCAGTACTGTCTGCTCCTTGCTGCTACCTTTTTCATCAGTGTTCAGCCTGACTGGTGGCCAGATGGGCTTGTATTAGTTGGTTTTGGTAAAAGGTTGAGTAGCCCTCAGATGGCATTGGGGCAGGACCTTGGTGGTAAACTTCAGTGCTCGGTGATATATGAGCAAGAGGTAGTAAATCCCACTCCTGCAGTTGACAAATTGTCTGAAATCACTGCCTGGCTGAGCAGGACTTCTTGTTGCAGACAGCTCTGATCTGTGAATCCTTTCCAGCCAGCAAGGCCTAGTTCCCAAACTTTGTCCCCTGCTTCCCTAACCTGCTAATGTTTTACTCTTCTGAGCCCCAGATGGTATTTTTACAGGTGGGAATTACACTATTGCACTTGCCTACAGGGGACGTAAGTGTTGCTGCTCAATAAAGTCCATTTCAGTGTTCAGTGTGTGTTTTGTATGTAATAAAACTATTTGGTTCCCATGTCAGTTCCTCTAAACTGTTCCTCTGCATGTGTTTGGTTTCAGTTTGGTTTGTGTTGGCTATAAGGTGTGATTAACCATGCTGTCTTACTTACTGGAGAATATGTGTATCCACCCAGGGCATTCTGCATCACGTTTCCATTAAATAACAGTCTATTGACTGTAACCTGCATCCTGTTCAATAAGATGATTAGAGGCTACTGCTGGTCTCAAGGGCTCAGGAGTTGTGTGCAGCATGTTGCATTTGAGTAACATGTATGATAGCAGATTAAGGCCCTTGGTGAGAAGAAAGAAAAGGACTGTTTCGCTTGACTAGCCAGCAGCTTTGCCAGGGAGTATGTAGATGAAACAAGATATTTAAAGTATTTTGATTTTACATGTAAAGCCGAAATTCAAGGGTGGTTGAACATGAGGCTTTGTTTTGCTGTAGCCTCTGTGTGGAGAGCACCTGTGCTGCAGCAGAGTTCAGTCCTGAAGAGAAGCACCAGTATGACTTGCTCCCCTGTCCCCTTAGCACTGCACAGGAGACCACAACCTGGACTGCTACTTAAGCACTAGAGAGAGTGTGGAAGGATGGGTATGTTCTGCTTGCAAGCTCTTGCCTCTGCCCACAGCTGTTCCTTTCATTGTTTTTTTCAGTGGGTCTTGCATTTAAGGCTTGGTTCTGAAACAGCAAGGCACACAATCTGCATTTGGTTCATGTCCGCATTGAACTCTGAAACTGTTCACAGAATTAAAGGTGTTTCCAAGCCAATGTGTTCACAGCTTATATTTTTCCTTTCTGTGGTATTCTTTAGCTGGTTCTAGAGATAGGAATGTGGGGTTTGTTTTTTTTTTTTAAATAATGGTGTGGTAGCTAGCCAGGTTCTCCACTGAAAATCTCAGGACTGTATTTCATTAGGTAGCACCAGCACAGGGTGGGAAAGAGATGGTGACCCAAAAAGGTAACAGCAAGGTAGATGGTGGGGCACAAATTGGAGCTTGGCTGATACAGTGCCTTTGTGCATTACGCATAACATCAGATGAGGTATGAGGGGAGAGTTGGAGAAGGTTAATGAACTGGTATTGTTTTTTGCAAATTGCTCTATCTTCATATAAGAACAAAGCGAGAATGTATTTCTTGTCTTGTTTTGTGACGTAGGTGAGCTTTGAAAAGATGCAATATTCAACTTACCTGGGACATGATCGCTGTCCCGGTTTTGATTAATAATTTTTCCTTTTGTTCCAGGGCCTTAGCACTATCGTCTTTTGAGTGAAGCAAAGGACTGCTTCAGTAGAATAGCTAATTTGATTCCAATCCAGGGATGAATCAATTTAATGAGGGGAAGAGTGCGAAGAGCATCCGAGTGTAGAGAAGGAAAAAAGTGACTGTCTTTACATGTATTTCCTTTAGTTGTCCTTCCTGTTATCAGGTGGGCTGCAGGGACTCGCATAGCCCGTGGTTATCCTGCGAAAGTGATGTTATTCAATGTGACCACAATTTCTGAAAGGCTAAGCGTAAACTCTCACTTACTGACAGGAAGGGTCACCTTAATTTTGCATTGAAAAAGCTCTGCAGAGGTGCTGTCCAGGATTAGCACCCGTGCGGTGATACAGTATTTACTCTAGAAGAAGTTGAGCATTTGGCTTATCTGCACAGATCAGATGGGTTTGACCCAAGGGAATTGGTGTGGACTAGCAAGGCGTGAACATATTTCTGTTTCCTGAAATGTCTTGAAGCTTTTATCTGTCATGTTTTTCAGCTGTTCTTCCTCATGATTTCCCCCTATAATCTATGTTGGTGGATTCTATCATAGGGGTTTTTTGTATTTCTTCTTCATTGTGGTCTCAAATGGTTTGGACAGAAAAGGTTTTCTTCATCGATTTTTGTCTTCCCTTGTTTCTGACGGATCATTGCAGCATGCTGCGCAAGCACTGCGCCTGGCGGATGCTCTTCTTTCTTTTTGTGTCTGGTTCAGTTCTCGTTAAGCATTTCTTGTGGTCGAGCGTACTAGATATAGATATCTGTTACTTTGTCCAAAGTAAAATGGCAAAGGATTGAATGACAAGGTAGGGTATATAATAAAAATAGTTCCGTTAAAGTTATGCTAAAATACAATAATAAAATTTAGCAGACTTGTTATGCCTGCAAGAGGTAGGAATCAAACTGTTGAATTAGGGCATGTATTTCATTTTGGCTGTCATGTCAAATTTTTTATGGAAAAAACCCCCTATAGTGAGAAATCAGAACAAAAGTGTGAAAACAGGATTCTTTAACTTCCACAGTGTACTTAATTTCCCCCCTCCCACCCGCCTTCCTTTCAGGACAGGAAAAATCATTTAAGCTGGCACAGCTATGCCAAATAATTTGGTTGTTTGATTGGCAAAACCCAAAGCGGTCCCTGCCCTGTCCGCCTGCACCGAAATGGCATCTAGTTCTAACAAGGGCATGGGTTAACTCAGAGGGAAGCTTTTACTGGGTACGTTTCCATTTTGCTTTCTGCTTTGGATGAACTCAACAGGAAAATGACATTTTTAAAACTCCAGTTTCGTCCTACGTGTGTGTTCTGAAAAATGGTAGGAGTTGAGAGGCATGGGACCAAGTTAATTTCAGGATTAGTAGTATTAGCATAGTTCTACAGAAAAGTATGCTTCCTTCATTAAGTTGATAGAAACATCATAGACGTGGTATATTGTGCGCGTTTGACCCTATCCTTCTGTTTCTGAGTTGCAGACTGTTAGGTCATGTAAATTTTGGTAGTCTCGTTATTTTCATGGGGTCGAGATCATTTATACAAACAGATCAACCTCAAAAATGTTCAAGGGGACTTGACGACCCCGTAAAGGAGCATTTGTTTGTCTCCTCTTCCTTTCGCATCTTGCTTGTGTCACAACTTGCGTTTTCAGTTTCTCTGCTTTTTTCCCTTGGCTGCCTACAGTTGAGAATGGAAAAAGCTTTCAAAATGTAGAAGGCTAGTGATGCAGTACAGTTTGTTCCAAACCACTGCCTGGAGGCAGATTTAAAGGCATCGGAAAGAGCAGCTATGAAAGCAACCTCCCAGAGATGCCATGGCGTAATGAGATCAGAGCTGCTCCCTTCTTTGCATTTTGATGGAGGCTGCTCTATTTATGGATGAAGGATTCGGTAGCAACAGAATTTGCATGACAGCTTGCCTGACTGTATCGCATCTGTCCAGAGCGTGACTCCGGGTGGAAAGCTTTCAACAGCAAAATGACTTCAGACCTTCTGTGTGTATTTTACATGAGATGAAACTTTAGGAATATGTATTTCAGTAATGTTACATGCATTTATCTGTCCAACATATTAAGAAGCAGTCTTTGTTCTTACTATCAATAGTACTTGTTTTCCTAACAGCAGGAATACGCTTCCTCTTTGTGTATGCTCAGCATGGGTCTACTTTAAGAGTGTTCCGTATATCTGTACCTGTAATGGAGCTTTACCTACCGGGGCAACGTCGGAATTTTAGCTAATTGCTTTTCTGCCTCTTGCGTTCTGCAGACCCCTTACTGGAATTAGTGGTAGCATCATGCTGCTTCTCTCCCCAGTGGTGATAATTATATTCTGTGATAGCTTCTTGAATCAGGTCAGGGGTCTACGGCTCATGTACGACCTTGCTGGCTCAGAAGATCTTCTCTTTTCCTGCTTGATTAGACTTGAGACATCCGGTGTCTCTGTGGCGGGCGTACCCACAGGTTGCTCGCCAAACCAACCCTGTCTGTTCTCCATCCAAACTTTTCCGAGGGGTGAAGCCTGCTTGCTGCTTCCAAGGGGGCCATGAGTTTTGAGCCAGGTACCAATTTCTGAACAGCAAGGGAGGGCCAGGGCCGAGATTAGGGCTGAGGTCAGGTGGAGATGAGACTTGCAAAGCCTCCAGGAGTAGATTATAGGCCAGCTCAGACAGGGATAACTGCCTTCTCATTAGCTGTGCTAAGAGGCATTGGTTGCTAATTACTTGTCAAAGAGAGTCTAAGAATTAGTTTGAGGGTTTAGGACAGGAGGAACCCAAGTTTTCTGTTTATTTTCAGATCTTCCAAGGATGATGGCTACTGCAAGAATGGTTGAGAGCCTCTAAGTCGGGCTCGATGCAAGCACCGGTCATGGGAAAACAGATAAAGTTTGGGGATGATTTGGGGTTAGCCTCTGGAAAGAAGCAGGGCAGAACAATACCGTTATTTGTTGGACTGCTGAAGACTTAGTGGATGAAAACGAGTGATGGTGCTGAATGCAGTGAATGGCTTCTGCCGTTGTAAGGCAGGCTTGCAGGTTACTGGGATCTTGCTAAAACTCAAGTTAACCTTGAGTTTAGCAGCCGTGTTCAGGGATGCAAAGTCTGAGGAACTGTAGTTGCCATGACACCAGAAAGAAGACAAAATTTGGTGCCAAAACTGTCTCTTATCCGGTGGCATTTTCCTTCGAAGATAGAGGTCTCTGGACTGTTGTCACGATTGCTGTGAGGTTTTGAGCAATCAAAATAACAGGGAACTCTTAATTCCAGGTGCCGATTGGAACAATTCCCTTAAGTTAGTTCTGTTTGTGTCTGAGAAATTGGATTTGGGCTGGAGACATGGAGTAAATCTGCTCCATGACTTTGTAATGCCTCTGGGAGAGGAATCGATGCTGGTAATGTCACAACGGACTTGTAACTGAGTGGTATTCACTTCTCTGGATGCCGGTTGTTGTTTAATTTAAAACAGGCATTGCAGTTTCGTTCTTGCAGGGTGCGTACTCAGGTTTGTGAAGTACACGCAGTGAAGATGAGTCATTTGAAGGAGAGCCTGGCTGCGCCTGATTTTGTTGCACGTGTGGATCCGAGGGCATTAGAGCTAGAGCTCTTTTAGGATTAATTTTTTTAGTGTTAGCTATGGACCAGTGTTTAGCAGATCTACTTTGATCAATCACGAGCGAGACTGTAGGTATGTGAAGATGTTGGATATGCAGCAGCGTCACAGTGACGCACCGAAGGGACTGACGCGCCGCGTGTGTTTCAGAAGTGTTACAGCTCTGTTTAATTTTCCTGGTGAAGCTTCTTTCCTGACAGGGTCACAGACACAGGGAGATGAGAAGAGCTGTTGCTGCTCCACGCAGCTAGGGAAGCGGGCTGCCTCAGGAGAAGTGATAAGCATGGTTATCTGGCTTTTCTGACAAATGACTTGGTAGTGGTTCTGCTGAGAACATGCTCTTGTTCGGTGAGCTGGTGCTGCTGATGAACCCGCTTCTCTGCTCTCCTGGTCTGTTGGCTTGGGAGCAACTGGGCTGTGTGCAGCTCCTGCTGCGAGCTGCTGCGTGAGCAGGTGTGCGGCGGCCGAGCCATTGTGTTCAGCGGCAGCCGCCTGAGCTAAACCCCTTCTGCACAGGGCTAAAGTGGGGGTCGTCTTCACTGAAGGGTGGGAGCACAGAGACAAGGGCCCAAACCTAACCCCCAAAACCTAAATGGACATGTCAAACACTTCAACAGTCATTCATTTTTAAAAAAGAGGAAAATATTAGTAGTTGCTTATGATACGTAGTTAATTTCTTGTGTGATTATCAACAAAGTGTTTCAACACAGAATGGTTGAGTCAACTTAAAAAAGGAGCTGGTAAGAGGAGAGTCTGTGGCAAAGTAAGTCATGTCTGTGGTTTTCTTGGGATGACCTGTTTGACTTCTTTTCCTCCCATTTCTTTTTGCTTTTTTTCTGGTTTGTAATTTCCTTTCTGCCTTAATTTTGTTTTGTATGCTCATGTTAAGAAGCGTATTTTAGTGTAAATTGTGGGTGGGTTTGTTCGCTTGTTTCTTCCCCCAACAGAATCAGGACTTCGGGGGTTGTGGAAGTCTGAGGTATTTACGAGTGGTGAAAATCCCCCTATTCCGATGAATACCTGGATTTATCATTCAAGATAGCCTGTTGAACAGGATTTTTCACAAGAAAATTATTTGGAATCTTTCCCAACACAAGTGGGCTGTTGTCTCGCTCTTCCTGATAATCGCTCAAGGCATACGCGAGCAGCTCAGTGCTAGCACAGCTCTCCGCATAATAACAATATTTGAGAGACTTAAGTATTACTAATAACTCTATTGTCACTTGATGGCAAAGATTCGGTCCTACAGCTTGAGACTTATGAGGAAAGAAAGGAACAGAAGCTGACCGAGGAAGAAAGAAAATGAATGCTCTGAAGCGGTGGGAGGAGATGTGCAGCTAGGGCTCTATTAAGACACAAACCAGCAAATCTAGCTGTCTCATTAAAATCATCAATTACCTCCTGCCAGTCTCTTGGCACTGCTGTTCTATTGGTAATTTTGCCACCTGCTTCCTTTCAGCAGGAAAAACAATTGTTGTCTTGTATCTTTTGGAGGTTGCAAAGGGAAGGGAGGATTTTTTGCTAGTCGGCCGCTTCTCCGCTTTGCCTGATTTGGTGATGCTCGCGCTCCTACACCAGAAGGTTTGGAAGCGACTCGGGGTGCTCCGGCCACATCTAGTTTCATGGCAGTAGTGCTGTCAATTTAAAATAGTGTGTGGTGCTCTGGAGCACCTGAGGGGTTCTTAATTCTTCTGAATTTGTGAAGTCTGAAGCAGGAACCTGGTGCAATGTCTTGTGGATCATTTGAACAAAGCTTCTTTCTTCCTGTTCTCCTGCTTGAGTCTGAGAGGCGTATTTGCTCACAGGCTCCAGTGCAATTTCTGCTCCCTTTGCGCTTAGAAAAATAGCAGGAGGACACTGACTGTGTGGGAAAGATAGCTGGGTCAGTGCCTCTCACCGATGCATTTACAAACACAATCACAGCTCCAAAATTATTGTCAAAAAGTTAATGAGTTAAATCTGTGTATGTTCTGGGGCAATGAAAAAAATCCTCATTTCTCCAGCTGCCCTGCCTCTCTTATATGCAACATGGTTAGAGAACTACTGTTACTCCTGTATTCAAAACTTGTGGGTTTTTCCTGTTTTCAGGCAAGCCAACTAATTGCCATGGAAGAACTGCTGTTATTCATTGTGCGGTCTCTTAATTACGTTGTATGATTTACTGTCAAGATTTTTTTTGTTAATATGTCTTTGTTTTCTTTTCAAGCTGTCTCTGGCATATCTCTCCGGTGGCACGGTAAGAACTCTGTTTCTGGCCAGAAACTCTCACAAAAGCTGCTGCTTCTTGGTTTGTTGCACTTAATTCGTTGAAGTAACAAATAAAAATGAAAATAAGGGAGCAGGGATTAAATTAACCTGAATGTTGAGGTGAAACCTTTCCTATCTATTGTTTAAACTTATTTTGATGTCTTACAAGAGAACAATTGAAACATTATTGCAAGCATCTTTGGTTTAACTGTATAAAAAAATACGAGGATTCAGCAGTTTTAGGGCTAGAAAGGGAGCGGTGTTCCTTGCAAGGACCGAAGACTGGCGGGACCAAGATGAGGGCGTGCTGTGACGGAGGTGACTGACATGTTTCGAGGTATTGAATTATCACTGCCCTGTGACCCCTGTTAAAGCTAAACTCGGAGCCGATGCGGGCAGAGATCTAGTGAAAGGACTAATTTTGCATTAGCTACTAATGCACTGCATAGAATTGTCAATTAGAGGCTCTGTGGCAAGCTAAAAACAATGGTTTGGGGTTGGTTTGTGGGAATGATTATTGAGGTGGCTACTCTCAGCAAAGGTTATTTACTAATATTATGTCAGGTTTTCCTGTAGCTATGGGCAGGAAAGGCAAGGCTTTGGGTTAGGAAATCTCAAAGTAGGGACGGTTAGGCCATTGATTTATTTATGAGTAAATATGTATGTAAATCTTCCAGGACTGGGACAAGGCCTTTTGCTTTTAGTGAGCTGTAATTGGACTTGTTGCAATTTTGAGCCATCTTGTTATTTTACAAGTATGATGATAGAAAAGTTTGGAGGATATTTTGAGAGCTCCTTTTGTAGCTGGATCTCACTGAAATTGCAGCTGTCAGGTGAGGTTTCTGACTAGTAGTAAAGCCTAATGCCGTCTGGTCAGCCTAGCTGCAGCTGTAACCGTCACAGATTGTGGCTGGGGTAGGTTTTCCAGGAAACCGGAGATAACTAATGGCTGGCGTTCTGGAAAGCAGGGACTGCACAGTTCTTACTTCTTGTAAAGCTGAGATGAAGGCTTGTAAAAGTAGCACAAAACGATTATTCTTGTGTTTTTTTGTTGAGTACATGTTAGTTCTCATGATGGATGCGCGGCAGGGTTGTAGGTGGGGTCTGCGGTTCCTCGAGGAGAACGTTTGTTCTGTAGTAATAGAGCTTTCCAAGGGAGCTACGGGCTCCCTTTTTTCCTACCTTTGCCATGGGTATTTGGGCACTGTTCTCACTTGTATTAAATACAAGGGTCACCCGTAGGGTCAGAGCTCGGTTTTATGGTAAGAGGGACTGAGGAGCTGCATCCCTGAATTTTGCATCGTCTGTGTGATAAAAAGGCAGTAGTAGCTACAGAGACTGGTGGTTTCTGATAAATGTTTTTCCAGTTCTAACCGGCATATTGCTAATACCGGGTTTCAGTTCAGAGATTTGTTCTGGTTTCAGGCTATACGTGCCAGAGTGCCTTGGATGCCTGCAGAGAGAAGGATAGTGGCTTTTACTGACTTCTAATTAATTTAGTGTAACCCCTCAGCCTGTCTTTAAGATCAGAATTAGGGCTGCAATTATGGTGAGGGATTGGTGGTGTGTTGGTTTTTCCTCTCTGGTTTGGGGTGGAACTGAGTGGTTTCTGGTGAGCTGTGTGCAGACTGGCCGGACTTTACGCCCAGGATGAGTTGAAGATATAGGCTTAGGTTTTACTCGAGCAGAAATTGAGGTACCATATTTAGGTACGTGCTTGTACTAGAAGAAATATGTGTCTCTCTTGGGTTTTGTGTTTATATGTAAGTAAGGTTTGTGTTGATAGAAGTGACTGTGTGGTATTTAAGACTGATTCAGGTGTAAGGGTCAATGTTTAGGTTAAAGGTTTGGATCTGCATGCTGATTTGAAGCAGTCTTAGGATGAGTGGCACTAAAACAATTGCTTTGTAAATTAAATAATTGTGAAAAACAAAACTTGGAAATAGCAAAGGTTTTCAGTATCTGGAGCCGAGGACAGACACTGTGTAATAAACATGCCTAATAAACGCGTAGTTCAGAGACCTGACTCCAACTAAGGTGTGACAGCGCATGGGCACAGAGGGATCGGCTCCTTGCCCTGCAAAGTGTGAGCAAGGCCCCCTTGGCTGGGATTGCAGCCGTGCGAGGGTGTCACACGGTGCGCCTCGGCAGTCGGGCTGCTGTCAACTCTCGTCCCAAACCATAGGTTTCATAAAGATATGTTTCCTCCCCTCTCTGTTTTTTTATTTCTTTCTAACCCTATGGTGTTGAAGATGAGAACGGAAATTTGTTTAATCTGCTGGGCGAGTTGTTTTTTAATGGAGAAGCTGGGTCCAAGACAGACGGCTGCATTTTGTTGCATCCTGAGATTTTATATGTCACCTTGAGATTTCCTCCTGGTATATAGCTGTTGTGGAGGATAACGTTTGCTTCTAAGGGAACAGAAGGTAGAGGCGGACTTTGCATGGGCTTCGCTGGCCGTTTTCTCTCTTGTTTTGCCATCTGTGGGCAATTTGCTCGGGAAAAAATTGCAAAAAGTACTGCTGAAAAATAAAGAGGTTAAAAACAGCTATCAAAAGAAATAACAGGGGGTTTTTTTAGACTAAAATCAAACCAGTCTGAAACAAAGAAAAATGTTTCCCCTCTACTGAAATCTTTAACACGATGCATCCACACGAGAGGCCAATTTCAGATCGGCCTGTGTTAGACAGGATTGCGAAGAAGGGTTGGCTGCCACGTAAAAAAAATAATCTCGGCTACAGAACAAGGGATCTGGGCAACTTTCTCAGCGTTCAAATCCTCTTGCGAATACCATTCCAGATCGCAGTTTCCAGCCCCAGCACGCAAACCCACAATTTTTTGGGGGCTTTATGGGAGACGCAAGAGTCGGGCAATGCAATTGAACTTCAGCTTCTAGCAAACGACAGCTTAGCAGGGAAGGAATCGTACTTCTTAATTGTGAGCCGGGGCTGGGGACGGGCTCTTAAGAGCAGCAAAATGCTCTAGGAAGAGTCTGTGTCTCTTCCTGTCTGTAATGCCTCCACAGGAAGAGCTCCTAGTTAAATTCTGCAGGGGCTGAAGAGAACAAATCCCTGCTTTAAATCTGCCCAGCACAGGAAAAGAGGAGGAATCGTAAAGTTTCCTCTGCCAATCAATTGGATACTGTGGGATTTCCTGTTGGCATGCTCAGCATCCATGTGAGGCAATTTGCCTTGGAAACGAAAAAAGCTGTGGAAGTAGCAATGCTTTATTATGCAAAACAACAGTGGAAGTTAGCGTATTTGCTGAGTATCGTGAGGTTCCCTTTGAACTCTCACCAGCTGAATGGGGTTTAAACAATATGGGGGAAAGATTGCAGAGGAAATTTTGTTAGATCTAGTTTTTGTTCCCTTGGGTGAAAAGGGTGTTCTGAAGCCGTTCCCAAAAGGGCAAGGGATGTGTACAGTCTGCCTTGTTCTTAGGGAAAGCAGAAGCTGATCGGGATGCAAAAATAGAGCTGTCTGTGCTGTAGCCTTTGTCTGATGTTGGGCAAGTCTCGCTAATTTTGCACATGTTCAGTGGCAGCGCTCTTGTCCTTGCTAGGTGTCTGAGTGAATGTTCTGTGATCTGATTGACAGCTGTCAAGAGCAGTCACAGCTACAAGTCTGTATACACTTTAAGCTGCTAAAAGAATAATACAGAGTCCTCTAAAGAAAAAGACCACGGGCGGTGCTTTGACTAGTGTGCCTATGTAATACTGCTACTGCTGTGCTGTGGCTCCTAAGCTGTAAAAGAATTCTGTGAGCATGGAAAGATTAATGTTTATGGAGCAGTGGGACGGCGCGGTGCTCGCGCTATCAGAAAGCTGGCAGACAAATGGACGTGTCCACATTCAAAGCAGGGTTTTAATGGTGGGCAGGAAAGTTCATCTGACACACTGTACTGCGAAAAGGACCATCAGGAAGAGTGAATAATGGCATATTAATGGGGAATAACTCAGCGCACATAAAGTGACAGAGAAAATAAGCCAGATGTGTGCCAGCCTGCAGGGTTACGACGTGTGCAGCTAAAGGGAGACCACGTGGAATTATTAGGGGTTGGCTGTGCCCTTGTCACCTCCTCTGATTTTTCTAGCTTCCTGTGCTTCTGCAAAAAGGGGGAGAGCAGTTAGTGCTGTGAGTGCCCGTTAGGTGTGAGCAAACCAAAGGTTTTGCCTGAAGTGCGGGATGATAAATGTGGTTAGGTGCGCAGTTTTCCCTACAGATTGTGATGCCTCTTCTAATCCCAAAATGCTCCTAAATTCTAGGTGTATTGCCTTTCCCTTGGCCCTTCGCCCTGGTTTTGGCCGGTGAGCTGCAGAGACTTTATGCCCACGAGTCCCTGGGTCAGGAGCAATCTTTTCTGTAGCCAGGTGTCTGGGTCCGTTTTCTTCTCCCTTCTTCCTGAATGCTTATAGAAAGCGTTCCTTTTGCTGTGGGAGAATCGCTCTGTGGGAACTGCTGGCTCTCTTTGTTGATGGAATAAGCCAAAGCCCATCCCTGATAGCTAAATAAGCCCGAGGCTTAAACAGAAACCCTTCCCACCATTATTCTGGAGGAGAGGGGAGCCCAACTTCCGTGTCCTCTAAAGGGGTGGAATAGCCGGCCTGAGTGCAGGGCAGCACTCTTTGAAGCACCTTGATAGCGTACGCTGCAGCCCACGGCCTGTCTGGAGCACGATGGAATGTTTTCTTTTTCTTTTCAAGGCAAATTGATGACTTAGGCATTGAAGATGCTCGGTAGATGAGTTCAGGGTAAACTCTTCCTTTCTCAGAAGTTGAACAGATGCTGCAGTAAATGTAGTTCTGGAGGTCATTGCTACTGTCAAACACAAAAATTCTTTGTCGCCTCCCTTCTTAGCATTCTCTGAGCTGCTATTGCCCAGAGTGAGATTTACGTACTTGGTAATTTGCTGTTGGAAGCAGTGTGTCATCACAGATTCTTTTGAATAAAGCTAGCTCTCATTAACTTGTCTTAAATTCATGCCCACTAATGTGGTGGTTTTCATTAGGCCGTTACCTTAAGGGCTAATGTAGAGTGTCATTAAGACAATGCAGTATCGTATCAGTCAGTTTGAAAAATACATTGCGTGCAGATCGCCTTTCTTTTAAATGCTTGCTGTCAAAATAGGAATTAATTAGCATGCTGCTAACATCTGAACCTTTGGGCTATTGAGCACGAAGGAGTGCAAAAGCATTAGTATGCATTTGAAACCAATGAGAATTTCATTATTGAAAGTATAGGCTTTCATTAGGGCCTCTTGCTGAGGAGATAAGTATTTACATCATTTGTAAGGAAAGTAGGAAAAAAGCATATGGAATGTGTATTGATTTGCAGAGTAAAGAAGTAGGTGTATTAAAACTGCTGATTTTTGTGCTTGCTTATTCTTGGCAAACGACTTTGTCAGAAACGTTTGGGAAGATGCTACGGGAAGATGACTCTTGCTGCTTGGCCCTGGCTGTTGTTGCAGAAACCACTTTCTAGGCCGTGGGAGCATAATTACGTTTCCAGTTGAGGCAAAAACTCCAACTGAGATCAGTGGTCTCTCTGCATATTCTTACATCTGAGAGACATTGTGAAGGCACTCCATGTTCGTCGACTTGAAAACAGCCCCTGTTCGGGGATGCTGCAGTTCAAACAGAGCAGGGTGAGCATCTCAATCGCTGTGCCGGGCTGACGCAGGCAGGCCTGGAAGGCTGGGGGCTGAAGCAAGCTGCCCGAGCTTGCCTGTCCATCGTTTGTCCGCCCTGCGACGATCAGGGGATTGTCACCTACAAGTGTGTCGCACGTGCTATGAATTTCAGTGGAAGCAGGACTGAGGCAAGTCAGGCTTTCCGCAGCTGTCAGACGGGAGAAATGTTCAGCTTGCTTCAGATGGCACAGGCTTGAAACCTGTTGCCTGGGTGAGAAAGGCCCTACGCTCAATACGGCGCTGCGGGTGTCCAGGTATGTCAGCTCTGGGTAAAGCGCTCTGGCGCTGGGAGAAGGTTCTGGGGTTTGTGCGCCAGGCTGAGCTGAGCTGGCTGCGCGCGGAAGGGCGACACGTTGAGTCCTACCTCGCGCTCTGCGTGCCTGTGCGGTGTGGGGCTCCTCTGTGATACTGCTGGGCTACAACTGAGCACCCTGGCTCAGGCCAAGACAAATGAGCAGCTGTAGAGTTTGGCAGGGACTGCGGAGGTCATTAATGCTACTTTGGACCTTTTTCCCCTCAAACAGTCTTTCGGCTCTCCTGCCCTTCTCCTTTTTTCCTGTCCTTCTGGGGAAGGTTTGTCATGCAAGTCGGGCGTTGTGTAGCTCTTGTTCTGGCACGGCCACCTTAGTATTCAGCACTTCAGTTCTCCATCAGTGAAACTGAGATGGTGATTATTTCTGCCTTTTCAACGTGTGATTCTAAACAACTTTGGAGAGTTCAAATGTACCTTGTGGTAAAAATAAGCATTTAAAGTGTGGTCTCTGGATCCCTGGAGGTTTGTGAGATCCCGGTGCGTGCTTCATGAAAGCTAACTAAGTCAGTAGGTTTAGCCTGACATTAGGAGAGAGGTACTCCTGCAGGGTCCACAAACCGACAAATTTTGAAGTGGTCAGACTTACTCCTGGATGCACCATCTTTGAATTTTATCGTTATTTATCTTGTGTGTATATGTATGAGGCTTACTCATATTTCTGTCTTGAGTAATGTCTGCTACAGAATGATTGTTGTATTAACAAGGCTTTGGTCATTGCTTACAGGTTATAGTGGAAATTTTGGCCGATGAGAAGCACAGGATCTTACAGACAAAGAAGGAATGAACGAGGAGTCAGGGAGGATGGGAACAAAGCCAGGAACGGATGGAGTCAGATGGGTTCCGAACCCTCAAGGTTAGTGCACGTGGGACGGGTTTGGGCTCCCCTCTGATGGCACAGGCCAAAGCGCTTTGCAAAGCGTGTGTGCGTTGGCTTTTGGGAAGTCAATAAAGGAGCTGCCTACAGCCAGGTCCTGTACCTGAGCACATAATGACCCTTTCAGCCCTGTTCTCGGGGTCTGGCAGCGGCTAGCTCCGCTTGCTGGAGAGGAGAGGCTGTAAAACTTGGTGCAGTAAACCACGGGCGACCTTCCCACAACAGCGGAAAGCTGGGAGGGTTAAACATGCCACGTGAGGGACCTGTGCGATGGAATGCTCAGCGGAGCCGGCTCCGCTCCTTGCTAATGTGATTGTTAGGCTGCGGATTAGACTCCTATTTCGGAGTGGTGTCTGGGCAACAGTGTTGCTTGGTGCCATCAGTATTTCGATAGCTTGAGTATCAAGTACCAGGAGTTCCAGTGGGGCTGGATTGCTGAAAGTGAGCAGCGAGTAAAAAGCAATGCAGAATTTAATCATGTTTTCTGTACATAGCTTTAGAAATGCAGAGTCCAGAAGGGAATTAGTGCCTGAGCCGTTAGCTGGGTAGGAGACTTGCTCTCATGTTAACTATGTCCCTGGCTTGGCTCACAATTTCAGCATTCAGGATCAATTCTCATTCACTCCCATCAAGAAATGAGCATAGCCCTTGAGGTGAGGAACGTGACCCTTAGCTGCAAAACAATGTCTGTGAAAAACAATATAACGTTTATTCGATATTGTAGAAGGAGCATTAACATTTCAGGAGCTGGTAAATTCACATGGGTATTGTAGTGTGCAGTTTTGAAGAAGAGTATGTGTTTAGTTTTCTGCTGTTAACATGCTCAGCATGTTTCTCGTTAATAGTTTTATTTTCTTTTTTTTCCTTGCTGTATTTACATTCTTATTTGCTCACCATCTACATGACGAGGCTGTTAACCACTCACAGGGTGGTGATGCGGCGCTGATTCCTGCCCACGCAGCTCATTTAGGCTCAGATTGCTGAAGAGCGCGCTGGTGAAAGCTGAGTTGAGAACTAGTTTGAGAGCTTGATGGCATCTTCTCCTACTGAGAAGAATCATTTTGTGCTCTGCCTGTATTGCTCTGTGCTCCATTCTTTCTCCTTTTTTCCAGACTGTTTGGCTGGCAACACGGGGCGACGCGTCAGCTGGCTGTTGGAAACAATATGCGGTTTATCCGATATGCTGGTGTGTGAGAGCAGGGAAAAGCGAAGAAGCATGATTTTCTCCAAGTCTTAAGCCTGAAAGGGTTGTATCTTTTTTATTGTGTGGTTCACTTAAAAAAAAAAAAAATAGTGAGGATTTCTCATGTGCTGTGTCATGTAATCCTATCTGCCTAAATTTGCTATGGAACAGCTGCAACTGTAAATTCAGAGGAAACAAGCCCTGCAGCTCTTGTCAGCAAAATGTCTTTGGATTTGTTCAGTAATCCAGGGAAGAGGTACCTGTGATGCAGATAAACCAAGACCTGCTCCAAATCCCCAAGTGAGGCAGTGGGAAGGCTCAGCTGCTGCTTAGAGGCTGCTGCTAAGCCTGCAGAACAGCAAAACCTGCTGAGTTTTATGATTTACTCGCGGTTGCTGTATCAAGGCACTCTAACTTGAATGCACCGTTATCTGTGTATTTGGAAAGTGCCAAAAATACCCTGGTAGTTCTTGTGGCGCGTGATGAGCACGTGTCCAAGAGCTGCTTAAGTTTTCATTTCGTTGAGTTTATGGGGGCTGGCAACTCCTTGCAAAATAAGGCTGGAAATGCCGGGGCAGTTTGCTGTTGCCAAATTCTGTTGCGGCTGCTGAAGTATATATATGTAAGAAATCAGGGAAAGCAATTTCCCCTCTTCCTGTGAAATAGTTACATTGTTGGTGTGAGTGTGCAATAACATGAGAAATGTAACCAGTGTCATAATAAATGTACCTTTGGTTGTAGTCCTCGTGGTGCTTGTGTGGTCAGTTCCGGGGAAAAGTACTTGTTGTTTCTTCAAGGGGTAAAAGAAGATAGCCCGTATTGATATTTATCTACTTTGTGACTATACATACAGTCAAATACACAATTGATTGGAATTGTGCATTCCTAAACAGTTTAAGTGCATAAAAACAAGAAGCCTACTGCATCCACAAGAGAACTGTTGTATTGTGCAATTGTTACCTTTTCCCAGATAAATTGGGGCTTTGTCAGAAACGAGAGGGACTGGATTTCAGGCTTCAGGATAACCTTAGCAATAAGATATTCTGCTATTCAGAAGCCCGTGTGGAACATCATTAACCTCTGGCAAGACTTTACTGATTGCTGTAGATTTAAGGCAGGAATTAGTCGGACTCCCAGTATTTTAAAACAGGTCAGCAACCCAATGATCAACTGGATTATGTGGTAAAGCACATTATATAGACTGTTCCAGTGCCTTTGTTCTTCATCCCCGAAAAATACTTCTATCTGTGCCACTTTATTTCATGGGATCGTCGCTTCTGTGGCTGTGAATGGCACAGTGCAATATAGGCAGAAAGATCCTATGCGCTTTCCGCAGAAGAATTTGGTATGTATTTTATAACCTAGTAATAAACAATGCTTATCCAGTCACAAGTCCAGTGTCCTGTGTTCTGTCTCTCGCACCAGCAGAAAATACTTACTCCAAGTACATTTTTTGGTAATAGCAGACAAGAGGACAACACCGTTCCCTAAACGTCTGGGAGCATCTTGCTGCCCTGGGTGTGGAGGCTGGCTGGGGATCGGGTGAGGGAGGTTCTGCCATGTATGTCCCAGCGGTGCCGAATTGGGTGTTACCTTGGCATGTATCCCGCACGGGGCTGAGCGTGGGTCACCATTCTCTCTTTTCTGGTGGTGAAGGACGCAGCGTTTTGAAACGGAGTCAGCACTTGAAGCTTATAGTGCTGGTTGTCCAAAACAAGGCTTTTTTTGCTGCATATGTACAAAAGCAGCAACCGTCACCCTTGAAACTCCCCGACTTGCCCAGTTGAAAAGTTGGAGTAACTTAGGGAACAAGAGTGTCCTGTAACAAATGTCTACAGCTGGAAGTGTCGCGGGCATGTGGGGAGCCTAGTCACGGAAACAGCGCTGCTTCTCCTGCTCGTTTTGTCACTGCTGGGCGAAGCTACACCACACAGGCTCTTGCCAGGGCGAGCTGCTTTTCACCTTCAGGTGGTGGGGATCACCATGGCAGAAATATTCCCTCTTGCCCTCCTCCAGAGCTGGAGTTCAAGAAGCCGGAAGGCTAATCGTCCAACTCAGATCTCATGGCTTAATTGCGTGTGCTGTGTACACGGTCCCTTAGCGCGCTGCTCACACGGAGATTTATCAAGCGAAGGCCATACCATGTACTTTACCTCGGCTAAAGCCTTTCTCGTTGCCCACACTAAAACGAAGCTGATGGTGCTACGGTTTCATACCCTGCTCTCGCTTATTTTTAGGGTCTTGTCTACTCTTCTGCTCGCAAAGCTGTATTAGATGGATATAACCTTTTATTTCACGAGGCAGATAAGTGCATCAGTCGAACTTCCCTAGGTGCATGCAGTACCCATTTACCCAGCTGAAGAGGTGTGATTTTTCTGTTCACGAGTCTGGCAGCAGTTGTTTTGAACAGGGGCAAAACAGTCCCCCATGTTGCCATTCCGGGCTGGAATTCTTTCTTTGTGAGCGTGACGTTTAAGGCCCCGGAAAAACCGAAATGCTCTGTGTGCTCTGCTCGTGCTGCTTAATGCTTTCTTGCTCGGAGACGAGCGGAGCCGCTGTGGCTGCGTCCTGGAAAGTTTAGGCTTGTCAGCTTAAAAGTTTGATTTGAAAAGTGGCTAAAAGAACATGTCGGTTTGTCAAACTGGTGCTTCCGTGCCCGGCATGACAGTCCATGTTTTCTGTTTGGGGCTCTCAGCGATTTGCAGCGCCGATAATTTAACCTCCCAAGTTCAGCCCAGCAGATCACAAAGTCTATTACGTGAGTATTTATTCTTTGCTTTCCTTTGCGATAGCTTAATGTCGCAACTGCCACCAGCCATTTCTTAATTTCTCTTTGAGAAAACCAAATTACACGGGCACTTTGGAAAGGGGACGGTAATTTTGTTTTGAGAGGATAGCGCTGATGGATTAGTCTGCCTGCGCAACCTAAGTACCGCAATATCCGCAGAGCCCACGCGGAGGCTAGTCAAATAGGATTAGAGGTAACCAAGTTAATTCAGTAAAGAGGTTTTCTGATTTGCAAACCGGTCACCAAATATCAGCGTTTTCCTTCAAATCTTCTCACAGCTTTCTGGTGATCGCTTGGCTTATTTTGAAAGTCTAAATAGCCGGCTTTCTCCGAGTGGTGTTTTAAATGTTTATAGAGTGGGAAAGCGGGGAAAACCCCCACGAGCGTTATCAGCAAACGCTTTTAAGATCCGCAGGTCGGTCACACGCCGACGGACCCGACCGGTTCGAGGCTGTATTTTCCGCTCGCTAACACCTCCTCAGGTTTTGTAATCTGCCTTTGACTGGTATCAGAACAAAAACATTAACTTCAATACCTAACGAAGCGAAATAACGTCAGAACGGTTGCCTTTCAGAAACCGGCCGGGCAGACCGCTTCGAAAATCTGTTAGTCTGCACCTCGAAAGCGTCGGTCAAATCAACGTTCTTTTAATGAAATACTTCAACCCTAACAGGACGCGTACAGCGAGTTCCGGCAGAAATCCTGCCTGGCGCTTGCGGGCGATGGTTCCTTTCTCAGCCCTGCCGCTGGCTGGCGGGGGCAGCCGCCTCTCCGCAGGGGCCGGAGCGAAGCGGGACGGACGCTGCGACGGAGCGGTGCTGGGGAGCTGGAAGCGATCAGGCGCTGGGTAAAATCCCACGGCGACTCGGCAGCCGGTTTGAGGCGTTGGCCGGGCAGCCTTTTTGCCTTTTTGAAGTTCCCTGTAAGCGTGAGGATTTTAGCCGGCGTTCTGGCTGAACGCGCTCGCTTCTCGGCGCTAAATTCGGCAACCAAAATACGGTAGGTATGAGCTGTGCCCACCGCTCGTTATTTCCCCTAACAAAAGTCAAAAGCAAATGTGGTTTTGGATTGAATAACTTGAAATAACTTTTAAAAATTGCCTTTTTCTTTGATTTTTCTCTTGTTTGTTTGTTTAGATAATGAAATTCCCTCTCTGGGAGCGCGCCAAGGTCTTGCTGCAATCGACTGTCGATCTGCTCAGCTGTGGTTGTTAAAACTGCCCCGGGACGGCAAGAGCCCCGTCGGGTCCGAGGTGGGTCGCAGTTAACAGGTTAAGCCCTGGCAGAGCGTGACGCCTGGGCTTGTTCCTATTTTGCATTTTTTTTCCTTTCCATCTGACAGCTTTTTGGCAAAAGGAGGCAGGCGAGGAAGTGCTAGGCGGGGAATCTGGACCGCTCGCTCTGACAGCGATCAGGCTTTCCAGCGAAGGTACGTGTGTGCGCACGCGTTTTTTGCTTTGGGCACGAGTACCTGTGGTGGTCGATGCGTGTGGCGGTTTAATTCCCAGGCATAAAACTGATTGAGCTCGCAGTTAGAGGGCTGCTCTGATGCGGGGCCGATAAGAGCTCTGTGCACGCGCGGTTCTTTCTGCTCGCTTTGTGACAGAGGTGCAGAATCTGGGTTTGGGTGCAGAGCCAGCTCAACCACCCTCTCTCTGCCGAAAAAGGCGTAAAACCCCTCAAAGACCCAATTGTATCGTTATTTCTGTGCTCTTGACCGCGTAGGTGCCTTTTAGACTTGCGGGCGCTGCTGGCCACGGGCGCGCGGAGACGCGCCAACCGCCGGTTCCTCCCGCGTCCCTTCGGCGAGGACGGCGCTGTTCCTTCCTTGCCGGTGCGAATCGCTCTCGGATCGCTCGGCAGCATCAGAGCCGTAAAGCGTTAGGTCAAGCTGTCGTGGCTTAACCCGGCAGGCAGCCAGAACAACCGCGCGGCCGTGCGCCCGGGCTCAGCCAGTTTCACAAAAGCCAAAAGCGACCGGAAAAGCAAGAGGAAAGAAAAGAAATGTAGAATAGGATCCAGCCGGGGCTCAGGCCTGAGTACAGCTGGCCGGAGCGCGCTTCGCAGGAGCAGCGGGTTTGCGGAGCGAGCGCGTGGCCTTACCGCAAGGCTCGTGCTAAATCGGAGGAGACTCCCCCACCAAGGGGGTCAGGCTCTGCCGGAGTCCGGTGCTTTCTCCGTCCTTTCGGAGCCGGTGCCGTCGCCAGCGTCGCTCCTCCTCCAGCCCGAGAGCCTTCTGCGGCGCGCTGCTCTCCTCCTCAGACGGGCGCTCGGCTCCCGCTCCCCTTCGCTGCGGCTGAGCGGCACGCTCTGCGATTCGGAGCGCCTCGGCTCTCCTGAAACTCCGTAACACAAACGATTTGGAACTTTACAGAGCGAGACCTTAATAGCTGCCGCTGACCATTCTTCTTACTTGGAGGATTGGAAATAATTCTTAATTGGACTGCAGAAGCGTTTTTCCAAAATTTTCCCTTTTTCTGCCGATAGGTCTTCTGTTGCTCTGAATTTACAGGTGTTCCTTTACGTCATACCACCGGCTGCGTGAATTCCCTACAGCTCCTAGCTTATGGTTGGTATTAAGATGGACTTTCCTCTTTTTCTGTTTGTTTAAGGCACATTATAGCAAGCCGAAGATTTTAAGCCAGTCTGACTTTCTTCCCTGAAAATGGACTTGTGCTGTTGGATATCTGGTCCAGCGTTTGTGAGTCAATCTCAATTATCTACTACTTTCCTGATTGCCTTTTGACACAGCTGCAATAAACCAGTACGTGTCTGGGTTTCAGTACGCGAAGCTCGTGAGTGTTTTGGCGTCTGCGTGAAGGTCACCCAGGCTGTGCGACTTTTTTTTCCATGAGACTACTGTTTTGGTTTTTTTTTTCCTCCCAGGTGTTAGAGATGTTCCCGGAGGCCGTACTTCGGCTCCCGGGGGCAGCGCCCGGGTCCGTATCAGACGTCGCTCGGTGCGCCCAGCCGGCGCTGGCTGCGCAGGAGGCAGCTGAGCAAAATTCAAAGGGCTTCTAATTCTTACCTCAAAACTTCCAAAATGGAAAATTTTCCGTTGGGAAAAGCCCCCACGGCACGTCGTGAGAGCTGCGACGCGGGACTCGCGTTGCCATCGGTTCCTTCTCGAGGCCGGGTTCCTGCGCACGTGCATCTCCCGCAGAGCAGAACCGGTCTCTGCCCTCGTCGAGCCGGTGGCAACGATCGCTTGAGGCTACAGCCGGGCTGTACTTAGCAGTTTCTGCACGACAAAGGCAACTTTTACCAAGCAAATATTTTATTTACCCAAAATCTCCTTTGCTTCACAGGTTTTCCTGGATGAGTACTTTCAGTCTCCTCTCTCCCGATGCCGTTGCCGTTCCCGGCTAGCACCGACGCCGCGAGCCGTCACCCGGGTGAGCTGGCGGCTGACAACCCGTTTGTCCGTGCTCAGCCCGGACTTTGTCGAGGGCTCTTTGGCCTCTGAAACGTAACGTCTGCAGAGGCGACTGGCGTCGGTTGACGAGTTGGATTTGCAACGGGGAGGATTCATTTTGCGTCCGTGCAACGTTCCTTGCGTGCACGGGATCCCTTCCTCGCGGGACGCGGGGACGCGGATGCGCGCGTGCGTCAGGCTGGTAACCGACCGCAGTGAGTAACCGCTTGGCGTTCAGTTTTTAATAAATTATTGCAAGGGCAGAGCTAGAAATGCTCGGGCAGGACCCGTCCCGGCCGAAACGCCGTAGAACTTATCGCCAGGCTTCTTGCAGGGACTTGACGCGAGGCGTTCCTAGCCAGGACAAAGCCGCCGCTTGTTCTCCTCCCGCTGTGCCCAGACGCGACGGTCAGTGCCTCAGTTTAACCCTTACGGATTGCTGGAGCGCTGAAGGAACCACGTAAACACGCAGATGCCCCCTCTCCCGAACGTTTCTGGGCGCAGGATGGCGGATTGCAGCCTGTCCGTCGGAGGGGATGGTGCAGCGCGTAGCTGGACCTTGGCAGAGGTGCTAGGAGAGCTATCGTAACGCTCATCTTCATCTGACAAAAGGGGCTGCGTCTTTCTAAAAGCCGATTTTTTCAGTGAGAATCACGTTCTCCTTCCAACCGTACCACCACTCAAAAAAAAAAAAAAAAAAAGCGTTAGGTTTTTAAAATTTATAGATAACGTGTATCGATCGTAAGGGAGAAACTTAACATTATCTCGAAGCACGGGATTCCCACTACGCCGGCGTGAACTCGGGCAGCCTGCAGCGCAATTAGCAGTTGTGTTATCTGGCTCTGCTTTACGATTGTCTCGTTGCCGCTCCCCAGACGGCATTGCCTGGCTGCCGGAGGGGACGTGGCTCGTCTCCGAAATCTCTCTCCGCCCTCTCCGCAGGAACTGCTTGAGAACTGCACGCGTTGTTGGTTTTGAAGACTTTTTGACGCTCTTTCTCTTTTTTTACCTTAGAAAGGAGTTTTAACATCACCAAGAGCAGCTTACAAAGCCAGGCTTCGGTGCCGTGTGTTGTGCTTGTGGAGAAGTCGATGTTGTCCGATAGAACTGCAGAGAAAACCGGTTTGGTTTAGTTTGGTAAACAGAAACAAGCAGTGGAAAGGCAAACAGCACAGTGGCATCATTGCAAAGCGGTCTGACACATTTGTCGCTGCATAATTCGCTTTATTCCCTTGATATTCTGCTGGCTTTGGCTCATTTCATTTTAATGACCTGTTTGGTTTTTTCACTATCCAGCCACAATGTTCACTTTCCTTGTCAGGGTAATTCTGCCAATTAACGTCCTCTTTTTTTTCTTTCTTTTTTTTTTTTTTTTTTTACATCAGCTTAATTTTTTTTTATCATGTTGTCTTTACCCTCTGGCAGAAACCGTAGCTTTTTGCTTCTTGTTGGCAGCAGAGCGGGAGAGCGGTAAGACTCTCGGTGGAGGACCACGCGTTTCCTGCTCGGGTTTCCAGATTCGCGGGGCATTTGCTATACCTGGGCTTTGAATCGTTTGAGCGTCGATGCCAATGACAGGTTCCGTTCGTTCTGCAAACGAGGCAGGCAATGAAATAGTTGGTGTTTGGAAGGGGGCAGAACTGTCCCTTAATTCCCAGCGGCGCGGCGGTGAGGCAGCCGTTAGTGCCAACGGCGCGCCCGCGTTTGTCGCGCGTGACGGAGGACCGCTTTCCCCGGGCAGCGTGCGGGTGCCTGACCAGAAACGCTCCTTGCACCCAAAAGCTCGCGCCGGAAAGGCGGCGGGTGAGACGCGAGCTCCGTTCGGCGAAGGGAAGGGAAGGAATGCGGCCGGGCTGTGGGCACGGATGTTTTCCTGCCGTTTGGGGAGCCGGGGGTGCTGACGTGTCCGGGGAGAGGAAACCTTCGTTATTTCCTCAGCGAAGAAAAGCGTGCCGCTGGGCGCTGCCAAAGGGCAGCTCGGGGAATTGTTTCCGCGTGGCGCGTGCGGTCGACGACTCGGTTTCGTGTTCATCGGCTAGCCGGGAGGGATTGACAGCGGTTACCCAGTTTATAACGCCTGGAAGCGTTGGCTGCCGGACGGGAGCAAAAACGCGTCTCTGGCGGCTTCTCATCCGCCCTCGGAAAGGACGAGGCTCGTGCGGCTCTTCCGAAGGTCTTTGTCGGCCCCCAGGTCTGCCAGACCCGTGTCGTAGAGCAACGGTTTGGGGGCGAGGAAACGCACGGCGCTGCTGCTCGGGGGAGCCGTTCCTTCCATCAGCGCTCTCGGGAAGCGTTAGCACGGTATTTCAGGGCGGTTCTGAGTAAGGGAGGGATGCGTGCGACCCCGCCGCGCGTCTGGGGACGCCCCGACCAATTCATCTGGTGGGGAGGTGGTCGCTGCTGCTGCACGCGGCGTTTGCCATCGGAGCGCGTTCAGCCAACTGCGGCGCGGGTAAACCCCGTGCGCTCCCCGGCTTTCAGGGGTTTGTTACGATTGTGAAGAGACGGCGTAGCTGTAGGAAACGTTTTGCTCCTCTTTGTCCCCTTTTGTTTTTTTTTTTGTTCTCCCCTTGAATTGCAAGCGTGTCTACGGTCGTCTCTACGTCGTGAGACCAAAGACTGTCAGAAAGCTCTATTTTAACGCGATCTTTTTCCTATTCCGGGCGGTTTCTTTGTGATGTCAATGAAGAGCTCTTGACGCAACCGGTATTGGTTTCATGTTATTTTTGTCATAGGGAAGGTTTTCTTTTGCGAGTATTGTCTCTTCCAGTAACCACCCCCTCCCCTGTGCTTCTTCACCCTTTGTGTTCCCCAAGGGACGCTCAGCCAGTTCCACGGCGCTTTCAGGTCTGGTGACGACAGGGTCGTGTAGCTGGCTCGCTCCGCCGCGTTACGTCTGTAGGTAGCCTGGAAACGTCCAGTAAAACACACACCGAAACAAAAAAAACCTGAAGTGTGTTCACAATAATTTAAAAATGCCCTTGGCTGGAAGGGCTGGGTCCGTTTGCAACCAGAGCCGGTTTTTAAAACGCTCTCAGGCCCAAATGTAGCTCAAGAACTATGCTGACAGCTCTCAGGTAGGGATCTGTGGGCTTGGATTTCCGGGTTATTTAACAATACCGCCGAGGTGTTTGCCTGTGAGCAGAGCGGGACCAGCACATCGATCGAGGGCGTTGCGGCTGACGGGGCTCCGTGGGAAGCGTAAGCATCCCAGAGTGCCGCCGCCGGGCAAGTTATAAACCGCGAGACTCTGGAAACCTGGTGCCTCACGCGTGACGAAGGACGTGTGATTCTGATTCTGTTTGAGCGTGGGAGGCATGTGATTTTTTTATTTGGGTTTTTGTTGATAAATGATAACTGGATCTGTCGTGCCGTGAGGTCTGCGGTCCTCTGAGCCGTGGGTTCCACGTCGTGAACGCTACCGACCCCGAGGACCAGCGAGCGCTGCCAAGTTCCCTGCACGGATCCTATATGAAAACCGAGCGTCTAGCGGAGTACCGGACACTCGCGGTTTTTCCTCAGCCACCTTGCGCTGCTGACAAAGCCGTTTAGGTACGTCTTAAAAGCCTGCTCGGGAGCGCCCTGGGCAGGAACTGCGGAAACCAAAGCAGATCCCCAGGTCTGCTCCTGCTTTTGGGAAACAAAGGGGTCCTGGGAGAACCTCGCGCCTTGAATCGAGACGCAAAGCGGACAAAGTCGTCTCGCTGGGGGCCGTCCCGACCCAGGTGCGGGACCTTGCACTTGGCCTCGTGGAACCTCGTGAGGTTCGCACGGTCCCGCTCCTCGCGCTGTCAGACGGCCGAGGACTGGACGGAAGGGGTGCGGGAAGCGTGGAACAGCCGGAGCTCCGAAAACCTTTGCGGTGGGGTTTTCAACAGAGCGCAACAGGATCAGGCGTTCGTATTTGATGAGATCCTTTGAAAATCCCAGCCTGGACAAAACGCGCTATAAAAACCTTCTGCAAAATCAGAGCTCTTCCCGGCAGCTTTTCTTCCCGTTACTTCCCAGACGTTTTCCTTATTTTCCGGTGTTCGGAAAGGAACGTGCTTTGGGATAACGCAGTTTGAAAAGTTGTCCGTTTTCCTTAATCGGGCAAATCTGTCGCGATCTGCAGGGTACTGCAATTCACGTGCCGAAGGACTGCAGTCTGAGCAGCGAGGGTGCCACCTCGTCCCTGGGGAACCCCCTCACCCGGCGCTTGGCCCCGCAGCCCCTCTCGGGATCAGGCACGGGGTGCTCATGCCGTGCAGCCGAGCTGCGTGGGCTGGTCCGGGCGCTGACGCGCGTTCCGCGCCGACTCTGTGAGATGCTTCCAGGGTTGCTGTGCGTGCGCGCCGAGCTCTGTCGGATTGAACGAGCCCTACAAGGGGTTTTTCTCCCGCTAGCGCTGAAGTCGCAGTCTCTCCGGGTGACTTACGTCTCCCCCAAAATAGAATTGAGCTCCCCCCTGCCCCCGCCAACGTACCACAAACGCCATTTTTCATCCTTTATTTCTCAAATTTTCACACCTCTTTATTTGCCTAGTTGCAACAATAATTAATATCACGGAATTAACGAGGGGGGCAACCAGAAAGGGGAGTAAGCGGAACGTGACCGAAGATGCTCCCTCGCCGTCGTTTGGGCAGGAGCCGGTTGGCATTCCGCACGTCCAGGCAGGAGCGACGCGAGCACGACCACGGGAAGAGCCGGGAACCGGTGAGTTCAGTTCAAACACCCGGACCGTATCGCCAGCGTTCGCGTTAATGAGAGTTACAGAATCACGGGTCGGCGAGCGCCGGGAGCAGGCTTACGCTTCGCAGAAGCAGCCACCAGAGTGGTACCGAGGACCCGTTGCCGACAAAGAGAAATTTCTGTTCAAAGTAGTGAGGTTATTGGATTAGTCTGGCTTTTAGCAGAGGACTTTTTTTTTTTTTTAATCAATCTCAGTAGCAGGGATTTTGGCCTAGAGATGAAATTATTTCTTAATCTTCCGGAGGACGCCCTCAGCCCCACCGAGACCCGGGGGGGGGGGGGGCACACGCTCAGGGCCCTGGCGAGTCCGGTGGTTCCCTCGTTTGTCCAGCTCCGCGGTCCGGCGGGATGCTACGCACGGCAGCGACGTCTTCGTCGTCTGGTATCAGAAGACAGTGGCGGGTACTCACAAGAACTAGCCTTACGTGCTGAGGCGTTACCGTAAAAACTGTTCAAGCAGCCCCGTCTCAGCCGCTCCGAGAGGTTCACAGAAGCAAAGGAGCGAATGTTGTTCTCTTCGTCGGCGAGCGTCCCGAGCGATCGTATCCAAGTCGATAATCGCGGTTCCCTTTTTCTCTGCCGTTAGGACACACGGCAGGTAATCACGTTTGAATCACGCCTTTGCTCCAGTGCGGGTGACCGCTGCCTGCGGGCCGGTAGCACAAAGGAAGGGCTGACGTTTGGTTTCCTACTCGTACCAACCACTCGAACGGCACGCAAGCTGCGTATCTCCTTCAAAACAGAAACCCCTCGGCGTTTTTGTCAGAAAGGGCTTACGGAGCGCGAGTTTCACGACACGACAAACAAACTCCACGAGGCATAAATCGTTCAGGCGGTTCGTAGCACGTTTCACTTAATCCCGTCGCTGCGGGGCTCTTCGAGATCCTCCATTATCAAATCCTGCTGGTTATTCACCCAATTCCCTTCCTTAACTGCCCTCCCTTCCTCCTCAGCGTCTCGAGCAGCTCGATGCTGGCGCGGCCGGGAGTTGGCGGCTGGCAAAACGGCGTTGCCTGGGCCTCGCTGAGAACAGACCTCCCTCCGAGCAACCTCCCCGAAGCAGAGCTGAAGTTTAAAGGCTGCCCGAAAGCCTCGGCGGAAGTTTTCGTTAAAGAAACCGTAGATGATGGGGTTGACGCTGCTGTTGAAAAAGGCCAGCCAGTGAGCAAAGGGATAGATGTAAATGTTGATGACCTGCAGCTGGAGATCCGAAAGGTTGGCGTAGTCCGAGAGCATCATCAGGGTCCACAAGGGAAGCCAGGACAGGGTGAACAGCAAAGCCACGATAATGAGCATTTGGACGACTTTTTGCTTTTTCTTAGGCGCGCCGTGCCGCCGCTCCTGGCTGTGCTTCCCTGCCGCGGGCACGGCTGCGTTGAAGAGAGCCGTGCTTATCCGAGCGTACATGACGATAATGAGCGAGAGGGGAGCCAGGTAGATGTTGGCAAACAGAACCGTCGTATAGATCCTTCTCATTCCCGGGTCGGGCCAGTCCTCCCGGCACCAGTATACGGGGCGGGTTTCGTTCCCGTAGCCGAGGATCACCCTGAAATTCTTCTCTTCTTGCACCCGCAGCATCACCGCGGAGGGACACATGATGGCGACGGCCAGAAACCAGATGACCGCTATAACGACGAGCGCGGTCGAAATGGTCAGCTTCTGCTTAAAGGGGTAAACGATGCAGCGAAACCTGTGGCAAAGACACCCGGGGACAGACGGGGAGAAGCCGTTCAAGGAGCGCTTCGTCAAACAGGCAAGCACGCGTACGCTTTTCGAATTGCGTGGTTTTAAAAAAGTACGGGTGGAATCACCCCCTCATCCCGCATAAAGCGGCGGAATCGCGTTGTGTTGCTCCCTTTAAGAGCTGCGCTGGTAAAAACAATCCAAAAAAAAGGTCGCGTTTGTCGCTAGAGTTCTGAGACCGTAGGAGCAAATCGCTGCGGCTGCTCTCGAGAGTCGGCCGCGTTTTGTCTTGCTTAGCTTAACAGCCTTAGGGGCAAACCACGCCTAACGTATCGCAGGGGCGTGCGGGTTGCTGAATTGGCCGCAGCGTGGCCGGAGGGAGGGGAAAGCGGCCGTGTGCGGTCTCTGCATCGCCTTACCTGTCCACCGCAATGGCAACTAGGGTGAAGACGGAGGCAGACACGGAGATTCCTTGGACCATCCCGCTCATCTTGCAAACCAGGCTCCCAAACGGCCACCCTGGAAGGAAACGGAAAAGGTTGCCGCCATCTCGCCGCCACGCAATGCTTATGTACCTAAGAGGAAATTTCCACCCCGGCGCTAACGAGTTTCTTTGGCTCCGTCGGGCCGTAACGGGGGTTAGGGGGACGGAGCCTGTGCCGGCAAAGGGGACGGAGCCTGTGCCGGCAAAGGCTTCGCCTGACGCCTTGGGTGAGTTTCTGACGTTCCAAAAAACAGCAAAGCAAACGTTAATGACGTAACACCCCGTTATGACGAGATCTCAAGACGAGAAAGGGCATCGACCGCTACAGTTGATCGTTCCCTGCATCTGGCTCGTAGCATCGGCCAGGTCTCCCCAAACGTGTAACCTGGTAGCGGGAGAATCCCTCCCTAAAGACGGGGGACGTGGCAGTCGGCAAGGGCAGCCCCAGGCGCAGGGCGGGCTAGAGGCTTGTCTTCCCCGCGGTGACCCCCAGGGACTTGCCAGGCCTGCGGAGCGCCCCCCCCCCCCCCCCCCAACTTGAGGTTTTGCCCCTTGAGCCCAGCATGCAAGACGAGGGGCATCCGAATTCGCCCCCAGCTCTCCCAGAGAAGTTGGTTTCTGTATGCCACGGATGGAGTTGAGGAGCCATCGGAGCGCGTCGCCGTCGCGCGCACCCGGCTCTGGGGGTCCTCGGGGGGGGGGCCCAGCGCTGGGACGTGCGGGCCGGTCCCCCTCGAGCTGTTCCAGCCTACCTGCAATGATGTTGTCCAGGAGGGTGGTGGGCATGCAGAAGATTCCCACCAGCAGATCGCTGACAGCCAGGTTTAAGATGAAGAGGTTTGTGACTGTACGCATGCGTTTGCTCCGCAGGACGATAAAGCAAACCACGCCGTTGCCGACCATGCAGACCAGGAAGATCAGGAGGTAAGAGACGATGAAGACAGCCGCCACGGAAGGCTGATGAAGGTAGAAGTCCACGTAGGAGACGTTGCCTTCTAAGTAGAGGTACTTGTAGGTCCCGTTATAATCCAGCGCTTGAGGCCAACCGAATGACGAGTTCGAGTCCATTTTCCTCCTCGTGTCGTAACGTGCCCTAAACGATATTTTTGGAAAGGTCATTTCAGTATGCTGGAAACGGATCTGAAGAAACGCGCCCGGTTTGGAGATACCGTGTGCTGAAACGCACAGCTTAGCTGTACTCACCCCTCCGTGGCTGCCTCCCGCAGCCTCCCCGGACGGGAAAAGCACAAATCCCATCGGTTTGCCTTGACAACACGGGCGTCAAAAGCGACCGATAAGGCGGCCGAAGGTTTTCTTCCTCCTGCGGGCTCTGTGAGTTAATTCCTCCCTTTCCCGAAGGAGAGGGCAGCAAGGCAGGGCGCAGCTGGCCTGTCGCCTCGTGCCAAGCAAACCAACCAGCAACCTGAACAGTTTATTTCGAGAAAAAGATAAAAAATCGGAACTCTTGAGAAATCCATTTGCTCGACAGCTTGGGCAATTTGGCGCTCAGGCGACGGTGAGATTGCTCAGCCGTGAAAAACGGCGATTAAAGGGAAGCTCTCGGAAGCGGCGGGAACCCTCTGCCCGCAGGTACCCAAACGCACGCCCGTTTCACTGGAGGTGAAGTGTCTCTCTCTGCGCCGCTGGTGCTTTCCCTTCCCTGCCCACCAGCCCCACAGGTCAGGAGGCGAGCGAGTCTGCACGCGCGGAGGACCGCGCTGGGTTTAAAACGCGCCGGAGCACGAGGCAGCCGGGTTCATTTCCCAGCCCCGCTCCCGAATTCCCGTGCCGCCTCGGGGAATTTGTAATCTCTCCGTGCCGCGGTTTTCCTGCTATAAACTATGAGTAACGCTTTTCCCGCGTGGTTTACCCCGCAAAGCAAATTCTCCCGTTTGATGCTTTATTGGATCGCTGTCGGCAAAAACTACTTTTTCTAGGAGAGGCTCTTCTCCAAGCCTGAACCTTCTCGACATTCTGCCGCCTCCGTCTCAAACGCCTACGCCTGCTGCGCTGCGGCCCCCGCGCTTTTGTTGGTGCGATGGTTTGGAGGTGAGGGACGCGAGCCTTTTTATTCGACCGCGTGCTGGGGCTGAAAGAACCGCAGCTCGGCACGACGGACAGACGGACAACTTGCCTCAGAAGCAGCGTTCCGATGGTTTTCCCGCCTTTGTTTTAGCTACCGGATGGAGACTTTGACACTCAGGCACAGGGAGCAGGGCAAACGACCGGGTTGCTGGCTGCTGATGGTGCCAGCGAGACGGCTTGCGGGGTTCGATTGCTTCAACAGGCGTACGGACGCATCCGCCCGAAGAGGCACGGGGAGGGGGGGGCGTTCCTAGCCGAAAGGAACAGCAGAATTAATCGGTGGCAGAAGGCGTAAAATGAACGCGTCGGTGCGGGCGCCTTCGGGACGCTTCCCGATTCCTTAGCGTAAATGGAATTTGAATTACGGCACAAGTATCCAAATCCTGATGAGCTTGTACGTGCGGGAGGGAAAGCGCTGGCTGCGCCTGCCTCCCCACGGAAGGAAAGTCGGAGCGGGCTCTTTTTTGTGCGGGTGGGGTTTCAGCCGCCCCCCCCAGCCCCTGGGACTCCCCGTCCGTGAGCGTCGATGGAAGGCGACGTTCTGCCGTCGCTGCTCCCCGTAGGGCAGCCCTCTCCCCGGGAACGGAAAATCAGTGTCGGGTACCGGCGCCGACAGGACGGGTGGGTTTTCTTCATTCTTCTTGCTGGGTTTTACTGAAGAGAGTTTCTGATTTACCCTCGGTCTCTGCCTGTTGTTCCCCGACACACTGACTCACGCCTCGTCCTCAGGAAAGCGTTGCGGCTCTTCTGTATTTTGCTTGTCGGTGATGTTTAATAACATAAAGGCTTTTGCAAGTGTTTTACTTTCAGGTAGCGGGTGCAGTGAAAAATATTTATTCTGATGTGCCCCAGGTACGGAACAAGCAGAGTAGCAGGGGGAAAAAAAAAAAAAAGTCATTTTCTGGTGTCTTCTGCCTTGTTAGAAGTCCGCAGCAATACGATGTTTGCGATGGGTCTGTATTTTTACGTTTTCGTTAAATTGCCCGCACGTTAAGGTAGGCGGACAAGAATCTGAAATTTCTTGCCAAAAACCGGCTGCTTGCGTGGCAGGCTGGCTGCGAGAGCTGGGTACTCGCTTTGGCCGTCCTTACCGAGAACGACCGTCCGTGTTGGGTTTACTCAGTGTATTTTCAAAACGACTGAAAATATTTCAGTTCAAATGCATCACGTGCCAAATGCTCTAACCAGCCAGCCATGGGAGTCAGCTGCTTTGGAGATGGTTTCACTGCCAATTTTGTAGTTCGGGCACGGCTGCGTTTGCAAACGTGCCCGAGACGAGGAGCGCCAGCAGAATCCCAGCAGAGAGACCGGGCGGCCCCAGTTCACCCTCGTGCTCTGATCGCGGATCTGGTAAATTAGCCCTGATTTTTCCTGCACCCCTTTGTGTGCCAGAGGTGGTGCTTTCGGAAGGACGCTCCAGGTTGGGGAAGCCAGCTTTGGCCTCACGCCGCGTTGGTCCCCGGGACCGACGGGACCGGCGCTGCGACGAAGCAGCCCCGCAGAGGGGACGGAGGTGGCTTCCCTTCCTCGCGTTCCTTCGTCCGGCTCTTCGAGGGGTCTCCGACGGTACCGGGGGGAAATGTTCTTTGTCGTTCCGGGGCAGCCTTGCTCCTCCGAGCGGGAGCGGAGAAGGAATAGCTACAGTTCGGATTTTACGGCTGCTTTGCTCCGCTCAGGGGCTACGCAGCCTTTGCTGGGCTCGTCGCAAGCGCCGCTCGTTAGGCAGGTACGCCTAATGGGAAGCCCAGGAGTAAAAAACACCCTTGTGGGTCATTCCTGTGCAGTCCTAGGGAATTAATTACTTATAACTCTGTGCATAAAACCACTGAAACGATACCTTATCGCACGAGAAGCAGGAGAAATAATTTTATCGTTGTTTTCTGGATGCCTGTCTCGGATGTTCTCTCTATTTTCCGACGATGTTTTGTAAAGCAGCAGCTTTCCATCTTTTCAGTAACGGGCTCTGGAATGGTTTTTGTTCACAACCGGTAAACACGAAGTTTTGCCAACAGCCTCGAGGCAAAACCAGAGCTGTGCCCGCTTGTCTGACGCGGTCGCATCGCAGTTCCACTCATGAAACGTTGCGTCGCCGTGGCCGTAGCGAACCCGGTGGCTTTGCCGCACAAATACCGCTGCTGACGGGCAAAGGAAAAGGTTCGCGGGTTTTTCTTACGCTGCGGTGGAAAAGGAGTGGCTGGAAGGAGGAATTAAGGCAGCGCCTTGTGTTTCACAGGGTCCTTGCCAGCTAAAAGGGCCGGTGATAAATCATCGAGAGGGGCACAGAAGACAGAACCGTAAGTCATCTCAGAAAAGGGACAAAATAATGCAATGCATAAATATTACGAGATGATAAATAAAAGTAATTTGCTTCCACACGGTAACCGGGTAAGGGGACGGCCTTCCTATTCCATTTAATATCCCAGGGAAAACCTGCAAACCAGGAAAGCAAGCGCTTCCACGAGTGAGAAAGTGCCCGGTGCCACGCTCCGGGTTCTCAAACACCCGCGGCTTGTGCGCTGCTGAAATCCCGGTAGCGGCACCCGTACGCCAACGTACCGCGCCGAGTCTCACAGCTCAACCAGCACGTTCTCGTGCCGCTGGAGATGGAAAAAGCAATTTTCCATTTCTACAATAGCGGTTCAAGGTAACCCTGAAGCGAATGCAATTATTGTTATGGTGGCCGCGTGGAGGAAACCTAGTAGCCGCTGGAGCCAGCCAACGCTGCTTCGCCTTAGTGGTGCACAACCATCGGGTTTTGTTGTCGGGATTTTTGCGCGCGTGACGTCTCCTCGCGGAACTCTCTGAGGCTTGGGAGGCTGAAACAAAGACCAGGAGCCTTCAGAGACATGAGGAACAGAAGCGTGTTATGGCGGAAAAAGAAAATTCCATGTGGTAAGTGCTACAAAATCTGTCCCTCCCTTGTCCCGAGCTCTGTACTCAGCAACGGGTCAGCTCCCGAAATTTCTCGGAGACCTCAGAAAATGGTAACGTCTCTGGGGTGCCGGGAAGTCAGAAAATCCTGCCTGCAAAACGCAGCCACCGAGGGCTGGCAAACATAGCAGCACCGTGTTCTGGAAGTGCCTTAGAAATCAGGAAGAGACAAGTGCGTGGGTTATCCTGTGCCTCGGGGGATCAGCAAAAGCTATTCACCGAGACGAACAAATTGCTCTTGCCTAAAAAAATGTGAAAAGACCAACGGTGAAGGTTCCCACCTCAGGGAAGTGCTGCTTGCAGCCATCTCTGAGAATTAAGAGGGCACGTAAAATAGAACGCGAACGGGAAGCGGCCACTGGTGAGCCCTGCCGTAACAAAAAGGGGGTGGCGGGGGAGAAGCGACGGCGGGGGAGAAGCGACAGCGGGGAAAGCGGGGCCGCTGCCAGCCCGGCACTCGGGGTGCAAAAGACCATTTCCTCTGGAAACCAGCTTAAAACCAAAACACCCTTACCCCGGGACGCACCGCACGGCAGGGTGCTGCCGCGAGGCGGGAACAACTCAAGGAGCCCCTGATTGCACGGCTGTACGGTGGCACGGGAGTGGGGCTTGGTACCCCAGGAGCAGGGGTGGGTACCCCAGGAGCAGAGGTGGGTACCCCAGGAGCAGAGGTGGGTACCCCAGGAGCGGGGGCTGGTACCCCAGGAGCAGGGGCTGGTACCCCAGGAGCGGGGGTGGGTACCCCAGGAGCAGAGGTTGGTACCCCAGGAGCGGGGGTGGGTACCCCAGGAGCGGGGGTGGTACCCCAGGAGCGGGGGTTGGTACCCCAGGAGCGGGGGTTGGTGCCCTGGCACTGGCTGAGCGGGAGGAGACGACAGCAGCGCGACGTGCAATCGCGGCAGGCGCACCAGGCGCACCGGCGCAGGACGGTAGCACGCGTGCCATGTACCTCCCCGCTGGCGAGCACTCGGGGCTCGTGTCCCTCGTTGCGTTTAGTTCTGGTTGATTTAATTCAGCGCGGGTTTGGAGCTAGCGCAGGAAGCATCGGGGCACAAATGTGTGCCCTACAGGGAAATACTGTAAGATTAGGGGCTGGTTTCCTCTCAAAAGGTAAGATGCAGCGGTCTGCTCTTCCCTTTAGCTCTCAGTTTCAGAAATACTTCACCGCAGCGTCATGTATTTCAGTATGCCAGACAAAGGGTGGATGTCACCCTTGCTTTCCCTTCCAGAGAAGGAGCGAGGCTCCCGCCAGAGCCCAAGACCAAGCTCACAGCTGCGGCTCAGGTACGCGACCAGCAGGAGCGGAGAAGCTGTCACCCCCAAACCGGAGCGCCTGGGCTCGAGCGAGACGTGCCCCGCACGAGACACCTTTTCCCCGCGTGCAGATTGCACGAGAGCGTCGTGCGCTGCTTGGGAACGGGGGGAAGGTAGGTTTTAACTTCCTTTTGAACTTAACGGAGCTGCCCGTGTAAGCACACACGTTCCGTTGCGCTCATACAAGACTTGAGCTGCAAACTACAAGCTCTGATCGTGTTTATGAATTAGGAGAATAGAACTTACTCTTAAAGTATTTTATTTACTTTTTTCATACTTCCCCATTTCCATGATATTTTACATGAAACACCTCAGAGTGTCTTATCTCAAAATAAGCACTGAATGTCGCATGGAAAGGGTAGGCTTTGAGCTGGGGGAAAAGGAGCCGGCAAAATAAAGCCACACTAAAAATAGCAAGTTATAACACACATTTTTTTCTTACTGACATTTACTTGCATGAAGAAAAACAAGCATGCAATGAGAAACAAATTTCTCCTTTTTAAATGGGCCATCCTAGGGAGCCGTACCCATCTTCAGGTTGCACACAGAGCTCTTAGCAATGGACTTAAACTGTTTATCCTCCCCCGCGCTCATTTATCTGCATGGTCTCAGCTGGGACCAAAGGAAATATTTTGTCAAAGTATTTTTGGTTGTTTAAAATCTTAACATTTCTCTTTTCCTGTGTAATTATGAAGATGAGTGCGATCCATGGGATCACCGTCATAAACAAAACAAGACTTCGCTGCAGATTACTCATCCGCTCGAGCTAGGAATAGAAAACATTGCACGGGGAAGCTGCCGCTCCGCTGTACCTCGGGAGGTGCTAATGCCAGGGGAGGCATTCACACCACGTTGAGTTTCTCTGTAACATATAATTTTTTCCACCCCGCTTAATTCTTCAGGCATTTAAATAATATTACACAATTTTCATGTCAAAGATAGATTTTATTTGCGCAGTAGAGGAGGAAGAGGGAAGCTGAAGATTTACTGGTACAGAACGTTGCCCTAGCTAAGTGTTTGCTGCCCTGGGCTATTAATTGACCTTCCGGTGCCGACGTGTGAATTCTACCTTTCCAAGCCCAGACTCGACCCTTACCGAGGTGCCCAGGAACATGAAAACCAACGTACGTGAAATCGTGGAGAACTACAGCCAGCGCTGCTTCGGCACTGCTTGCCGTTGTGATCCTGCTCTTTTCCCTCCTGCTTCGTCAGCCTTTAAGCTTCCAAATTTATGGTTTCTCTATTGGATGCGTCAGAGGCTGTTTTAAATTTTAACTCAAGTCTCGGCCACGTGTTCCCTGCAGTGAGGTTAAGGTGCGATTTGCACAGACACTCACTTATCCAGCCACTTGGTTGAGCAGCCGAGCAAGCCGCCCTACGCGAGGTCCCTTAAGCTTGGAAACGGCTTTTTGTCACCTCGACCAGCGTTCCCCGCCGACCACTCCAACCCCGAGTCTCACTTTGCCATCTCTTAGCTTGTTGCAACTGGAATCTTGTTGCAACTGGAGTCTGGGGAGCCTGCGTGCCCTTAGTCCTCGCAGCCAGCAGCGGGCTGCGAGGGACGGATGGTCCTACGGCTGCGGGCCCCGCGGAACAGACGGGTAAGGCCCTGGGCCAGGCCAGCGTCACCGACTCGCACCCAAGCCTGGGATTCAGAGCTGCTGTGTCCCACCCCTGGCACACGTGCGGGGAGATCTCCTGCGAAGCACCCCAACACCTCAGCCATCACGGCGCTCACCGCGGCAGGGCGTTACAACGTGCTTTCCCTTGTACCACCCCGGAGCCTGCCTGTCCTCTCCCTCTGCTATTGCACCCCCAAAGCCCCTCGTCTGAGTTAGGGCCATCCCCTGGCGCAGGGGGTGCTTTCCACGGTGTCAACACTCGGCTGCCTTCCCTTTGGAGGCTTCGCCCCCCGCGCAATCGAGCGCTGTTGAGAAGGGCGCCCGGCTGGCTGCAGCCGAGCCACGAAGGCCGCACGAGCCCGAACCGTGCAGAAAGCTGAGGGCGCTCCCTCTGTCCTGCCTCGGCTCTTCCGACGTTCCCACAGCAGTGAGGCGTTGCTCAGTAAATCAAGTGGGTCTTGCTGGCTGAGCAGTAAAACCTCCAAGAAAGCGCTGCAGAACAAAAAAAAAAAAAGCTAGTACAGCAAGAGCAGCGTTCTGCCCTCCCTCAGCACCGAGCCGCCGAGCACAGCGGCGTTAGCCGGGCTTTGCGGGGAGGTCAGCAAACCCCTCAGGTCTGCTCTCCTTCCCAGCGATGGCTGATCCCGCGTGTCCACCGCTCCTGTGAGCCCGGCACGGAGCATCATGTTCTCGGTGCCCCCTGCTTCCCCCTCTTAGCTTCCCTCTATTTTTCCATTTTAATACAGGATGGGAACCGAGGCCCCCCCCGAGGAGCTGTCAGTAGGGTTGATCTATCCCGACGACGTTCTCCTGAGACGCAATCTGCGAGCAGCAGCTTCCCACCCACCCTGGCAGAGTGGCCAGGGACCCCACCAAACACCACCTGAGCTGGTCGGAGCTTTTTCGCTGGCGAGGTTCTCCAGCGAGCACTTAGCGTGTCGATTAAGCTGGAGGAACAGTGAAATCAGCACAGCCAGGCTTTTTGCAGCACTCAAATCCCCGCTGATGGGCGACGAGCCTCCTGAATTGCCACCTCGCAGCACGGCAGCTGATTTGTACCGTCCCCAGTCCCGGCTGGGTGGCAGGCACCAAGCTGAAGCCGCTGACGTTACGTGCGGGAGCAGGCTCTGCACAGGAGTCGCTCCTCGTCGGAGCGCTCGGGCAGAGGCGACGGCTAGGTCGTTTGGAGTACTGCAAGCCAACAGGGTAACTGGGGAATAGGTGCAAGGAGGAAGCCAGTACAACGATGGTTTCGGCAGACGCTGGAAGGTGGGGCAGCCATGAGGGACTGCCAGTGGAGAAGAAAGTGGGCAAACACCACAAGCAGCATAGGAGCCCACCATCAGGCTGGCAGGGCCATCAGCAGGTACTGGGAAGCAGGCGCTGCCAGCACCTACCTCACACACCCCTGCGGCGATGGGGCGCAGCAGATCCCGTCATCACCACAGCCTGAGCGCCCAGGTCTCAGCCCAGGGTTCCCCGACACCCGTGATTTGTCCCTACGGCAGCGCAGCGCGGACGCGTCGGTTTGCAGGGCACCAAGAGGTGCAGCAAAGCAGCCCGCTCCGCCTCATCCCCTGCCGTCAGGCTCCCAGGAAGCGTCCGTGCAGCAAGTCCCCTCCTGTGAGACGGGGGGACGAAGCCGGGGTGCGCAGCGACTCAGGAGGCAGGTCAGCCCCCCCCATCCCTGCAGCAAACCCCCGGCCCGGCGGGGAGCAGCGCCGGCAGTCCGGGTGGCAAACCCCGACAGCGTGCTCAGCCCGGCAGAGCGCTCCTGGGCTCAGCACCGACACAACTGGAGCAGGACTCGCACGCTGGCAGCAACGCTAGAAAACTCCGTGTGATGTTAGACACCAACCAGCACGAGGTAAGGTTTAAGTTCCAAACGTATGTTATGCTAACTGTGGAATTGAATACCGACGTCATTTTGGGGAATGGAGCTCCCCAGTACCTCTTCCTACCCCCCTGTAGCACGTGGGGTGTGCCAGCCCCAACCCAGCCAGCTGCACGTCTCACATCAGGCAAATTGTAGGGTTTACACAGCTTGCGTTTCACACCAGGGATCGCTACTTCAAGCTTACTCCGAGTCCATAGCATTTCAGCTGCGCCTCACCAGATGTTCATCAGAGCTCGTAGCCGTGCCCAAGGGCAGAGCCTACCTGGGCAGCAGGGTGGTGCTGAGCCCCTAACACCGACCCACAGAGACCACCCCATACCCTTCAACGACTGCACGGAACAGACAACCTGGCTATTGAGGCGAGAGCAAGGGTTGAACCTGCGTAATATCCTCTCTCCGCAAAGAGCTAAGGGTTGGTAGGACTCTTCCTGGACCTTCCCGCTCGCTCTCGGTTCACTTGGACGGACTTGGCACGCCAGCTACACAGCTAATTTAAACACTCACCTGGAGATGAATCCACTGATCCTTTCCATGAGTTGCTCCAATAATCTGAATTCACAGAGGACTCCTGAAATCCCATTTACCCCCTCAGTGACTAGATTGTCATTATGCACTGAGCAATCATCACTCAAACTTGAAGCCTCACACCTGGTAAACATTGACAGGCACATCTCATGGAGGTCAGAACTTGTACCTACTCCCGTCGTACTGAGAGGTCACCTCTCAATAGCCTAGGCGGTTCAAGATATCTGTGGACATCGCTGCACCATGAGCCCCAGGGGTTCAGCAGAACCCCAGTCCAGGTGCCCCCCAGATAGCTGAGGGTGGCAGAAGGCTATCATAAACGAGGCTTTGCAGGAGGTACGCGTTAGTCTGAGGGCTACACAATGAGGTTGCTTACCAAATTACAGGGTAAATGAAAACAACTTTTAACCTTCCAAAGTCTTAGATCGCTGTGGAAGCCAATAAGTCTTACTGAGATGCTCATTAAAATGGAAATGAGCATCAATTCAAGACAGGATTTAGCGTGTGCCACAGGCATAAGGGAAATCAGACGGCTGCTCTACCTCGAGCAGCAGGGACTGCAATTCCGTTTTCCTTGCTAAGATCTTGCTTTGAGAGAAGCAGCAGCACAGGGCCGTTCCTTCGGTTTGAGATGCCGTCTTAGAGGTACCCGGTCCCAAGCCTCGAGAAATGGTGCTCCCTGCAGACTTACATTCGGTGAATTACTCTTTCGCCAGAAAAAAACGGTTGAAATGGACCTCACGGCATTTGGGTGGTTCACGGATAAAGAACAAAGCACTGCTCTTCTGTGGCTAGAGTTAGAGAGCAGAAGGTACTCTGCCAGATACCTGTCTCCTACAGCAGGTAGTCTGCTCTTGACATAAAAGCAAAATAAGAGCTTTTAAACTTTTTTTTGTCATTTTCCCCGCAGTGACTACAGCCACCCCTCGGAGAGTCATTCTGATGGAAGTGGGTAGTTTGGACTGAAAGGGGTTCTCCTTATTTAAACACCCCAAATCTGTCTTCAATCAGAGTTTACAACCTGACTGTCCAAGCTGTTGAGAAGGCAATGGCCATGAGTTCTTTTCTGTACCCCTGTGCATGTTCGGTGTTGGATCTCACGGCTGCACCGCTAGCAGCTCACAGAAATGCAGTGGACTATCAGAGGTAATGCCACCGCACAACTTGGCTGTAGCGCTGCATTGGGCTTCCAGCACTTCGGTCCACGACAAAACGAAGGTAACGCTGACTCCTGGCTTACAGGTGCCCCAGACTCAGCAGGGCACCCGCGTTCAACTAGCAGCTTGTGAGAGCTGCCCCTGCCGACACGGATTTCGCCCTTCTCATGGACAGCCGTTTGTATAACGAGTCAGGACTAAGCAAGTTGCACAAATATCTGTACTCGCCCCTCTCCCGCAGCAGCGCTCCCAGCAGCGGCAGCCTTGGCTTCGGCGAGCCCCGGAGCTCCGTGCAGTGATTCAGCGGCAGCCCCTTTAGTTCTGCTCTTCCAGCAGCAGCGACACAGATGCTCCCCCCAGCACGCAGAGGGGTCCTGGCTGGTGGGGGGAAGCGGTGTGTGCGTGTCCCCCAGTTAGCGAACCACAGAGCTATGTGGGTCTGGGGCATCTCCTGCCACCCCCTGTCCCCCCCCCCCCAGTGCAGGAGCTGCTCAGGTTTGCAGCCCTGCACTCCTGGGACTGATTTAATCAGCATTGCTGGGGGGGGGGGGGGGGCTTGCTTCACAGAAGGCTGGCGTCACCACGAGCCCCATGCAGGCAGGGTTATGTCCCCAGGTAAACTGAGGCACACACACACACCCCCACCTCAGAGCAGCAGGGTCAGCACCCCACCTCACACACACCCCCAAACCTGTCGCTAACCAAGCACACGCAGTTTGACCTCAGCCCCCAGCCACAGCCGAGTGGGAAGAAGAGCCCAACCCAAGCTGAAAGCAGCCCCCCACCCCACAGGACACCCCACTTACAGGTGCCAGAGCTCCGCAGCAGCCGCTTCGCTCAGCGCTGTGAGGACGAAGGCTGCAGCCCCAGGCGCAGCAGAGAGCTACCAGAGCCTGCAGCTCCTGCCTGATGCAGGGAGGAGGGAGAGGAGGGAACAGCCCAAAGCCTGGCCGCCGAGCCCTGGGGCGAGAGGGCTGTCGCCCCCAGCCACCACTGTCCTGGCTGGAGGAGGATGCCTGGCTTGCACGTCAGGGCTGGGTTTCTTGCCCGTGTTTCCTAGTTCAGCATCCCCCTCCTGCTCTTTTTGAGCTTGCGACCAGGGTCGGGGACTACCAGCTAGCTCGGCACATCCCAGCCCTCCCACGCACAGCCCAGCCCAGCCGTCACAGCTGGGGGAGCAGCAGCAGCCCAGAGCCATCCCCAAAGCGCCGAGCGCTCCTCAGCGCGGCGTGCAGCTCTCAGGCGCTTGTGCCGCACGCTGAGCTACGGCACTTACATGCAGCCCCTCTGGGGAGGGGGCAAGGGGAGCTCAAATCAGCAGCGGGAACCAGGGGAAGAGAGCAGTCCGTGTGGGCCAGGTGAAGCCAGCTGGCCCTGGTAGCTGAGCTCACAGATTTTGCCGTACCTGTTTCTGCCTCCCCAAAACTCAACTCCTCCCCTGAACCAGGAATATTCCTCCCACCAGGAGCTTTCTGCCTCCTCACAGGGCTAAAGGGTGGAGAAAGGCAATCTCAGGAAGGCCAAGGAGGGCTCCCGGAACATCATACCTCTCCCCAGCCAGAGCAAGAGAGGAAGCTCCAGGGCTCTGGCTTTACGAGGAAAAAGCATCCCTGCTCTCCAGGAACCCCTCCATGGGTACACGCTACAAAAAGAGCCCTTGGACCTGGGCTTAAACAGACCCTCGAAACCTGGCCAGAGATCAGGAGAACAAGAGCTCTGCCCTAACGCTGCCACCAGACTGAGCATTTGCGGGGTGAGCAACGCAGCAAATGTGACAGGCATGCTCCAGCCTTATTTTAATCAGCCAGTGAAAAAACCTGAAACCTTAAATCACATACTGCCACTAACCCAAGTATTGCAGACAGATTACAACACACCCGCACAAAAAACAAACTTAAACTTTGCGGCAGCAGGAAACCAGAGCTGCCCACCCGCCCCCACCTTCCACACACAGAGCCCCCCCATACCTAAGCAGGAGTCAAAGGCAGGCAAATAGCACAACACAAGTGAAAGCACAAAACCAGGACAACAACAAAACCCATCACACCTAGCAAGGAAAGAGAGAGCTCACAGCACAGCCACAAGTGGAATGGAAGAGAAGCCCCCTGGCCTGAGCTTAAATACAGAGCTGGGGCCAATGGGGCAGGGGGTGTGGGGGGGGGGGCCCAGGTGGGGCCGTCGGGGCGATGGGGACCTGGTGGGGCACTCGGGATGCTTCTATCCGCAGCTGATGCCAAGCAGCTCTGACATCTCCACTGACATCCCCGCTGCTGGCTGCCCAGCAAGGCTGTCAGCATCCTTCGGAGCGGAGGGCGAGGCGGAAGCATCGTCTCCTTTGAGGATGTGCCCAAGGGTCTTCTCTGCAGTGATGCGCTGTGGGGACAAGCGGTGAGCAGCGCGTGTGTGGTACGTGTGCCGTTAACAGACTTTCCCTACACACAGCGCTCTGCGTCACCCAGATCTGACTACGCGGTGAGCTCGGTCGTTTTTTTTTCTCATGACAGTAGGAAAACAATTGATGGGCACAGACTACGAACTGAGTGCTTACTACTCGATTTGCCTTCCGCCCATCAAATTGATCGACAACAGCTGAAATTAGAAAGACCCGTTTGAAATAACAAACGTGGGGACAGAGAGATAAGGGAGAAACATTTTTTGCTTTTCCAGATCCCAGCCCCACCCCAAGCACAGCAAGTGCAAGTACCAGGCTGTTCGTGATCGGCAGCCAGCAGCACGGATGGCTGCAGCAGAACGGGGAGCGCCGGGTTCTGCAGAGGCATGGGAGCATCGATCTCACGCCTAGATTAGGTAGGTATGTTTTGTTATATGCCTGGGAATATGTTGTGAGGCTCGTAAGGGTCTCATCTGGCCTGACGAAGGAAAAAAAAGCTCTAAAATTTGAAACCTCTCATTCAAAAGAAGCCTTTTCTGCCAGGAAAAAACTGAAATGTCCCTGTTCGGCTGGACGTGCTGGTCGTGCGTGTGCGTGCGTGCGCGCGTACGCTGAGCTGTGCTGCTGCCTTGGGCACGGCAGTCTGCAGCAGCAGAGCAGGATTCAGCCTGGGGTCCTGGGTGAGTTGCTGACGGATGCGATGGTGTGAATATTTGCTTTCTTTTCCTCAGAATGGCTCACAAAGCGTCGACGCGTCGTGGGGCTGTCTCGTGGTCTTCATTTCTTCTCCTCATTTGAAAGTCTTCCCGCTGTTAGACAGGAAGTTGCTGTGCAGGAGATGAACTCTGCTTGGGCTCGCGGTTACAGACTTGGGTTTGTCCTTGCGGGTCCTGAAGCAGACCGTGACCTTGCTGTTGCGTGGGATGGCATTGCGTACGCTCGCGATCGCCCCAGAGGACGACGATCCCCTCTCCTCTGCATACCGGAGCAATCGTTCCCAAAATATATCCAGCTCAGCGTGAGCGCTTTTGGTTTTACCATCAAATAACGTGTGCGTGAGTTGCAGCTTGCCCGCTTTCCGTCTGCCACCGCACCTATCGGAGGGGGTTCCCTGTCCCCCCAAGCACAGCGATGGTTTCCCGAGTTGCCCACAGTAGTAGAAAGCCTTCGTCTGGAATAGTCTGTATTAATCAAAGCCCGCACATCCAGGAAAGGTTATTTTAAAGCAAATCCTCAGAGCCGTTGCTGAAGGACTGGAAGGGGACGTCCTTTGTAGGAGAGAAACCGCAAAGAGCTCCCCGACGTGCGGCTGGACGGCGTGTGCCGAGGCAGGATCTCCTCCTCTTCCGCTGTTCTTGAATCTCGGAAATAAAAACCAGGGAACGAACCCAACATACTTAGCTACAAGAAGGCATTGAAAGGGTACTTATTGGGAATAAGCTGGCAGTGAGGAAATTTAGGTAGGAAATCAGAAAGCTTTTCATAGGAAAAACCTAAGCAAAAAGTACCCCAAGTATTTTAAATACGGGACTGTTTCAGCTTGAAAGAAATGGTCCCTTGTGAATTCTGAGCTCTCGGTGAAGCCGTCTCAGGGCAGCCATCCTGACGTGGTGACGGTCACTGGGTGTGAGCAAATACGCTCTGACCTGTGCAGGCAAGAGAAGAGCCAGCGCTGGAAAAGGTTCCTTGAATGGCATTCCAAACACTGAAACAGGCAGCTTTCACGCTTCCTGCTCGCCTTCCTCCCGGGGTGCCCTAACCGCCCTTTCCCTCCATCTTTTATTAGGTGAGAATTTAAAAGGAAACTATTTTTGGCTACGGTAGTTTTCTATAGCCGGTGACGACAGCTGTAACTGGAGATTTATTCTGAGTCAGGCGGGTTGCTCAGGGTGGGGAGGAAAATGGCCCTGGGGTGATTTGGCTGGTGCCTGGGGAGTGCGGGCTGGTTTTGGGGAGGAAAGAAATGAGGGAAGGGTTACTTCTAGGAACTGAGTTGAGAAGCTTAGGCGGGCTCAGCGGTGCAGGTATACGTGCGTTTAGGGTGTAAGATGTAGTGTGCCTGCAGAACAGCAGAGGAGTTTGATCTGAGACCTTCGTCACTTCATTACCCAAACGTGACATGATGCTGGGCAGCCTCGAAAACTGCATTTCAGCTACAGGGAGACTGCATCAGAGGCGCACGCAAGTCCCGGATGCCTCTAAGCCCATTTCTAAACAGAGCATCCTAAAAACCCAACCGCGCTTCCGTCCGAACAGACAAGGGAGGACTGCCGTTGGTGGCAACCCGGCCGGAATGGATGGCTTTTAGGCATGCGTTCATTCCCGCCTTCATTTCGCACTACGAAAGGTGTTTTACTGACTTACTGTGGCGCACAAGGGAATGACCACGTACAAAGCCGAAGCTTGCTAGAATTGCAAACCTGTCTTTTGGGTTCATTTCTATCCTTAACCTCACGCGTGGCAGGCTGACACCAGTCTGGAGATTGTTTCTTTTACCGCCTCTCTCTCCTTTGCAGGATGGACACATCCACCCTCGAGGAATACGTATCTTGTTCTCCCTTAGTACTGAACTGACTCCTCTGTATTTCTTTCCGCTGCTACGCTGTCGTTACTCAGTTTTCATCGAACCTAACAGCAATCGGGCTTCCAAGTCCTACGGGCAGTGCTCAGTGATTTTCTCACAGTCCCTCGCTCCCGGTACAGCACTTCTGTTCTCTGCTAATTCTTGCTGGCTCCCCCACGGCCCTCGTAATAGATGCAGGCAGCGTAGCGTCGCTGCCCGCCCCGGGACGTTAGTAATGCTCCGTGTGTTGGGCTAGCGTGTCCTCAGTCCTGCTGCCCGGTGCGCGGGCTGCGTTTTCCTGACGGCTTGCTCTGTCGGAGATGAGGGGAAGCTCGGGGCTCCTCTGCGCTCTGCTCCCAAGCGTTTCAAAGTGTCACGTTGGGTCCCCTTCCTCCGGCTTGCTGCTGTTCGTCCTGCGAGCACCCGCTGCCCGTTCGGTCTCTGGGCAAGGCCCGCAGAGGCCCCCGCGGCAGGCGGTGGTTAGCGCGAGGCCGTCAGGCGTGAACCGCCGGCCCTGGTTCGGGTTTGGCGTTCACCGACAAGGAGTTGGGCTCCGTTAGCAAAAGGCGGTGGCCGTGCCGGGTTGGGCGTGCGGGATGCGAACGGCCGGTGCCCGGTTTAGGCTGTAGGTGCCCCCCGTCCCCGGCGGGGCTGGGCGGTGGGGGTCTGCCCGGCGCTCGCTCCCGTCCGCCACCTGCCCGCTACTGCGGACCCGGAGGATGGGAGCACGCTGAGGGGAGGGCCTGCTTGGTGCGTACAGCCTGGGGCGGGAGGAATCGCCCCGCGGAAGGCCCGGGGACGGCGGCGGTGCCACCGAGCTGGGCGGGCGCCCGCGCTCCGCGCTTCTCGGGGACGGGCTGTGAGGCGGGAGGGGCGGGCAGGGCCCGGGGAGGCACGGCTCGGCTCCCGGCGCTGGAACGACTCGTGGGAGCGGGGCCCACGGACCGAGGCAGCCCCGGGGCACCGGCCGCGCCGGCACCGCCCGGCCCGAGGGGACCCCGCGGCGGGGGCTGCTCGTGGGGGCGCTGCTCGTCCGCTAGGCGGCGCCACCGCCGGCGGGCACTGCTCCCGCCCCGCCCCGCCATTGGCTGTTGCGCGGAGGCGCCGGCACCGCCGATTGGTCGTCGCGGCCGGGGCCGCCCCCGGCGGGGCAGGTGCGTGCCGACCCCCGAAGCTTCAACAGGCCCCGGGGCGCAGTACCGCTCGCCGCCGCCAGGGGGCGCCTCCGCCTGGCGCGGGAGCTGCGCGTGGCACGGGGCGGCGGCTGCAGGTACCGGGGGGGCTGAGGGGGTTGGGGGGTCCCGAGTGGGGTTGGGGGGTCCTGAGTGGGGTTGGGGGGTCCTGAGTGGTGTGTGAGGGTCCCGAGTGGGGTTGGGGGGTCCCTGAGTGGTGTGTGAGGGTCCCGAGTGTGGCGTAGGGGGAGTCCCGGTGAACCTGAGGGGTCCCTGAGTGGGGTTGGGGGGTCCCTGAGTGGTGTGGGGAGGTCTCGAGTGGCGTAGGTGGAGTCCCGGCGAGCGTGGGGGGTCCCTGAGGGCCGTGGGGGGTCCCTGAGGGCCGTGGGGGGTCCCTGACCGGCGAGGGGTTCCCGGAGTGCCATGGAGGAGGCCCGGAGTGCCGAGGGGGCTCCCGGCGGGCGGGGCGGGGGTCCCTGCCGTGCCCGGGCCCTCGGGGCCCGTCTCCGGGTGACCTGCGGGCCCCGCCGTACCCTGGCGAACCCCAGGCCCGGGCTGGGGGGGGGGGGTGGTGGGGCCCGGCCGCGGCTCGGGGAGGGGGTGTCCGGGCCGGGCGGGCTGTGAGGGGGTGCCCGGGGTTGGGGGTGGTTGTGCCCCCCCCCCCGGGTTGGGGCGTGGGGGGTGTCGGGGCCCGGCCGGGCTGTGGGGGCGGCAGGAGGGGGCGGCTCTGTCCCGGAGCAGCCCCGTGGGGCTCAGCCGGGGTGCGGGGTCCCCCTGCACAGCTGCCGCCTCGGGGGAGGGTGCGGCGGGAGCGACCTGGGTGCGAGGCCGGGGGGGGCTGGGGGGCACCGTCCCCTGCCAACACCCCCGCGGGGGTGGAGGGGGGCTTGCGCCCCGCTTCTCGTCCCGGCAGCTGCTGGTGCTGCTGCTCTGGGTAGCGGGGAGCTTCCCGGGCTGCAGGGTGCCTGGCCCTGCTCCTGGTGCCGGCTGTGCCTGCTGGGGTGACCCAGGGGTTCCCCCTGGTGATGCTCTGCTCCTCCGGGCCTCGTGTTCTAGGGGTTGGACAGCCGGGGTGCTCCCGTGGGTGGGCTCAGGAGACGGGGGGCTTTGGGGTGGGGGCCGCGACTGCGGGCGCTGCCGTGCAGCGAGGGCTCTCGGGAGCTGGCGGGGCGGGTGGGCGCGGGCTGTGCGGCGATGCTGGGAGCCGTGTCTGAGGTCTCCTTTGGTGGAGTTAATGCGCTTTTGGGGCAGGTTGTACGGTCCCCGTGTAACGCGAGTGCCGCTGGATTTGCCGAGATCCCCAAATGAGATGTTTTCCCTTGACTGCTCTGGGCTGCGCCCGTTTCCAGCCCCGGGCAGGCCAGGGTGCTTTGGGCTGCGCAGGCGGGGCGTTCCCTGGACACCAGGGCACGGTCTGGGCGTCCGACCCCCGGACTGGAGGCCGATGGACGGTCGGGATTCCCTGGGGTGCCCCAAAGAGGGGAAGCAGAGACGCTGACCAGGGTGAGTACCAGGAGGCAGGAGGAGAGCCCCCCCCAGCTGGAGGCACCGGGATGGGCTCCACCTGTCTTCTCTTGCCTGGGCTGGACCACAGTGTCTTCTGGTTCTCAGCTCTGGGAGTCGGCAGTTACTTTGGAGAATGGTTTGTGTTCTTCCTTCAAAACCCAAGAGCTGCAGCTCTGTGGGGGGGGGGGGAGTCAGGTCCCCTGGGCTGCTGGGGGCAGCAGGGCTGGGACCAGAACTGCTGCAGCGGTTCCTCGGGTCTCCCCGACAGGAACGGCCTTCCTGTGGGGTTTTTCTGAGGAGACCAGGCTCTCATTAAATGCATTTTTGTTTCCTTTTGCTTAACGCAGTTTATTAGCTGCCGTGTTTAAGCAGCTGTTTACTGGTGCCCTGCGGGTGCTTGCTAGCCACGGGTTATGGTTAAGGTGTAAAGTTAAAACTTAGGAGTAAAGGTGAAAGTTTTGACTTTGCACAGCAGTTGCTGTATTTGTGCCTTGATTTTTACCACGCTTTTCTTTCCCCCTCCCAGAGAACGGAGTGTTTTATTGTCCCCCGTCCCTCTGCGAAACCTACACCTCCGTGTCCCTGACCCCGCAGTCTCCCAGCTGCTGCGTTTTTGCTGCGAGCCCACGAGTGACCGTGGGCAGACGTGGTGCTGGCTGCTGGGCGAGATGTTTCCGGCTGCGGGAGCCGCCGTCGCTGCGCTGCCTGTGCTCTGGCTGCTCCCCGGGGCTCTGCTGCGTGCCGGGCACGAGGGCCGCTCGAGCACAGGACGGCTGGCGTCTGGGCAGCCGCGTCTCGGGGGAACCGGCCGACGTCACGGCTGCTCCGCCGCGGGTGAGTGGGGACTTTGGTGGCGGCTGCGGCGTCTTCGCTTGGGGCGCGGGAGAGAGGAGCGGAGCTCCTGGGGGCTGGGGCTACCGCAGATCCCTGGGCCGGAGCGAGTCCTGCGGTGGCTGCGGGCAGCGGCGTGAGCTGCGTGTGCCCCCTTCCCCGGGGTGTGCTAAGGAAAGGCCCTTCCCTAAGGGTGACACCGGGGGTGTTTATCGCGTGAAAGGTATTAACTTTGGTCATCTGTACTAGCTCCCACCCTGCACCGGAGAGCGACGAGGTGCTGCGGTTGTACCGCAGACGTGGGCAGCGCGCGTGCTGCAGCAAAACAACCCACGGGACGGCCCGGCCCTGGACGTAAGGACTTTGCTTCCTGGAAACACAGAGCCGTCCCTGAAGGACAAAGGAGCCCCCGGGCATCCGAGGTAACGCCGCCACCCCAGCCCCTCTGACGCGGCTTTGAAACCCTCCCGGCGTGGCTGACGTCGCAGAGAAGCGACTCTGGCACGACGGACTCCGGAGGCGTCTGGATCGACGGAGGAGCAGCAGAGAGGTGTCTGGATCAACGCACGAGCGGCAAGAACGCTGCCGAAACAGCGCTGCTTGGCCGAGGGTTTCTGTGCTCGGTGATGGGCAGCGTGGGTGCCAGCGATCAGTCCAACGTGTCGGACCTGAGCGTTTGAAGGGTGCAAGGACCCCGGGTGAGCCCAGGTTTGGGGTGCCCCGCTTTGGCTGGGACGCCTCACTCGCGTGAATAAATATCAACTCCTGCAGTTCTGTCGGTGGCGTCCCAGCCCCTCTCCTCAGCGGGCACGGGCCGGCTGTGAGCTCGTTGGGTGCTGGGCCCCCCTTCCCGGCCAGGACCCTCCTGGGCGCTCGGTTCCTGCTCCGCTCCTCGGCGCTGGGGCAGGCACGCGGGGCAGCCGCGGGCGAGGGGTTTGTTGCCCTGTTCCCCTGGTGCGGGACCCCCTGTGGGAGCCCGGCTGGGGCGCGGCGACTTCACGGGTGGGTTTTGGCACCGACCCCCTGGGATCCCCTCTCGGAGGGCAGCGGCTGCGGCTCGGCCTGTGGGGCTGGGGATCTCCGGCAGCTCCCGATTTCCACCGCGGGATCGATCCCCGTTGACGCTGCCGACGGCTCCTGGGCCTGGCTGCCAGCCGTGTGCCCCGGGGGAGAAGGGGACCGGGGGGGGCTGGGGTGACCCCTCCTGGTGCGAGCACCGGCTGGTTTCTTCTCCACAGCTCTATTCCAGAGCAGCTGCTGGCAGGACAAACCCCTCCGGGCTGGTGCAAGCTGGGACCAGGGGGAACTGGTTTGCACCGGGGTTCAGCCCTTCAGCCCTGCCCAGCATCATCCTCACAGGCAGATGCCCAAGGACGGGAGCTGGCAGTGTTGGGGTGCTCCCATGGTGGGGCCTCGGGGTGGCTCTGAGCTTTGTTTGAAGCCAGGGTTTCACCAAAAACTTCTTTTTCAGCTCCAGATGCGCTGCGGTGGGAGCAGAGGCCGCTTCAGGGACCCGCACCAGCTCCTGCAGCCCCGTTGGTGAAGCCGGCCTGGCCAGGGAGGAGCGGCGATGGCCGTCCCGGTGCTGCCGGTCCCTGGGAGGTGTTGGCGGCGCCGGCGACGCCGCGCGGCTGTGCCGACACGTGGGGAAGGCTCATCCCGATGCCCGGGCGAGGAGCACGGCCCCGAGGCAGCGAGCGCCGAGGGATGCAGCGGGGAGGATGTGCCTGGTGAGGTGAGAGCCCCGGGGCAGCGGCCGAGGGGAGCTGGGTGGTGGGACCGGGGCGCTCAGCTCCCGGTGCTGGCTGTGCCGGCGGGGATCTCTGGGTGCCACGGGAGGCGCTGGGGTCCCCAGGGTGGGAGGGGGCCAAGCCCCCCGGGCCGTGGGAGTGGGGTGCTGGCTCGTGGGGAGGTGCTGGGGGCTGCTGTGCCCCAGGGGGTCGGGCAGTCGTGAGCTCTGGGGAGCGGTTTTGTGCTGGGGGCACTTTGGCTTTGCCCTCGTCCTGCTGGGGGGCGGCCGAACCCCGGCACCGCTCCCCAAAGGGTTCTTTGGGGGGAAGGGAGGTCCTGGCATCGGTGGGGCCGTGCTGGCGTGGGTGCCGGTGTGTGTCCCTCGGGGCTGAGAGGAGCTCGGCACCCCAGGGCCAGGGCCCGTGCCTGCCCGGGCAGGGTCCCCCGTGGCCAGAGGCCGTTTGTGGGCGCAGGCTGGGCCCTGGGGTCCCCGCGGCTCCCGTCCCCGCGGCCTGCCCTGAGCCGGGGCCGGGCAGGTCTGGGCTGCACATTTTGGGGGGCTGTGGCTGTGAGGGGCATTTGGGGAGGTGGGAGTGGGCGCTGTGCGGGTGCGGTGTGGCCCCGTCCCCGGCCTGGTGCTGCTGGAGTCGGTCTGTGCCGCTGCACAGGGTGAGTGGCTTTGCAGCCAGATCCTGGCTCTCGCCCGCTCTCCCGGGGAGAAACGGGACGTTTCTGGTGTCCCGTCCCCGTCTGTGCCCCCCTCCCCTCCCAGGCGCGCGGTGCTGGGTCGCTGCTGCCGAGGGGCCGAGCAGAGCTGCCCGTGCCCGAGCGACAGCCGGGTTTGCGGGGCAGCAGCTCGGGGGCTCTTTGGGCCGGGCCGTGCGGTGCTGCCGGCAGCTCTGACTGTGCCGTGTCTGCGCAGGGATGGACAGATGGACGGATGGACAGAGGAGCCCCAGCCGTGCCGGGAGCCGCGTGGGGTGCGGAGCCCCGGGAAGAAGCCGGGCTGCCTGCGCCGAGGCCGACGCTGCCGCCTGCCCTGCACGTGGCCCCGTCCTGCCTGGGGACGGCCCTGCCTGCGCCCGCCCGGAGACGCTGCAGGACTGCGCGGCTCCAGCTTGAGGTCAGTTGTTCGGGGCCCCGTTTCTTGGTTGCTTGGTTGGTTTGGGCTCCCATTTGTTTCAGGTCCGGTTCCTGGATGGCCCCAGCTCATTTGCAGCTTCAGGTTGGGTTGTTCCTGGTCCAGCTCGTGGACACCTCCAGCTCCTTTGCAGCTTCAGCTCATTGTTTCTGCTCCTGGCTTTTTCAGGTCCAGCTCAGTTTTGGCTCCAGCTCGTTTGCAGCTTCAGGTTGGTTGTTTCTGTTCCAGTTCGTTTATGGCTCCAGCTCATTTCTGGTTCCCATCTCAGGACCAGCTCATTTATGGCTCCAGCTCGTTTGCAGCTCTAGGTACGTTGTTTCTGCCCCTGTTTTGTTTCTGTTCTAGCTTATTTATGGCTCGAGCTCATTGTTTCTGTGCTCATTTGTTTCAGGTCCAGCTCATGGATGGCTCCAGGTCAGTTTATGGCCCCAGCTCATTTGCAGCTCCAGCCGGTTGTGGTTCCAGCTTCTTTACAGCTCCAGGTAGGTTGTTTCTGCCCCTGTTTTGTTTCTGTTCCAGCTGATTTGCAGCTTCAGCTCATTGTTTCTGCACCCATTTGTTTCAGGTCCAGCTCCTGGACAGCTCCAGTTCAGTTTTGGCCCCAGCTCATTTGAGATTCCCATCTCAGGCCCAGCTCATTGACAGCTCCAGCTCGTTTGCAGGTGCAGCCCATGGATGACTCTTGATCATTTCAGCTCCAGCTGGTTGTGGTTCCAGCTTCTTTGCAGCTCCAGGTAGGCTCTTTCTGCCCCTGTTTTGTTTTTATTCCAGCTCATTTATGGTTCCAGCTCATTTGCAGCTTCAGCTCATTGTTTCTGCACCCATTTGTTTCAGGTCCGGCTCCAGTTCAGTTTTGGCCCCAGCTCATTTGTGGTTCTCATCTCAGGCCCAGCTCATGGATGACTCTTGATCATTTCAGCTCCAGTTGGTTGTGGTTCCAGCTCGTTTGCAGCTTCAGGTAAGCTGTTTTTGCCCATTTTTGTTTCTCTTCCAGGTTGTTTATGGTGCCAGCACTTGTGCAGCTTAACCTAATTGTTTCTATCTCTGTTTCAGTTCCAGCTCATCTCCTCTCCAGTGCAGTTGGTCTCCAGCTCCATTTGGTGCCTCAGCTCCTCTCCAACTGATTCCCAGTTCCGGGGTGTCTGTGCCTCCAGCTCCAGCCCAGTAGAGCTCGTGCTTGTTCCAGCGATCCTGGCTTTTGGCCAGGCCGTAAATCAATCACTGTCACCTCTTGCATATGAATATGACCTGTCATAACTGTGCGCGCGTTGAGTCAGTGGTTTGTGTTCAGTGTTTATTACGTGTGTACCTTGAATAAAGAGTTGGACGAAGGCAGAGGGTGTGAAAAGTGCCTTTTCGCCCAGAGACTATCTCAGACGTTTAATTCGGCCTGGTGCATGCCAGCCTCCCTCACTTTGGGGACCAACGCGACCGGACCCCCACCTCCGGCGGGGGCCCACGCACCCTGCCCACCCCCTCCCAGCCCCACAGCCCAGCGCCCTCCCGCCTCCCCCCACCCGCAGCCACGGCCACCCCAGCCCCCCTCCAGCCCCCCTCCAGCCCCGGGCCCCGAGCCCAGAAACAGCCGACGGGGGCTCCGTTTCTGGGCCCGAAGGCACAGGACTCCCTCTCGGCCCCGGCCCCAGGGACACGGGGCCCGGGCTCCCTTCTCAGGACTGCCAAACGGAACGGCCGAGCCCCGGCCCCGGGAGCTGGGCTCCAGGCCCCCAACCCATCCCCTGGCCCCGCGTGTGATGTCGGGACGGGCCCGGGAGCCCCGGCGGTGTCGGGCGGTGCTTGGGAACTGGCCGGGGGGACCCGCCGAGCGGGCCCGGCCCCGGGGGGGCGCGGCCGAGCACGGGGGACGAGGGGGGCGCCGGGCTCCGGCCCTCCGGGCTTTATTCCCCGGCGCCCCGACGGCTCCTCCGCGGGGCCACCGGTACAGCGCGGCCGCCCGCCCACCGCCGCTTCCCCACCCGCCGCCCGGACAACCCCCCCCTGCCCCGGGGCCGCGGCCCCGAGCGGTACCGCGGCCCCTTCCCCGCCGCAGCCCGGTCCCCGCCGGCCGCTCCGGGCCGAGCCCCCCCAAGCCTCACCTGGGCCCCGCCGGGGGAGCCCGGCCCGGCCGCTGCCGCCCCGGGACGGCGGGCGGCGCCCCCGGCAGAGAACGAGCAAATGGAGGGGGACGGCGGCCGCGGGGGCTCAAATCTGCTCGGTCCCGCCCCGCGCACGCGCCCCGGCACCCGCCCACTCGCCCCGCGCACCTGGGCCGGACGCCGCGCAGGCGCCCTGCGGCCCCACCAGCTCGCACCTGGCACAGGCCCCGCCCCGCGCACGCGCCCTGCGGCCCCGCCCGCTCGCACCTGGCACAGGCCCCGCCCCGCGCACGCGCCCTGCGGCCCCGCCCCTCGCACCTGGGACAGGCCCCGCCCCGCGCACGCGCACTGCGGCCCCGCCCCTCCCGCCCCCGCGCCCCGCCCCGCGCACGCGCCGCCTCTTCCGCCGCCAGAACCGCGCCGGCCCCGACCGCGGCGGACGCCGGTACCGGAGCGGGGGCGCTGGGCGGGACTCCCCGCTTGGTTCGCGGGGCTGCGGCCCCGGGGCTTCTCCTGCGGCGTGTGCGGAGCTCGGGGGCGGTGAGGCGGGGCCGGGAGGTGGGATGGGGCGAGGCCGGGCCTCGCGGGCGCGCGGTTTGGGCTTGCGGCCCTGCCGGTACCGGCGGGGAATCCCGGGCGGTGTCCGCCTCTCCCCGGGCGGGCGGGGTGCGGGGCCTGGGGCAGCGCCGGGGCTGGGACCGCCCGAGCCCAGGACCGGCCGAGCCCGAGCCCGGCCTTGCCGCCCCCGTCCCGGCGCCGCGGGCAGGAGGAGCCGCGCTCCGGGGCCGGGCCTGGGCCTCGGGCGGGGAGCGGGGACCGGCGGCCGGGGCCCAAGTGCCGCACTGTCCGCTCCGGGGGGTGCCCCGCGGGGGAGCCGGGGCTCTGCCGGTGCCGGGTGGCGGAATAAAGGCGGCGGCGGCTCGGTGGATCGAATAAAGGAATAAAGGCTGGAAGGGGCCGGTGGCGGCGGGGGGCGGATCGGTGGGGCTGCACAGGCCCCGGGGGCTCTGGTTCCGGGCATAGGCGGCCCCGGGGGCTCTGGTTCCAGCCCCCCACACACAGCCCCGGGGCTCTGTCTCAGCTCTCCCCCTGCCCACACGAGCTGGTTTCCAGCCCCCACACTGCAGCCCCCGGGCTGTGTTTCTGAGCACTGCAGTGCAGCACTTGGCTCTGGTTCTCAGCTCTAACACCAGCTCCCAAGCACAGGGCTTAGGCTCTGTTTCAAGCCCCCCACATCCAGCACTCAGTCTCTGTGTGAGCCCAAGAAGTGCCTCAGTGACTCTGGATCCACAGCTCCCAACATGCAGGACTTGGTCTCTGTTCCTAAGCACTAAACCTGGCCAAGGGAGCCTGGCTTCAGGCCCCCAAAATGCAGCAGTTGCGCTCTCTCTCTCTCTGTGAGCCCAAACACACAGGGCTTGGTTTCTGCTTCCAGCCCCCCAAAGCAGCACTTTTAGTCTCTGGTTTTGTACCACAACACACAGCACTTGGGCTCTCTGTCTCAGCTCTAACCCTGGCCAAATGAGCCTGGTTTCAGTCCCCCAAAACGCAGCACTTAGTCTCTCTCTTGGTGTGCCCTAACACTGGCTGAATGAGCCTTGTTTTGAGCTCCCAAAACGCACGACTTAGTCTCTGCTTCTGAGCAATGAACCGGGTTTCAGTCCCCCCAAAACGCAGGACTTTTAGTCTCTAATTGTGTGCCCAAAACCAGGTTTCAGGGCCTCTGGTTTCAAGCCCCCCAAATGCAGGACTTAGTCTCTTTTAGTGACCCTGGTTTTGAGCCCCCCCCCCCATGCAGGACTGACTTAGGCTCTGTTTCTGAGCAATGAACCTGGTTTCTGGCCCCCAAAACGCAGGACTTAGTCTCTATTTGTATGTGCAAAAACTGGTTTGGGGGCCCTAGTTTCATGCCAGTGAAACGCAGGACTTTTTGTATTTCTGAGCCCTCCATCTGGCAACAGGAGGTTTGTTTCAAGCCCCCAAAATGCAGCACTACTTAGTGTCTGGGTTTGAGCTGCAGAAGGCAGGGCTTGGGCTCTCTTTCTCAGCTCTAACACTGGCCAAATGTTTCAAGCCCTCCAAACGCAGCACTGGGTCTGTGAGTCCAAAACCTGGCTCCATCGTTTCAAGCCCCTGCTACACCCGACTCAGTCTCTCCTTGCGTGCCCTAACACTGGCTCAATGAGCCTGGTTTTGAGCCCCCCCCCCAAATGCAGGACTTAGTTTCTGAGCAATGAGCCTGGTTTCTGGCCCCCAAAACGCAGGACTTGGTCTCTATTTGTGTGTGCAAAACCTGCTTTAGGGACTCTGGTTTTGAGCCCCCCCAACAAACGCAGGACTTGGTCTCTGTTTCAAGCCCTCTAACACAGGACTTTTAGTCTTTATTTATTTGTGTGCCCAAAAACTGGTTTAGGGACCCTGGTTTTGAGCCACCCCCCCAGTGCAGGCCTGACTTAGTCTCTGTTTCTGAGCAATGAACCTGGTTTCTGGCCCCCAAACACGGGACTTTGTGCACACAAACAGAGACTAAAACTGGTTTAGGGACTCTGGTTTGAGGCCCCCCAAACACAGGGCTCAGTCTCTGTCGGTGTGCCCAAACTCTGCTGGGGGGACCCTGGCTGTGACACGCACAGCCCCCCACTGCAGGACTGACCCGCTCTCTGGCTGTGAGCCCCAGCACCGGCCCCGTGAGCCGGGTGCCCAGCCCCCGTGCGCAGGCCCTGGAAGCACCGACTGAGCCCTGAGCCTGCCCCAGCGGCCCTGGGGTGGAGCCCCCCCGCCCCCCAAACGCAGGCCCGGTCTCTGGGCCCCGGCCCGGTGCCCCGACTCCGTGTGCCTGAGCCCCGACCCCCGCAGCCCGTCTCTGCTGCGGAGCCCCGGAACCGGCCGCTGCGCCCGGGCCGAGCCTGCCAAGCGCCGCCCCGGGCTCCGTGCTGAGCCCCGGCCCCGGCTTCGCTCGGCGCCCGGAGCCCCCAAACCCGGGTGCCGAGCCCCCCGCGGATGGGGCCGGGGCCGGTCCCGGGAGCCCCGGCGCTGCTGGGGAACGGGCCGGGGGCAGCGGCTGGGGCACCGGGCTCCGGCCCTCCAGGCTTTATTCCCCGGCGCCCCGCGCCCGCCCGCAGGCGCCGGCAGCCCCGGCAGAGCCGCCCCGGGCCGGGCCCCCCGCGCCGCCCGCACTCACCGCTCCGGCAGAGCCGCCACCGCCCTGCGCCTGCGCCGCTAGGCCCCGCCCCCGCGCCCCGCCCGCGCCTTTTATGGCCAGCGCCCCGCCCCACGGGGCCGCCCCGGGTCCCGCCGCCCGCCCGCCCGCTCCCTCCCGGGAACCCGAGCGCCCCCCGGGGCACAACACGGGGTTCCCGAGCGCCTCGGCACGCTCCGTCGGGCCCGGCCGGGCGGGAAAGCGGCCGTTGTCCCTGGCAGCGCTAAGAAAGCCTGCCCTCCCCGTGGCCAGCCTTTCCCTCCGCCCGGCCGGAGCAGAGAGGCCCCCCCAGCCGCTGGGTCCCGTCCCCGCCCCCTGACCCGCACCCCCCTGCTCCCGCCCGCTCCCGGCTCCTGCGGCTGAGCACACGGAGCAGCGGGGCCGGGGGGGATGCCGAGCCCCAACAGCAACCTCGGCTTTAGCGCTTAGGAGCGGCCTCGGAGCGGCTGCTGCCGGCGCCGCACGGCCCCGGGACGTTCCCTAGGCCGAGCCTAAAGCCGCTCCCCGGGCAAAGCCCCCCGGCTGGAAAGACACGAGCTGCACTCGCTCCGACGCCGTTACCGAGAGCCCACGGCAGCAGCGCCACGGACAAACCCGGCCCACGCAGCCACCGGGTCCCGGGCACCGGCACCCCCCCGGCCCCCCGCCCCGGCTGAGCCCCGAGCAGGCTCAGAACAGCCCCCACCCGCGGGGAGAGCCTAAAAACCAGCCCCGAGAGGCGGCGGCGGCGGCGGCGGCTGCTGCTGCAGGGACCGCAGAGCTCGGGGCAGGCCCGGGAGGTGCCCGCGTTCTGCAGCGCTGCCCCCCCGCACGGGGAGAGCCCCCCCCGGCACCCCCGGACCCAACAGCTCCGCCCCCCGCGCGGGCTCCCGGTGCCACCGGCAAAGCGCGAAGGCGTCCCCGGGCGGGGAGCGATCCCGCCCAGCTCTTCTCCCCCAAAACCGGCCCCGGAGGCCCCCGGTCCCGCGGCTCCTCGGCGCGATGCCGGGGGGGCCCGGAGCAAAACCGGCAGCGCCCTGCGCCGAACCGGCGGCCCCGGGCCGAGGGAAGGCGGCACCGGCACCCGCACCCCCACGGCCCAAAAGCCCCCACGGCCGCCGTGACCTCCCCTTCCCCCGCTCCGCCCCCGGCCACCCCCCCTCCCCCAGGGGCGGGTCCTGTCCCATCGCCCGGGGAGAGCCCACACCTGGGGGGGCGGGGGGAACCGGGAACCAGAAGGGGAAAAAGGGGAAAAAAAAAAGGAAAAAAGACAGGGAAAAAGGAAAAAAATTTAAATAAAGAGAGAAAACATGAAATAAAGAGAAAAAACATTAAATAAGGAGAAAAAAAAGGAAAAACGACAGGGGAAAAGGAAAAAAATTTAAATAAAGAGAAAAACATGAAATAAAGAGAAAAAACATTAAATAAGGAGAAAAAAAAGGAAAAACGACAGGGGAAAAGGAAAAAAATTTAAATAAAGAGAAAAACATGAAATAAAGAGAAAAAACATTAAATAAGGAGAAAAAAGAGAAAAAATTAAAAAGAGGAAAAAGAACAAACAGAAAACATGAAAAAGGAGAAAAAAGAGAAAAAGGAAACAAGACAAAACAGGAAAAAAAAAAACTTCAAAGAGAAAAAAACAGAGAAAAACCAGAATGAACCAACAAAAGCACAAAAATAAGCGGCAGAGGTGCAAAAGCAGCAAACTGAGCAGCAGCCCCCTCACCCCACCCCACGGGCAGCTGCTGGTGGGGAAAAAGCTGCTGAAGCAGCAAAACTGACCCCGCAAAGCACCTGCCTGGGGAAAATACAACCCACAAACAAACCAAACCAAACCAAACCAAACCAACCAAACCAAACCAACCAAACCAAACCAACCAAACCAAACCAAACCAAACCAACCAAACCAAACCAACCAAACCAAACCAAACCAACCAAACCAAACCAAACCAAACCAAACAAACCAAACCAAACCAAACAAACCAAACCAAACCAAACCAACCAAACAAAATCCCCAGAACCAAACAGAAAGCCCCAAACCAACCCTGCCCAAATAAATAAATAAATAAATACCAACAAAAGGAAGCCCAGCAGCACCAAGCTCCCAGAGGTGCAGAGCAGCAGCAGCACGGCAGAACTTGCCCCCCCCCCCAGCCCTGGGCAGCCCCCCGTCCCGGAGCAGGGGGTGCTGAGGGACCCCCCCAGCAGAGCCGGGGCCCTCGGGGCTCTGGGGGCCGGGTGCTGGGGGAGGCGGCAGGGCCCCCCCCGCCGGCCCTGTGGGTGCTGGGACGGGGCTGCTTTGGGGAGGGGGCAGGTTCTGGGGCCTCAGGCTGCCGCCCCGCTCGGGACCCTCTGGGTCCGTCCTTGGCACGGGGAGCCAGCGGGGGGGGAGGGGGGGGGGTAATCACTGCACTGGGGTATCGCTGTGTTGGGGGGGGGGGTATCACTGTGTTGGGGTATCGCTGTGCTGGGGGGGGTATCACTGCACTGGGGTATCGCTGTGCTGGGGGGGGGGTATCACTGTGTTGGGGTATCGCTGTGCTGGGGTATCACTGTGCTGGGGTATCGCTGTGTTGGGGGGGTATCACTGTGTTGGGGTATCGCTGTGTTGGGGTATCGCTGTGCTGGGAGGGTATCACTGTGCTGGGGGGGTATCACTGTGTTGGGGGGGGTATCGCTGTGCTGGGGGGGGTATCGCTGTGCTGGGGGGGGTATCACTGCACTGGGGTATCGCTGTGTTGGGGGGGTATCACTGTGCTGGGGGGGGTATCGCTGTGCTGGGGGGGGTATCGCTGTGCTGGGGGGGGTATCACTGCACTGGGGTATCGCTGTGTTGGGGGGGTATCACTGTGCTGGGGGGGGTATCGCTGTGCTGGGGTATCGCTGTGCTGGGGGGGGTATCGCTGTGCTGGGGGGGGTATCACTGTGCTGGGGGGGGGGGGCGGTATCACTGTGCTGGGCCATCGCCAGGGCAGGATGCCGAGGGGACGCACGTTCCCAGGGAAGGGGTCCGGCCGCGGTGGCAATGACGTGAGAAACGCCAGGCGATGCGGGTGGCTGGAGCCAGGGAAAGCTCGCTGCGTTTCAGGCAGATATCTATAGATCTATACGCATCTCCCCTGGAGGTGTTGGGGTGCGCGTGCCCTGTGGCACTGTGGGGGGGGTGCACCCCCTGCCCGGCAGCTCCTCGCCCCGGGGCAGCGTCTGGCCCCAGACTCGGGGCGGCTGCAAACCGGAGCTGGGCCTCAGCCAGAGCTGCCTGGGGGTGACGGGACGGACCCAGCTGCAGGGGGGCAGGGGGGGCGTTGGGAATCGGGACCAGGGCTGCAGGATCAACCGCCCTGAGCCGCTCCGTGACCGTGGGAACCGCTCTGGGGAGCCGAGCGTTGCCCCGTTTCGGGCATACAGGGGCAGGGAGGGAGCCCCGGACAGGTGGTCCCTGGGCGGGGGGGGAGGTTTCGCCCCAGTTTCCGTCCTAGACCCCTCCCGGCCGGTCGCACCCCTCCTTCTTCTGGAGGCGATGATGTCCGAAGGCGCTGCCCCGAGTGCCACGGCCCCGGGGGCTGGGGGGGGGTCTCGGTTTCCCAACGCTCCGTCGCCCGCTGTGCCGGCTGCCCCGGCTTCGACCTCGGCCTCGGTTTATTCGCCCAGTCCCTGCGGCTGGGGGGGCACGAGCATCACCTGGGCAGGGCCCCCTTAAACCCCTCGTAAAGGCGAACGTCCTCCATCACCCGCCCCACTTAGATCAGAACAAAAATGCCGACCCCCAAAGCCCCCCCGGCAAGGCAGCAGCCGCGGCAGGGCGGGTTACGTGCCGACGGGGTGAATACAGGCGAACCCCCGCGCGCCCGGTCCCCGCACCCCCCCCCCCGGCCGCCCCCACCCCGGCCCCCCGTCGTCCCCATCTCCGCAGGCCCCGGCGCCCGAGCCCCCGCTCGAGGGGCAGGAGCACGCGGGGACGGCGGGGGCCGAGGGCGCGGGGTTGGCGTGAGGCCGGGCGTGCGTTCGTACGGGGTCACGGGAAAGGGAAACGGCCTCGTCACCTTCCCTCATCCCCGGGACGGACGCCGGCCCCGTGGAAAGGGCCTTCGGGAAACTCTGGGGGCACTCGGGGGGCCTTCGGGGCCGCTTTCCCCCGCGGAGATGGGCTGGGGGGCGGTGAGGAGCCCCCGGGGCTCAGAGCGGCCCAGGCCCCTCGCCCCCCGCGCAGCCCCAGGACCCGCGGCCCAGGGCCGGTGGCCACAGGCTAATGACGGGTCGGGGCAGGAAGGTGGGTGCAGCAGTTTATTCGCAGGCCGGGCAGGAGGTGTCCTGGGGCGGGCGGCTCCGGCTTCCCGGGACGGCGTGTCGGCTCCCGGGCAGGCGGCGGTCGATGGCCGGACACCCCTGCGCGGGAGGACGCGGGCGCCGCAGTTAGAGTGCTCTCCCGCTCCTCGTCCTCCTCCTCCTCCTCATCCTCCTCATCGGAGACCGGCGACCTGGGGCAGAAAGCGGCGGCCCGTGAGTCCCCCGGCCCGCTCCTCCCGCCTCGCCGCCCCTCCGTCGCCCACCGCCGCCTCCCCCGTGGCGCCCGGGGATGGCCCCCACTTTCACCCCACCTCGGCTTCGCCTCCTCCGCCCGTAGGTCCGCAGCCGCCTCCTGGTGCCCTGCCGCCTCTGTCTCGAGCGGGTTCTCCTCCGGCGGCTGCTGCGGCTGCGGCGGCTGCGGCCACGCCGGTCCCTGGCCATGCCTGCTGCTGCCGCCGGTCCCCGGCCTTCTGCCGGCCCCGCCGTGCGGCCCCCCAAGATATAGAAGGTGCGGGATTGTGATGCGTGATGACATCATAGTGTTGGGTGGCGATGCAAGGGGGCAGCCCCCCGCCCATCGCTAGGGCAGAAGAACGAGGGGCTTTGCCCCGATGACCCGTCCCTGGGTCCCCAGCTCTCCCCCCATGATGGGGAGGGACACACCCCCCCATACACCACCCCCCCCCAACAAACCTCTCCCCAGTTTCTCCCCCCAGCACCAAAACCGGGGCGCAGGGGCTCGGCCGGCCCAACGCCGCAGTTCCGTCCCGTTGAGCCGACGACGAACGCATCAGCCGTGCCGGGGTCCCGCTCGCCATGGCGGGCAAAGCCGGCTCCTGACACGGCCCCACGGCTCCCCGGCTGCTGCTGCCCCGATGGCGGGGGGCCCAGAGGGGCCGGCCCCTCCCCGCGGCCCCACAAACGCCCCAACCCCGTCCCAGGCAGCACGTGCCGAGGCCCAGGTCCATCGCAGGATTCGGTCCCAAGCTGCAGTTCCCAGTAGGCACGGGGCACTGGGACCCCTAAGTGGCTCCCGCTGCTCCCCGTTGCACACACACACACGCCTCCGTGCCAGCTCTCCGCTGGAGAAACAGCCATTTTCAGTCTTTTGTCCCAGCTCTCCTTCCCTCTGCAGCCCCTTGCCGGCATCCAGACCAGATTCTCCCCCCCCGTCACTTAAACCTCCGTGCCGGGGAAGGAAGGGCCCCCCCCGCCCGCAGAGCAGCAGGGAAGCACCACGCACCTGGAAAGAAACCTTCATGTCGTGCACAGCCCCGCACGGAGCCGCGTCCCAGCAGCTGCCGCGTCCCATCCGTGCACAGACCTGGCCCCCCCGGCTCCCTGCACCGCCGGGTCGGTGCCCGGCAGCAGAGCAAGGTTCTCCGGCAGCCCGTGGCCTTCAGCTTCCCTCCTGCGACGGCAGCCTGGTCTGGCCGAAACGCCCCCAGAGAGCCCACCGCCGGGCACCTCGCCCCCGCTCGCTGTCCCTCCAACCCCCTCTGCCTTCAGCCCAGAGGGTCTGGTCGAAATGGGGAGCACCCGGCCGAAACGGGGAGCGGAGGCAGTGGGGCAGGAGCCGGTGCCTGCAGCACGGTGGGCACGGAGGCTGGGCAGATTTGGGGTCCAACATTCCCCAGCAGTGCTGGATGCTGCTGATCCCCCCCCATTTAACACCCCGGCGTGGGGGCTCACCCATGCTGCCCATCGGCGAAGGAGATCCGGACCAGCACCGGCCGTCCCGCAGCCGCAGCACAGGGCGTGCACCATGGGACCCAGCCTGGCCTCTCGTTAATTATTCCGCCTGACGAGGGCTTGTTGTGCAAGCGGCTGGAAGGGACGGGAGGGCAGCCCAAACCTACCTCCAAAATCCTGCCCTCCTCACCGCGTGGGCACGAGCTGAGCCGCTGCTGAGCGGGGCCGGGGGGCAGGACCGCTTCCCTGCAAATACACAGCGCGTGGTTACCTGCAGCGGGCGTTTGTCTGCGCCTGGGTCTTTTCTGCTCCATCTCGCTTGGATTTCCCCCCTCTCTCATTCTTCATTAACTTCGCCCGTCGAAAAGATGAGACTGCAGAGCGCGGAAATCTTGTACACGGGGCGCCTCTTACGCACCCCTTACATTGCACACCCCCTGCGATCGGGCATCCCATGGACGCGCAGAAGCACCCCCCGAGCACAGGGGAGCACCCCCCCCCTTACTGCGTTACAGAGAGGCCCTTTGCAGAACCCAAACCCCGCGGGACGGTGAAGGCAGCTGCCCATCCCAGAGGGGCCGAATTTGGGGGGGCACAGGCAGGAGGCTGCCGCCGTGCCGGGGGAGGAGGGCTGCCTGCTTTCGGCCTGGCACGCCTCCGGCTTTCCCAGCGGCCGATAAGCCGTTAGGCATCCCCCCGCTTTGCGGTGACCGTGCAAGCAATTACCCTCCGTCCGGTTTAACCCATAGCCGGGTTTTGGTTCAAAACGGGCTGAATAGGCAGCGATTCAGCAGCTGCTGGGAAATTACAGCTTGCCTCATAGCGGGTAGTCACGGAAGAGAGGGAATATCTGCGTCTGTGCCCCAACAGCCCGTCACCCGGGTTTCTTCGGCAAGCACAGTGCAATCAAACCCTCCTCCGCTCTCCGATGGCCCTGGGTCCCCGGAGCAGCCACGCTGTGCTTCTGTCGCTCCCCAGCTCCGAAACCCCCGTCCCTGCACTGCGGAGGTGGGGCTGCTCGCAGGGGAAAAGCACCGTTAGTCCCAGTAAAAGCAAGAAAACTCCTTTCCCCGCACGTCTGGCTGCGCGCAGAGTCCCGGCCAGCGCCGTTCTAACCCGGAGCCGCCTCTGGACCACAGCTATTGCAGGGCTGTCCCGAGAAACGAGCCCACCACTGCGAGATTCGGAGGGCGGCCCAAGACCAGCAGCTTGCCCCAAACAGCTGCGAACTCGCTGTACGCGCGCCTGGAGAAAGGGAGAGCTACGGTTTGGCTGCTCTAGGCTCAACCCAGCTCTTCAAAAGCCCCAGGGTGGCACCGGTCTGTCCGCCCCAGGGAAGCCCCCCCGCACCGAGAGGAGCCGGGTGCTGCAGCAAACCCCGCGGCCCCGGGGCGGTATCTGCTAGATGTTTGTACCGCAGCAGGCACGGTGCCCGCCGTCTGCCTTCCGAAGGAGAAATAAATAAGCTGCTCCTGACCCCGCTGTCTCCGCGGTCCCGGCACTTTGCCAGTGCCACGTACGGCCCCCGCCGCCCCTTCTGCTGCAGCTCCCGGGGGGCTGCGCCGTCAGCCCGAGGAGGGGAGAAGGCAACGCGTGCTCTCGGAAAGCGGCAAACGAACCTCCGGGCACGCGCGTGCGCGACACCCGGCCATCGGTCAGTTCGGGTGGGAGTCACCCTGACCCAGCGCCGGCCGAGGGCATCGCGTGGGGTCACCGGTCGTCCCCACCTAACCACCGCCCTGGGAGGGGCTGATGTGCCGACACCCCAAAAGCGCGAGCTCCGTCCTCGCGCGGGGCCGGGAGCACCGTTTCTCGGCCCGACTGCGCGTGGCTTTGCACTTGCAGGGTGCGCGGGACGCTTCCCCCAGCGCTTCTCCTCTTGTCGCGGATGTTGCGCCCATCGTCCGTCACGGGCGGGAAGATGCCTGAGGTCCCGCAGCGACGCGTCCCCGTTTTGCCGAGTTAATGATTAAGACGATTTTGGAAGCGCTGGCACCCAGGCTATGGCAGGCAGGCCAAGGATGCTCGCCCTCTGCCCCGCCGCCGGGATCAATCATTCACCCGTCGGCGGGCACCACCTCCATATAAACGCCGGGACGGGTTCCCCAGCGCCGCTTTTCGGCAGGAGGAGGGAAACCAGCCCCGACATGAGGGCAGCTCTCACCCTGCTGCTGCTTTTCGCCGCCGTGCGTGCCGAGCACCGAGGTAGGGGCAGTTATCGTGCGCCGTTTTCGGTGGGCTCCCCTCTCCCCGGCTCACTGCCAAATCGCTGGGCAGGAATCGGCGAGAGGAAAGGGAAGGCGTGGGACGAGGCGTCGGTACCCGGGACGTCCCTTTGGGGTGATGCTGGAGGAGCTGGGAGGGGAAGAGGCTGGAGGGAGGGAGGGGGGGAGGACAGCGTCACAGAGCCCCCGGCTTCTTCCCTTGGCAAGGGAAAAGTGGATTTTCTGACCCCCCTCGCAAGCACCGTCTCACTGTAACCCCCCGGCTCCGGATGGAAACGATGCTCCGTGCCTCCCCTTGCTGCCTGCACAGCTCCGCAGGGCATCACCCACCTGCCAAAAACCCCCCAAAACCTTCTTCAGCCGCGCCGCTTTATGGAAATGAAAAGAAAGTCGGCACTCAGAGCAGGACCGACAGCCACTGTTCCTGCGAGGAAAGCCGATTGCCTTTTACCAGGGCTTCCCCCCTTTTCCCAGCGCCAGCAGCCCTGCAGAGCCCCCCCACTTCTTTCCCACCGCGGCAACGTGACCTTCCGCGTGACGGCACGTAACCCCTCGGTTTTGGGGAGATGACCCCGCTCTGCACTGTAATACCGGTAAATACTGGTATCAGTGTTTACCCTGCCGGTACCAAAGTCTAACCAGCGCGGTTTGTAGTAAAAATCGATAGCATTTTTCCAGGGATGGGAGCTGCCGGGGATGCTGCCGCCGCTGGGAGCTCCCGACCTCCGTGTCCCGTCTCCCGCGCCTCCGGCCCTTACGCTCTCCAAACCCTGCCAGAAAAACCACCGCCCCGCGTTCCAAACGTCCGTCTGGCCGAGGGACCCATCCCGCACCTCGTGTCCGACCTCCGGCTGTCCCGGCTCCGGGCAGGGGGTTCCCCCGGCCCCGTTCTTGGCCGGCAGAGCCGGAGCAGCAGCCCTGGGGACCAGAGGGGCTTCTCCCCCGCCCGCAGCCATTGCTGCTCCGCAGCTCTGTGCCAGCACCTCCCCGGGGATTGCCCCGAGTCGCGCTTGAGACCAGAACCAACTGCGTGATAATAAAAAAATAACAACCCTCAAGCGAATAAAGCGAGAGCCCCGCAGCCTTCGGCCGGCGTTGCGTTGCGTTGCGCGGGGCAGGGGGCGTAGCGTCCCTCATTGCCGCGCCGCCGCTGCTGACGGAGAGCGAGAGCAGAACGGGCTGCACCCGAGCCAGCCCCCCCGCACAAATCCTGCTCACGACTCCTCCTTTTTTCTGCGCTTACAGGTAAAGCTTATGTCCGGGACAAAGTCTGCCAGGAGTTCAAGACCCTGGGGAAGGAGGATTTCCGAACCCTGTAGGTACCTCCTGCCCTATTTGCCCTCCCAGGACACTCGGCACCTAAGCCAAGACCAAAAAAGAATAAATAAAAATAATCTTAGAAAGAGGAAGAATTACTCGCTCCCTGCAAATGAGGACTCCGATTGCTCTTAGCACAAGAAAAAAAAATTCACTTTGTTGTTAAACTCCTCGAAGCCAATTAAGGGCCTAAATAATCAGGCATTCTGACAGAGCCGGCGCGCGATGCCCTGGAAAGGGCAGCCCCCACCGAGACCCGCTCTGTTTTCCAAGGAATACGCCGCTATTTCTCGCCGCGCCGCAGCTGCTCCTCTCGGGCGGAGGGTGTCAACACCCCGTCTTGGCAGAAGGATGCTGCAGCCTGATTTATTTTTTTTAAAGAGAGAGAAAGGTGCCGCCAGCTCATCCTCTCCTTGCTCCCTGCTCCCAGGACCATTGTCGCCAACAGCAGGAAATTCTCCAACGCCACCTTCGAGGAGATCAGCCACCTCGTCCGCGAAATCGTCTCCCTGGCTGAGACCTGCTGCGCCGAAGGTGCCGACCCCTCCTGCTACGACGACGGGGTGAGGCTGTCCAAAACCGGGTGACGGACCCCAAAAACCGGGACCGGGGAGGGGGGGACACACACGGGATTGCCCTCGGCACGTAACCTCCTCTCCCTCCCGCAGTCCTCGGCTCTGTCGGCCAAATCCTGCGGCGGGGACTCTCCCTTCCCGGCGCACGCCGGCACGGCGGGGTGCTGCGCCCAGGAGGGGCTGGAGCAGAAGCTGTGCCTGGCCACCCTGCGGCACCCGCCCCAGGAGCTGCCCCGCTACCTCCAGCCCTCCAACGAGGAGCTCTGCCAGGCCTTCAAGAAGGACCCCAAGGACTTTGCAGACAGGTGAGCCGGGCTGGGGACGGCGCTCGGTCTTGCCGACAACGCCGGGCGACGCGCGGGTGCCCGCCACGGAAACCTCCCCCGGTCTCGGCCCTCCGCCGTCGCTGCTGCGGCTCTCGGCGGCCGTGGGGCTACCAGCGCATCGGAGCGAAAGGCCGGGGTGTCCTGCGTTCGCGCGGGCCGCGGGACCAGGATCTTAGGGAAGGGATGAGGGGTGCCGTCGCCCGCGCGAGTGGCTGCAGAGGGGCCACCGGCCCGCTCCGTGCCTTGGGGCAATAAGCCGGCAGCACGCGCTGCTGCCTGGAGCGGGCTCCCATCCCCGGGCAGCCCTAATGCCCCCCACCCCCCCATCCCCTGCACCCGAGCACCCAATCTGGGGTGGGGGGGGGGCCCGGGTCTCCTCAGCTCCCCCCCGCCGCAGGTTTCTGCACGAGTACGCCAGCAGCTATGGCCAGGCGCCCCTGCCCGTGCTCCTGGGCTCCACCAGGACCTTCCTCTCCATGGTCTCCACCTGCTGCATCTCCCCCGCGCCCACCGCCTGCTTCCTGAAGGAGGTGAGACCCTCGGGGCCGCCGGGCTCGTCCCCGGCCTCGCTCCCCGCGGAGCCGGGCGAGCGCCGTGCCGACGGCCCCAGGAGAGGTGGCCGTCAAAGGCTCGCGTGGGGACACCTCCATCCTCTTCTCGGGGCAGAAACTGGAAAGGAAAACCCTCTCCCTCCTCACCCTGATGTCAAACCGGGTTTGCTCCCGCTTCGCGGTGTACGGGAAGGACAAAGTCACCTTCAGGTAAAAGGGGAAACGGCCTTTTCTCTCCTCGAACACGCTCAGGCTGGGAGCGCATGCCTATTTCCAGCTGCGGATCCTGTCGGCCGGCAGCGTTCGCAAAGACAGGTTTGAGTTAAGATGTAAATCCGAGCGTGCTGGAGCATCCCGTGGAAACGCTCGGTGCGTGGCGGAGGCGCAGAGCGAGCCCCATGGCTCCCATCACCTCCCTCCCGCGGGTCCCATCACCTCCCTCCCTGCCTCCCATCACCTCCCTCCCGTGGGTCCCCGCGGCGAAACCCCCGCTTGGAGCTGTTGGGAGGGGAGGGGGGAGCTGAGCCCCCTGAGCCCCCCGCACCCTTGTGCCTGCCCAGCTACCTCGCCTCGCTGGCGCAGAAGATGCCCGCCGCCTCCTTCGAGGACCTCTTCCCCCTGGCAGAAGACGCTGCCGAGGTGTTTTCCCAGTGCTGCGACTCGGTGGCGGAGGACTGCATGCAGAAGAAGGTAGGGGAGCCAGGAGCTCACCCCAAAACCACCTCCCGACTCACAGCAGGGGCTTAGGGAGCGAACCCCGTGGTGGTGGGGGGGGTTCCCGCAGCATCACCAGCCCTGGCAGGACGCCGAGCCCCGCGCACCCTCCGCTCCCCCCTTTGCAGTTATCGGAGCACACGGCCAAAGCCTGTGGCGCGCTGTCGGCCCGAGACGAAAGGTTTGCCGACTGCTGCAAGGGGAAAAACCTCATGCAAAACTACTTCTGCATCTCGGCCTTGCCACCGGCGCCCACCCCCACGCTGCCGGAGGCGCAGAAGCCGACGGACGGGCAGCTCTGCGGCGAGGAGGGGGCTCGCCATGCCAAGAGGTGAGCGGTGCCCGCGGCGGCGGAGTCGCCGACCCTTCCTTCTCCCCTCGTCTTCGTTATACGCTTTGATTACTACGAGGGTAACCGGGGCGGGGGGGGGGGGGAGATCCTCTCTTCCCTCAGGGGTATCGCCCACGGGGGCTGCCCAAAGATGCAGAAAGCAGCCCCCATCCCACGCTGGGCAGCACCCGGCGTTAAAACTCACCCGGCGACTCGTTTTCCCCGCTCCAGGTACCTGTTTGAGCTGGCGCGGAGGCACACCAGCGTCCCCGATGCCTTCCTCGGCAAGCTGTACGACACCTGCCAGAGAGTCCGGGGGGAGTGCTGCTCTGCCCAGGACCCCCCCGCCTGCCTGGACAGCAAGGTGAGCGGTGGGGACGGCTCCGTTGGCTCCCCCTGCTCCCCACCCCACCGTGCCCCACGTCCCCCCCATGCCCCCGCAGAGGTTTTTCCCAGCCTGGTTCGAGCCGTGTCCCCCCCCTCTGCCACCCAGCACCGGCGGATGGAAGCAGAGCTGCCCCCCTTCCTGGCAAAGGCCGGCCAGCTCTGTGGGCAGTACACCGAGTTAAACTTCCTCGACTTCAAGAAGAGGTAAGCCTGTGCCCCCCCACCCCCCCAAACTGCATCAGCAGATGCAATCAGCGTGTGGCCGAAGCGTTGAGCATGCACGAGCGGAGCTGGGGGTTTGGAGCCTGCACGGCAGCCAAACACGGGGAAGCGCACAACGCGTCCCTTGCAGGGCATCCCGCCATGCCTGCGTGTCCCGTCCCCCCCACCCCCCAAAATGCCGCGTGGGTGTTTAACGCCCCCCCGGTCCCCGCTAAAACCTGCCGGTCCCCCCGCCGCAGGCTGCGGGAGAGCTTGGTGAAAACGCTGCCGGACGCCAGCCCCGAGCTGCTGGGGCAGCTGGTGGAACAGCGAGCCGAATTCGCCTCCACCTGCTGCCCCCCCAACGCGCCCCCCCTCTACTGCACCGCCAAGGTAAAGCCGTGGCCCCCGCCGCCCCGCGCCGTGCTGGCGGCCACCCCCCGCGCCCGCGCTGCCCCTCGGCTCTCTCCCCGCTTTCTGCAGGTGAGCGGGGAGCTGGGAGAGGCGTGCGGCGGGGGCTCCTGCCTGCTGGGCTAGGTGCCCCGAGGTGAGCGGCCGGGGCGGGGGTCCGGCACGTCGGCGTCGGGGACCGCTTCTCCGGTCGTGCACGGATGGAGAGGGGGTGCCCGGGACACGCGGGGAAGCGGGACGTCGAGGGGGAGCACGAGGGAACGGGGCTGTTGGACGCCCGGCAGACGGCCGCTCTTCCTTGCACCGGGAGAGGAAGGTGCCCCCGAGCCCACCGCCCACCGCCCACCCCACCACCGGTCTATTCCTGCAGCCCCAATAAAGACTTTAAAAAGCACCCTCGCTGCTGCTGGAAAGGCTTTCTGCACCCCCGGGGCGGCGGGGAGGGCTGGGAGAGGCACGGCCCCCGCTCCGCAGGCAGGAGGAGGAGGAGGTCCCAGCTCCGCTCCTGAGAGCTCACCGCCTAAAACCATCAAACCCACCAGAACCACTCCTGGAGTGCCCCCGGGGGCGGCTCGCTTTGGATGTTCAGCTGGCTGGAGGCTCTCGCCCATCACCCGAGCGGAGCCTCTGGGCACCCCCCAGCCCCAACTTCCCTGCCCAAACCCGGCCGTTGTTCGCGGGAGAACGGGATCGACAGACCCCGAGGGAAGCGGGAACGGCACCTCGGTGCGCGGGGCTGCGCAAAGACAAACCGCAAACCGCCGCCGCTCTAGGAACAGAGCACGCACGGGCTGAAGCGACGGCCAAAGGAAAGCAATAAATGAAATAAAGGGCTAGAAGTCCCTTACCAACGGGGCAGAGGGACTCCAGCCGAAAAGGGGACATGCGAGAGGCAGAGGAGCAACAGGCGGAATCGGGGGAAATCGATTTAAAGCTAATTAACGCCCCAGAGCAGCTGCTTTGCGGACAGCGTTAGCAGTCCGGAGCCGCCACACTCACCAGACCCGACCCGAAGCGAAACCAAGACGAAACCCCCCGTTCGCGTGGGTTCCTCTCTGTACTGGTGTGCACCAGTAGCCCCCAGTCTCTGCCTGGCTTCCCCCCGACGTGCGAAGCGAGATGGATTTGGGTGGCACAGTGTGGGACGGGGGGGGCTGCGCCCCACAGGCAGGTCGGTCCCTGCCAGAATCCCTCCCGCAACCCCAACGCTCCTCTCGGGAAAGATGGGGGGGTCGGCACAGACCGTCCTCCTCCCTGCCTGCCCGGGAGCCTGCGGCGGGCGCTGCCGTCGTTGCCCAAACCATTTCCTAGCAAATACAGCATCTGGGTGTGTCGTCCCCCCCGACCACGGTTCCCTTAGCTAGCAAAGGTATCGAAGGACCGTGCCCCCCCCCGTACTCTGGGGTCACTGACACCCCAGAACCCCGTTAGAAACAGAGCGGGGCCGCGCTCGGATGCTGCCTGCATCTGGCGCCTGGAGCAGGCTCCCGTCCCTGCCCCCACCCCCCCATCTCCTGCACCCGAGCACCCGATCCGGGGGGGCCAGGTCTTCTCAGGCCCCCCCAGGTCTCTGCACGAGTACGCCAGCAGCTATGGCCAGGCGCCCCTGCTCCGTGTCCTTTAGCCTGTGCTAAGGACGGGCAGCAATGCTGCACCCGCTGCCTGCACCTGCCCGCGGGCAGCACGGTGGGCACAGGCAGCGAACGCTGAGCCTGGTCCTGCCCGGCTCCCAAACCCCGGGGAGCGGCAGCCGCATCTCGTCGGAGCGGGGGAAGCACGAGAGGGAAGGCACCTCACCCACAGATGGGTGGCAATACGCTCTTATTTTTGGGGACAGAACTAGAAAAGGAGGAGAACTGGCTTTTTTTTTTTTTTTTTGTTTTTGTGCAAGAGGTGTGACTGGGCGAGATAAACACCCTTGCCGTGCATCAGCATCCAGACGCAGAAGATGCGCTCGCAGCCCGGCGGCACAGGGCAGTCACCGCTAACCCGGGACTGGGCGCTGTCGCCCCGCGGCAGCAAACGCACAGACGCCAGTTCCCCCCACCCGCCGCCGCGTTACCTCGGGCATTTATTTTCCAAAATAACCAACAGTTGTTCTTTTATCCTCTTCTGTCGGGGCGAGAGACCCACACCTCGCTCATATACTCGGCATCGCCTCAAATTCTCTCACCTCCCGCGGCACCTCCATGCGCGTGTGGACGCGTCTCTGCTCCAGGCAGCAGCGCTGGGCACCGGCCAGGGTCACCGCCGAGCACCCGGGTCCCGGCCGGACAGACGGCTCTGTCCCCCCCGCTCACCCCAAAACACGTCATTCCCCGTCAAGCACGAGGCGTTTGTTAGCTGCCAGCCTGGGCTTTCGCTCCCTTCCAGCGTCACGTTTGCATCCGTCACGCTCCTGGTGCGCACGCTAAGGGCGAACAACTACAGCGGCCTTCCAAGAAAAATTGGAGAAATACAACTGAGTGAGCCAAGAACATCTCCTCTGCTGCGTGCCTGTTTCTAGGAAATGTGCTGATAGATATAAAAAAAAAGCAAATAAACCAGCAGCACTTATTAGCGTTGCAGCTTTCCGGGCGAGCAGCGCGCGTTGCGATGCCCCAAGGGTATTTCCTAACGCCGAAAGCCCGAGCACGCTGGAGAGAGCAGAAAGCCAAGCCCGGGCTCTCTGCGGAGCAGCGGCATCGCTCACCCCTCCGCTCCCGGAGCGCAAAACTTTTGGCAGGGGCTTTGCTCCACACGCTTTGGGAGTGGGCAGCGCTGGCTGCTGGGGCGTCCCCCCCTCGGGGCTACCAGGGGCTTCAAAGCCTGAAGGCAGGGAAGGACGCGCGTGATGGCTGTCCGCTCCTCCCTCGCCCGCAGGGCACCCGCCCGAGCCCCGCAGCCCCAACCGGGAGGTTCCACCTGCCCCACGGCGGGGCCGGGGCTGCTGAACCCCACCGCGCCGATGGGTACTGGGGGGACGCCCTGAAACGCCACGCTGGGATAGGCAAGCCTAAAAAAAAAAAAAAAAAAAAAAGAAAACAAAGCAAGCCCAGGTACGCCCTGGGACCATGAGCAGCCTCACCAGGCGCTCAGCACCGCGACGGGAACGTCCCTGCCCCTGTGGCCCCCGGTTCCCCAGCCCTCGGCGCAGGGCTGGCCGGCCGCAATCCCCTGCCCTCGCTGCGTTTTGCCTCTCAAAGCCCACGAGCAAGCGCTGCCCGCCTGGGCGGGAGGCTCTGCGCAGCCACGGTGCCTTGAGCTCCCAAGCGCGCGTTCCCTCCGGTGCTCGGGCTCAGCTGTAATTAGCTATGGGAAAGCCCAATTTTACCGAGTCTTCCTCCCCACCCATTAATGAAGCAAGCGATCGCGCCGAGCCATTAACGAGATCGCATCCCCTATTAAGGATTCCATTTTAGCCATGGCCGTTTCCCCGTGCAGCTCCCGGGACCTTCCCCATGCCCCCCGCCCCCCCATCCCGCCCGCACCACGGACGCGTCCCCGCGGCTTTGCACCAGCAGCTGCCCCCACTCGCCTCGGAGGAGCCGCGCGTCGTGCCGCACCAGCGGCGGAGAAATAGGACGGGAACCCCCCCAGCCCCTACCCCGCCTGGGGACAACGAAACCTTTGCTGGCAGCACCCCGCACAGCGCCGGGGGGGGGGGCTCCCATCACTGCTTTTGTGGGGATCTCGTAGGGGGAGAAACCCCAACCTCCCCAAAAATACCAACTGCTGTTTAAAAAAAAAAACAACCCCAAACAAACCAAACACAACAAATTTTTTATTAAACCAGTCGAGTTCTGAGGAAGCTCGGGCTGGCGGGTACAGCGGCACGGCCGCTCTCCGCTGATGCCCCCCCAGGAGCACCCCGAGGGGTTCCCTCCCGTCCAGCCCTCCGCCAGCCCGGGCGGGAGCCGCTTTCCTCCTCTACTCTTCAGCGCGGCGGGGCTTGCGCTTTGGCTTTTAATTTCGTTTACCAGGTCTCCTTCCTCTCACCCTCGGCACAAAGCACGTTCGCCTCCTGCGTTGTTACCCGAGCAGCTCGCTCTCTAACCCGCTTCCAAAGATTCCAAAGAAGCAGAAAAGTTCCTGTTTTATTTAAAAAACACATTCTTGTTGCTCAGAGCAACAAGGCCCAGCCGGTCTGTCCGCTCATCACCCAAAGATCGGGGCGCCCCGCAAACCCCCGGCCACCTCCAGCACCTTCCTGCCGGGCGGCTGCAACACCGGAGACGGAGCGTGCCACGAGGTTGGAGCAGGCAACGCAACGAGGGGCTGCTGAAATAACCAAACCCCGGCCCCAAAGCCTCTGCCCGGCAGATGCCGTTCCCTCCCGCAGCCGTGGGTCACGCTACGCGCGCGGCCGACACAGCGGTCATTAAGCAGCAACGCATCGCGGCCGCGGCGGCGGGGTGGGAGGAACGTCCCTACAAGTTTCCAAGCAGAGGAAGCGCGGCTGCGAAGGGGGAAGCGCGACGGGAACGGCTCGAGGCGCCAAAAACCAGGGGCGCTGAATAAACCGGGTCCCACCGTTTGCCTTGCCGGTGCTCGCAGCCCACCCAGCGCTGCCCAGGCTCCTGTGGAGAGGAAAGCACGTAAGTGTGCACGAATGGACGTGCAGCGGGGTGGGTTTTCCTGAAAATTGGAAAAAAAGACCCCTCCGATCTTGCTCCGGCCAGCCTGCGGCATCACCCGGCCTTTCGGGGGCCGCGGGGCGTTTCCTGCCTCCCTGCCCTAACGCGTGGGGTAAGCGCCGTGCTCCTGGGGGAACCCAGCACACGAGGAAACAACTGACCAACCTCTGTCTCTCTCTTTTTTTGAAATCAACTACCAGCTCCATAAAAGCATTAAAACAAAGGCGACAGGTATCAGTTTTACCGGCCTCGGAGACCCCCAGGGCTGTTTCTCGCCCAGTGCCCCCCTTCCCCAGCCATTCGGGGCAGAGTTTGCTCTTTCGGGCCAGCACCGTCCCCACCCTCGACTTCAACCACAGCAAAAAAACCCCAGCAAGTAAATAAGCTCGTACCTCCTTTTATTCTTCTTCTGTCCTGCATACGGCGCTTTCCTCGGAGGAGCAGCAAGCGGGTTCCTCTCGGCCTGACCCCCCCAAACCCCGCAGGGACGGGCTCAGCAGAGGCTCCTGCCCAGCGGGGAGGGGTTAAACAGCAATTTAGGAGGGAGGGGACCAGCTGCAGGTGATGCTCCTGTGCCCACCTCAGCCCAGGGCTTCCAGCACCTGCAAGCACTAAGTCATTTATTTCCCCGGGGAATAACGCCGGTACCCGGGGGCAGAAATAGCTGCCCAAAACCTAATGGAGCCCCCAAGTGCCACGGAGCAGCCCCCGGGGCAGGCACAGCCCGGCTCCCTGCACGACCCCGCACCCCCGACGGCGGGCGCTGATGGGGGCTCACCCCTTTCCCACCAAGGCCCCCCCAGAAAGTAGCTGAGGGTTTCTCTAGTGGTCTTCACCCTTTTCCAACCCTGCTCTTCCATAGCGGCGGCCGCCTCGAGCCCTCACCAGAAGCCGTCCCGGTACCCGCGCGGCGGCCGGCGAGCGTCCCTCCCCGTTAGGCTGAAGCATGTGAAACGGGGTGCTGGTGGGTCAGCCCCACGCCTGCCGTGGGGAAGGAGGCCGAGCCCTGGGAGCGGGAGGGACCCTCAGCCCAGCCCCATCTCCCACCCCTGCCCAGGACCAAGCCCCTGGCACCAGGTTCCCTGGATTTGGGGTGCGAGGGGGCACATCCCCGACACCAGACCCACGACCCAGCCTAATGCCAGGTTCGACTCCGGGTCCCGTGGCACCGAGCCCCTCGAGGGCCTTCTCTGCGCCCCGGACGGGTCTTCGGCGGGGTGGCTGAGGGTGCCCTCGCCCCGACGCCGGCGTCTCGGGGAGCCCCCAGGAAGGAACGGGCTGAAAAAGTTCCATTTCCCTCCCCAAAAAGCTCCCTCCCCAAGAGAGAGTATTTCTCGCATTAGAAGTCACGTTTACAGCCGTACGTCCTCAACGCCTTCTTCACGGGTTGGTAAGAGACTTTCTCTACAGTTTTCACATTTATTTGTGGGATCTTTCCTCAGCACCCCCCTTCCGGAGAGGCGCCGAGCAGCTTTCCTCGGAAACGGCGATTAGGACAACAGCGGTCTCGGTTCCATCAAACACGACAAACGAAGAACACCACGCACTCTCCAGTAAATGCATAAAGTTACTTTATTTTCAGTATACATTTAATTTTGAAAAATATAAATGCTAAAATATCTCATCATCTTCATCTTTTGATTCCATAAAAGTCACAATAGAAAGCTTCATAAAACTGTAAAATACTATAATGTTATAAGGAATTTCGTGGTTTATATTACTGGAAAAAAAAATCATTTTAATACATTGAAATGTTTTCTGCTTTTTTTTCCTTTTTGTTCCACCATCTTGATCCACTTCATTTTCTACTAAGTTTTTATTCTTTCCTCCAAAGCAAATACAGACTTACGAGAATTAAAAACAACAATAAAAGTATCTGAAAGTGCGTGTTGATTCAAAAAACACCCCCCCCCCCCCCCAAAAAAAAATAAAATAAACCCACCAAGATGTCTCGTCCCCGATGACAGTCGTGCGTGGGCGTACGGCGGCAGACGGCCGCGGGCCCCCGGGGTCGGGACCAAGCCGGCTGCGGCGGGGCGGCTCGCAGGGCTCCCACCACCCGCGGGGACCTCGGCCTCTCCCCGGGCAGCCCGCACACCTCCGCCCTCGCCCCGGCTCTTCCCACCCAACTCCCAATTCTGATGGCAACGGAGCGTTAGTGATTTTCAAAGGTCCGAGGAGCGGGGTGAACCCGTCCCCGGGACGCCTGCGGCCCCTTCCCTGCCTGCTGCCTCGGGTGCCAGCAGAGCTCTCGGCTGCTCTGGTGCCGGGTTTGGGTTCTAAAAGGAAAAACCAAGCGAGGAGCCCCCACCGCCGGGGGAGAACGGAAACATTTCCAGCTCCTGGCCCCGCAGTTGGGTGTTTTTCATGGAAAGCTACAGAAATCTTTGTCCCGTCCCTTCAGCGACGCTACCCTCTGCACAACACCTCCCTCGGGTTAAAATAAAAATTTAAAAACCAAACAAACAAAAAAGAAAGAGAGAGAGAGAGAGAAAGCTCCAGATCAGCAGTCAATACATTTCAAGTACATTTCACGCGGTTCGCAGGTGGAAGACCTCACCGTCGAGGAGACACGTCGCCAGGGGCCGGCCGAGGGGAAGCTGCGCGTGGGCTGTGCGCGTGCGTGCGGGGTCCTGCCGCGGCGCCTACCGGGAGCAGGAACGCCGCGTCTCTCTCTTCGACCGGGTCCATCTTCCCGCCTCAGCTACTGGGATTCCTACAAACCAAAGGTGTGAGCAGGCACAGGCAGCCCCCCCGCGCTCCGCAGGCGACGCTCGAGGCTGTCCCTCCTTTGGGAGCCAGGGACTGGTGCTCACGGCGGGATGGAAGCGGGCGGTTGAAGCCGGCACTGCGCTTCCCGGGTCGTCTGTCCTCCAGCTAGCGGGCGCCGGCAGCGGAGGAGAGCACCGAGCCGCCCCTTGTCTGGCCGTTTCCGACGTCTCCACAGCCTTTCCGCAGCGGGTTGGGGCTGGCTTCCCGGGATGCCGCTCCCAGACTCCAGACACGTTCCATGGAAGCCGAAACCGAGACCCCTCGAGAAGGAGTCGGGGAGCGCACTGAGGCGTGCGCACGCGTGTGTGCCGCGTAGGCGCCTCTGCGGCCCCGTCGTCTCTGCAGCAATGGCCGTCGGCGGCAGCTCAAGCGCCAACCCCCGCGGTCCCGATGGACTCCCTCGTCCTTGGGGGAAGCGCTGCGGGGAAAGCGCGGCGCCCAGCTGCTGCCACAGCACAGCGGGGGAGGAAACCAACGGCCCTATTCTACGCCTCTCGTCGCGCATACGGCTACTGCGAGTAAGATGCTAAAATTTGGCATAAAGGTCTCAGCACCATCATGAAATTCTCTTCACTTAACCAACACGGGCTTTGGTTTTCCTGAGGACAAAAGCGCAGGAACGTGTCTGTCCTCTGGGGGGGGATTTTTTTCCATTGGGGAATTAGCTCTCACAGCTGGGCTTTTTTTTTTTTTTTGTTGATGAAGCCTTTAGTGCGCTACACGTAATCCCCACCTTCATCAAAGAAATTTCCGAAATGCGTCTTTACGTGCGCGCACAAGTACCTGCGCACACGCGCTGCGGAGAGAAAATCGCCTCTCCCAGGGTGGTATTTGCTCGTTCGGTTTAAAACCAGACGCCTGGGCGTGCCCATGCCTGGCCTGCTTCGTATCGATGCATCACGGGCAGACGGGTCTAGGAGCCAGCGGTCAAGGTTTCGGGTGAATTCTGCAGATGAGGGAAAACAGATGCGGATGTTGGTGAGCCTGGCGACTACGAGCGTGGGTTTGAGCATCCCAGGAGGCGTCTTCAGCTTCCTCCTCCGTTGCGCCGTCATCGCGCCTGAACTGCACGCGGGGTCTTCCTCACGCACACGCACCGATGTTTCCAAAGGAGTAATTCCAACAATACCGCGTAGGAAATCAACAGCACGAGTACAACCAGCATCTGTCCGCTGACGTCGGTAGCCGGCCGGTATTCCGCTTACCACCGTTACGTTTAAGACTCTTCCCAGATCACAAGAGATTGAAGTTACATCCCGTCTCCTTCATAGTAAAGTTAGATTACTTATAAAATAAAAATAAAAATTAACATAACCCTAAGCGAAACAGACGTTTCAGAGTAGAAGGTGTTAATCAAACTGATCCAGCGCTATGCCATGTCCTGGAGATTGCGGTGCGGTGTCGTGGTTTTGTTGTTTGGAAAAATCACATTATATATGGTACATTACATTTTTTACAGAAAGCCTGGCATCTAGAAATAAGAGGTAGAACTACTCATAACTATACGTTTCCTGCTGCAGGAAAAATTCATTTTTCTTTACAGTAATTAAAAAAAGGTTAAAAAAATTGACAAAAAAAAGTCGTAGGTTAGGCCCCCATAATTTAAACAAAATAATCTAGGAAAATAACACTCTTCAATGTACCTGACGGATTAAGTCCATTAAAGTGTTTCTTTAAAAAAAATTGCATAGGAAAGGGACATTTCAACGCACGTGCTACAACGATGGCAACGGTTTTTGTCTGTGCTGGGAGTGAAGTACCTTTTCCTTTTCCTTCCTGCGTCACCTACAAGTAGAGGCTTTAAGAGCAAATTCGTGTTAGCAGCACTTTCCAGCATCTTCGAGCAGCGTTAGCAAGACGGCGAATTAGCCTGGAGGCCAGTTTTGTTCCGCCAGAGGACAAACGGACAAACCACCCAACCCTGATTCACAACGCCAGCGCCCCCGACATCGCCCGCCCGTGCGACGCGGTATCCTCGGTGCTTCTGCCCGCTGCTCGCCAACGAGGGAGACGCGTGCACGTCGAAGCGACAGAGAAGGCAAAACGAGTCTTGGTCAGCGCGGGGAAAATCGGGTGAGGAGGGACGGGAGGAGATGTGCCGGGGCAGCGCGGGAGGTCTCATTTACTTATGCGGGTGGGGAGCAGAGAGCCTTTTAATATTTGGCTAGTGACAAAATAAATTCCATAAAAGATTTAACAGACAGACAAATTACAAAGTAGTTTCTGTTCCCTTGCTCCTCCAGAAATAACCATTGTCTTCAGGCTCAAGTTCTACTCTAATTTGAGGCACAACTTTTACTGGAGTTCGTGGAGGGCTGCGAAGAGAAGGAAAGAGAAGGTGAGAGCGGGGGCTACCCCCAGGCTTCGCCGTCCGCCGCGCTCGGGACTTCTGCTAGCAAATCCCGAAAAAAATTAACCACCGGCATTTCACAAACACAGCAGAGGGGCAGCTGGCGTAAACTGGGCAAACTGGGGGTCCTGGGACTTTCCGGGACAGCCAACAGACAGCGTCCCGCCTGGAAGCGGAACAACTGCTGGACTCCCGGTCGCGGCTCCTTGCACCGGCTCATGCAACGCCGCTCTCGGGAACGGGCAGCGTAGAGGTGCCCAGGCAGCGGTAACGTACAGCTCGCCCTAAGGTAAGGCCCGTCCGTCACGCGAGAGAACGTCAGTGAGTTGGTCTGACCACTGCTCCAAGCGTCCAGCGCTTCTGCTTCACACCGAGCTGCGCAACACCCGCAAAGCCAGAAGCGCCTCGGTCTAGAGCCGAGCCCTGGCGCGGGGAGGTCCAGGGTGGCCCCGCGGGGCCGAGCCGTGGCTGAGCTCTGAGAAATTGTTACCTAACTCTTCCTTGCTGCAATTTGAGGTTGTTATTAACTCTGTTTTCCAGAGCAGACATGGGGAAATGGATTACTTCCTCTTTGCAGCATCCCGTTACGTGGCTGAAGGAAAGCATAACAGCAATTTTCTCTCACTCTTTTTTTTTTTTTAAAGGCTAAACAAATCCAATTAATGTCATTTTCCCCCTGTAGATGTGTTTTCTAGACTCCTCCCAGTTGCTCCACGTCCTTCTCCTGGTTTAGACCCCAAAGCAGCCCCGGGCAGGGCAGCAGGGGTCTGCCCAAGGCTGGTGCAGCCCTCCAGCGTCCCGCAGCCGTGTCGCCCATCAACTTGGGACGGCGGGAACTTTCTCCAAGCGCTTCCTAAGGGTTTCCTACAGGGGGACAGAAACTTTGCCTTGCTGACTTTGGGCATACGGAGGGGTAGCCGAGATGCTTTTGAGGAATGATTACACGGTGCGTTTTTTGGGTGCTTACCTTGGCATGGCGTGTGACCGAAGGAAAGGAATTGTATCAGCACGACGTATGGCGTTCAAGGAATGTTGGTGATTTCTCTCCTGCCGGGGAGGGAAGAGAGCCTTGTTGGTCAGTGCCTGCGGCGCTGGGGGCTTCTCAAGCCCAGCCCCAGTTTCTCCAGTACGCTCTCATCTGTCTGGCAGCGCTTTTTTACTGCTGCCTGCCCGCCGGGTGCACGTCACACTGGGAAATAAACCCACCCCATTTCTCTCTCTCTCTCTCTCTCCCCCCTCCAAGACAAAAACCCTTTAACTGCCAGCACGACTGAAAGACTCATTTCCCAAGAGTTTCACTGCCTGGAGACTTACCTTTTATCTACACCTAGTATTAGTAGGATTATTAGCAATATGCTTTGAATCGCAGAGCACAGTTATATTCTACGGCAACGCCACGGTGTTGATGGATTCCAGCTACTTTTTCTAGTCCAAAGGCCTGATTTTTTTTTTTTTTTTTTAGATTTTGTTTCTAATTAAAACCCAGCAAATCAGTTACTGGCTTATAAAAATGTACAAATACGCAAACCCACTGCTGCTCGGCTCATGGGTGATTTACCCCGTGTTGTCTCAAAGGGCGTTCCAACTAACAGGTTTGCGCCAGAATTAACTTTTCCTTAACTACTTCAGCCTTCAAGGTGTTGAAAACACTGCCTCAGCAAATGGATCATAAAATCCTCCGTAACAACGTTGAGGATGCAATTTGTTTGTAGCACCATCAGGGCATTTTCACGGAAAAACGAGGAGGATCCGTTTGGTCGTCCGAGGCTGATTTCACTCCCTTTCTTTTCTTATCGGCAAAACCCTGAGAATATCTAAACCGTGAGGGAACCGTCTCTTTCTCCTTGGCTTTGCTTCCTACTGCCAACCTCCGAGTGCTCCTGTATCTAAAAACCAGAGGGCACGGCTTAGGACTGCCTAAGTGCCACCGCAAGGCAAGCGACTTCGGGACCAGCTCTGGGACTCAAATGATAGTTTAAGGATCTAAAGATCTGTGGGTTTCGGTCCTACTCCTAGAAATCCTAGCAGCAGCATCGCAGCGGTACTCATCTGTTACTATCACTTGTATTTCTCCCCTCCCGGCTCGCGACAAACCAGCATATTTATCTCCACGTGGCACCCACTGCTCGCAGTATTTTAAAAAGTCAGCGCCAAGGCAAAAAAGCTACGGTCAGTTGTTATTCCCGATTCCTCACTTAAAAGACCATAATATGAGAAGTGGAAATGACTGAAAACGAAGATCATAATAATCAGTTACGGATATTAACGTAAGGAATCAAAAAGAAACAGAATAGCGCAAAAGCAAATCACCTAAGAAGGGAAATACATTAACGGTCAACTGATCACTGCCTGCTCGGTTTAATGCGCAATGCGGATCAATGACACGCTTAAGTACTCTTTTAAGCGCTGATTTTTGCAACTGCTTGGCACCTGAGGAAACAAACAGTAACGGGACAGCGATGCAGTTTAGACATGCTGCAAATCCAGAACACTAGGCTCAGAGGGGAAAAAAAATAAAAATCAAACCGTCAGCAGCGTTAACAGAAAACGGGAAAGGTCAGAAAAGAGGAGGAGAGACGGAGTGGCCAAGAGACCTGCTGGCAGCTGGAGAAAAGCGCTTAAGCTGGAGGCACCAGAAGGAACAACATCAGTTTTGTAATGAGCAAAGAGAAATGCTCACAAACCCACAACCTGTCATAAATCAGAGGCCTGGAAATTAAAATAGAGGGGGAAAAAAAAAAAAGAACAAGAAGTACTTCTCAAGTAATAGGAAAGCTTGTGGTTTTTTTTTTTTAAAATCACTCTAAACATATCTATTTTTGTACTGCAAGTCAGAGTCAAGCAGGCATGCAAGAGGTTAGTTCTACTCACTGTCGGCAGGTTTGCTATCACTTAGGAAAGGTTCCTGCTCCATGATGTCCATTGGTATTTTAATACTTGGGACTTTTTCTGAGTAGGGGCAGTCAGACTGTGAAAGAAACGTGTAAAAGGTCTTAGAATATTTTCACCGCTCGCTCTCTTATCATCTCCCACAAATTAAAATTAGCCTTCACACAGTTTCTGTAGGAACGAGGAAAAGAAAAGAAGAAAAAAAAATAAAAAAAGCATCATCCAGCTGAGGTGCCCGCTGGTTTCCCCTGGTTCCCCACTGCACCCCACTTTCCCTCTTCCTTCGCGCTACAGAAGCGAAACAGATGGGCAGGAACCATCTCGTGTAACCGTCACCTTCCCCCTCCCCTCCTCACCAGCTCCTTTGCCACCAGCTTCCGCTTCAGCTTGGCGTTGGCTGCGGGCAACACGGATGGCGAACGCGTTCGTAGGCAGAACTAGCAGGGCGCTGCCTTCTGAGAAACCTCACCAAAACGTTCTCTCCTGCTGGGATTTCCAAAAAACCCCTTTTTTCTCCCCAATGGCTCTATGAGGACGAGGGCCAGACGCGCTACGGCAGAGGTTCCTGAAGCTGGGCTGTCTCAGCACCTCCCGTACGTCAGTCGAGTCAAACCCACTCTCGCTTAGCCCTCTCGTTACGGTAAACCAGCTCGTTGCGCCCAGGGCCCCTGTAAGAACGCAGGACTGATCCCTGCTCCCAGCCGGCCAGGGGAACGGCAAACCGGCCGAGAAGAGGCCCAAGTGCGGAGAGAAGCTGTGCTCGGGGTGCCCCCGGTTGGGTACCCGCCTGATTCGTACCCCGCCGGCCTCCACAACCCACCTGCCTATGCTCAGGACAAGGTACTTGGAATTATTTTGCTTTTTTTAAAATGGAAGTACCTTCTCCTAACGAAGGAAAGGCTGGCATGGCACAGCGTGGCCTAACTTGGTTAACACGTCTTTGTTCCCAGACACGGCACCGAGCGCCAGGCTGGGGTGGAGCGGGGGAGACCTTCACGTCAGGGCAGGAGAACGTTACAGAGAATCGCTCTCCCTGCATTTTATTTTTAAAATTATTTCTAACATTGGCACCCAGCGCAGTATTTTGTACTCCGATAGCAAAATATTTCCTCAGGAGTATTTTTACGAGGCTGAGGCATAAGCATAGCTCAAAATAAAGATGATTCCGCAGAAAAGCGCTGAGGCAATCCAGCCATCCCAAAATGCCCGTCCCCGTGGGGCCGTGCTGTAAGCAGAGCGTAAGAGCCGGGGAACCTCTCCAGCTATCGCCGTTTCAGTGCTAATAAATAAATACGAGAGGTCTGTGGCCCCGCAAGGCTGACGCTCGGGGTCTGCTTTAAACTTCACCATCTAAAAGGAACAGAGAGACGGAGAAAGTATCTGCAGTTGGCAAACATGCCCCAAAGGGGAGATTCTGACTCTGAAACTATATATACTAGCTCAAAGTTGTTTTTTTTTTTTTTAAAAATTGTCTGGCCGTTCTTGGATCATGCGTGTTTTCACATAAAATCGGCGAGAAAGCCAAGGCGCCTGAGTTTTCATTAGGCGAACACGGCAATCGGTTGCGCTAATTCACGCTTTGTAAAGACAAGCTGGAAGAAAAAATGGTGAGATTACTGAAAAATCTTTCTTTGCGGCTCGTTTGCCGCTGCCCCTGATTGCTAGCAAACCGCACTGAGAACTTGGGGTGAGCCCTAACTGGCGCTGACAGCGGTCTCCGCTGGCGCCGGGTTTCGCCGTACTCGCTCATCCAACCCCCCCGCGTTAGCAACGCCCAGCACTTCTCGCCGCTGAGCTCCAGTTGCCGTACTGCCCGCCAAGCCCCCGGTGCTAACGGTGTGGAGGCGTATTTCTGGAAGGGAAAGCGTGAAAATAATCACCCCGAGAATGCCAAGTGCTTTACGTTTGGCGAAGCTGGTAAGGGCAAGTGCTGAAAAAAAACCCAAGAAGAGTTAAGAACCAACATTTTGCATAAATTCTCTTACCCAAGAGATTAAGTACTGTACCTGAAATTCGTTAAAAGCCTGAGAACAGAGGAGATAGCTTAAAACATCGCGGAGCCGCAGGAGCTGCGGCCCAGGATATGCTGCCGCTGGATTCAAACGGGTCAGGAGGAGGGGACGGAGTGAAACCTTTGCTGACTGTTCGCTAGGTACGGAGTAGGGCGCTTTCTCTCATGTGGGCGCGTACAAAGCTATCTGCTGGAGGAAACCCTCGGCCTCGCAGGAGCCGGAGCAATGACGGGCAAGGGGAGCGTGCTGCCTGGAGCGAGCGCCAGTCCCGCCAGCTGGGATGCAGCTTGGTTGTTGGACGAGGTGTGGATCCAGGCACCTCCCGCACCGCCCCCAAGAAAGGCCTAGTGCTGTCCCGGGCAGCGCGCCCGCCCTGCTTCGCACAGCGTATACTCTTTACAGAAAGGCCCTGGCATGTTATCTCATCGCCACAGCCTGACGGCTGCCTCTCTCGCGGGCCCGCAGAGGTGCTCTGCAGCTCTCACGTTACGGACGCGGGTTCTGCCTTGCTCTCCGCCAGGACTGAGGTTGCCCTCTCTGTCCTCCCGACCTTGAGCGAGATCTAGGAGAAGGCCAGCTGACTTCTCCCGCTGCCTGCCTCCTGCCACAGCGCGACCCCTGCTCCTTTGTTCCTCCTGACGTGTTAAAACGGGAATTTGTTTCCAGCTTCAGGTGATCTTACCTCTGCCTGTACGGTGGGAAAAGCCCTTCTTCCCCAACGCTGGCTCCCACCATGACGTGAGCAGAACGAGTAGGCTCCCCGTGGCCTGGAACCCTTAAAGCCTAGCTCCCTTTTCACGGTGCAGAAGGCAACGCTGGCCGAGGCAGCCAGCTCTCTGCCCAGACAAAGTGCGGCACAACCAGCGTGTTCAGCACGTCAGTACACGTTTACGGGACCGGAGTTCACGCTAGACCTGGGCAGGAGAACGTCTGAAGGCACGAGGACTACGTTTCTTCTTCTTATATATACAGTAAAAAAATAAAACAGTCTAAGGCACGTGGATCTGGTCTAGTCAGGTCGCCGCCCCTAGTAATGACATCAGCAGCCACATTTCGCTCTTTTAGGCCACGCTGCAACCTGAGGTAGGACCAAAGAGCGTACCGCAGAAGGGCACGTATGCTTTGAAAATATTTAGGTCACGGTATTATCACCAGAAAGCAGTCTTTCCTGCAATACGACAAGTCACATCTTTCTGTGCTTTTAAAAAGAGTAATTAAAAAAATATCCCAAAAGAAAACCAGAATATATTCAGAAGTAACAGAGCTGCTGGCGAAAGCCATCCTCCTTCTAAAAGGTAAAAGACAGTGCCGGGGGAGAAAGGCAGAGGAGGGACAGATGAGCAGGGCAGGGTGACGAAAGGCATTCTAGTAAAGGGCACGACAGCTCGGCAGGTATCTAGTGCTCTTGCGGAAAGTGTGATTTCATTCTTGGCAACCCAAGTGCCACCTACCGCAGGCTGGTGACGTCTGGCAAAGGGAAGGCAATGCAGAAAAGAAGTTTTGTTTGGGGCCGGTTTGCTGCTGCAGCAAGGGACTGAGCTGGTCGGCTTCGAAAGAGGCTGGGAAAGCCCCAGCCCCAGAGCTGGGGGGGCACGGACCGTCCCCCGGGATTAGCTAGCTAGAAATGAGTAATTCGACAAGGGCAGAAAGCTCCTTACGTCATCATTGTCACTGTCCATGCTGCCCTTCTTCTTTTTCTTCTTCTTCTCGTCCTCTTTCTTTTTCTTGTCCTTTTCTGGAATGACGTCGTCAAGAAAGCTCAAATCATGCTGGGAGAAGAGGTAGTCCATGGCTTTTCTGACTGCTACGAGGGCCAGGATCTGCAAAGGCAGAGAGGGACTTCTCAGTCACATTTTACCTTTAGCTGGGAACACCCCGGGCATTCCTCTTGACGCTGCTTCTTCATCCCACACGCACTGTAATCCTGGTTGTAAATGAGCACGCAGGGAGCAAGGTGACCACCTGGGACATCGCTATCAACTTGAACGTCTGAACTGTGACTGCTTCACGTCAGAATAAACGGGGGCGACGTACAAGAAGAGCACGTCATCCCTTCATACTCCCGTAGAGACAAAGATCCTCTTTAACAGCCAACTGACACGTGTCGGGCAAAACTAGAGAGACAAAAAAGGAGTACTTTCGTTTACTTTTTTGATTCAGCCTACCTACGCAGGTTCACAAGGGCAGCCTGAGTAATTGTCTTGACTTTTTTCTCACCGCTTCCCCAGACGTGAGAACTCTTTAGAAATCAGCCGAGGGCCAAACTGTGCCCTCAGAGTTTGCAGAATAAAGTTTACCAGGATTGTGGCTGCATGAAACTGGAGGAAAAGCTTCTTCTGTGCAAGACTGCAAACAAAAGCACTGGGGAAAAAAAAGAAGGGACATGTCTGAAACAGGAGTCTACATCGACGGTGGGTTTACCACCACCACCAGAAGCCTACCGAGGTCACACGTACGCTTTACCAAAGCGCCACCGACAGAACGAAAGCTCGACTTGGCCATTAAAAAATATAACCCGTTCCCGACAACCGCAGACTGCCTTTAAGATGAAGAATTTGTTCCGAGCAACGATGATCAACGGCACAAACAATTCCTAGGAAAGGATCTCAAGCTTTGCCTTGCGTAACTTAAGACGCGATTACAGAAGTGAGAAATTACTCAGAGGGGGGAAAGATGCCATGTAGACACCCGGGATTATCCCATTACAAATTACTTTCACATTAAAAGCGCTTTTCCTTCAAATAAAGAGAGGTTTGGCTGTTGGCCGGATCTTCACAAATTGGAAGTTCATAGTCTTTTTGTTCACGGGTGCAAATAATGGCATTTTTGTTATCAGATCCAGCTACAACTAAGCTGGGACTGTACGTTCACTGCGTTTGCACCATTAGACCAAACTTCAGCAGACTCAGAGTTCCCTCAGATTCTCTATCAGGGGCAAAGAGGAGGAGTGTCCGGATCTTAGAGTCAGCTTTCAGCAGCCGTGAAAATGCACTGGAACGGCGTGTCAGCGGGAACTGCCGACGTTTAACGCCTTTATATGCGAGCAGGTGTCCCAGCATGAACATTTGGAGGATATTTTTTTTTTACTTGAATAACCTTTTCTCTTCTAATTTCACCAGCATCAGAGAACAAACACTTTGCCTTGTTTTGTTTTCCGCTTTCCCTCCTTCTCTCCCTTAAATAAGGGCTGCAGGTCGTAACTACACCCACAACGGAAATTCTGCTTGTCCGTACACCTGAGACTGGCTGACACTGGGACCAAATTTCTCAAGGGACTTTCGTAAAGCTTTGACCTGAGGCAAAGTATACGTATCAACTCCCCTTAACGCTCGTTTGCTTTTCACCTGGTCTAAGCGCCTAATTGTGGCTGTAGCTCCAGCAATAATCTAAATGCACAGCAACCCGTCTCGCTACTCCCCTTCCTTGACGTAGAAATACTCTACCCGACTGACTGCACGGCGTGTATTCAAGAAACAGTTCTTCTGCGTGATGAACATTTCATCTCTCAACATCCAGAGTCAGTTTTAACAGGACTCTGACGGGCATTATTAGAAAGAGGACACGCATCCCACAAACGTACATATATCATCCTCCTGCGCGAAACGCATGAATCAACATTATCGTCTTCTTCCTCAAGCTCAAGGAAAAAGGCAGCGCTTGCTTTGCTCTCGATTTAGCTAATCCTTCCCCTCTGCTCGGCACACCTCTTCGCATGAGCCTCGTTCTTGGTTTTGTCAATTTGTGCTATTTAAAAGAGAGGGAGGTGTTTTCTGTACGGTAATTAGTGTGGGCTAAAACAGGAAAACTCCGCACCTCTCATTCGTTCGTGCAGCTCAAGGAGAAAACACGGCACATCTAACCTTGGCGGCCAGGAACGGCCAAGCTAACTACACCTTTCTGGAGAAAAATTAACTTTCCGGGCTCGTTTTCCTCCAGAGGGTTTACGTAAAGGCAGCGACGGCAACACTGACCCCGTGCAGTCGTACATCAGCGCCGCGCGTGGAGGCAGAGCCCCGAGCTGGGGATTTGACAGGGACGGGCTGGATTTGCCTGTTTACGGGAGGGTACGGCCGCGCGTGGAAGGGCGCAGGCTGCGACAGGAGGGATGTGAAGGAGAGGGTCGCCTACCATGACGGGGAATATGATAGCAGCCACGGTCGACTTGAGGATCCAGAGGAGGGCCAGGCACACCACCTGCAGGAAGGTGAACAGATGGACCCTGCGCAGCGGGACGTGGCGCAGGTAGATAAAGTCAGGCTGGTGTTTTAGAGGCATCAAGAGCAGCTTCAGACGATCCATGAACTGGAAAGGAAAAGAAACGAGCATTTAAACGCAACCCAGGATACACAAAGAGATACGAAAGCGTTATTCCGCTATGAAGTGTGACCTTGAATCAACTTGCTTTCCCTCCGTAAAAGAAACCCAGCAGAAAACCCAGCACAGCCCCTCCATCCTGAGTGACTCGCGCTCAACGTACGGTGGGCTAGACACGCCAGTTCGGTTGTCTCAAGTGAAGGTCCCAGCTCTGCTCCGTATCTGGGAACTGAACAGAGGCACAGGAGCGAAGCGCCTCTCAAAGCAAGGCTTGGGGTGCCTTTGGTTTAAGGAGCAGGATGATCTGGTCTAAGCCCAGAACAGAGGTGATGGTGGAAACGGCTCCGCTGGCGTCAAAAGAACGGGCTCGATCTGCTGCGGCTGGGCTCACGGGGCGTTTTCTCTCAAAGGGAGCACTTCGTACCCAAAAAGCAGAGAAAACGAGATGAATGCCAAAACTACGGTCGGCATCAAACTCTGGGTCGCTTCCACCGCCCTCCCCTGCCCCGCTCCTGCCAAGGAATGACATTCAGCATTTAAAAACAATGCTTTTTTTTTTGTTTTCCCAAATAAACTGGGAGCAGAGGTGAGCAGAGGTGAGGGCAGACATCACGTTGCCGGAGAACAGAAGGGCAGCTGACCGAAGAGCGAGGCAGACGGGCAGCTTTTCCGGCAGCGTCCCTTGCCCCGTGCTGGACCGGATGGACTTGGAGTTCAACCAAAAATCAGGATTTCTCATCAAGTGAAAAACATCCTTGATCAGGGGCAAACGAGCTGCCCGGTCCTCCGACCACCTGGGCCGGGCAGCAGGGGAAATCCCCGCCGGGAGAGCCAGCCCCAGGGCGACCAGTACAATCCCCTCGTTGTCCCCTGCCCGAACGCGGGCTTGCTGCCCGCTGCTCAGACCAGACGGGTCTCACACGAGGGAATGAAAGCCCGGGCCATTTTAAAGAACACCCAAGGAAATTCTCATGGTGCTCAGGGAACAGGCAGTCCTTTCCCGTTAGAGCACAACCAGGCGCTAAAAAGAAAGGCCGCAATTAACAGGGTGCCAGAAAGCAACAAAACCCACTTCCAGCTTCCGAGGGCCAATTACAGACGCTGCGCTGTGAGAAAGGCTCCTTATGTAATATTTCCTCAACGACAAAGAGAAGGGCTTGGCTTCCCCTCCCCGGCAAACAGCAATGTTCCCGCTCGTTAAGGCTGCGGAATAACCCCGCCGCCATACATCACCTTCCCTTGTTTTCCTCCAGCCTGCGACAGACGTCCCGGCAGAGGACCCCAACCACGGGGCCTCCGGAAGCGTACGCTACCCTCGGCACCGCCGAGGTCTTCCCAAAAGGCCCCTGGGCCTTCCCAAAGCGCCCGCCGTCGCTCACAGGGACCAGACTCGGCCGCCCTCCCGCTTGGGCGGATCGCTCCCCTCTGGTGTGACCCTCAGGACGGCCAGCCGGCCTGCGGCAACGTCTGCCAGCACCCGCCGCCCTCCCCGGCTCGCTTGGGAAGGGAAGGGAAGGGAAGGGAAGGGAAGGGAAGGGAAGGGAAGGGAAGGGGAGGCCGTGAAGGAGAAGGGGAAGGCCAGAGGGTGCTGAAAGAAACCCCGCGCTGGTTCATGACTGCCGTCTCATGGAGAAGGCTCGGCGGGGAGCCTGGTCGTCGGAGGGACTCACCTGCACGCCGTTGAGGGAAGCGACACCCATGTAGAGGAAGACGCCGTAGAGCACCGGCATGGGAATGAACTGCGGGGAAAGAGCAGGAGAAACTGAGCGAACAATCCCCCCGGACACAACGCACCCTTAACACGCGGGGGGATGTAATTCCTGGCCTGTCAGCGACTCAAATGGCACCTACGAGCGGACAATGCGGAGTAATAAAGCGAGCAACCTTTCTGCTGTGCTTTGAGAGGTGCGAGAATGTTTGTGGGATCACTGGAGGGCTGAGGAGCAGGGCAGGGGCTGCAGGAGCCCTGGGCTCGCTGCTTCGCCGTGACTTGGACGTCCCTCCAAGGACCCAAGGGAACGAAGCCGGCCAGCGCCAGTCAGTCAGCAAATTAAAGGGGAGGTGGGGTAAACATGTCCCAGTAAGCTTCAAACTGCGATTCACCTCTTGGTTTCTGGTGAGACTAGAAGGAGAAGGTAGAGAAGAAGCAAAGGTGGCGTGAGGCTGTGGTCTGTCTGGCTCAGTAAGCCGTGGAAATCCATCCAGAGAGGCTCTTGAGTCCCACCGCAGCGATGACAGTCATGCCAACCAAATCTCTGACCGCTCCAATCTTTCACTCACGTTAATCCATAACTATTCACAAATACGGGACCGGGAGTTACTTTCTTCACTGCCAGGATCCGTCCTTTCAAACATCAGTTTCTGCTCCCCCAGGTGCTAAGTGCTGCCTGTTCCTCCATCACCGGTCCTGATGTCGGGGACACCTTCCTTCAGAAGCGAGGAAGGCGCAGGGTAACCACGAGCATCTGTCCCTCCAACCTCAAGCACAAAGCCTTCCTCGCTGGCGAAAGCCACGGCGCGGCTGCCCAGAGGCAGAACCGCTCCTCGGCCCCGCGACAGAACGGCGCGCAGCCAGCCTGGCGTGACGGGAACAGGAATGCTCGGGCACAGACCGCACGCAGGACCTGAATATCGGCCTCTGGGCGATTGACTTGAACCTAGACGGACGGAAAGAGCTCCGCCGCCGCCGTGGCCGAAGGAAAGCCTTCGTGCAGTGACGGGCGGCTGCCACTGAACGGCAGCCGCAGCACGGCCGAGGCTCCCGCGCAACCCGCGGCCGGCAGCGCTGCTGCAGGAACCTTTGTTGTCCAGCCTCTGCAGGCAACTCGCTACAGAGGCACACAACACGGCAGTTATCCAGCATTTCGTTGTATTCTTGACCGCTCATTTATCCTTCTGCTTGATTGACTTGCTTCCTTGAGCGAGCTCTGTTGGTATTTTGGGTTAAAAGCCAAATGTTTTTTCCGCAGCCCGGGTTCAACGGTCTGCCATCGCCGTCGCGGGGAGGGCCGGGGAGCCAGCGTGTGTGTCCATGGCTGTGGGTGTCCGAGGGATTCACATCCAGAGGGATTAGACAATACAAAATAACACCTCCTCCGGCAAATAGGGCAGGAGGCTTTGGGAGTTTAGCTTTCTAGTTCATTTACATTGCTCTCTTTCCCTCCCCTTCTATTTCTTTCCTTTTTTTAAAAAAAAGAAAAGAAAAGAAAAAGACAAATGTCCAACTATTATTTCACCATCCCACGATAATTAATCCTGTAAATCATCTCTAGGTGAAACGTCAGTACATTATCCTGCAGCGTGGCGAGCGGCGCTTTCGTTTTGGCAAAGTATTCACTAACGATGGGGTTGCTGGCTTAGGCGCTCCGAACAAACCTGCTGCTAGCCAACAGAATTAAAAATGTATTTATAGGAAAGTGCCTGTCATCCTCCTAGCAGGGCCGAGGATGTTTCTGTGGAGATCTGCCATAACTGAGCAGAAACATCGGTGACGCTGACAACCAGCACAAACACCGCAAAACCCGCAAAAAACAAAGATGAGATTATTCCGTGGATTGCCCCTTTTATTGAATTTGGGATCCTCGGGGTTCAATTTGCCGCTGCCGTGAGAGGACTCAACGTTCTGCAATGCATTTAGCAAAGCAGCTCTCCCGAGCGGGAGACCCTGCCACCGGAGTTTGTGAAAGGTCCTGAAACACTGCCAGGTGCTGCGCGCCGGCACGTGGGCGAGGAGCGTGCCGGTTTATCCTCAGGCGTCCTCCCGCCAGGATCCTCCCCGAACGCGTTCTTAGGGGAAGCACAGGCAAATAATTAATGAATGAAGCAATAACAGGGGAAATAATAGACCCCGGTGGAATAGAGGAAGGGAGATCTTGCAGGGAAAGGTCACATCAACTAGCAAACAGAATTATGAAAATCATCAGGCATTAAATTAAGGGCACGGAAATGCCTGTTTGTGCAGAGGAGGAAACCGTTACCAAGACACAAAGATCTGCTAGCTGTAAACACAACCTCAGGAATCAGGAATAGGCGCACGCTGACCTCGTAAAGCCACTGTCGCCACTTCATGCACAGGCAGCATCGTTGCTCGCTGCCTGCTCCTCCCCTTCGGCTCACATCTAACCGTGCCTCACAGCCCCCGTGGCTTCCAACCTCCTCGTGACCAACAACTCATTTGCCTCCTACCGAAATGCTTCTCCAGACACCCATCTGCTCCGTCACGGAGTTAGGGCGCGTGGTGCCACTGCTTCAGCACGTATGTTACTGTTCCGACATCTTCTGCTGGTACCATCGGTCAACGGATCCACGGAGGTGGACTTCTGCGGCTGACATCTCCTGTTGTACTTGCACTTGGCGCCACTGAAATCATCGTCCCCAGAGAAGGCAGCGTCCTCCACAAGACACGGGTAAGCAGGTTTCTTGGTTTCGTTCTACCATCTGATGATCCACTAAGGAGGTGTTTCTCTGTGGCTACGTGCCAACGACTTTCAGGTCTTGGAAAAGAGCTACCTACCTAGATTAAATGGTACATCAGCACCACATCTGTCCAGAGCCTGGGCTAAACTCACAAGAAAAAAAAAATCAGGAGATTAAGAAATAAAAAACATTTGGTCGCGCTGCTTCCTCCAGAAACAGGTTTTCCATACTGCCGAGCTGGGCATCGCTTCTGAGCGACAAGGGAGGTGCTATTTTAGGAGGATCCAGCCTAAAAGAGTCAAAATTTGATTGCCGTGCTGGCTGTTTTTTAAAAAAAAGAAAAAGCCAGGCAAGCTGCAGGAGCCTCGCACTGCTGAGGTGTGTTCCTCGGCAGCTGCACCGGGCAGGGTACAGCTCCGCCACGGCAGCGGCAACGGTCCCCAAGAGTTTTGGCCAAAGCTGTACCCATGGACTCGCGCCACCAGCTGTAGGCTCTGCTCATCGCCACCAGCTCTGCGCGTTCTCTCTCATCACTACAGCCTGTGAGGAAGCACCGAATGAAGATTTTCTTCGGGTACGCGTGTTAAGGCACGCGCACGCTGAAATCAATCCAAACGTGCTTTTAAAACCACACGTCTTCTGCACAGCAGCTCTACTGCATTGCCAACCGTCCTTCCATCGTGCCACCAGAAGGCTCTCAAGCTTTGTCCGTAAAACACAGGCCCAGCACAAGTATAAGAGTGCAAAACAAAAGGAAACTTAACTTTATACAAACACGGAAGAAAAATCTTAAAAAGAATCACAGCCCCCCAGAGCAGCAGCCCCGAACTTCGTCACTATCTAGCACACTACGACGATGTTATTTTTTCCTTCCAAAAGGAAGGTTTCTAAGCTTCCAGAAAATTGTAAAACTGCATCTTTAACTGTCGCTAATCTCCTTGTCCACGCTTCGGTGATGAGCGTAAAACCAGCGCGACAGTTGCGGTGGCCCTACTTCGGCTGCGTGAGCAGGAGGAGGCAGAAGAGGTGATGTCCTTACCTTTAGGATGGGAGCCATAAAGACAGACACGCCGGTCAGAATGAAAACGATGACTCCGGTGACCCTCTGCTCCCTGAAACAAAATCACGGCGTGAGCAGGATGGCTTCAGTGCCGCTCTGGTTTTAGCCCCTCTCAGGGCACTCAAAACCAACGTAAAAGCCTGACAACTCGTTTTCGCAGCCCCGTTTCCGAAGCGGAGCGGCGATGCCAAGCCGGGAGCGTCAGGCAGGCGTCTTGAGCCCGCCCAAGCCTCAGACAGCTCTTCTATCGAGCCCGAGGCCAGGTTTTGCACGCTGCCCTAGCTCCGCTGTTCGGGGATCGACGGAGTACTGCTGCTGAGGAAGGAGGAGCGCGTCTGCACCTTCAGCATCAGAAACCGTTAACTAGCGACCCAGCTCCTCTGCACGGCAGTGCTTATAGCATGCAAATAGGTAATAAATCACGAGCTCTCCACGCTCTTAATTTAACAGCGCATTTGGAGTCCTGGTCCTAGCGCTCCAGCAGCTGGAGAAACGGTCCGGGCCTTCGCGGGGTGCTGAAGATGCGCCTTCATCGGCACCCGCACCCGCTCCCTACACCCACACATACTTTTGCCAGTACTATTTCAGAGTACCGACAGTTAGGCCATTAAATTTCTATTTTGTCGCCTAAACGAGTGGCCCGATTTCCAGGAGCGCTCCTACTGAAAGCACTTCAGATCGCTTAATTAAGGCAACTAAATACAGAAAAAATTGCTTGATTGATTAAGTAGAGCTGACTGCTCTAGGCACGACAGGTTTACCTTTTTTACCATTATGTTTGCTAATGAATGCCTGTCTAATTTGCATGGCTAAGGAAACACGCAGTAAATTTATCTCCTTTCTCAACCACTGGAAAACTGCGTCTGGTCTGGCCCAACAAACTTTTGAGGAGTTACAGGCGAATTTGTCCGAGACTTGCGCTGCTAAATCTCACAGCCGGGTTTGGAAACACGAAGAAAGCAGCACAAAATCCGTCATGACAACTTCGCAGTGTCCCACGGGCACCGGAGCTCGCTCCGTAAAGCTTTGTGTATTTTGGGGTGACTTCTGCCCAAAGCAGACCGAGAAACGGTCTAAGCGCCGGTGCAAAGTCTCCTCCCTCTGCTCCCACGCGTTCGCACAGGCTCTCCCCGTCTACAGGCACGCGCGTACTACAACAGTCGCGCTCCTTTTCACCAACGAGTATTTGCAAATAAGGGCTACGCCAGATCAGTTTCGAACTGGATATACCCTCTGCGGACAAAAAAATAAAGCTGTAAGGCAGCACAGCTGATCTGAAGATGGGCAGCTATTGCCCCTGAGCTCGGCACGTGTCCTGCTCGAAGCAGGACCAGTTACAGCACCAACCCACCTTGGCAGGCAAACAGGCCGTTTCTGGTCTGACATACCTCACTCCCAAAAACTTGGGCTGTTCTCCAGGGGCTGAAGTTTCCGTCTCCATCTTCAAGCTGTCAATATGAGCGATGGAGATCACGGTAGCGGCCACGTACCAGGGCAGACCCATAAAGGAGCAGACGATCATCAGGATGGCCACCCAGAACAAATCCAGATGATACCCAGCACCTTTCTGCGAAGGGAGACAGACAACCTTCAGCTTAATGACTCCAAAGACCTCCAGAAGGGCCAGAGGGTCACCGAACAAGCAGCATTTCCTTTCACAGCATCTTCTGGCCAACAGAAATGGTTATAAAAAATACCCGAGTAGGACATTAGTGCTCCTTACAGGGTGAATTCCCCGTCTCCGCAGGGGAAACAGGGAAGCGTTGCAGTTCTGGCAAGCTCTGAAAACAGCAGCATGCAGGAAGCACGGGGGAGCAGCAGACTTGCAAGCAGTTGCAAAAGACGGAGGACCTCGTGGAGACTGCACAGCGCTCGGGGGTGGAGCTGGCGCAAGGCGAGCCCTGCCACCAGCCAAACAGCTCTTCGCTAGGTGCTTGACACAGCAGACCGGGAGTTCAAGACAACCAGAGCGCACCGCCTTCACTGAAAAGCCGCTGGCGAGACACGCAGCGTGTCTTGCAAACGGTGCAAGCCAGCTCTCAGTATCTCTATCTCGTGCAAAAACCACGACGGCCCATTTTCACAGCACGAGACAGTTACGGCAGCAAGAGAGTTCGGAGCGCGCAAGCGGACGGAAGATCGCCTGCAAAGCAGAGCGCGGCTCGCGACGGCGCGAGCCGTTTGTCCTGCTGCCCGGCCAGGAGGGCGCAGGACTCGTCTGGACGCGGTGGGAGGCTGAGAGCGGCACCTTTGTGCGCCAAGTCATCTCGCGTCCGTGGAAGTGACCGCTCGGATGCGCGCTGAGCTTCAAACACCCACACCGCCCTTTAAAGCCGGGCAAAGCCTCATTTACACTTTAGCAGCTGTTGTCAAATAACTCTGAGTGTAACGGCTTAGCGAAGGCCACGTGAAAGCAATCGGGCAGAAATACGGTGCCTGCCTGGAGGTACGTTTGCTGCCTCAGGTCCCAACTCCCGTACTCAGGACGGGACGCGACCGCGGGATCCCACAGTCGGGACTTCACAACCGGGCTGAGCCCGGCTGATGGTGCCTCGTGCCCGAGGCTCGTCCCGCGACGCCCAGCCCCGCGCGCTCTTGGGGACGGCATCAGCAGCTGATGGGCTCACGGCCTATCCAAAGGAGAAAGCTGCCCTCATCTTTACTCCTTTTTGAAGACCTCTGCTCTCCTGTTTTTTAAACCCTTTAATGAACTAACACAGGAAACCCGCCAGCCCCGAGTGCCAAGAGAAGTGAAGAAACAAAAGAGCCACTAAAGAAAGGGACCTTCAGAAAAATACTAGGCAAATCTCTGAGGTTTGCTGTTTTCAAGAAGATTAACCTTTTGTTAATCCCATTCAATTTGATTTTATTGGAAAGAACAAATGATCCGGACCTACTTGGTGACCCAGGAGGGAAAGCATCCCAGTTCATCTTGAACAGTCCTCATTGTTTTCCTCATCAGCGCGCTGCTTACCTTGGCTGGCCGGCAGCACGGGGACGGGCACTCAGGGACACCCTGCCAAGACTTGAGCAAGGCACCAGCACAAAAAAACCCCCCGTCCTCCTTTTGGCCGACAGGAGATCCGGTGTGCGGAGGTGCTTTTTGGTGCGGAGGAGCGGGATCGCGCTCGAGAGCCCCCAGTTAAACAAAAGCATGTGCTCGCAACCATAACAAGGAAGCAGGAAATATTGTTTTTATATTAAACAGTACTCCGCTGGAGTGTTTATACTTCGTTACTAAAAAAGTACGCCCAGTGTTGATAGCACAACCACGTGCAGTGCCTGTAAGCTGAAGAGACGAGGGGTCTCTCCTCTGTGGGGGAGGAACAGTGAACGTATTCCTCCAGCGATTAAGAAAACGATGTGTCTGGTGGTGCGCTTAGGTGCAGGAGACAGACCTCAAACCGAGACCTTGTGCGTGACGAGCTTCCCCCGAGGACGATGTGGGCACGGTACCCAAGATCCCCGCCCAGACCCAGATGGCAAGGAGCGGTGTGCGGAGGGGTTTCAAACCAGCCCCGTAAGACCACCAGCCAGCACTCATCGCCCTCGCAGCAAACCTTCCCGCTCCCGGTGACGTTGACTTCTTCCTCCAGGTCAGGCTCGGGACGGTCTTAAATCCCGTGTCGGTCGTCTAATGTCCACGGCGGCCACGTGAACCGAAACAGCCTCCTCTTTTCCAAGGAAAAGCCCCCTTGGCGTTTCCAAGGGCTCTCAGTAGAACAGGTATCTAAACAACGACCCAGCACTGCCCGTGCTCTGAGGCAGTCTTTACTCTCACAGGTTTGACCGCTCGAAATGTGTCCCGATAGCAGGAAGGGAGAGTCTTCTTTTACAGGAATTTAATATTTTTCAACAGAACTGACCGTGCAGGGAAAGGAAAGACCCTACAGGCACGAAAAGCTGCCTAGCGCCGGTCTGGAAAGTTTATTTTAAAAACAGTACTACATCCTAGGCTGGTCTATGTCAGCAGATATAAAGCTCTTCTTTAAATAACACCCAGCTGTGGCTATGCCCTCGGTACGGCCCGCATCTCGTCAGCTTATTGCTTTATTTTACAGCACTGTACAGCCGACACAGCTGTCGTCCTTGGACCACCAGTGGGGTTCTGTGATCACCCCGGCGCCCCCAAAACCTCCTTCAGAGCGGCTGACAGCCACGCCGCCGTGCCGTGCCCGCTCGGGGACGGTCGTGACACAAAGAGCCCTTGTGCTGCCGGTGGCTGGGAACATCCGCCAGCGATCGTCTTAAGACGATAAACAGTGCAACAGGGGCTTGTCACATCCAGAGAAACTCTGCGCGTTCTGATAAGGTGAGAGAGATTCGGGTTTGCAATAACGCAGTGCGGTGCAAATGAAAATCAGGTCCCGGCTCAGGTCAAAGCCGAGCCCTGAGGGAGGAGGCCCTTCCAAGCTCACCGCCTCTCCCCACCGCAAGCCTGAGCTCCCAAACACGGGCACTCCCTACAGATCCCTGCATGACCTGGTGCGCCCGCCCTGGTTTTCCTTCCCATGCTGAGGCGCCAGATGGATAAAGTATGCCCTTCTAGTCTCTGGCACAAGGGCAGGAAGAAAGCCCACCACAACCACAGAGCAACTTGCTCTCCTTCAAAACAGCAGCAGATGATAAGGAATAGGCCCGGGTCTGAGAGAGAGGAGGAAAATTGGATGTTAAGAGTCATTTGATGCTAGACGAGAGGTTTAGCTGGACTTGAGTCTGGGACTAGTTCCTCTAGAGAACTAGAGTCTGTGAAGCGAAGGGCCATTTGGAAGCACCAGCACTAGCCATCCCAGCAGTTCCGCACACCAGCGAGCCATCAGACCCTTCTGCTGGCCCCAGTCATCTTCCCGAATGCCCTGCTGACAAAAATGCCAGAAAGAACGTCGGCCAAGCACCCTCACTGGAAAGCATCCTACCCTTCCTAGGCCTTGCTTAACATCAGACCTGGGGACTTGTTTCCGAGGCCTGAACAGTTTTGGCAGTACGTACAACTGCATTCGCCGGGCACAGGGGACAGCACGCGTTTACCCTACCCGAGCAAACATCGGCAATCACAGACATCAACCAGTTTCTGACTGCGTTTCATTTCATGATTTCTGATCTCCCGCTGGAAAAGCAGAGCTCGCGGGATGGACGCGTAAAGCGGACAAGCACGTCACTTTATGTTTGTGGACAGACGCGCACGCTCTTTCCTTTTCTAATTCTTCAAACGGTGGTCTCTTGCAGAAGCACCAAGGCAAACACCACCTCTGGGCTCAGGGCTAGTAGATTCTGACACGAACTTCATCCAGCCCTCTACTGAGGTAGACAGTACCACTACCACGAACAGAAGTGCCGGGGCAGCAAGGCCACGAAGGCAGCTACATGGTTTTTACATCGTATTAATGACAAGACGAGCCTTGACTAGCCCGTACTTACCAGTTTCCTTTGCCATTCTCCAGCGTTTACAGTTGGAGAGCAAAGCTCTTGCAAGGATAGACCAAAATATTGTAAAGGTGTTAAGAAACTTTTGGGGTTTATGTGGACATGAAAAGGGGCTTTAAACACAAGTTCTGCCTCTCAAAGTGGGGCTGCTCTAATTTCTACCGGCTCTTGCCAGGCCTTTGCCAGAAGAGCAGTGGGTAGGATGCAATGGGTCTAAGTCCTCTCCTTCTCCTGGGAGGGAAGGGGTAGCTGGCTGGCGGGGTGAGATCCGACTGTTCCTGGCACGGGACCTGTTTGCGACGGAAGAGGGAAAAGCAATCCCAAAGCTTCTCACGTGGGAACGCTTCAGGCCGCACGACGGTGAAGCCAACCAAAGTTAGCAAGCGCTTGCTGAACGAGACACCGCGAGTTGGCCCCGCACAGGGTTCTTGCTCTAGGAGGAAGGCGAACACCGTTTGCGCAACGCTCGAGATTTTCAACCGTCTCAGCGGTTCTCCTGCCAAAACCTCTACGCTAGTCAACAAAATAAACAGTGGTGTTAAACACCGGCAATGACGTTTCTGCGGTGGCACGTATGTTCAACCCTGCCACGGGCCCTCCTCCACCTCTAGCACAGAAGCAGCACTGGGCAGCTCTCCGCACGCGTGCAAGACACAAAGCACACCCACCTTGAGCTTGTGCTCCTTCCTGTTGACGATGACGGCTGTGATTTGCTGGTCCATGAAGATGAGGATAGTCACCAGCAGTGCAGGGATGGCTGCTGCCAGGTACACCCACCACGGGTTCCCTCCAAAAGGTGGGATGAACCAACCCCTCTCGGGACTGGTTGGCTTTTAAGGGCAAGGAAAGGAAAGCTTGCATTAGAGCCGCAATATAGGAGCGATGACATCTACATACACCTGTACTTCCAGCGACGGGGCTACAAGGAGAGACCTGAGGTTTGCAACAACTTCCTCCTTCCCGTTAGCACCAACAAAAGGTTCCAAGCATGGAAGCAGGATTTAGGAGATAAAGCAGCCAACGAAAACCATGCTATCAAAACGGGTCTCATCTGAGTACAAGGGCCCTGTCCAGACAGCCGACTACTCTCCTGTTTTGAGGGCAAGTCATTTCACACGGGGCAGACGGGTGGAAAAGAGAACCTCTTCCCAAAGCCACCAAACGAGCTGACAACGACATACCTTGAATTCACTTGGCACAATGAGTTTTGGTGTGTCCACACCTACCAGGGCATCTATTCCACAGAAAATCAAAATGGACAAGATAATGGCAAAGTCACTGATGAGCTTCCGGGCCTGAAACAGAAGTTGATATCACATCAGTACGTAGTACGAGGAAAGACCGTTTCACCCATGCTTTGGTTTCTGTGCGATACTCCAGGCTTGTGTCCGGTGGCGATACGAGCTCATCATTTCTTTCGTAGAAACAAAGGCGCGCATCGTCACGTCTGGTGCCGTTTGCCTCGACGTGCCTTGGTACCTTTTTGCGTTGGCTGAAAGCCAGACAATTAGGCCTAAATGGAAGCATGAAAACAAGCCCCAGGACAAAGAAAACTGCTTTTGTAAGGAACGCCCCCATGAATCCTTCAAGGCAGTCTCACTGCTGTTGGGTTCGACAGCCGGCGACCACGGGCACGGAGACCTAGTTCCTCTGCGGCACCGTCTGAAGAGACTGTGCAGGATCAGCTTCCAATATTAACAGATACCGAACATTCACAAATAAACCTAATTGTGACTTTTTTAGACATATAAAATAGTTTCCTTCTGTTTGCCTTCTGATCTCTGATTCTTTAGGGTCCACATAGTCCTGGTTTTCTGTGCAGGGTCAGCGACTGCTTTTTTGACACCTTGTGATCACGGGGTTCCTAAGGTTTGTGGCTTTAACAAAAAATACTGCGTTACCTCCAGACTCCATTTTTTTAATATGACTGATTTTGCAATGCAGATTAAAAACAAACAAACCACGACAAAACCAAACCAAACAGAATAGGGGAGAAATGGTATTTTACACCAGACAATGGAAACAGTCCCAAGCTTCCCTTTAGAAGATGGCAAGACCCAAAGCTCCACGACAGATGAAACGTTCTGCATGACTGGCTGAGATGAGATTGTTTTCTGTTCAAGTAACAAATCAACCTGAACAGACAGGAAACCAAACTACGCTTCTCGGCTAAATCCTCAGCGCGCCCTAAGAGCGCCCAACTCCACTGAAGCCGCTGGAGTATGACAACTTACAGCCGCCACTGGTTGGAGCCCCGAATTTAACTGGGCAGGACCCACTGCGCTTGCCCGTAGCTGCGTGACCGTTTCAGCGCTGATGTTCCTGCCAGGTTTCCTGGGTTCACATGGTTACAGATAAATTGAGCTGCATTCCAGCCCGGATGGAATTTGTTTCCTTTTTATTAAAAATAATAGAGGTTCAATTCTAACACAGCAGAACAGTAAACATCCATGCAGGATAAATCCCCGTGTGTCAGAACGCCAAGAACAAGGGGTGGGGGGGGCAGGTCTTGGAGAGAAACACGGCTTCGGTACACACGGAAACTGCCAGCTCGCACGCGTGTCGTGGCACCTTTGGTCAGGGAGCCAACACAAGCGGATGCACCTCAAAGGGGCATGTAAGGCGGCTGTAAGTCTGAGCAAAACCTGGTTTAAATCAATGCCGAGGTTTTTCAGGTCATCCCTCTTTTGCATCTGATCCTCAGAGAGGAAAGGGAATTTCTGCTTTAGGTCCCTACCGTAACAGGTCGACCCGACACGGACTGTAGTCGAGTTCAACATTTTTGCAGTGATTTCTGAGTATTTCATACGCTACGTGGTAATATCAAAGGTGCATCTCTGCTCTCCTGTTCCATACGACAGCTCGCTTACCTGCTCTTACTCGGTGACACAGCAACGGGCTGCCTCCCCAAAGACTCCCGCTGGCTCTAGGCAGGCAGACTTCTGACGTAAGGATTAACAGCCCCTCTTGGTCGCTTGAGCCCTGCGGAACGGCCACGCATCCCACCCCAGCGCCTGTACATCACACTGAGCGCTCTATCTGACGCTGAAAACAGCCAGCTGAAACTATATATGCCTGCAGGACTCTTCTGATTTCTTAAGGCTGCTAAACTACATCGTTGCTGGAAGCGTTGTCGTCAGTACGTTTAAAATCACTGCCACACCCTCACCACGGCTTATGGCTCGTTTTGGCTCCTTTGCTGCCTTACCCGTGCCCTGCAGGAACACCGAGCGTGAAAGCTAAGCGATCCCAGCCACGCTGGGTTAACCAGGACCGATGCAACGCGGCTTCCCTGCGAAGCGTTCCTCCCTGGCTGCGGGAGCCATACCCAAAGGAGGGCTGATCTTTCCACGCTGGAAGAGTGAAGCAACAGGCTGCTAGGGCGAAAGGAGATACTTACCGTGGTTGGAAAGTAGCGACTGGTCTTGAATTTCTTCAGGGCCATGGAGCAGGTGTAAGTGCCAAAAAAGAGGATGAAAGACATGAGGGTGATGTCAGGGACGTATCCACAGTTGTTGCCCACAAGCTGTCCTCTGTATTTCAAGCACTCCTTCGCTGTCAGAGATGACCAGTCAATGGTGGTGTTCTGCAGGAAAAAGGAGAACATCTCCATAAAGCTGTGCTCATGCAAACCCTGCTCGTGCTAGGACAGGAACGGGGACACAGCGTCAGGAAAAACACCGGGAGGAAAAGGGAGGCACGGAGCAGAGGCTGAAAATCCCCGTGCTTCTGGGCAGACAGGACGGATGTTAACCCGGGCAGAGGACGGCATTACCTGGGAACTGAGCACAACCTGGGCCTCGGAAAGAAGACAGAGATTTTTTGACCCCTGCTGCGGTCTGCCAGACACGCTCTGCGTTCTCCAGTGGAAAGGCAATGTAGGAAACCTCACGCAGAAGCTGGAGTGGCCTGACGCCACCTCTACATCCGCTCCCCGCTGCTCGTTCACTGCAAGCAGTGCCGAACCCAAACCTGCTTCTCTTGGATCAAGACCACAGCAAGAAATTCCCTTCCTCGCCCCTTCTAGAAACCAGGCTTGAGCTCGCCTAACGCCCACTGGCGTCAGGGGGCTTCTGCAGGAGGCAGCTGCGCTTACTGGGTGCCATCAGCGCCCGCAGAACGCCGGACGTGCAAAGAAAAAGCTGGCGCACGCTGTAAATAATGTTAAATTGCCGTCTCCGCGCAGCTGGAGGTGCCGAAACGCCCTCCGTTTCCCGGACAAGCAGCCAGAAGGGTGCTGAGGCTCGGTTCCCCCCCTGCAGAGCCCTGCAGCCCCAGCTGCCTTCCCCGGGCGCCCAGGCGGCGTGGCGGGACTGCCGAGCTGGTAGGAAACGTCCTAGAGCACCCGCTCACCCGCCGGCACCCAACCCAGCACCCCCAGTGGTCTCCCTTGACTTCGGCCAGAGCCGAGGGTCTCTTCCCCACAGTCTTGCCAAGTAAGAACCTGCGCTTGAATTTCCTGTCGTTGCTTCCATTCCCGTTGGAACACCTCGTTACTAGCGATGACTGACTGCGACGGCCAGGCAGCGCGGCACGATCTGGATTTCGGCTCTTGTGGCGGAACCCGGGGCCGCACAGGCCGTGTTAGGTGATCATCTGTTTCCTAACGCTCGTGGTGAAGCCGAGCCCGAGGAAGCGGCTTTTCCCCTCCCTGCCCCATATAACAAATTCATCGGCGCCGGGACAGGACCGTCTCTGCGCGGCATCGAGCAGCAGCGCTTTGTGCCCCACCCCGTGGATTTCTGCACGTCTGCCCTGGCTGCTAACTGCAGGACGGCAACAGAGGGGAGAGCGAGCGTGGCTCCAAAGCAGGGAGGTGAACTAAGAAACAAGCGTTTGGGGGCAAATTTTACATGTTGCTATTTTATATCTGCAGAAATAGGCACCAGAGAGTGCTCAATAGGCGGGATTACCACTTGGGGTATCGGAGAGCGGAAAGAAGAGGGCATCTCTCTCCTTTGGGAGACCCCCCAGTGTGATCTCGCTTCGTCCCCTGGCAGGATTTGTGCCAGGGCTGCTCTGCCCCTTCCCACAATCCCTGCCCTGCGTCCCCAGACTCGGGTTTTCCTTTGAAACTCCAAGGCATCCACAAAGGGGCCTGGAAACAGAGCCAGGCTCTGGGGACCAGGAGACCTCACTTGTGTTTCTTCACCCTGCGACTGATCCCTCGGGGACCCTGGGCAACGCTCCTGCCTTCAGGTTCGTGCGTCGTGCTCCTAGCGCCTGCGGACGGCTCGGAAACCGTTCCCTTTCTGCTGGGCCACCCGATGCCGCACGAGAGTGGCCGCCACGTGAAAAGAAACACAGGCAGGAGGGATCCGTGTTCTTCAGCGGAAAGCTGTTACTCTGCGTCTCAGCTTAGTTCCCCTGCCCCAAAGACAAATGTATCTGACCCCACCAAGCTCCGTTTCTCTCTACTCATCATCCAAAGCTCACCGCCGGAGTGAAGTGTGGAAAAGCCAGGCTTAGCTATGGAAAAATCCAAGAAGGGGATGGCAACAGGACCTTCCAAAGGAAGGGCTGGCCACGGCACTCCTACCGTTACAGCCCCGGACGCAGGGCTCTCACTAATCCCCCGGAGAACCACCTGCGTCCTGCCACACGCCCCGATCGGACTGCACAAAGTGGCCGCTGTTAGCAAGCGATCAGCATTGCCCAGCCGTGCCCACGGCATTCCGCAGGCGGTACTACGAGACACCCCGGGAGGATCAAGCGAGCATGCCGAAAGGAGCAGCGTCACGGGCAGCGGGGGCTGTCGGCATGAGGGTTTTCTTCGCGCGCTCGATTCCAGCTCCATCGGCACGGCCCAGCGGAAGCGCGCGGCACGCGCAGACCTCGAAGCCCGTATAAGCCCCGTCCTCGCAAAGGGCACTTACCGTCCCGGTAGAGTAATCGAACAGCTCATCGGCTGATGGCACCGTTGTCCCGTTAAATAACGAGCTATTAACTGCAAGAGAGGACAGAAAAAGGAATACCGTGAGCCGTGCTGCCGAAAAGCACGTTTCAACTATTAAATCGTGTTAACTCCATCAAACCGTTTGCAATCTCTTTGCTCCGGTAAAGTGAGACAAAAGTATTGTTTCAGGGTGACCCAAGAGCATCGATCATCAACCGCTTAAAAACTGGAAAGAAAAGGCTAAGGGAAACATAATTAAAACCTAACTGGGGTTTTTTTTGGAGTTCATTGTAACAAAAAACCAAAAGAAAAACAGATGGACAATATAATATTTCATGGTTTTGCAATATTTTTCTAATGATTTCTGGATTAAAACTAATATCCACAGAACACTCCTAATTATTAATTTGAAATTAATGCACAACCCCAAAGATATCCAGAAAAGCAAAATGGATCTCAGAATCTAGCGCAAACACATTTTTGCGTTAAAAAAAAAAGACAAAGAGTAATTGAAATCAACAGGATGGGAATAATTTCTTTGAAAAAAGGGGCGGCATTCATTGCGACAACGACACGCGCTTTACTTTTCTTTCCATGGGATTAGAAATCATTTCTTTGAAATTTCATTTAGAAATGCAATCCTTCCTGAAAATAGGCTCGTCGACTACGTCCTCGTGTTTTACGCAGGTTTGGTACGAGCTTTTAGGTCTGTAAGAACATTTACGCTGTATTACAGTAGTGCATAGCTCCCATGTGTTCAGCTGGAGAAGGAGTAGCTGCGTTTGTCTTTTCCACCACAGAAAGCACGCTGGGGGCTAAGTAAGGAGCAGGACATCTGCGTGTGGAGGGGACCTTTCCCGGGCCCTCGACAAGGCAGATCGCGCGACTCGGGTCGAGACAGGGGTTTTGCTGAGCCTCAAGCGTTACTGCGGGTCCTGCTGCCCGCGTCTTCCTCGCGACTGCGCCGAGCCGCGAGCCGTGCTGCGAGGACGGAGCCGAGCCTGGGAAACGATGCCATCCTTGAGAGGGCAAGTTTGAGAGGCGATAATCAACGTCTCTCTTGGAGCGCTTGATGTTCTTTTTCTAGCGCTTCCAATCACGCCCAAACCCCCTCGGCAGGCTCGACAGACGAGGTACGACGCCTTTTGGACGGAGCGGCTTGTCCCCTCCGAGCAGAAACATGCCAGGCGGCCGGTTCAGCGAGGGTCTTCGCTCTGTCACGGCCGTGCCCAAAAACCGCACGGAGCCGAGAGCAGCGAGTCGGAACCTTCCAGACCCCCGGTCCCCCCCGCTGCGGCTGCCGGCCCCCTCGGCGTTCAAGCACCCTGCCCCCACGCTTTGCTTTCGGCTAAACAGTCGCTACGCGGACGCTGGTGCTCCTGAAGCGGACGGATTGTGGGTCCGGCTGCTGGTTTTGCCTTTTCACCTCCTGACCCACGTGACGCGCCGGTGCGCGTCAGCTCGGAGACACAGACCGGAGGTGCAAGGATCAAAGGGAAATCGCCGCAGGACACGCCGAGTAATTCTTGCCAGAGCACGCACAAATCCCGCCGGTGATTTCAAAGGCATTATGTCAGGGTGCTGCGGGACGCGCGGCGGGGCTGGCGAGACGCGGCTGCCCGGCTTTCTGCGGCCGCTGCAGGTGGGGGAGCGGGCAGAGGCCAGAGCAGAAACCGAGCCACGCTGGCGAAGGGCTGACGCTCAAACTCTGCAGCCAAATCTTAACGGCGCAGAGATGAAAACCAGCGGTAAAAAGCCCGAACCAGAGTACGAGGGAAGCAGAGTCAGCTTCACCTGGGGCGTGATAGGAACCAATAAAGCTTTACCTGCACTCACTCTGGGGAAAAAACCCCAAAGCCATCTGCCCCTCTCCGCAGCGCGACCCCCACAGCTTGTCGACCGCTGCTTACACCACCCCGACAGCAGCAGCCGTGAGCTGCGCTCGAGGAAAATCACCGGACAGAAAGCACCCGCTACCGCGTCACGCTTTGTCTCCCAGCAGAGGCATCCCCTTTTGCTCGTGTGCCACGCGCCCTTTCGTTCCGTTTCCTGCTGCACGAGAGAAAGCTTGCCAACTCTCGGGGGGGAATGGCAGCACGAAGGGTAATGGATGTCCTAGCGCTGGCTCCTTACAAAACCTGCTGCTGCTAGACGGGACAGTCTTGAGCTTTGTTTCAAAGACATCTGACCGCACCGCTGGGACCGCAGTTTGCTTTGGGTTAAGTTCAGATCTCCTCGCTTGTCGTATGCTGTGCCACCCCCCGCAGTGCCTTCATCCCGAGCCAAAGGACCGAGAGCCCCCCCGGCTGCCAGGGCCCCGCTGCCCCTTTCCCCGAGCTGACACCGTGCAAATATCCCCCAAAGGCAACGAGGATCTTCTGCCTCTACTTTGCCATCTCATGTAGGGCTTCAAAAAAATGCAGGACACGGAGAATAAGGCCACTTACGTTCAGCGAGCAAAATGTCACGGACTGACTCCCGCTGCGCGGCCAGAAGCACGTACGCAGAGCAAGGCGCTACCTTTAAAAACGAGCCAACTCAGAGGGGCTGCGGAGCCCCTTTGTGAAAGTTCAGCTTAGACTCTGTCCCGGCTGGCGCTCGCTGCTTTGCTGCTGATTTACGGTCGCACGGTAAGAGAAAAAACCTCCGCGGTAGCTGTGAGGAGCAGCTGAGGTGGAAACCTGTTTATTTAAGGAGCGGGAAGAGAAGAGCCGCGGCAGCGCGGGTTGGTGAACTTTCGCAGACCACACGTGCTCATCCTCCCCCAGCTTGCTTACAAAGGTAAAGAGCAGCCTTGTGTTTCCGGGCGCAGGTCTCCGGAACTGAGCTGTGGGCTCTGCCACACGCTCCCCGTCCTCCCCACGTTCCGCCGTACCACCACGTTTGCCCTGGGCACCGGCTCTGCGCCGTAGGCAAAAAAGTGGCGACTTTCGATTCAGCATTGACCATTCCCCGCCGCCCTAACTCCGACAAAGAAAACGCCCCGGCGGTCAGCAGGCAGCAGGACTAGCCCGACAGCCAAGCGCCTGCGGAGAGCCTGCGCTTAATACCCAACGCGAGCACGCGGCTCCTGGGGATCCAGCTCCCGACACCTTTTGCCCGGTGCTAGCAGCAGCCAGCAGCTTTTCCTGTTTGACAGGTATGTCGAGATAACCCGCAGTTTACTTTGAGCACAAACCAAGTTTCTTACTCACTCCTCTTTGTCTGAAGGATCCTAGGAGCGGTCGCAGCTTCCCTAATGGTACGAGCCAGCGTACTTCTGTTTGCGTTTGGGTTTTGCAACCTTTTGTTCCCGCTCGCGTTGCCAGATCTGTACGTATGCTGGCTACGCCTGCCGTGCAGCCCACGCTCTAGCGATAGGCCCAACTGTTGGATATAGGTCCCTTCCGCTCCAGCGAGGAACCGTTTGTGCTTTTCCACTCATACGCGCAGCCGGGAGGTGGAAAACCACCCACGTTTGGGTGACGCCCTGAATAACTCCAGCTCCTGCACTCGACATAATGGCTCAGCGGATCCCAGGAGTGACCCGAGCACCGTGGCGGTGACCTGGCCACCACTTCGGCCCCTTCACAGACTTCTCGGAGGAATGCCCCTCAGAATTATCAGCCACAGGGACGCGGGGAGACAAGGGCACAGAGACGGCTTCTCCACCAGTAACGATGCTCACGCGAGGAGAGCCCAGGAAGGTCGGCTACAAAGACCTTCCAGTTGGCACGCAGGGGGAAATTCACCCCTCGGCCTCAAAATAAGGCTGAGATAGGCTATCTGAAGACAACTGATAAAGAAGGATTCATCTACCCGTTTATTATCTGGATCGCAGCACAACAGGAAAAGAAAGCAAATGCAATCTCCTATCTGCAAACTGGAAAGCTAATTAAACATTCTCTTACCTGGATCTAATGGTTCACAGGCACAAGAGTATTGCGTGATATAGTCCACCTTGAACTTGGAGTTGATCGGGTAATGATCTGCCAGCTTGATCATCTTCTTGAAAGCATCGTAAATGAAGATGAAGCTAATAAGGGAAGAAAAACCTTCTTCGGTGAAGCGGGTGAAGTACTTGACCAGGAAGCTGGCATCGGTCGCGACGAGAATGAGACACTGGAAGGCTGACCAAAGGCCGATCCAGAGACGAAACTCCAGGTAGTCAAAATCATTGTCTCTGCAACAAGACAGGGGTGGTGGGAAGGGAGAATATCGGGGTTAGATAAATCCACGCAGGATCGTGCCTTCCCGGTGGGAAGTGGTGAACGCACAGCCGCTGGGACCTGTCTCGCTGAGGCCCAGGGTCATCCCACGAGCCAAGCTCTCCGCTTTCAGCCGGCCAACTCCATGAACGTGTGTGGCGCAGTTTAATAGCCGAGGTGGCAGAAGAGCATGCAGAAGCGATCGGTCTTGCTTACGCCTCCGCTAATAAACGTTACCAATGAATTCAAGCACTTTCTAGGCTTCCCGGTAAAAATCCTCCCTTGGCAAGCACGTGCAGAGCTGTAAGGGGCCAAACATCCAGCTCTCCAGACCCAGAGCAGCTCAGCGCCGCAGCTTTCCCCCAGCTGAAGACATAACCACACTTTACGTATCTCCTTCAGAAAAGCAATCTCCTGCCAAGCCTCCCGCTCAGCAGCCTGCGTTGCCATCTCTCAGGCCCTCGTGCTATCTGCGGAAATCTCGATATCACCAGCAGAAGATCGAGAAGTACAAAGGTACAAAGCAGAAGAGGACAAACCCTGGTGCCAGGACGTGGCAGAACGATGGAGCGAATTGCATCGTTCCTTCCTGGGAAATAGGTTTTCCCCCGTTTGCTGCTTGAGGCTGCCGTGCCCTGACGGCGCAGAGTCCGAAGGCACACTTTTAGGATCGAACAGACGTGAAAAGCGAACGCCGGAGCAGATAAGGCCCTGCCAGGGAGGTTACAGCCTGCCCTGGGAGGCCACGGGGCCCGCAGCCCCAGCCAGCCCGTCTTCCCTGGAAGGCAGGAGCCCTGCCGTGTTGAAGGACAGGGGAGGAAGGGCAGTTTCTGTGAAAAATCATAGAATCCCAGACTGGTTTGGGTTGGAAGGGACCTCAAAGCCCATCCAGTCCCACCCCTGCCACGGGCAGGGACACCCTCCACTAGCCCAGGTTGCCCAAAGCCCCATCCAGCCTGGCCTTGAACACTGCCAGGGATGGGGGAAAAGCAGCGAGCGGTGCTCAGCAGCAAAACCCTTGGTAGGGTGCTTGCACCCTGGCACAGTGGGATGCCTTCAGAGCTGGCTACGGGCTGGTCCCACCATTTACTCGAGTCCCGTCTGCAGACGGACTCCCTCAAACCTTGTGCAGTAACAGCGAAACAAGTCCCCGCATCTCCCACGTGCCTGTTTTTACGCGCCCTTTCCAGGGAGACACGGTGTGCCGTTACACACCTCTACCCTCGCTCAGCAGTCACCCGCAGGCGGCAAACTGTGCCGTGTCCGGTTGGCTCAGACAGGGTCGGGCACCTGCGGTCAAACCGAGCCGCGGCAGGGCTTGCTCCTGGTCGTAGATAAACCTCTCCGCGAGGGCTGCAGCCCTCTCACACTGCGGCCCTGACCGGGAGGAGGGGGAAGGAGCAAGGAAGAAACAAAGCGATGATTTAGAAGCAGAGAAGGTGGGGGGGGGAAAGAAAAATAATAAAAGAGCCCAGTGCCAGCTCTCTGAAATCTCCGGCGTCAGTGCCTCAGAGCGCAGGAGCTGCCATCCAGCCGACCGAGTGCGGAGAAGGCGGCTGGCAGAAGCCCAGACGGCATCCTGGCTGCGCACCGTTGAAGAATTTCAAAAGGTTTTAAACTCCCCCCCCCCCCCCCCCCCCCCCCCCCCCCCCGCCAAAGTCCTGCAGCACTTCTGAAGCTCACAGAGCAAGTGAAAAAGCCCAGGACATTTCACACACACCATACAACAGGCCGAGTACTTTTGCCGTGACGAATTCTCTTTCCGAGGCGCCTGCAGGGGAAGCGTTCCCAACAGCCGCCTTGGCAGCTGGAAGGCAGCAGGGCTGGGGTCCTGCCTTCCCGGGGAGCCCAGTGCCTCGCTCCCCGCCGCTTCCAGCTCGGAAACCCGGACTCATTTCACAATGGGCACTGGAGAGACTCTGCACGGGAGCGGAGCTCGCCAGCCAGGACGGAGTCGACCCAGGGCGTGCTGTAGCATCGACCCATTCTGCCGGCAAGGCGGCCAACGCCGCTCCCGCAGGCGCCCAAAGCTAGACGCACGGCTGGGTACGCGAGGCTTTTTAGCTATCTCTCCGTACGCACACGCGCACACACAGAGTCAAACTTTAAATGAATCGGTAAATGGGAAGCCTTTCTAATTTTGCTCCCAGCAGGGAACAGGGTGTTGTGAATATGAACAACCACAAATGCATTATTGAAAAATCACAGTACTTGATTCCAATTTCCTTGCGAGAAATTCTCCCTCGAACAATCCTGCCATTCTGCTCCAGCAGGTTGTTAGGACAATAGATTTACAACCACCTCCTCCTCCTCGGGTTAAAAATAACCACCTTCTGCCTCCCAAAACCGTACAAAGTGTTTTTCCATCTTGCCTTTTTCCTTCCGCGTGCAGCACCTGGGCTTTGGCCTGCCTGCCAGAATCAAACAGCTAGAGCACGTCTGTTCCTGATTTCATCCTTTTATTCCAGCCGAAGAGAGAAAAGCAAGGTGCCCCCCTCTTGCCCCGCTGCGGAGCTCTTGCCACTGCGCAGCTCCCACTTTCCCTCCCGGGCTAGTCTAACTTTCTGTCTGATTTTTTTCTCCCTGCCTGGGCTGCAGCAGGGAAGAGGTTTGCTTCCCCCTCCTCCTCTGCCCGCTTCGGCCGGGCTGAGCAGAGCAGAGCAGAGCCTGGTCCCGGGGCCAGGCAGGAGGGGACCGCGCTGCATGGGAAGGTGCAGAGTCGTCTCTCCGTGGCATCCTCGACTCCGAGGTGAACCTCTCCCCGGCTTGGCACGCTTACGGCTCTGCCTAACGGCAGTCAGAGCGCGCTGCCGGGCCATCCGGGCTTCAAACCCAGCAGTGCTGATACAGAACAACGCCAACGGCCACAACGCAGCGGGAGAATCAGACCCTGCCCGCTTCCCCCTGCCCTGCGCCGTTTTCACAGACACGGCTCACACTGCCACGACCATCGTCCAGTGAGTTCAGCAACCCAGCGAAATCACCCCGGCGCAGCAGTGTGTATGCGGGATGGCATGTAAACACACCGTCTGCCTTAGCCCCGAGCCCCTCAAGACGTCTCCGACATGCGGGGTGTTTGCAGGAAGGCATGATTATACGTGCGCAATTATCTCTGAGTAACCGCCCACAGAGATTGAACCTCATGAGGGAGGAGATGCAATTAAACAACCAAACATATACCACGTCTCCTGCCTTACTGCAACCTGCAGCCATGTTCAGCTTAATAATTCAATAGACCTTTTCTAAAAATAACCACCACCGGCCCACGAGCTGTTCCACATCACCGGCGACTGCTTTTGAAAGCGAGCCCAGTAACGCCTTCCCTCCAAAAGCTCTCACCTGTGCGTCCCGCAGCGTGAGTCTCCCACACCTTGCCATGCTGCGAACACTCCCTGACGGGGGAAGAGGGGGCTACAAGCGATCTGGGGGGTTTTCTGTACCACCCAAAGCCATCTCCTTGCAAAGAATCCGTAGTCCTACGTGTAAAATCATCAACGAGTACACGCGTCAAATCCCCAGTGAAGATGCTGGTCCCTTTAGGGATTCTCACGATCCTTTGCCAGCGTTGCAGAGGTGGGAGTAGTGCAGGAGAGCCCCTAACCGACGGGGCACAGCTATCCTCCCCGCCCCAACCTCAGCGCCCGGGGAGGGGGCAGAACCTCTTCGCGCCAGGGAAAAGGAAAACACCCCAGAGCATTTAATGCGGCAAAGCTCCACCGAGGAATTTGGGGACAGGCAGAGACGGATAGCTGCTTCTGGCAGAGGTACTTTTGCATTTATAACAGTGATTATTTCAAATGAGCACTGATTTAAGGACAAATTTTTGGTAACCTTGAGAGCGGCGGGATTGTGTTAGTGAAATCACGGAGAGCTGGATTCCCTCCTCGGCTCCTACGGGAAACGTGGAGCAGCCAGGGAAACCCAGGCAGCGGCCGGGCAGGAACAGCACGCTGACCGTAGCCGCTGCAAACTTCTCGTCGAGGACAGCCTTGGCCGAGAATTTCCAAGAGGCCCCAAGGAGAGCCGTACCCACAGAGCGGGCAGCGCTCCGGGACATGCGTGCCCGGGAAAATCCCCGAGGTGACTGCGCTGCAATCTCAACAAGGAACCAAGAGATGTTCCGCTTCATGCACTAAATCCTCTCCTTCCCCACCGCCAGCCGTCTCACTCCTCAGCTGGTATTTCATTAGTGCGAGACATTCCTCCCCTCCGCCCTCCTCCACCCTCGTACTTACTTGCTGAAATTAAAGAGGAGTCGTTCAAAGACAAGGACAGGTCCCGTGCTGCTCAAGATTGTGAGTGGCTGACCAGCGAAAAGGCAAAATATCGCACCGGTGACGGCCGTGCCCAGAAAGCTCTCCAACACGCCCTACGGGAGACAGAGGAGAGACGTGAATTCTACTGAAAAACCCTTCCTGTTAGCCCTGCCGCAAGGAAACGAGTAGGTAGAGCAGTGACCGTCGCGCGCTGTATGCCGACACGTCCGAGACGAAGGGGAGACCATCTTCCGCCCTCGCCTGCAGCTGCACGCTGAGACGCCTTCGTCCCACACACTCCGTAGGTACTCGGGATAACCAGCACCCCCCCTCGGTGTTTCTGAGACCCAGAGCTCGATAACGCTACGGCGTGTTCTGCATTTGACAAGGGGAGGGGAGCGTTTTCAAAGACCACCTGAAGGCTTTGAGAACTCCTCGAACACCTCCCACATCCCTGGCAGTAAAGACACACATGTGCAGGGCTCTTGCAATAACGGAGGGTGGGTTCTCCTTCCTTCTCCAATTGCGCAGACGCTCTTTCTACATAAACAAGATGCCTCTCCTTCAAGTAACTGTTTCAGTAAGCGAGACACAAACCAAACAAGGCCACTTCATCCAGCAGTCCTCATGTGTTGAGATCCAAGTTCATCGGATGTCACCAGCAAGTAATAAATTCCATGTTTAACGGGCTCTACAATTACCTTTGGCATCTGTGGCAAAACAGCTTTGCTGGAGAAGGATAAAAGAGCGTGCTTGATGCGTTCCTGGATTTTCATGTCCAACTATAGCTGCGCAATATCTACTTTTAAAATGCAAAACGTGGATGAAATATAAATGGCAATAAAACGAGGTTATCCTTCTACAAAAATGGCAGAACTCGCTGGACCTTACCTCGTTTGCTCTTACGGAAACTAATCCGTTTACGCTCGACTGAGTTTTAAAGGAACAGCAAGAGCATCGCCTTCGACTGAACAAGACGTGCAGCGGCCAGCATCACCCTCTCCAGGAACGCTGACCCGAGAAGCGGGGCAGATTTAAGCAGAGGCTGACGTGCGCTGCTGTAGCTGCGTCTGAACGAGCAGCCCCATCAACGCCGCACGTGCTGAGCAACCGGCCCTCAACGGCACACGCAGATCCTGCTCTCCATTCCTGCCAGGCTGCAGGGCGGGGGCTGCAGTTTTTCTGACTTATCAGCGGTAACCCGAAGAATTTAAATTAAGTTTTGCGGCTCTCTCTCTCAGAAAGACCCACGTTACTGCTTACACTGAGGAAAGTGTATTCGTATTGTCATATGTCAAACCAGAATGTTGCTACACAGAGCAGAGGACCATTTTTTTATCTACTAAATTACTAGCAGAACATTCTCTAAAGCCATCATAAACTATTTTTCTTGGTGCAAACACGATCTCGAAATACCCGTGGTCAAGCACTGTTACTGCTGGGTAATTAAAGCAGCAGCGCGGCAGCCGCGCGGAGAAGCGGAAGGTAGGGACGGTCCAGTCGCCGCCTGTTCCTGACACGCGTTCGGTCACTCGTCGATGCAGACAAGCTGCTGCAGCGGGGACAGAAACCACCTTGCCTTGGCAGGAGGGGCCATCCTCGGTCCTTCTCGTTACCGAGCGTTACCGGCGATGCCCATCAACCGCCAGGAGCCGCGGCCGCGCAGGGATCAGCGCCAAGGCAGGTCTGCTCGCCGTGACGCCCTGCGGCCCTCGCGCGAGGGTTTCGGGGGGACCCGGCCGGGAGCCCGCCAGCCTCTGCCTCCTGCCGCGGGGGACTTGTGCGGGGGAGACGACTGCTCGCAGGGCCGGGAATGGCATTCGCACAGCTGATCCCCTTCGCTCCTCCCGCATTACTCATGGAGAGGGCCCTCGCGGCCAGCGCATCTGGAATCTCTTTTCCCTGCATTCTTCCACGTGTCTGTAGCTAAGAATAGTGTCTGTTCTCAGAAACATAAAACTCTCAAGTGAGCTTTTAAAGAAGCGTTGGCCGCGTCAGGCTCTCCGGGGCAGGCAGCGTGGGACGGGCGACCCTCAGTGCCTGACCCGGCGGCAGCCACGTTAATTGTTTACAAGAAACAATAAGCATCAACTGTGACGTGGTAGCCCCAAACCCACTGTTTTCAATGAGCACAAAACGTCTGGGGGAAAGCTTCTGGGTGCTGTTCCTCAGCTGCAGGAGCTGGCGGAACCTTCCCTCGCATTTCCGAGTAAAAAGACCGAGCGCGGCGCCTGCTCTCGCACGCCTCACAGCAACCCGCGCTTCCAAACTCCTGCCGCTGCAGGGACGCGCAACCGTTTGAGCAACACTCGACGTGAACCTGGACTCCGTCCGAGCCCACTGAGCAGCTCCCTGGAGGAGCAACTTGAACTGGGCGCCTTGGGACGCTTCGCTCCGGCTCTGACGATACGGGGGCATTCGAGGATGAAAAACGCGGAGTTTTGCTCTTGCGTTGAAAACCTGCGGTCAAAACCCTTTCCAGGCTCCCGCAGCAGCCAAGAGCCCTAACGCCTTTCCGAACAAGGGCGGTGAGTAAAGGTTCGTTCAAGGGAGACGGCAAAAGAAAAGCCGGTTGTGCCCAAAGTCTCCAAACCTCTGATCCACCACTGAACTCTTCAGAACAACTGCTGGTACTTCAATTTTAAATCAGTGCATGAATAAAACCCAGTAAATTCAACTGGTCGATGTACACGAGAAGCAAGTCAATGCTTAAGTGCACAAATTAGAAAATAACAGACAAAGTTTTCCTGCACTGAGCCTTGGCTATGTTATGAACGGATTTGTTTTTTCTAGCAACTCGGCGATGATTTTCCTGCACTTCGCTCCAGTTCTGTGCATTGAAGTTTAACGGCGAAACGGCCCCGGGGAGCGGGCGGCGGGGGGGGCACATCCACAGCCCCCCTCCTTGCTGTGGGCGCTCCTCCCTGGCTGCAGCCCAAACTCCCCTCCCTGAGCACAAACCCCTGAGAAGCAAGGGACAAAGCCTTCGACAGCGCCTCGCGTCGGTTCCTGCTGCTGCTCCCCCAGTTTTTGTCCGTAACAGCTACGCTGTGTTTCTGCGTGCTGCCGAGCTTCCCCGGTACCAAAGCCCTATTCTTAACTGCAGAGCACCAACGGTTTCCCTTTGCAACGTGGAGAATAAATCACTGAGCTCCAACCAGACTGTTTCTGCAGCTTTTGTCTTTCTAGGGACTTTTTTTTTCTCCGAGCAACAGGAAAACTCAGACTGGGTTTTATCTACTGCAGAGAAAACTCCGGACTAAAGGCAACCTGTGTCTTCTCTTCCATCCGTCCCCCCCGGCTGTGTCTCCCCTCCGAAGCAGCTCACGGTTTCAGACGTACTTTGGCCAAAGACGACTGTCACGTTCAACAAATGAATGCCGTTTTACATCAGAGGAAGGCTGCACACTCTGATATAATCCCATCGAGAAGGTTCGCGAGGTTCTTGGAAGAGTAACCTCAGCTCAGCATCCGAGGGATTAACGAAACACGTTTATGCGTCAACGCCTGGCACGTGGAAGAGCGCAGAGGGGTCCCCCAGGAGCACAGGGATTACCGGCTCTTCTCCTGGAGGCCGACCTGCTTTTATCGCCCGCTTGTGATTCTACTTGATAATAAACATTTGTGGGATTCTAAGGTAACAGAAAAGACTTCTGGACACAATAAAGTGATTATGTGCCCTAGGTTTGGAATCAGGTAACGTTTCCCCTTCCTCCCCCTCCTTTAAAGACCGTACCTCGCACAGATGCGGAGCTCACAGACCCTGCTCTGCTGCTCAGTGCCACAAGAGCGATGCTCACTGGTGGATCCCGGAGGCTTTCCGCTCTCTGCTTCCATTTGCTTTTATTTCTTTTTAACGTTGCACATCACCCATTTGTTTGCGTGACTGCTGCGGAGCTGACTTTTGGAAGAGCTAAACCGTGTTTGTACGGGGCAGGGGGAAGTTTGGCACTCCACCGCCTACTGAATCTTACTCCAGTCCGTAATTTATCACGGGGAAGTGTAGAGCTCCGGACAAGTGCCCCCTCTTTTCTATGTTTGGTTTAATTAAACCTGTGTAAATTATTAATTCAGTCATTGTCACTATGAGTTTAATCATTCTTAGGAGATTCAGCGTGGCTGCACTGAATCTATCTAAATACAACCTCCTGTGTTTCCTTCCTCTTGGGAAAGCCAAAGGGATACTACCGCGCGCTGCTGGAGCGTAACTCTGCTCCGGTCAGACACGAGGGACCTACAGCGGTGTTAACGCAGAGCCCCTTTCCTTTAGGCTTCATCTCACACTGAGCCGTCCTTGGAAGCCCCTACTTGTGCCTTCACCGCTGATCAGCCTGTCTCTGGCTATGCACCGTGGTTCTCGGGATCTGATCTTCCGCTGTTACGAAATCCATCTTTCTCGAGAACCTGGCGTTGCTCTCCCGTGTCGCATCTCCTGCTTCGCTCGCTTTCCTGTCAATCTCAGGATTTGTTTTTGCCGGAGAGGCACAAGTCCAGGGACTGTAAGAGTCACGCAGAGGATACAGTGCTATGCCCTGATGACATGGAAAGTCTGAATCAGGCTTAGTAAACTTCACCGGACTGAAACGGTACGACCGAGACACAAACACAGAGAGCAGATGAGAGGAACTTGTCTACATAGAAGGAGCAAGGGCCCTCTCTGTCTGGCCATCTTTCAAACACCATTTAAGGTAACCGCTTGTACAATTTTTCACAGGACAGCCGTCCAAGAGCAGAGAAAGCAAGCCAACTTTCAGTCGAAAGCCAGGATACCTCGATTAACTGCACCCAGAATGCAAGCTTTGCCGGTGGCCAAACGCCCCTTGACTGCAGAGAGCAGAAGGCGAATGAGGTATTTGCTGCTTCCGAAAGCTCTTGCTAACCTGCATGTTTTCCGTAGCGTCACCAAGCAATCCCCCAAAAGTGATAGCGTTGGTCACCGTGGCCAGGTAGATGAAAAGAACGGCTGACAGGGCTTGAATATTTAAAGCGTCGTAGAAGTCGCTGGCGAAGAACGGTGCTTTCCTCTTTATGTCTTTGATTAAGCCACCGCAGAATCTGAAAAGACAAGCAAGAGAGGACTCGTGCAAAATGTTTTACAGGGAAAGTCACCACGGTAAGTAATCAGAAACTTTGCCAGAAATGAAGGATTATCTGAAAGGAGTGAGATCATCACATGACATAATAGTCTTATCGCAGCTGTGATGGTCCAGGGATCTCACTGAGATCACGTTGTAAGGAAAGATCCTATCTTGGACATGTGATGCAGCTGGAAGAGACGAATTTCAGGAACGCAAGCCCTACTTCTGCTGAAACAGACCACTCGAGTTTGCGGTTCGGGAAGCCTGTCTGTTGGGGTTCCCCCCGCCGCCCCCCAGCTATACTGGTTGATGTAATAAAATATATTAACTCCAGTCTAAATCCCTGCCTAAATTTCTCCACATGGCAGACACAACGGTTGGGTGAGCCAAACAATCTGCTAAATGGAAAAACGCTTCAAACCATTAACCAGAAAAGGAGCTAGAAGTAAAAACGCAAGTAAGTGAAATCATCTTGGAGAACAAGACAGCTCCGCTTGCAGACATGTTCTTTTTGTACGGCCACGGATGAGAGCATCTAACTCTTACAGAACCCCCGTGCGGCTCTGCCGGTGCCAGCACGGAAGACGTTTCTGTTTTGGCCCTCGCTCCCTTGTAGGCAGTTCACCACCGACGCCAGGACTGCTCGGACGCTCCGTACGCAGAGGCACAGGGCAGGGAGGCGCGCATCACTTGCTGACCCAGAACCAGGACGTATCGACTGCCTGGTACACGCCGACGGGTGATTTCTGACTTTCAGACCTTTGACCTAATATTTAGATATCCTACCAGAACTTAAAAAAAAATCTAGAGCGGGAAGGAGGGCGCAACGCCACCACGAAAGCCCGTGTATTGACCCTGAAATGCTGAGCACAGTGTTTCACGGCCACCTCAACCGCATTCCCGCTCCAGCGGACTTTTACGTGGTGTGCAAGCAGAGTAATAAAGCAGAGAGGGAGGCCTCGGGCTCTGTTCCCTTCGGTAATTCTGCCCCATAAAAACCTTCATCTCTGCAATTCAACTGCAACGGCAGTGTCTGGAAAAGGGAACGTCTCTGCTTTTGGCTAAGGCACTCCCAGCAATCCAAGTGGAAACTGCAGCTGGACCGGCCACGCTGACGTCCCTTACGGTCCGTCGAACTTCACAGACCTCCAACAGCCGACACCTACCTGCGCCTTCGTTCATTTTTGAGCGCCTCCTTTATGACGCTTTGTCATTTGCTGGGGGTGGATGTTCAGAACCCTTGGGACAGCCCCAAGCTGGGCGCTAAGAACCCCAGGACGCGTTTTGGGGTCACAGCTCAGCCTACACAAACGCTATCTGGGGATGGAAAGCAGAAGGGGCGAACTGGTTCCGCAAGGGAAGCGTTGCCCCTCGCTCGGATCACGCCGGATACATCCCGCGGAGCGGCACGTTACCGACCTGCCAGTCCGCTGCAGTTCTTCACAGTCCCCGTGGCCCCCGCCGCCGTGTCCTCCATCGTGAGGCGTGTCTCCGTTCATCTGCAGATTTTCTCCGCCGGAGTACATGTTTTTCCTAGGCAAGAAGGCAAGCCACGCTGAGGCTCGCTCCACAACGCGCAACCCGCACAAACGAGCGCTCACAGCCTCTCCCGAAGCCGTGCTGTGCAAAGGAGACCAGAAGGCTGACCCGCGTGTTAGAAAGACCAAGCAGAACCCCAAAGCGTCTGGATAACCGCTACGAACGTTATTATACACCGACATCACCTTAAAGGGTACAAAACTGCAAGAACAGCCTCCCTCCAGCTATTAAGAAAGACCTGAACACGTCTCTAGTACTTTCTAAATACAGACAGCAACTCTGCGGCTGCTGAATAAACCTGGCGTACCCAAAGCACCGGCTCTTCCCGTCACCCTTCCCGAACTGATGCCCACTGTCCTTCATCCCGGAGCTAGGCCTGCCCGTCTCCTGCTCTTACCTTTTATCTGAGGAAGGGAGAGACTTGGGGGGCTCTATCCTAATGGCTGGATCCCACTCCCCAGGGGGGAGCACGATGACTTCATCCAGAAACTCGTCGATGCCAGCGATCAGGTCCTGCCGGTCCTTGGCTTTATAGGCAATGTCGTGGAACACCTGCAAGGGAAAGAGAGACTCCGCGTAGAAAAGGTTTGCATCGTCTGTGGTCTGGACTCCAGAGGCGGCTACCGAGTTTTACTCTACAAAAAACCCTTTTGCATTCTCAAAAAGCTCTCAAAGAGTATCAGGACACTCGGCACAAGGGTGCGTGACCCTCAGGAAAGCCCAAGTCCTTTAACCATAGAGATTCTCTTCTTCTAGGCATATTTCTAATTTTTAGCAAAATACACATTTCTAACCTGTTAAAAAAATGTTACTAAAGCAATTATCCATTTCTTTTATTAAAAAAAAAGAAGAGTTTTCCTATAAAGGAGGAGTTGCAATGATATTTGGAGAAGACGCTTTTACAAAGCCACAAAAAAGCACCGATCCGCTTTTCCTACCTACTTCATAGGTTAGTTTTCAACCCTGTGACACAGAAACGATGACAATATTTACTCAAAACTAGTGACAAGAAGCACAAAGGAGTTTTACTGAAAGGCCTAGTGTTACTGATGAAGAGCAAATGAGAGAAGAGAGGCCAGAGAGCATTAACGCTGAATTTTACAGCCATCTTTGGGACCACTTGGAGCGAAGGTGGATCGGCACATGCGATAGACTTAGTAAGAACAGCCGGTGGTAGGAGGGAGGACTTTGGGGCTACGGGGACTAGACCCTCGCTCCAAGCAGTGGAATGACAGAAAACAAGAGCTGAAACCAGATGAGCGGTAATTAAGCGAGCCGTACGGGAGCAAAACAACGCAAGGAGAAAGCAAGAAACAAACACGATGTAAATCAGCGCCAGACGCGCAGAGCCCAAGGGACACGGGAAGAAAGAAGCAGTAAATGAATATTGAACGCCCAGTCATCTCACCGAGGTGTACGGCTAGCGAGTTAATTGCTGGCTACTCATGGATAATGTATAAGCGCTGCCTGAACGAAGAAGTGCTCCGGCGCGACACGCAGCAGCACGCCCTGGGTGGAACCACTTCTGCCGTCACTACCTGGAGCGTAGCTGCGGGTTACTGCCACCGCGGGACACGGCGCAGGGCGCACACGGCGAGAAGATTAACGCAAAGGTTAATTCATAGTCTATTTGAAAGGGTGACTGTTAGCAGGAAAACACACACGATGGACAGAAACTTCCTGCAGTCCTGCTTTTATGAAAACATGAAGCCAGATGAAACCATTACGTAAACAGATGGAATTAGGTGACATTTGGATACTTCAGCTTTATGCATATGCCCATTCCTGTCGATCACACTGGAGGAAAGGACATCGGTATTAACTAAAGAAGTGAAACCCAGGAGAACCCATTTGGCACAGGAGACGTCAAGACACCTACCTCATCCGACATCAGCGTGGCGATGGCTCGGCCGATCTCATGGTAGGACTTTGCTTTGCCCTTCGGTCCCAGAAGAATGAAGAGAAATCTGACAAAACAAACAGATTGTTCCCATTTAGGATGGCAAAAATGGATCGCTTATTACTTATTACAGTATCTAGGCAGAAATTCAGCTTTAAAAAGTTGTGGCCCTTGTTAGAGATCCAAAGGCTGCCAGTGGCCTCCAGCTAACTTGGGAGTAGAGATGACACCCTGCAGCCCGTCACGCTTACCTGGACAAGCACGACACTACCCAGAGGTTTTCTCCCCAAAAGCCTTCGAAGTAGCCTTGAGGCCACTATGGCCAAACGCTATCACAGCCCTAGGCAGAAGTCGCTACCGAGACTGCGGGGTGAGGTGAAGGAAGGACCTTCCTCCAACACCCAGTCCCTGGAAGTGAACCACGCACGATGGATGCAGCTCCAGCACGGAGCGGGTGAGAATCCACGTCCTGCGCACCAGAGAAAGCCCATCCACCTCCACGGTGATTTATTTGGTCATACGCTACTGGCACCTTGTAGCTGTTCACCCCTTGTTTAAGATATCTGCGTTAAACGTTTCCCTAGCGCTATTCCCGTGCCATTGACCTGACAACAGCAGTGACGTAACTTCTGCTAAACAGCCAGGAGGGGACAGAAGAAGATTTAAGGACTGGTCGCTCCGCAGAGCTCCAAGGGCAGCGACACAGCTGAGCACCCTCTGTGCACAGGACGGAGCGGGGCCGGCACAGCAGCGGGCACGGAGGGAAGGTGCCGTTAGCTATCCACGTTGCTCGCTGCAAAGCACGTCGCTCCCCCGAGCTATCAGATAGCACTCGGCGTCCTCATTAACGCTCTGCTGGGGCTGGGATCTCTCTTACGGTTCAGCACCCAGAGCAACGACCCACATGCGAAGGGAAACCATTAATCTAAAATAGGACTTTAGCAATAAATAATTAAGCCTAACACGTATGCCCTGGATTTCCGCTCCGAGTATACAATACATACCAAGACCCGTAAGCCCATCTGACGGCTTCGTAGTCACAGCTTAATTCCTAAACAGGCAACTCAGGGTGCAAACCAATTCCTACGGTACGCACCGTCAGCGAGGGCGACTACATCTACAAGGAATTAGGAGTTAATTTCTTACATGATGTCTTTTGGCAGCAACTTTATCCGAGTCACTGCTAATGAGTTTGAAAAACACCGTGATATGAGACCTTTGGAGATAGGAAATTACTGCTCTTGATCTTTCCTGCCCTTGCTTTTGTCAGGGCTAATGTGCTATGAATCAGGACTTGACTACGTGACAACATGTTCTAATGAGATTCCTTAATGCAAAAGGCTGCCCATGGAGAATGGATGCTTCTGCCAACAAAACTGTCCAGCGGTTGTGCCAAAATAACGGGAATGCCGGTGAAAGGTGGCTGGGTTTTCCAACCTCTTAACTGATACTCATGAGAAAAAGTGTCAAGTACGGCCTCAAGGTTGGATGTTCAAACGTACCTAGATCCTTCTGGCTTGGAATGAAAAAATGAAGAAAAAAAGAAAAAAAAAAAAGAAAAAAAAAGAAAGAAAAAAGATACCAACATTGAAATACTACTTAAGTCAGGAAAGATCTAAGCCTTCTCTTAGACACTCCCAGTTCCTAAACTAAGTTTCGTACGCAAGGCCAAGGTATCAACGCTGAAATGGTAAAAGCCATTCCGCCTCCTGCAGAAATACGCTGATTTTGTGCCGCAGACAGATGCAGAGCTGGCAGCTACCCACCCACGCAGCAGCTACGTACGGCCTTGGCCGTACAAACACGAGCTTCCTATAAACGCCCTGTTCAGATCTGTCCCAGAAAAAAAGCTTTGGGTCATGGCGATGGCCCGACAATACATCTGTCTTCACGCCACCTCGCGCAACGGCCAACACCGGGTGGCCCACGGGATTTCCATGCCGACCATCGCGCCGGTCGGACGGTGTCGTTTCAAGCCTTCAGCCTGAGCTGGACTCTAACGAGTGACCTTGAGATAAAAGTCTCTCCCGCATCAACTCATCCTTGCAATCAGCAACAAAAGAAATCTCATGGCAGGAGACCAACTTCTCCATTTCACCTAATTTAGCAGAGACTGGGAATTATTAGGGCAATTTTCAGCAAACTCCTTATCAGCGTGTATTTCAAAGAGAAATGCTAATAGCTGCTCACAACAACCGTAAAGCTGCCTGAATTAAGCCTTTTTCCAACTACAGCCGTACCTCTCAATCAGTAATGGAAAATAAACACACTATAACCTTTGGTAAGTTGTCTCATCTAAAACACCTCCAGTGTGAATGCGGGTTAGCTTCAACTTCTAGACATAAATTTCGATTGTCTCTCACAGCTAGATCGAAGAACCCTCGATAATTACAGTCCTGTAAATATCCTCCCCTATCGATCCAGTCGCCCGTAGCCATCTGTCAGTTAGGCTTTCCTCCTCCATTTGAGGCTTTCCTCCTCTCTTCAGTCACTTCGACGGCTCTTCTGCGAACCTTCTCTGATGCATCAGTGTGTTCCTCCGGGAAATCATCCAAGAGCTGGTTTGTGAGCGCAAACATACAGATGAAATAACCTATGGCTACTCAGGAGCTTGATGTGAGCCTGCCTTCCTGCGAAAATGAAGTTAGGAGCACTGAGGCAGCGGACAGGACTTCGGATAAGCACGGGAACTCTTAGGAAACGTGGTAGGATGATGGGGAGATGACTGCTCTGGGCCACGGATACACCCTCTGCGTTATTTGCCGACCTTTACTGCGTTAACCGTGTGTTTTCTCAAAAGCTGCTGATAAAACATGAAACACAACAGGGCTGCGAGGCGTGACGCCTCACCAGAAGTACTTCCCCCCTTACAAGCATTGTATTATTCTGGCTTCCTAAATGCGAATACTGTGAAGTACTAAGTCAAATGTCTTAAACGGTATATTATATCCAAACGAGTACTTTCTATTTAAAAAGTCAAGAGTCCTATAAAAAAAAAAAAAAAAAGGCATCAAGTTAGTAGGACAGGATCCATAAATACACTTTAGCTGGCATTACTAACACTAACACTTCCTAATCGAGTTCTTCAAGAGGCTTTCAAGTGTTTTCCTTGAGGTTCACACGGAGGTGACTAAGCCACACACGCCTAGGTCATGTCCTCTGCTCTCCTCCTACCTCCGGGAACTTTCCCTGTCTTTCACGAGTTATCGTAAAGCTACATTAAAGACAAACTGTTCCTCTGCCAACTCTTTTAAAACTCTAGCATGCAAATTACCCAAATACATTAATTTAAAAAAAAAAAAAAAAAGGGTTCGTAACTTCAGAAGTTGCTGCTCAGCATTCTCTGATTTTCCAGGGGAACGAGACATTTTCATAACCATGTTCTGAAATAATTACATCAGCTGGCTCTCTTCCAAAGCCCAACAGGAGTACCTGAATGCTCTCGCATTTACTAAAACTTTCTTGAAAACAAGGAGTTTGTGTTGCTTTCTAAACTCTTCATCCTGACCGATTCAGCTCAGAATTGCCGTCAGCGTGCAGAACAAGAGCTTGGAAAGGGCCAAATACTATAAACACAAAAACATTAGTGCATTTTAGTGGCCTGCACTAGATGATGCTTGCTTGCATTTAATATCATTTACTGACGAACACTTCCACCTAAGAAAGCCCTCGCTCCTAGCTGTGACATACTCCTCCTCTTCATCCGCCAAGACGAGAGCCAGCACAGAATTCCTCGCTGCTGCACCCAACGCAGGCTGAGTGATCGAACGTCCGTTTCTGACACTCAACGTTGCTAAGGATGCTTCAACGCAGAGAACGCGAGGGTCCACCTCCTATCACTTAGCTCAACGTCCCTCTGAAGTAGTAACAAAATTCCACGTTTCTCCCGAATGCTCTGGGCTTACAGACAGGGCCGACAGCCCCCACGCCCAGGGTACCTCGTCTTGAACTTTGTGTGACAGCACAGTCAAAGCACTCAAAAATCCTTTGATTCCGAGCTGATAATGAGCCAGAAACTCAAGAATTTATGATTCTGTTTCACCTAAAGCACTATTCGCCCTGTCGTTTCTGCACGCTTTACCCTTCTTAAGCAGATGATGGCCACCGACTACGTATGATTCACCTTTTAACACTATGGACTATGCCACCAAACCCAACAGGAATAAATTCATTCTCACAGATGAGTCATTCCAATTCGAAATGGATAAACGTGTCCCGGCCAACACACTGTAAACCCAGACGATGCACCCAGAAGATCTATACGTAGCACCACAGCGATACTGCGTACAAGCCCAGTAACGTGGGGACGTGGACCTAACAACCTGCTATGAGGAACACAACCCTCCTGGACCTCGGCCAGAGGTGACACCAAAGACTGTGGGGCAGACTTTCAAGCCGGTCTGCCCCAGGAAGGGACAAGGCTTTACGTGCTGTACTTGTCGGGAATCGGGCTAGAAATCTCCATGAAATCACAGCAGGAGCGCACTTAGGAGGGGGGGAGCGAATGCAACGCAGACAGGCTCCAAAGTCAGTGCAGCACTAACGTTTTGCCATCCGTCTGGGATATCCTGCAAGAAATCCGTAACGTCCATGACTAGCAAGCTCCTGTACGGGGTAAGGGTCATGGTGAAAACCGTCCCAGGACCAAGCCTCACCACGGTCTCCTTGCAAGCTGACCATCAGTGCAGGAGACAAGGTAGGTTAAAGACACCTACGCAAAGGGACCTCAGAAAGGTCCCGCAGAAAATGGTTTTATTTTTGAGAGGGGTAGGGGGAAGCAGACCTTCTATTGTTGGACACCATGCGAGATGCCTGCAAGGCAGCCAGCATTCCCAACAGAGATACACGTTGATGGACTGGAGGGCTCAAAGAACCACCTCTTGATGTACTTTTCCAGCAGAATCTGTGGCTTGGACCGCTGAGGAAAGGAGCACGACTTGAGAACGCAGTAACGAAAAGGGACGGTGAAGTGTTTTCTCCCGCTTCTACTTCACACAGGTGGCCCTTCAAGTTCTGTACAACCTACCAACATTGCAGGCGTCCAACCCGTGAACGCAGACAGACGAAGGTAGTCCCTTGCTGCCAGAGCTCCGATTTCCCAGAGCCAGTCCTTCAGCTGGAAAGGCTGCTGAAGGACACAGCCCTGAAAACCATTTCAGTGCTGGAATTAATGAGCGAGACACACATTTCATCCTCCCCTACGAAGGAGAAAAGATGCCTTTGCAGTTAAAAGCTCCACTTAGGAGACAAGGGAGGAGAATCTGACTCCTGGTTTTGCCATATGCTTCCTAAGTGACCTTTGGGCAAGTTACTTCATTTCATTTCAGACTTGTAGACACAGGCAATTTCCCAGCACTACATATTAGACTCTGCAAGTCTGTACAGCTTATCTCCAAAAAAATCTTTCCCTTGCTCATTCTTCATCTTTTTTCCCCATCAACATTACATTAATGCAGCAGACCTGAACACATAATTGCACATTTTTTTATGAAAATAAGAAGCTGTACCTATTGCGTCGTCCGGAGGAGAAGCAGCCATACCCAAGCCACGAGGAGTTCATTGCACCGTGGAATTAAATCCAACACGAGAAAACCAAAAAGTCCTTAAAGGTTTTTTCAATCTGATCGGTGAAATGAAAACACAGTGAAAGGCTGGGATCTTTCCACACCGATTTCAGATCCCTGACTTCTATTACTAGGGCTGTACGAAAACACCCTGCTGAGAAATCTTCCTGGAGAGTTCATCAGATCTTGCTGGTTTAAGTAAAAATTTACTTTTAAGTAAAGGAAACACTTAAAATACTGAGCAAGGAAGCATGAAGGGAAAAATACATAGAAAATCTATGTATCCAAGGAAGAGCCACTTCTACACAGGAAATCTTATTTCTACAAAGCGTCCAAAATTCTGTAACTCACAAGAAAAATCCAAGCCAAAGAATGTGTGGAGGAAGTAAAAAAAAAACCCCAAAAGAGCAGAACTAGGTAACCCATTGAACTGGAAGCCCGCGTGTCGAATACTGACTACCTTATGCACGCAATCATCCTTTTTCTTTCTACGGTCCTAGGTCAGTAGGAACAAAGGCAAACAGGGCAGTGACTGTCGTCGTCACGAGCCTTTCACCTCCGCAGAGCTGCCGGCACATTTGCTCCCCCATCACAAGGCAGGGACGATGCCCTGCGCGCCCAGCTCACGGATGCAGCCGATACGGCCGACACGCCGATTCTCAGCTGGGCTGACGAAAGCTGTCGCCGCCCTCTCCCTGCAAACCTGCCCGCCCGGCGCTTTGAAAAGCAAACCATCGAGATGGCTTCGGGCAATTCTGCGAGCTGGGTGACAGCGTGTGGGGTCTCCCTTCTCCCCGCTCCTCGGGAGGGCTTTCGTCCCCGTCCCTCTGCCAGTGACCCAACAAGCCCTGGGATGTATTCGGTGTATCTGTAGGTGCTAAAAAACAGGAGACTGGTACCGAACGCGGCCCACCAGAAACACCAGCCGGATGGCCGCGTGAAGGCACCTCCAGCAGCGCCCGGCCCCGCAGGAACGGGTGGTCGTGGCTGCGTTGCAGACCAGCACGCCCGCAGCCCCGTGCCGAAACCTGGCTGCCTGCCCCCCCCCCCAAAAGCAACCTGCTGCTTTCTGGAGAGAGCGACGGACGCCGGTCACGCTACGCTTACTCGATACGCTCGGCTCACAACGCTCCTGCAGCAACCCGCGGCCCTGAAACATTAGCTCAGGTTTATTCAGAAACCCCAGGTGGTTTTGCGCTGCCTAGCTTTGATGGCTGGTTTTGACAATTTTACCAGGAACTCGATCATTTAACAAAACAAAAGGAGAAGCCCCAGGGGAGAGAAGAGGGGTTGCGCCGAAGGCTCCAGCCCCAGCATCTTGCGGGCTGCCGAGTGCATGTCCGCAACAGGAACCGCGCGAGATGGCCGAGGCTCGGCGCTGGCCGAGGAGACGCTCCATCATAGCTCGTCTGGGCCCCGATGGGATTTCCTTGATTGAATTTCACAGGATGCAGCCATTGCAAATGGCTCTTCATTACTCACAAAAGCCATCTAATGAGCCTCCCTGCTTTGATTAGGGCTAGCGTTTGGTTTGGAGGACGGCAAATGGATAATACTATTTCCTGGGAAAAATGTTGGCAGGGAAGGACATATTGTCTTGATTAATGCTATTGAGTAATGAGGTCGTTCCGCAATCCTAGATCTAACTTCCTGGCTCCCGCTACCAAAACAAACAATACCTAATTTTACGTCTGCTGAAAAGCATTCGGAGATGTGTTTAGCGAAAAGACTAAGTGGGATTAGACTTCGAAGCTGAAATACTGAAGTATACAGAGCTCGGTAACGCTGAGGAACAAAGGATAACCTTTTATAAAATCAGCCACTTTTATCTCCCCCTACTCCTAGCAGAATACCCAGCGTGTGCAGACACTTGTCGACGCGGTTATTGTAAAGAAACCCCAAGAAATACAAACACTGCTGCGTTACTAGAAGGCAATTAAACTACTAGCAAGACTAGATCATCCTTTTCCTTTGTTTTGTGCACGGAAATAAGGTGGGGATGATAATAACCGTCCAACTTTCACTCCATACCCTGGCTGTGATCCCTTCCCGCATTAGTGATGCCCTAGCCACGTGCTTTTTCGGGGTACTGTGTCTCTTCCCACCACGTTTTACTTGATACAGCCTCAAACCCTCGAGGCATTATTCAAACGCCAACCTTCGCCCTGTACTGAAAGCCCTTGAAGCCCTTCACCTAAAATACGCATTTGCACGTTAGCGATGTGAAAGGGGCGGTCTGAGCTGCCTGAGTAGAAGCAGAATGCAAAGTAACCCCTTTGTAAGCGGATACTCGAGGCACGCCGGAGCCCGGGTGCGCAGCGGCGCCGAGGAACGCGGCACCGCAGGGACCGGCGCGGAGCTGCAAGGGGGTACTGCTGTCCACCCGCCGTCCTTCTCACCGACGCCGCGCTGCTCCGCTCCTCCTGCGCCTCGCTACCTTCCGACACCGACCGTTGTCACGGTCCTTACCGCGGGGGGGGGTCTGCGTGCGGGTGATGCAAAGATGCTCGCGCACAGCAGGGGTTCCGGGCATCCACACCGAGGGGTTTTCTCTACTACGTTACGTGCTAAACAACAGGCGACCGCCTAACTGGGGGCAACGTTGCGAGGAATTCAAACAGGACCCCGGCTTTGCTATTGCGGCAGATACGTACGCTCGCTGTCCAGGCAGTGGGGCACATTCAAGCGGTGAATTCAAATATTTAAGAACGTAAGACATCCTCGTATTTCTGAGACTCAGATTAATTTGCAACGAGTCACAATAAATAAAATATTTATAAGACGTTGTTTGCTGAACCGTTACGCATCACAAAGCAACACAGAGGGTGACCCCCCCTGATAGAACTGTACCCCCCCGTTTTCCTGACTGGCCCAGCAGGGCCAGAATCGCATCCTTCATCCGATGTGAGTTTTTAAGAGGAAAAACATGTACTGCAAAAACGTGCAGCGGGACTCTGAGGTATGTACGGTGTGTGCTGGGGGACATACCAGGGGCAGGAAAAAAGCCCCGGTAATAAAATTTCACACTGACCTTTACTGCTAAGTTGTTACGGTAGTGTGTTTGTGCAACGCTTGTGTATTTTACAGCTTCTATCTTATATCCAAATTCAGGACCTGGAAATGATTAAGCATCTACAGGGAGTTTTGTTACTTTAAACCAATAATCCTGACCGTCCTGCACATCCCATGATGGAAAGCAACAGAGAATGCCTTCTTTTGGCCCGGTGTCTTTATTCTACAAGGTGGAAATGCAGTTTCCCATTCTTGTCCCCTGCCCAGGGGCTGAATTCTCTTACCGGGTGGGTACGGGGACTTCAGTCAGAGCACCCAACATGACCGCCTGCTGCAGCCGGACGAAGGCAATGAAGGGATTCTCCAGGAAATCCACCTCCCCCACCAGCACGTTGGAAGCCTCAGCATCACGGGGCAATTTCTTCATGAATTTATTCTTCAGCTGCATCAGTGAAAGAGGAAGGAAAAGAAAATGAAGTCTCGTTAGGCGTGCAAACAGGAACGTGCAACAGAATTTACCCAGTTTTCACCCCCATGTCCTCCTCGCTCAGAATGTATCTTTGGCCGGTGTGCGTCATCCCCACAGGGTCTACTGAGACACAAACGCCACGAGGATCGCCCCCGAAGAACAACGCTGAGTTGGGTGCCTGGAGCCGAGACGATGCTGAGACGACGACGCCTCTCGGAGCCGCTCTTTTTGTTTACAGACCCGAGGCGGAATTATTTTGGGAGAAAAAGGCGCGCAGCCCTGCGGAAGACGAGTCGATCTGGGCAGGGTTTGGGGAAGCAGTACCGCACCGCCTCGCTACCTGGCATCCGCAGGATGGGCACGGGCGGGCACTTCTACGAGTCGAAGCGCAGCTCCACGATCTGCCGTCGCCGCTACAGGAACGACGGGCCCGAGGAAAACTAACCCTGAGGGACGGACGCCAGGAGCTGGGCACCGGCGTTTCCCTGTGCACGCGTCTTCTCAAGTTCCAAGTGAAAGAGCAAGCTTCGCGCGGGCTTTAGGAGCACGTTTCCTGCGTGAGGATGAAGACAGGCGCGCAGACGCTCCCGCCTCCCTCCCAGCCACAGACCTCCTTTCTAACAGGAGCCTGAGTTGTCATCTGAGCTTTTCTGGGGGGTGCTAAGTGCTTTTGCTAGTGTTCTTTCACTCTCTGCCACATCTTTGCCTCTTTCTCCGCTACCCGTGACCGCAGCTGTGCCAGAGGCATGGCAAAGGGGCCGGAGAAGCCACCGGGCACGGCCGCGCTGCTCATCTCCGAGCTGTCTCATGCTTAAGGTCTAGATTTTAGTCTATTTGAAAAACAATACAACTGTTCTATTTTTTTTTTTAGAAAGAAAGGTTGTATCTCAAAACAAAACAATGTAGTTATTTGCTATATTGTATCATATTAAAAAATTAAGTATTTAGCAGAATTTTCTATCAGTTTTTGCTGCCTGATCAATAAGTAAAGCATATGGGAAAGTACATCTTTTTCATCACGTTTTGGAGTTTAACTCTTCATTCGTAGCAAGCCCGCTATAACCCGTGGCTCTAACCGCTGTGCGTGCACGGCCCCTCCTGCCTCCTCCGACATCCCCATCACACCTGGGACCACAAAATGCCGCAGTCAAAAGAGCGTCACCTCAGGCAGAACGTCGCTGTGGCGCGGAAATCAGCTCCGTGCGTGTGACCTAGAGACAGGCACCCCAGTTCCTGCATCGGGATACGCGCGCAGCCGTTATCTCACTTGAGAAGGGGGACCGGAGCGAGCCCTTCGGCTCCCCGTGCCTCCCACCTCCGCGGGCTGCCCGCTCGCTGCAAAAGCGGCACCGGAGGAGCCGACACAGCGTGAATCCAGCAGCGAGGAAAGCGGCGCTGGGACTTCAGTCACGATACAAGCAGCGCTTCTCGAAAGGCAGCGAAGCGGCTGTTGCGTTACTGAACAGTGGGGCTCAAAACTGCAGGAAAGCGAGCTTAGAAAGACAACCGATAAAGCTGGATTTATTCATTGCCAGCAATCCCTCCTGCGGCACCCGCAGGGTAGCCCAGGTCCAATTCTGTGCTCATCACCGGTAAACCAGAGCGCTGGAAGCAATCTACTGACCGGCATCGGTCTCATCAGCCAGCTGCCAGGGTTTCTCTCATTTATACGTCTTCTCCCACCGGGTAGCTATCACGCTAAAAGCCGTTCCCTCACGGCCTGACGGTTATTCTTCTCATCTCTGCACCTACGCACTGTAACTGCACCGGGGCAGACGTGAGCGGGCGCACAGGGCTCTGCAACACGCGTCACCGAGCTGACAAAACCGCAACGAAGTCCAACTGTGGAGAAACGCCGTCAACGGCTTCTGATTTGATAAGGGGAAGACACGGCAGCAGCCGAGTTTTACAAATCAGCCTCTCCCGGCTCTTTCCTGGGATCTCCCCGGCACCTCGGCCTGGCAGCGGGCTGCCTTTCTGCTGGGTTAAGCGACGAGCTGGAGCAGGGCTGGGCGACGTGCGCAGCACGGCTCTTACCCGGCCCCAGCGAAGCGCCCGCAGCCCCGGCCGCGCCGGCGGGGGGCACCGAGCCCCCATCTCACACGCGCCCCTCCGTCTGGCTTAGCATTCAGGCTGCGTCCTCGCAGCCGGGGAGGGATTTCCGAGTGTCCTCGGATCCGAGACGGCTTTGTTTTGAACTTTAGCAGCGGGAGAATTAATTTCAAGTTGAAGGCTTTGGAAAAATCCTGCCCTTGGTTGGTTCCCAACACCGCCCCCCCCGCCACCCCGGGTGATCTCTGGAGATGCTCTGTGCGTGTCTGGCTCCGGGTGAATGGCGAGGGAGGATGTACTGCCAGAAACACTCCCGGGGGGAACGCTCGGCGGGGCTACGGATCCGCTGCGGGCTTTGCCAGGCGACGCGAGGAAGTAGAAAAATGGAAAAAAGTCTCAGGAAAAGGCATGAGTTATTGATTCCGCAGGAAGAAATCTGCTGGGACAATCCTACTCCTGCACGCTTCAGTCAGGAGTGCCACCCCAGAAAATATTAAATAAGCATCAAGGAGGAAGCCTCTGTGGAGGAAGGCTGGAGAACGGCTACCAGTTCTCCCATGAACAGTGTTTTGGAGGAAACCGGACATTAAAGACACCGGGAAGGGGGCAAATCCCCAATAAACCTTCAACTTTGCCAACAGGTCGGTTGCGCGCTTACGTGTGTTGCCGAACGAGCACCGTGTTGGCCCAAGCGCAGGTGCCTTTCTGAACCAGAACCCACAAGCAGGATCTCAAGTCAAAACCGCGCGACTAATTTTGAAGAGCTATCATTGCAGTGGGTTTTTTTCCTCCAAATGAGTTTTGCAGCACCACTCGCCACTTTCTTAAATCATTTATCAGCTAGGTGATGGGGAGGGCGCAGCTAGCACTTAAAATCCATTTTGAACCGTTCCCCAAAAAAGCTTCAGAAAGCTTCGAGTCCTCAGCAGCACCTGAGAGCAGGGCGGGCGGGCGGCTGGGAGCACCATATTCGCTTTCCCTGCACTCTGCTAAATTGAGCATCGTTCCAAGCCGACCACTAATGTTCTGCTCAAGGCCAGAGATCTCCAACACCGTACTTGAAAAAAGGCACGGCAACCTGAAAATCACAATACCCCTAAACGTATTTTAACACTCTGCTGTCTACAGCACCACTTCAGACGGATGGGAAACGAAAGCAATTCCTGGGAACAGCCGGCTATCACCGCGCCGGGCACGTCGCCGTGCTGCAGACCTGTCTGCCTTGCCTCCCACCGACGCCGCGTCCCCCCAGGCAGCTCCCGACCGCTGCCCTCTCCAGCCCGAAAGGCAGGTGTCGAGGAAAGGCAGCATCCGACATTTTCTAAGGGATGGAAAGCTTCTTCCTTTCTTTTGGGAGCACCCAGCACGCCCGAGAGCACCGCTGCCCAACAACCCGGAGCGGGAGAAGGTGGAAAGGAGCCCTTGGCCGAACGAACGCGTGCCTGCGAGCCCGGCACACTCTGCCAAGTAGTCTGCAGGCTTGGCCGAGGCAGGAGACTGCCCAGGGCAAGCGGAACGTCCGCGAAATGAGTCATTCGCTGAAGCATCAGAAGCCCAAAGCTAACCAAAACCCAGGATGCAGCCCTCGAGCTCTAACCAGAGAAGCCCTCTAGCTAGTCGCGTTACTGTAACGATGCTCCGCGCTCTGCAGAACAGCCTGCAAGGAACACGTAGGCACGGGTCCTGGGAAGAATCTGTTGGCCCTGCGTGTCACTCCTGGCCTCAGGAAGAGTTACCAAACAAAAACCTCGGCGGTGCGAGCTGGAGGTCAGGTAGAACACACCACCCGGAGCAGCCTCCGTGGAAACGGAGCTTACACGCCTACGAACGCTGGGAATCAACTGCTCTTTGGGGACGGAGCTCTGCAGCGTGCCGTACCGCAGCACCGACCACCTCTGCCTTTGCAGAGGACACCTCAGCGCGGTGAGCAACGCCGCCGGACTCGGGCCTCTCGCCCGACTAGCGCTGTGTGGATTTAAAGGCCAGCTGCATGGGGAGAGTAGTCCCGATGAGCGGAGATGGGACACGGCTACTCCGTTCGCGTGCCTCCTGACGCCCATTTTACCCAACGCAAAGCTTGTGCAGCTACGCCCGGACTGAAACATCAGCCCGAAGCGAAAGGAGGGCTGGGACAAAAGCGAAGCTGTTAGCGAAGCGCGAGGCCGTGACTCGGGTGAGCTTTTCTGTACGGGTGGCGCAGCCGCCTTTCTGGGCTGTCACCCCTGTCCTCACCTGACAGCACCTGCCGAGGTCGCGGCGGGGAAAAGAAGAGAAAAATGTTATTCAAGTCTAATGCCATTACGTAGGTGCAGTAGATAGCTAATAATCCCTGTCTCATCCTTACAATAACAGCATTAATAAAACAAAACCAGAACGAAAGGGCCATCCGCTGACTTGTCCTAAGGAAGCTCTCGGCAGACACTGACGCCGTATCACGCCTTCCTCCGGCCGTGCAGGATTTAGCTGCTGTTCTCGGTGGAATGGAGCGAGCAAAGCAAATGCCAGTGGCACGAGAAACTGCGAACGCTATCTAGCGGGCAAATACCAAACCCAGAGTTTCCGAGCTTCTGCCTAAAAGCCCAGGAAGGCGGCTTGTGGCAGCCCCGCTCCGGGAAAGCAAAGCTACCAGGGCTGTCCCATCCAGCGGGGAGAACGTTCCACCCCTTTTCTGTCTCTTTATGCCTTTCATCATTTTACCGATCTCCCTGCTCTTGCCCAGGCCACGCTTTTTCCACCTGAAGACCCCTAGATGATATTTAGCGTCTCCCAGAGAGTCTCCAGTGCAACCCGCTCTGCTTCACTCCACTCGGGCCATTTCCAAGCCCACCATTTCCAACAGCCTCCAACCCTGCCCTGCTACAACCAGCCAGCGCTCGACGCGGGGGCGGCAAGGAGGGGAGGACCCCACGCGAAGGCTGGGGTATGATCCGGCTGCAGGTCCAGCAAAACTCAAACCCACCCGATGCAGCTCTGCCCCCTCAAACCACGGCAAAGCCCGAGCGTTCGCAATCAACGCGGATCGCAGGGATTACCACCGCGAGCCTCACTGCGCAGGCGGTGCTTTGTGTAACTAAAGGAAGGCTTAACGGTCCCTGATCACAGGGAGAAGGGATCCAGGTCCCCAAATTCCAAGCGCAACACGGGGCGTCTTCCAGCCTGGCAGGCGGCACCGGGGGGACGAGCACGGGGGGCACCGGGTGAAGCCAGCAGAGGCTCGGGGGAAGGAACCCCTCCGCAGGTACAGGGGGCAGAAGAGGTGAGGGCTGCATTATTTAACAGAGGCCATTTAAAAACTCGCCCTGCCCCGTCTACTCTGCGCAGGGCTACGCGTGCTCACCTCCGCACAGCGTCCGCTTTCATCGTGGGTTCCGCACCTGAGCGCAGGCACGCGGAGCTTTTGTACTCAGGAACGGTTAACTCCCCCAGGAACCCGAACCCGCCTCCGTCCCTCTGTTTTTCTGTACCTCTTCGGGTCTACGTCCACGATTACCTTCCCACAACTTGTCCCACGAACGCCTGCCCCAAGGGATACCTCCAACGCCCTGTGTTTTGTCTACGCACAGACCTCCATCACCCAGGCATGCTTCAGATGTACTGTGGGGAGAAACGACGCAAGCAAAACTGCCCTCTGCATCGAGAAAAAAGGCCAAAGTAAACGGGACCGCAGCTAACTTCCCAGAAACTCTTCCTCTCCTTCAGAAAGGTGGCAGTGATCTGCACTGGACGACAGTCCTTTTCATTGGAGCTCCAAGGAGTGAAAGTAGGTCACCCCGGCTGACGGACCTAAAAATTAGGAATGTCAGCTTGTGACTGCGGAGACGAGGAGACCTTGTTCCAACAGGAAAGGCAGCGAATTGAATCACTCCCATCATTAACCATGGGACTTGGCTCCCAACTGCGGGATCCCACCGGTGCCCTCCCCGTCCGTGGGTCCCCAGGAAAGGCAGGAGGGTTTCTCCCAACAGGGCCAGTTTCTTTTTTAACTTTAAGTGCTGGCTTTGGCACAGACTCCCTGTTGATATGGAAACACCGGTTTGAATAAACAGTGTGCACACCACAACAAATAAGAGGGGGTTTGTGCCTCTCTGGCTGACCAGACTCAGTCAGAGCCCGTTTCTGTCCCGTATACAAGCCACTCAAAAGCGGAGATAATGCCAGGTCAGTAAACTCCCCTTACATCAACGTAGATTCATTTTCTATGTGCTACCGCATCAGCTCGCTAACACCAGGTCCCTGGTCAAAGAGGTTTTCTTTAAACGTCCCCTTTATTTTCCATCGTGAGCCTTAAAGACGTCCTAGCAGGACTCCCATCAGGAGCTGCCAAGGACATTTTAACAGAGCACGACGGAAGGATTTCTCACGGGAGGAGGGACGGACACCAGCGGGAACTTCCCAGCTGCCTACGGTCCGCTGGCACTGCGGCAACAGAGGGGCTGACGAAGGCCGGACCCGACTCTTTCAATCACTTCCGTTCACAGATAAAAGCTGAAAAAATAATTTTAACTCATTTCCAATTATTAAGACTACATGAATCAAGAGCTGAAAACAAGAGCGAATGGGTACGTAACGCTAGCAAAACGCCCAGCGAGCAGCCGCTGTGCCAGCAGAGAAGAATGCCACTGAAGGGACGGCGAGAAGCCCAACGGTGGGGAGCACAAAGCCGACCTCCCAGGCGTAGGCACAATCCCTGCGCACGAGTTTGACCGGTGCAGCCCCCTCAGTCGGCGGCGTGGAAAAGCCCCGCAGTCTCTTGGCGTACGCAGCTCACGCCAGCAAAAGCCTCGCTGCTCACCAGTACAGGTCACCCAGGGAGGTGGCTCCAGCCGGTGGAGGCTGCGGGTCTGCCACGCAGGCTTGCCACCACGCTGGAATTGCACCGGCAATCCCTGCGACCCGCAGACCAGCCTCCGCTACAGAGAAAAGCGGACAGGAGCGTGGGATGCCGCCAGCAACAAGGAGCGAAGCTTGGGATGCCCCGCGCAAACCTTCGCCTGATCCCCGGCAGGCTGCACCGCTGCTCGTGGTCCGCAGCCCTGTCCCGGGCACCGCTCTGGCAAAAGGCTGCTCGCAACCTGGCCGGAGCTCACACAAGAGGAAGCGGCCCAGAGACGTAAATATATCAGCAAAGCTCATTTGCATTGCATAAATGGAAGATGTGTAACCTGGCTAAGACGCACCTTGACCAGCGGAAGCGTTAGATCTTTTCTAGGTCTGAACAACCCAGGCATATGCGCAGGCGCGCATCCCCCTCGCCTTCCCCGGGTTTGCCGCGCAGCCCACCGGAAGCACCGGAGGAGGGTGAACCACAAGGCTGGCTTTGCTGACAGCTCAAGAAACCTCCACTGGGTCTTTCGGTTCGGCGCTATTCCGTGGGGTGCTAAGAGAAGAACTTGAGCAAAGAGCTCGACCATCAGGAGCTGGAGGAATCGTCCTGCCACAAGACGTCGTGCTCCTTCAGACACTGCTCCGGTACGCTGACGTACCTGGCAAGAGAGAGCTCAGAGCCCGGGAGAGAGCGGGAAGCCCGGACACTGATTTATTCATTGGAAAACAGAAAAGAAAAATAAATTGTCCAAAAGCGACGCTGCCTCTGCTTGTCTGTCTAGCTGCAAACGGCCGGTGCGTGAACTGCAGCCAGCACCTCACAAAATAAGACAAATGAAGGCAAATCACTTCTCCGCGCTGCCACCTCAGAAGCGGTGTTCTGCCAACACAAATCCAGCCAAAGGGAAGACACCTCCCCTTCCCTAATTATCCTGCCAAAACGTCGAGCAAGCCCAAAGCAAAAACACGATAAAACAGCAAAACAAAGACTCGGTGGCCTTTACTGAAGCTTTTTATCATCAGAGGGGGTTGAGTCAGCGCCCTGGCGTCTTCTGCGAGACACCCGGGGTGCTGAGCCAGTCTCTCGGGCGCTCCCAAGGTAACGCAGAGCAATGAATCCAGCCGTCACTCTCAGGGCAGAGAGGGGCCGGTCCATGCAAACTGCCCGACGTCAGCACTCAGAAATAACCCTCTCCCGAGCAGGCATCGCTGTCGGGGTGCTCGGCCCTGCTGCCACACAGGAGAGCGGCAGGAGGAAGGAATCCAAAGCCTTTTGTTTAGCTGCGGGGCAAGCTTCCCACGCGGGCTGGAGGCGGAAGGGAAGATTTCCTTCGGAGCTCCCCTTTCTGCTTCTCAGTTGCTACACCCCCTGCGAGACGGCGTGTTCGTCGAGCGCGGCACTGAGAACGGGAATAAACGCTGTCCTGCCCTCTTGCCTTCTTCCCCCACAACCCTTCGCCTCTTGCAGACATCGTTAAATATCCTGTTACGGCTTTTGATCCCACGAGCGCAGCTGGGAACCTGACGGGCAAAAAGCTCCGTAACGTTTTGGTGCTCGTCAGCAGATCCCAGTGCCCCGACATAACGACCTAAGAGTAAGCCAAGGCCAAACATCTCTCGGAGCAAACGCACGTGCTTTTGCTCAACCAGAAATCCTGGCTCGCTGCTGCCTGCGGACGCTCTCCATGACCCATTCCGTGCAGGCGAAGGCCGTACCGACAGCACAGCCGCTTGGCCAAGCGCTGGTGTCCGCACGCTGTGCTGCCGCTGCCTGCAACCCACCCTGCGCTACCAAAACAACCGATAAACCGCCGACCCCTTCGTTTCCCTTTCCGCACACCGCCAGCCGTGACGAGCAGCTGCGACACGCGGTCGAGGCGGGGGGGCACCGTGTTTTGTCTGTCGCGGGCGCGTGAGATCCGGATCAATACTATTGATGCAACTTTTGCGATGAGTAATCCGCAGTTAAGGATTTTCTGCAAGCTCTGTATCTTGGTAATTGGCCCTTCCTCTTGTTTCAGCTTTACGATCATTTGCTTTCAATAAATTAAAGGGGGAAAAGAGTAACACGACATTTTTAATTTAGCAGGCGTCCCAACCTTACAAGTAACCCAGGACGTTTTGACTGTCAGATTTCTGCATGGTTTTATGATTTCACTCGGTCTTATTCCGATGGCAAAATTATTTCATCCAGTCTCAAACATAAGGAAGAGAATTCCACCAAGCCAATGATCATGTTGTAACTCCCCCCTTTTCCAGGAAGCAATCTCTCCTTTGCTAAAGTCGCTCATCTAACTGCTGATCGCACGTCTGTAAACGCATTATGTCAGAGGGGAAAGAGAGAATAAAAAAAAATAATCCGATATTTAAGGTATGGCAAGATTTGTTTGGGTTTTTTTTTTTTTAGTGAATAGCAGTATGCTGAAATTGTTTTCAGAGGACAGTAAAAATTAGCACGATGATCTTAAACTTATCAAAGAACAAGCCAACCGCGCAGGCTGTAATGACCGGAGCAGGCTGGCTGCGGAGCACGGGGCTCAGAGCTCCGGCCCCAGCTCCACGCAGCACTTGCTGCTGCCAAGAGCCCCAGCGTCCTCTCTCCTTTCCCGACTCCAGCCTTTTCCAAGAGGGATCCCAAGTTCGCTTTGTCAAAGAGCTTAACGGTTACCCAGTAAGATGATCAACTCTAAAAAGAGTATTAAGAGTGGTCACCAGCGGTCACCACCTCCATCGTGCATTCGCCTTGGAACACCGGCATCTTTCCCAATTCCTCTGCAGGGCAGGACAAGACCGGCCCCGGCAAACCTCAGGGAGGACATCCTCTGGCAGATCTTCAGGGAAAAGCCGAGCGTGTCCAGTGCTCGCTAGTACGCCCCACTGCCATGCCCTCGGCCAGATCCCAAGCCATTTCAACCCCTCTCCGCCCTGCTGTGACGGAAGCACCCAGGGCAGCCAGGTGCTGCCCCGGCACAGATGTACGCAAGCACCAAGGTTAAGCCTCTTCACAGAGTTGTCCGTGCGAGCAGGGCTGCTTCTGCAGCTAGTGAGGCAACTACCAGCCCACCTGCAACCTGAACCCACTCTGCAGCTCCAGCTCTCTGCAGGGACTCCAAAATGAGCTCAGGAGAGCAGGCTCGACGACAGGCACCTCGAAGAAGTGCCTGTGTTTGGAGGGATCAGTCTGGGCTTTTGCCTTTGTAGCTGAGGTCCCAGCCGCTTACTGCCCCTTAATTGGATTATCTAAAAAAACCCACCACGACCCAAGCCACCCGAAGGCAGCCTGGTCCAGGTGACCACGCTCAAGCACTGCTGCCAGCTCCGAGAGGAGACAGAAGTGGCCAAGCGTATTAGGTAACACGCCAACACATGCCACCCTTCTGCACAGAGCGTTCCCCCTCCCAGAGCGTCCTCTTCTGACCTTCTCCAGGCTTGGTTTGCTGCCTCTGAACTCAAAGGCTATCCTTGGAAACCACCAGTCCTTGCAAACATGGAATGGAAAAATTCAGTATGTGCTAGTGGTGAGGCTACCGGAGTATGCCAAGAGATCTGCTCCTGATGCGGCTCCACGGCTAACGATCCCAAAGAATTATCAGGGTCATACAATGGGAGACACCGGTTTTCAACTTGGACCTCACAACAGCAAGGGAAAAGGAGCAGGGAGGCACAGGTGGGTGCCCAGGACCCGCCTGCTTTTCCAAAAGTGTGCGAGGGAGCTGCTGCTAAGCGGAGACTGAGCTTCTCCGGATGGCCAAAGTGAAGCGTCACTGGGGTTGGAGCCTGGGCGTTGGGGGAGAAGGCTTTCCCAGGCAGGCTGAAAGCACTGGAAGGTACGGCTGCATCAAAACGTTACAGCTGCTTCCAGCAAGGTGAGCGTACAGGGCAGGAGCTGTGCTAAGGCACGGTCCTGCGTCCCTCTCCGCGCTGTCACGTGGGTGACAATCACCGAACCCGCCCTGCCGACCTGGAGGAGGGAGGGCTTGAGGTCATACTGCGACTGCAAAGCACCGGCCACCAGCACCGCTCGGTGAAGGGAAAGGGATAGAGGCCGAAACAAAAAGAAACCACAGGGTAAAACCTTCTGAGGAGCACATCCACAGTTTGAAGAGAGAGCATCCACCACCTCTACTTCGGTTTTACTTGGGCGTCTTTCCGCTCAGTAGAACCTACCGAAGCACAGACTAAAGGAGCGTTCTGGCTCTAACGTCGCTGCACCGCTAACTGCACCATTCCGATAAGCACTGAAGGTCGCAGAACTGAAAATGAGGGATGTGGGTAGGCGGGAGAGTTACTGAAGGTGTAGAGAAGTTTGTTCAAAGCCTTTCTTCCTTTCAAACACGGGCACACGATAGATACCCTCCTCTATCTCTGCAAAAAGGGCGGTCGACGCAGGAGCTCAGGCCCCCGTTCTGCTCCACGCAACCGTGAGAAGCTGACTTCAGCCTGCCGCAGCTCTTACGCACGCAAATAAATAGAAAGGGGAACAGCGCTTTCTCCAGCAGACTCGTACCTCGCTATGTGGCCTCGTTAACCGCCAAGCTTCCAGATGGGATACCAAAATAACGAAAGCCAGTCACCCTGCTGTCAGGGCAAGGAAATCTGCTCTCTTTCCAGCTCCCGCTGTCGTGACGTGATGGATTACTCCCTTGCCTCCGGTCCGGCACGCTAAGTTCTGCTCCAGAAAGTCGCCGGGCGTCACCACCATTTCACAAACTTCACCAAGACAGGAGTTCCAGTCAATCAGTAACGAAAATTGAGATCTAAGGTGATCTCTCAGGCCGGCTCCGAAAGGCATACAGTACAAGGGTTCCATTGTGCAAAGTTCATCAGCAGGACACGGGCTAATTAACTAAGTGGCTTTTTGGAACTAGTTAGTTTTCAAGTAACGGTTTTCACTACAAACAGTCAGGCATTATCTATGCTGAAAATGCAAAACTTCGCAGCGCGCTTCCAAACTGGCTTTATTAACAGATTTCACTACGAGCACTACCGAAACATCTATTTCTATACGCAGTTCCACACGACAAGCCCATCATCTCTCTGCGTCCAGAGACGTCTCACCAGGAGGGGGAACCCAGACTGTTTGCACCACTGAGATCTACAAAGCCTGCTGCAACATTCAGACCCAGTTTTCTGCTGATCTATCTGTAAGATCCCAATTATAATGTGATTAAAAATGTAAAACGTAGCAGTCTTTCCAATGAAAAAAAAAAAAAGCTATTTTACAATCCTACTCTTTCCCTAGGTGTAGCTGCATGTATTAAAGGAAACAAGTATTTTGCAAAACCAACCAACCAAGATGTATGCTGCAACTCTGAATGACACCGAGGTCAACGCAAAACACGTTACCCCCCATCTCCTTCTGTGAAAGTATATTTATTTACATCTATTTTTTAGTATTTAATTACTCTGAACTCACTTTTCTACATGGCTTATGCTGCTGTGCCCCTTAAAGGCAGAGCTGCACTTACAGAAGACTGCAACCAGGCACCGTTTGAAGGACCAGAGTCCTTCTCAGCTGGCCAGCATCACTGCGTTACCCAAATCATTTTCCAAAGTAACTCTCATTTGCATTCAGAGTAACCATGGGACTAGAGAATACTGAAAGACATGGAAAAAAAAATAAAAAGAGTCTCCGAAAGAAAGCCTCACGCTTTGAGAATAACCCACTTTTTGAACCAAGACAAAGGTTTTTTGAAATTTGCACAGAGACCTTATTCAGACAGCAGTTTTGTAAGAGTGGAAATAAGCTCACCCTTAGCCCTCGGACTCCTGGGCTCTCAGAACGGACGAGAACACACACAAAGCCAGCCCATACCATACACCGCAAACATTACCCTGGTCTAAGAAACCGCCGTGGGGACTTGGCACCGAAGGCCAAATTTAACTTCGTTACGCGTCTCCATCCCGGAGCTGTTGTGCGTCAGCACAGCCGCTGTTCCGAAGCACCGCGGAGCTGCGCAGGGCGAGGCAGCATCCTCTGTTCCACCGGCTGCTGGGGTAGGGACACGCTGCCCCGAAGGCTCCCCGTCTGCCCCGTGGCCCCCGCGAACGCCTGCCCCGGAGGCCTGCAGGACCCCGGCTCCGGGGCAGACCCTTGCTGCGACCCCCACGACCCTCTTCTCAGCAGAGGAGAATCCGAACTGCGGCAATATCTGGGTATTTGCCCTCCTTTCGCGTGGGTACCAGCGAGATGCCGCCTGCGTGGTGTCACTTGCTTCAGGCCTCGCAAGAGTTTAACCCGCCGCTTTCGAGGGCTGGCGTTCAAAAAGTGGAGGAACCAGTCACAGGACCGGGAAACGCTCTACTCACCTCGTTCACCCGCTGCTTCTGCTCCAGTTTTTTGGCGGAGAGCCTCTTCCCCCAACATCCAGCCCCTAACCGTACACATCACCAAGCGCAGTCTGCACCTGAAGCTTACCTGATCTTTCTCAGGCTTGTCAGAGATGTCGTTCAGACTGGTGGAAGTCAGGTTTCTGTGAGTCATGGCTGGGCTGCCTGTAAGAACAATGTCGACACCAATTAAAGCACCCGTCTGGGTCCGGTCAGAAGAACACAGAGGCTCAGGCTACAGCAACACCTTTCCTTGCACCAGGGGGGCTGATGTGGGGAACTGAAGACCCTGACAGGCTGCTTTCTGCGACTTTACGTGGCACGTGCGATAGTAAGATTCTAACGCTTCGTCGTCTCTGACCCACAGCGTTCCCAGGACTCTTTGGGCAGCAAAAGAATCTCAGGACTTTCCCTAATTCCTGCCCGTGGGAGAAGCAGCAAAAGCAGCGACAGCGATGTTGCTGGGGCCGCCAGGACCCAGGCACAAAGCCACCCCCCAGCAGGGACCCTCGCGGTCACCCCGACCTGCGACCCCCTCGCCTTAGCCGTTCGACCGAGACGGCACCCGCCCAGCGCCGCTCAGCATCCCGGCCCCTGCACGCAGCTCTCAGCGGCGAGGGAGGGCCAAACAGCCGACAACAAAACCCCACCGTTTCGGTGGCCAAAAGCCACCAGGATCCTGACACCAGATACCCCCGAGAGATGAAGAACAACCCAAGAGACAAGGGGCTGAAGCAGTCTGCCTCCGTTTCTGGCGCAAAGCCCGGCTGCTCGTCCGCAGACCGGAGACGCCGGCGTCCAAGCACGGCAGAAGGGCCCGTCAGGAGCTGCTTGCTCCCTTCTGGGCGACTTACCCTACTCACTCCGCTGTGCTCAGAGCCTAGCGGAACATATGGAAACAGTTGTCAAGAACTGGGAAAAAAGCCCCACGATTTCGGAATTCAGTTCTACAATCCCACTAAAAGCATTTGTAGTTAAAACTGAAGAAACCCAGAAATAGCCGTAATTGTAAAAGAAGAAAAATAATTTAATTTTTAAAAAAAAAAAAAAAAAAAAGACTTCTGGGATGGATAGAGTATCATAAACCACAGCGGTCAGTATGCATTTTTTTAATTATTCTGAAATTTTCCCATTCCTTCTCATCCATGCTCGCAGCAACCAGAAGCACGGGAACAGGAGCTGTTATCTCAGAGTTTCTGACCATGACCGTCACTGGCAAGACAGAAAATACTCACAAACAACTGGCTCTGAGGCATTTCCCAACTTAGGTTGGGTTTTGAGACAGTATTGATTAAACTGATGCTTTGATATTCGTACCAAAATGAAAGTCCAAGTTTTCAGTGGTCATCAGTTCCCAGTGCAGACAAGCTCCATATAAAGCAGCATAATGGGGGGGGGGGTTAAAAAAAAAAAAGAGTGGAAAGAAAAAGATCTGGACTCCTGGCGGTGGGTTTTCTTTACAACATACTCAAACATACGTGGAGACAGACCTAAAGCATTCCTTCTTATGAGCCACTTGGAATCACAATATTGTTGTTGTCACATCTGGGAACGTCAACCCAGCAGAAGCCAAGCACAATGAGATAAATTAGCTATTATAAAAGGGGGATCCCCAGCTTCTCCTCTTCCTGCTGTTACTGCGAGCCAGGTTTCAGACCCCGCCTATCTCTACCAAGTTTTTCCACATACGTTTACTCATCAGGTGAGAAATGGCCCTAGGAAGACTGGTTTAAGCTCCACGTATTAGTAACCAGTCTCTGAATTATTCGCAAGCCAGACTTAGCCGTGTCTGTACGCTGTGACTGAATGGTTGGTACGCGGCGGTAGGTAGCACATAAACGCGTAAACAGAACAGTGAACAAGTGATCGGACTTGCTCACGGATGCTGTGTCTGCTACACGGCGTAGACGTTCTTCTGTTCCTCACACCTTCGGTGATGTGATTACTTCATAAATATTTCTATTTGGTAAAAAGCAAAGCTGGACAAAACCCCCCAAAATAAACCCAGGTTATTGGAATCCTGAGGCCCGCTCTTGAAACGCAGGGCTCCTTTTTCTGGTATGGTGCAATTAATTATCTTTTAAAGGTTGCGCAGACACTGCCAAGTCTGGGAAATCTTTGACAAGTATATAATGCACCCATAAATGAAAATGGGAGACTGAAGCTTGATGCAGAGATGCACACGGCTGCTTTGCAGATCTGAGCCAATAATAGCAAATCAAGAATGGGAGAAGCGCTTTCTTTAAAAAGGGAAGCTCGTTCACGCTGATAATCGGTGTCACGCAGCTCAGCGAGTCAAAGCAAAGTTTCTACCGGTTCCCATCACCTGAGTGCTACCGAGTGCGAGAAATTCAACAAGAAAGTCTTTGGCAGAGTTAGACAGATCTGGAGAAGTTCAAAGACCTGCAGAGATGGGAATACTGGCGGGTGGCTCTCAGAGCCGGGTTTGGGAGGCCAGCTCCCGGGTTTGGGAGAGCTGCTGTTCCGCCGTGGGTGGCGAGAGCACGGCGGAGATTGATTTCCTCTGGTTCAAGCCCCACCGTGGGACCTCTGAGTCCTGGCGTGGCTAACGGCCCCACCTGAGAAGGAACCCAGTATGGCTTCCAAAAAGCTTTGAAGCAAGGGTAGAACATACTGATGATTTTATTTTATACAGTTGTTTAATGCTGTTGCAATGCATTTTACTCAGAAGAGCTGCACTATGTGGCTGTAGAGAAAGGCATCTGCTGAAGGTATCCCTTCATTTTCTGCAGACCCCTTCGGTGGTTTTCCAAGTTTCTAGGTCCAGGTCTGAAGTAAAGCGACTAAAATCAGGGCCCACAGCTTTCATGGCTGGTATTTTTCCAGATGCTTTGTTTATTAGACGTCCAAGGCCAAATGTTTCTTAGGAGACAATCACCCTGCTTTCTGGAGGAAGGGGCCAATGACTTCATCGCCTCTTTCTCCCAACGTGATCCACATAAGCACATCGAACTCACAGCAGCTCCTTCTCAAGGCATCCCAGATTTATTTCAGACCTGGACAGACTCACGAGCCAAAACACTGGTCTGCCTTTTCCGGTTGAACCCCCTGATTTAATAAACCCCACACTTCCCAACAAGCGCGACCTTGACTACGCTCTAAAACCATCACAGCTACGGCAGCGCTACCACGACAAGGCTGACCAAGGACAAGCGCGCGGAGCCCAGAAGCGAGGGATGTCAGACAAAACCCCGTACGAGAAGCAGTGTGAAGTGCCAGGCAAAGGGCTCTCGGGAAACTCCTTTTGTCACAGTTCCAGCGCTTCAGATGCGGAATGTCAGCCCTGTTTCAGTGGGTGCCAGAGCTCCCACCACTAAGGAGGACCCGAGCCCCAGAAGCACGCGAGCCTACACCTGCACTGCTTTCTGAGAGTTATCCCCACAAAGGCCCGTCGGCACGTTAGCCATAGCTCCGACTTGTTGGCACAACACACCTTATTCGCTCCCTTTTTCCATCATCAGGCTGGCCCTGCCTTTAGAGAGCTGAGCACCAAAACTCTACGACGTACTCTTTGTTCTTTGGAGGTAGAAAGCGTCTCACAATCCCAATTTAAATAGGGCTCTCACGGGCAAAGGTGATTCGTATCTCCATCTCCTTGCAAGAAATTTCACACTTAACGCTGACAGCCAAAACCTCTTGAGCACGTAATATGACTGTTCTCCCCTGGAGTCTGGTGTCTGTGCGTATCATCTCCTGAAGATGCCTCACAAGGCCCTCAAGTTCAGACTAGTCCCACTCAGTTCTGGCTTTGATGATCTCTAGAACACAGGCTGGAGACCACAAGCTTCGCCTTTCACCAGCTTTGCTGACCTAAGGAACTCGACAGTATCCCAGCCTGCATTTAGAAGTTCTCCCCAGATCCCTGAATTTACCTTGACTGCCAAGCGCAGTCACTAGCAGAAAAACGCTGCTAGAAATGCAAGATGCAACACGTGCAAGGCTGGCTCAAAAGCCGTTGGGCTTTGCGGGCACCGTGGCCCAAATCTGTACAGCCTAAATCCCTCCTGACGCAGGTTCCTAAGGGGCGTGCACCTTTGAAGACCCCAAGCCAGAAGGACGCGTCCAATACTCGCGGCGTTTGTACAACAAGCCTGCTCCCAAGAGCAGCCGTCAGCAGCAGACTCCACCATTTGGAGGTTACGGTGACGCGAGGTGATCTCAGTCTCTGGCGTAAGCCTAGCAACACCGCTTCCGAGAAAGACCTGAAAGAGGCGGGAAAACCCAACCTTAAACGCTTGGGAGTGCTCGGGTGAGCGGCTTCTCTGACGGGGAGGAAACGGGGGAGCAGAAGGAAGCAACGAGCCGCTCAGCCTGCAGGCTCCCAGAGCCCCGGACAAACCAGCCCAGTAAAAGGTTTCTGCTGCCGAGACGTCAGCCAAAGCCTTCGGCAGGCGATGCCCACCCTCGGGCGGTTCGCTAACTGCGGTCATTTCCTGACGCAGGCCTAACCGGCGGTACTGGCTCCCCGGCAAAGGCGCTGGGTGCCTCTCCTGCCTGTGCTCAGTCAAGCGCTGGCGCAAGAAGTACGGCGGGCGGCCCCAACCTCTCCGTGCTGTTACCTCATTGCACTAACGGGGTCTCTCACGGGGAACATGCTGAAATTCAGATTTCTGTGGGTCGCTGTGGCCTATGGAGAACGTCTCTGTGCCGTCAGGACAGCAAGCCGTGCCATCCCGGGGGAACCGGCACGCTCCGCTGGGACCAGCAAGGCTCCTGACCAGTCATGGTTTATACAGGATAACCAGAGACAAGCGGGGCCTGAGAAGAGTCCAGCTCATCACCGCGAGATCAAGCTGGTGAGGGCTGCTAGCTGTGTGACAAAGGGAGCCCGGTTTTGTACTTAATTCATCTGGAAATTAAAATATTTAAGCACGTTGCCTGTATCATGCTGCACTGGTGGCAAAATTGATGAAGCCCTTTTAACAGCGCTTCAGTAGGGGTAAGAGAAGTCACTGGACGGCTTAGGAGGGAGAGCAGCGCCCGAGGGGCGTGCGGGCTGACCTACCTGCCTCATCCCGGGCGAAGAAAAAAAGGCAAACAGAGCGAAACAGGGCGGCGGGAAGGGACAGCGGGGGAACACGGACAGCCAGCGCACAGCCATTCCGCAAGTCTTCCCGCCGTTAACGCGGCAGCGAGCGTCTGGAGCCTGGCAGTGCGAGTTCCCCGCTCCTCTGCCGCTCGTCCCCCCACCGCCCGCCCACCCGCACCCCTCCCGGGACTTACTGAGCCATCCCACGCTGGGGCTGCGCCGCACTCCCATCTCATCATCCAAGGTGCGGGTTGCTAGGCAGGGCACGGAGCTCTCGAGTGGGCTGCGTGCTTGTGCGGTGCAAGCAGGAGACAGTAGCAGCAGCAAAGAGGAGGAAGAGAGCAAAGTTGAAAAGTCAAAGGAAAAACAAAAAAAGAAAAAAAAGCAAGAAAGAAACGCTCGAGCAATCGCACAAGCAAGCCAGGTAGGAGAGCGAGTGTTCGAACAGTCGCGGTTACGTACAGGTGCACCTTTTTGCATAGTTCGGTGACCAGAGCGGTAAGCCCGCTCATTTGGAGCACGACGTCTCCTCCGTAGCTCCACCTCTCAGCGCTCCCTTGCCAGGTCTGGAGCCAGTTTTCCATCCCTGGCGTCTAAAATTCAGGCGTCTCAGAAGTGGATTTCAAGCAAGTGCGTGAGGCGGCCGCAGCGCTAGCTGTGCTGAGCAGCCCCGCGCTGTGGCGCGGTCAGTAAGAGCGGCAGACACACAGCGCTTTCGGAAAAAAAAAATCAGGTCACGTCCGTGTAGGAGCCAAGCTCGAGCATCCTGACCACGCACAGACCCAGGCGCACCGATTCGGGCTCGGAAACGCGTGCCTTCGTCTGCAACGCTTCGAAGGATGCAAACAGCTACACACGTCGATGGGGTATTTCCAAGCATTCCCGGAAAAATATCTCATTTCTGACTTAAACTTCTCTCCTCCTGTGCTGGTATTATTCAGCTGATGCCATCACTCAACTCTCTAAAGGGACTGCGGATGCCGTTTGTACGAAAAACACTTAACTGAATAAACCTCAACGCTAACGTAAAAGCTTTAGAGGAGAAAAGTTTTCATCTGGCGCTAGCTGTCCTTCTCTCAGTGCATCGGTCGATGCGTTGCAGACAGCCTAAGCGTTGTTTTAGCTCAACTGTTTTCCAAACTACAGGGAAAATAAATCCTGCTCACGAGGGGTTTGGGTGGCACAGACACCGTCCACGCGGCGATGGGTAGCGTGCCGTTATTTAAGGTGGTTAAACACGCACTTGAACACACCACGGCTCTCTACAGCCTCCGCCAGCTTGGCGGTAGCGCCATTCTTATAAACAAACATGTCAAAAATGCAGAGCAAACGCCAGCCCCGAAGCACCGGTACGCGCTGACGCAGGCACCGCCACGGCAGAGCTGTGCTAGGACCAAAGGCGTGCCAGCCGGGCAAGGAGCGCCGCAGAGCCGCCGTCCGTTAGCGCAGGGCTTCGCGTCAAGTGCTGCGTCCCGTGCCAGGGCAGGACACAGGGAAAGCCAGGCAACAAAACGAGACGCGCACAACAAAACCTGTCCAAAAACCCTGCAGGAGTTGAATTGAGATGTAAAATCGGAACGTCCTTCTCGGACGCTTCGTACAGCTCAACCTTCTACCGATAAAAGAAACGAAACGGGTGGTGTCTTTGTAAGGGAACTTTGAGTAATTACTGGGTACAGCTTCGTCTGCTCGGCTTTCTGATAATCATCTTTTTCCTGCTGAATGGAGAGCAAAGGAACGGAGAGCTCTGATTTATCCTCCTCCATCCCATGCCACACAAGAAATTACCATCTTTTACCCAATTTCCTTCCCAAGGGCAAAAGGATTTCTGAGAAAACATCTCCCACAAGCAGGATGCAAACATCGATCGTTGTGACGCAGCCATGAATAGGAGGCGTTCAGCGCGCACCTTCGCCGCTCCGAAGCTGGCTCTTTCTGCCCATCTGATCGCTGCCGAGCCTTATCTTCAAAAAGAGCCGGGAAAGGAAAGAAGGGGGAGGAGGAGGATGATTCCGCTACCGGGGACCGCAGAGCCGCAGTCATCCCTGGCGAGGTTCGCCAGGGCAGAGGGAGCAGCTGGAGACGCTCAGGGATCGGTCACGGCGGGAGGTAAATCACCGTGTCTTAGTTTGCTGGATTTCTCTGGGCGTTTTGCGTAACTGCACGGGGCTCAGTCCCCTCAGAAGAGGGAAATGAGAACAATAATATGCATCAGAGTGATAACACACTCATTTTCCCAGGCCAAGTCTTAGCAACTCCTGCTTATTTACCTTCTTTCCTGCTTTATGCGTAAAGGCTATCGTAGGATGCATTCACAAGTTTTAATTGGGATTGAACATAACACCAGAGCAGGACTTCACACAAGCTTATCATGAAGCTAAGAAAGGCATAGAAAATTTTAGAGCCCCTGAGACCTGGTTATTTAAGTGAGATACAGGCACCTCAATATCTTTGGTGGCCTGGGGGATACTTCCAGATTTCAGACCTAACAAATACCCTTGAAGAAATTTGTCATTATTTAATGTGGGTTTTTAAGCCTAACTGCCCCGAAAAGAAAAAAAAAAAGAAAGAAAATTGCGGGCAGAATCCGCACTAATGACATTTTGCTAAAGAAACGTTTTTGAAAGTAATTTAATCCAATTAGGTGCCTGTCAAAATGAGAAGTTCCAAATCAACTGTGATTGCCCAGTAAGAGCCCCCAAGTTGCCGAATGTATTTACACATAACCTACGGCAGGGTCCGGTGCAGCTTCAGCAGAGCTCGTTTCATTAGCAGCCCTTAATGAACACACAATAACTGCGTCCATTAAACGAGCAGGTTGCTTTGCACTTTACATCAACGCGTTTTACGGGTAAACTAGAGATGAGAAGCTCCCTCTTTTAACAACGGCAGTAAACGCCAGCCGAGCAGAAAGCCAAGCTGCTTCCCAAATACACCAGCCCGTAAACCTATTGTGTGGAGGGGAGGAGTAAGCGATGCGCAGAGGGGCTGCCGCTCTCGCGAACCGGGCGGCAGCATCGCTATTGGATGGAAGGTGCGCTGACGCTGAAACGAAAGGTGGATGCTGAAAGGAAACACCTACCTGGAAAGAAACTCTAAGGGAAATTTCTGAGCGCGGGGGGCTGATGGCACTTTGGTTATTGTGATTAGCCGTGCTGAGAGACAGCTGCCCTCCTCTCGGCCTCATGAAATTTTCATGTCTCTACAGGACAAATTCTGCCTTAGAAGCAGGATGAGAGGCACTCGCTGAACTCCGGGGAGCGTGGTGTAACTCGATCAAAGACATTCTGGAGTTACTTTTTCATTAAAGTGTAAATAATAAATAACGGTAACAACTACTCATCAAGTATTTCCCTTTGTATGCAAGTCTCTCCCTCCTTAAGTCTCAAAGAATTGCAGTGTCACGGGCCGTAATGCATTATATATTCTCCTAACACATAACATCCCAGGTGGGGAAAGAGAGGCACAACAACCCGAAAGGAGTGGCTGAAGGTCAGCCAGCGCGCCCGCAGAGCCAGGAAAGAATTTCTTGAGAAGCGGTCCAGCTGAGACAGGACCCGCACAGCCCCTTCAAACAAGCAAACGAAATGAATGAAAAGCGAAGTCACCTGGGACCGAGGAAAGGATGCCCTTAGCCAGGAAAAACAAGCAGGGGCTGGAGCGAGAACTTAGACAAATGCCCTTTGTCAGCATCATCCTTCCCAGGATGAGCGTGCTGCTATTTCCTCTTTAATCAGCCCCGAGAGTCCTGCTCTGCGCAGTCGAGGTACCCTTCAATAACGCGCTGTGCATCATCTACCTTCGCGCCTCCTGAGTAAGCTTTGATTCGCCTCTGACACCCTGAGGGTTTGCTGGCTCCTCACGCCACGGCTGGAACTGCAGAAAGGAAGACTTGGACATTCACCAGCTGCTGGAAAAAAGAGGAGGCTGTTACAGGCACGTGGTGCCGTAAAAATAGATGCGACACAGAGGGGGAAGATGGATGTACCCTGTACACAGAGCACGTTTTAACCCCGTCGGCTAAGAGTCCTGCTGTGTCCGAAGCAGGCACTCATCACAGCAACGCCGCACAGCCCATCCTAAAGGTTTCTTTACCGTTCTACGCCTTCGGAACAACCCGAGGCGGCTACTCTGAATAAAACACTCAACTCGATTACCTGTTCAGCTGCAGCACAGGGAAAAAGCCTGTCGCTGCCCGAACACGGAGGCAGCCGCGGCAGTCACAAGTTCACCTGCTCGTCCGCCACGCAGTACGAGAGCGGCGAGGCGTGAGCGGGGAATCACAAGCGCACCGCGGGCCAGCACGGAAACATCTCTGCACGTTACCATAACCCTCGGCGCCCCGGTGCCTACCCGCAGTAACGGGGTTGGGGCCGGAGCCGAGAACCGAGGGCGTCCCCCACACCGTGCACAAGGCGACGCGTGCTGAGGACACGTCCGCCTGACGTTTTGCCTCCCATACAGCACGGCTACAGCGCAGGGTCCTTCTCCTCAAAGCAAACCTGTTCATCTTTTCAAAGGTCCAGAAAGAGCGGTGGTCCTCATGGAGATGGTGCCTGATGGCTACAGACCCCACCGCAAATAACGCTTAGGCGTGTTACCTGCAACGGCCGTTTCCTTCTTCTAACGGAAAGCGGACAGTGGGGAGGACCCAACGGAAAGCCCCAGAGCACGTGCTAAAATGAAAGTAATTTCTTACTCCCGAGTGAAAACAAGCACGGGTTACTCGCTGGGTGCCCAGCCCTGAGACGACTGAGGCGTCCTCGGGGATCTGGAGTGCCCGGCTGACGGACGGGCCAACTCTGAGCCACCTACAAACGTTACGCCTGAGGCTAACGGGAGACGAGCCGAGGGGCTTGGGGAGCGGCAGTTCACCACCGCTCCTGGATCCGGCCCTCCCCGGGCACTCCTGCCCGTGCAGACCACCCAATTCGCCAGGTGGCCGCTCAACTGGGATTCCTCGAGAGCGCTCTCCACAGCGCTCAGCCCCTCTCTTCGCTCCACGGGAGTGCTGCGGGGAGCGTCCCCCCCGAAGCGGCACGCTCAGGACATTCCCCTGATTCACGTTACTGCGCCTTCGTGTTATTCACTTAATCGCTGCGTTATCAAGGCGCTCCTACACGACAAGATGCATCATCAAGAGCAATAAATATTCTACACATGCGCACACACACCTGTTGCAAAAGCAAAGGAGGATAAAAAGTAGGAAATGTTAATAAAGTGTGGTAACAGGTCAGGGAAAATGTTAGGGTGAGTTTTAGAAGCAGAACGCAGAAAGCTAAGAGGCCTTCAGTGTAGCAAGAAGAAAATAATTTCTTCGATTGCTTTCGCTTTTGGGTATTTTAAAAGGGCAACGTTTAGATAAATGTCCAGACTGCAACAGGAGGCAGTCCACGGAAGTCCGAGACACGACAATCGGCTTAAAACTCCTCTTTTTTGATTAGCACTCCTAAGACGACTGCAAATCCCAACGTATGGGCGGGTAAGCGCAGAGTCACTGCCAAGGCCTCTGTAGCTGTCTGCATCCACGCGCACGCACACGTTTACAGACGCCGCTATAAACGCGGCACTATCTATTATGCGATTTTTAGAGAGGAGAGACGTGTTCACAAACATACACCACAAAACAGTTTTAGGATGAATAAAGCAAGATGGAAATCAGCTTTACCCACACTGGACAATGACTGTATGGCAATAAAATGCAAGCTAGATGTAACTATCGCGTAATTTTTGATTCTGAGTGCCATCGACACCATCTGTTACAGAAATTGAACGCGCAACGAGAGCTTCGTCTCTGCCCAAACATTTCGGACGATCGGCCTCTTAGGTTCAGGCGCGGTTGGAGTTTTTTGTAAATCTCTCTTTGCTATCGTTGTCCCTCCGTCATCTCCTACACGCCAGCTGCGAGAGCGTCCCTCCGCCCGTCCCTGCGCCTGCCTGCCACCTCCCCTCCTCTCCCGCTCCGTCCAGTGAAGATACGGTTAGAGCGATGTGCCACGGCCAAAGCAGCCTTCAGAGCCCACCACTGACGTGCTATCAGTACGGGTCTCGCTACGCTAATCGTGGGTTAGAAAAGCATTGTCAAGGCAACGCAGTTAGTTTTTGGCGGGCAGGTTTGGTGGGTTGCTTTAAAAGGGAAGGCTATAGCCAGTTAGCCTCTGCATTACCGTTATCGGGGTTGGTAAACATCCTACTTGCACTGGAGACGGTCTTTCCAATGTCGGCCAGAGAGCGCAGGTTGGATTTCTTGGTCTGGTGCCGGTGCTTCCTGAGCAGCGTGTAGGTGACTTTGTCCTTCAGTTCCGATTTCAAAAGCCCCGTCTCGATCTGATTGTCAACGATCATTTCTGTCACACGCAGAGAAAGGGGCGAGAGAGAGGAGAAGACGATTAATCACAAAGCACAACACTCGGCCGCGTCAAGGGAGGGCAGGGGGAGAGACACGGATCGTTTCTACCCCACCTTTTTGAAGGCTTTCCTTCCCCTCTCAAAACCACCACCAGATTTCACCATTTTATTTTCAGTGGGAATCTCTCTTGGACGTGTCTTTGGAAATGGAGCACAAGGACTTTTCCATCCAGCAAAACCCATCGGCCCCCGACACGTACCTATCGCACCGAGACTCCCTTCTGTAACTTTCATACGCGCCACTGAGCCTATTTCAACCCAACCGTAGCCAGGATAAGATGGTTCTTAGTTGAGAAAGGGAACCCGCTCTGACCCTGCGGTTTTGCGAGGAAGCTACAACTACTTTGCAAGTTCCAGTACGCTCCCAAAAATAACCCGGTAAAACTTCTATCGGATTCGACGAGGCCTGAGTTCACCTCGCAGGCCCCCAATAAAACCTTATCTAATGACAGAAAAAAAAGTCCTGGGGATGAGTAACTAATTAAATCACTCGCTCTCAGAACTGAAGTAAAGTGACGGCAACTACAAAAGGCAGAACTTGCTCCAATTGTCACAGGACGGATTACGTGGCTTTGCCTCGAACCGAGTGGCCAGGAGAACGGCTCCCGGGCCACTGCAAAGACTGCTCGCTTGCCATCGATTCCCTGCTCCCCTACCCCAGAGGAGACAGGAAAAAAAGGTAGCCAGATTTATAAAGAATTTCTATTGTGCGTTAAATCTCACATCAAATTGTTTCCTTGATTACTTCAGCTAACGTGCTGTCCCCCAGGGGAAAGTGGCAGCTCTTATTTGTCTACCAGTAACTTTTATTTGTGCTAATAATAAAAGTTATGGGAAAGGGGAGGCAGAACGTGCGTCACATTTGCTAACTCGGTGAGTCAGAAAGTCATGCTCGATACGCTGCCCAAGAATTAACGCCTCTTCAGATCACTAGGGAAAAAAGCCCAGCTCTTCCACCCAAGCTCAGGAAAGGATGATTACACACGTGCAGGTACGGTTACACAAAACATTTGGCAACAGGTTTATTTTTGTAACGTGCCGTTTTTCCTGTAAGCTTTTGTTGTTCCTAGGTTTTGTTGTGACTTTTGGAATGCTTCCTTCAGAACATCATGTCTTTCTTCACCGAGTTTACGCTTCTCCATCTGGCAAGTATTCCTTCCCTTCCATGCTTCTGACATAACACAAATCAACAAAGGGAGCTCTGGGAATTTTTCCTTTCTGCATGTTGCTCCTAGACACCAACCCAATGATCGTGATGAAATAGTTCTGGAAACCAAGTCTGCGGGCTTCTTGGACATCCTTACCTATCTGATTATGGATCTGGACCACCAAAAATACCCCACTCGGGACAGCGTTACGGCAACAGCAGACACTGATTTGTGATTTAATCGCCCAGGAATTAGACTCAAAGTGACTTCAAAAGGAAGTTTAATGTTGGAGGGCTAAAGTTTTGGACCACTGACATCAGCTGCTATCTTCTGAAGCACGTTCAGCTTCAGCATAAAACTTCAGAAGGTTGTTTTTTTGTTTTTTTTTTTAAACTTTGCCAAGCTGTGCGTTTGGATACACAGACACAAAAATAAAGATAAATGCCACCATTAGCACCTACAAAACTAAGCTCAAAACTCTGTAGATAACATCACAGGTAGCTTTTGTAATTCTGAGTCTCACAAACTCGTGCAACACCTGATACTGGATAATTTTCTGCCAGGACAATTTTGAGCCTGCTTCCTGAAATTCTAATTCAAAGCTCTGAGTTTTATTTTCTTTATTTCATTTTGCTCTTCTACACCTCTTGACACAACGGCTCCTGCGCTCAGAGCTTTGGTTAGATGTACCTCCACCGGATGGCTCACTTGGAGAATTTATTTTCGCATGTTTTCTCAGACGTCACCGGGAACACGGCATAGCTCTCAGCAATGTCACTGAGCGTCATGCCAGGGCACGGCTATTTTGACCGCGGAAGAATTGCCATCCCATTGAGCGGAGTGAAGCAGCAGCTGGTACCGCGGCTGCTCTTCACCCCCTTTGCTGGAGGGGAGCCCCCCATCCCAAACAGAGCCTGGCTGCCGTCGGGGGCCTCGTCCGAAAGCAGCCCACGGTCTGGCACGCGGGCCGGCGTCCCGCACCAAGCGGCGCGTGAACCGAGGGAGCCGCCCTTCGGCAGGTCACCTTTCTGGCAGCGAACACACGCTACTCCTCTCACGCACACGCAGCGACATCGGAGCACACGTACTGCAGGATCCAAATGTCTCCACGTAATCACCAAAAGCCGGTCCAAGGCAAGCACTAATTACCGCCAAAGTCGAGTCTTTTACTCTTGCACCCCAATTGAGAAGAACTCCTTTCCTTTATCTGTTATCCTTCTCCATGTGCTTTCTAGTTTTCCCTGTAATTCCTTGGAGGATTCCTTCTTTATTTTCCTCTTTTATTGAAAAAGCAGTGCTGTTTCATTAAACCCATCAGTGGAGCCATCACGAGGGTTAGTAACAACTCGCAGGGAAGAGCCGAGGCAGCTTTACTTACCCACCACCTGCGGGAGAGAAGAGGCCTCCATATCCAGCATTATCGAGCCCTTCTCGATACACGTCCGCAGCTCAAACAAGCTGTGCAGGGACAAGGTGGCCACGTGAGGTTTGCTCCATCGCTCCCCACCTTGTTCTACCTTCTCCTCAAACTTGATCCACCTACGAGAGAGCAGAGCAACGAGACCGCGTTAAAGCCCTCGGCTCCTTGCAGACACGCGTCCCTGGAAGAAGGGAGACAGTTGAACCGTCACGGCGTACCGACAAGTTCAAGCACACGCGTTTTCCCACGCATCTCCGGGCCCACAGATCCGTGACCAAGTTGCAAAGGCTTAATGAATTGGTTTGCGTCAGCTGAGCGGCGATAACGCTCCGCCCGCTCGCAAACTATTGCGAACATGAGATAAAACCCGTTATCTCCACTAGCCTTCCCCAAGACTTGAACTAACACCCTTTAGCTGGCGTTTGCTCCAGGCCAAGGGTACCCAGGCGGGTTCAGCAGCCCGTCGCTCCCTCCCCAGCTTGCACAGCCGGTCCCTGACCCGACGCTGCGTCACACCAACCACCACGCCTCGACCCACGCTTCGCCAGACCCAATGGAGACAAGGTCCGGTAACCGCATTCACGCTGCAGTTCCCTCCAGTGAGGAGGGCTGGGCACCACAGCTCCACAAAACGGATGGGGGGAAAACCAACAATCAGCGTTTCTGGAAATGAGACGACTCATGTTCAAGTATTCGCATCCAGACAACACAATCCGAACACTTCAGCCACCGCCAAAGCTCAGCAGCACGGGATGATAGCGCCCGTACCCACGGGCGGGCGTGAGGCGAAGGGTGGAGGAGAGGAGCGCATCCCAAGCAGATCCAAAGATGTGCTCGGCACAAGTGAGCCACCAAAGGAAAAGGCGCCAATTAAGGGGCTCGTTCTTTCCCTCCGCTCTCGAGCCGCTGTTTAATGATTTAACAGAGCAGGTCTCAAAACCCACAGAAAGCTCACCTCTAGTTGAAGATTAGCGCAAAGGTTAAATCCCGTTCCGTGCAAAATACTCTTCACACCTCTAAACCCTCGTCCTAACGGGGGGGAGCGGGAGGTTCCACCTCCACCTCCAGCCTTGACCTGCCCTTGGCTCCGCTGCGCCCAGCCAGGGGTCTGCACGCGTGGGCAGCCCGGGACGGAGCAAACCGCTCCTTGCGCGGGCTCGAGGAGATTTCCCCCGGCTCCTGACTTCCCTGCACCGGGAAAAGGAAAAAGGAAAAAGGAAAAAGGAAAAAGGAAAAAGGAAAAAGGAAAAAGGAAAAAGGAAAAAGGAAAAAGGAAAAAGGAAAAAGGAAAAAGGAAAAAGGAAAAAGGAAAAAGGAAAAAGGAAAAAGGAAAAAGGAAAAAGGAAAAAGGAAAAAGGAAAAAGGAAAAAGGAAAGGAAGGCCAAGGGCCTTTTTCCTTTACTGCAGCACCCAGCGATGGCTTTGCTACAAGCTCGGAGTGCAGGACCAGGAAGGTGTTTTAGGAGCATCTAATGGCAAAGCAGAAGTGCTTTTCAGTCCTGCCTTGAGATGCTATTTGAGTATGTGTGGAAAATGAAAATTCCAGTGACTAATAAAAGGGGATTATTAAGACAAAACCCCACACATGTAAAGGTAAGGAAGTTCATAAATTGGTTCAAAAGAACATTATTAACACCAAGAGAAATTATATTTAATCCTGAAAAATGTATTACTTGAGGATTAATCCATTATGCTTTTCAATTGCAAATAACCTCTTTTTGAGACTTTTTTTCTTTTTTAAGCAGCTGCTTTCTTAGCCCAAGCTAAAAGCCTGAATTTGATCTCAAGTTAATAAGGTTCTGTCTAGTTCACAAGGTATTTCCTAGGACACCTGCGGGACTCGGGCAGGCGCCGATCCGTGAAGCTGGAAGGATGCAGATGGCGTGTGCCCGAGATGCAGTTTACCCTGCAGCAGCCTAACGGCCGCGAATCACCACGTGTTTGTCTTCTCAGTGAAAGCGCATTATTCACCACTATCAATATTTGCTCTCTGTTTACTTTTCTCACTATAACCCACAATATAAACACAATAAAACAAATATTAACTTGCAAACCTGTTTGAACTGTGGCCAAGCTGCAGAGCCCAGTCCCTGGAATAACTCTTTCCCTGGGGAGCGTTCAGGCCGTCCCTTTCAATGGGGATTCGCCGGCAGCGAGGCGCGTTCCAAGCGCCCCGAAGCAGCTCTGGGCTCCTCCGTCCCCTCTGAAGCCCACCACCTCCTACGCAAACCAACGCCGGTAGGTAGTTAAGCAAAGCTCTCTGCGTGGCTTTCCATGCCTTTAACCCATGCCGCCGCCTTTGGTTTCGTTTCGTTTTTTTAAAAATCTGCTTCTGCAGAACAGGTCTCTCACAACGAGAAAGCTGCAAGGGCAGAAAAATAAGTGCTGGACTTGCAGGGTGGAGGGCAGCGGAGGGGGCAGAAGGGACGGCCGGAGGGCTGACGGTTCCTATCGCGTGAATGCGGAATCGGGCCGCTCTCAGGGGAGGGTCCCGAGCGCCGAAAGCAACGCTGCGTGCAGCCCAGCCCCAACCTCGCGGGCAAGGCAACAGATTATCTCGGCTGTCTGAGAAAACAGACCATCAGACTGCCTCCCTCATCTCCATCCCGCTCTGCTCTTGACATCTACGTAATCTTCCCGACTGCCGGCTGCACTTCACCTGCAACAGCTAGTAAACGTTCCCGTGAGCGCGTCAGAGAAGCGGCAAGGTATGACATAACCACCCGCGGGCCGTTACGCCTCTTGGGCCCTGGAAACGACGCTGGCGGCTGCGGCGAGGTTCTCCCGGCACTGGGAACCGCTGAACTCAGGTACCTATCGGCATCGCTGGCTCCGAAGGGCTGACGCTTGCCAGAAAAACCTGCCCCGGCGCACTTGGTTGCCGCCGGAGTAACACCCCGCGCTTCACACGCGTGTCCGGGAGCCGACGGCGCGGTCAGCGTGCGCGTACCGTGAAGAGAGCCGGTATCCCTGCTCACCCACAGGCAGGAGCCATCTTTTTTTTTTTATTTTTAGAGCTTCAAAAAGCATCGCGTAAAACGTGCGTTAATATTATCACGTGTGAAAGGGTGAAGGATATGGATGTGCTGCCTGACGGAGCTTATACGACAGAACCCCCCCCCCCCATAACAGCAGATTCAAACCCCCCGTCCGCCATCCCATGCTCCTTTCCTTCCTTTTCCCTGTCATCTCGTGATCTTTCCACCATCTCCCCGCCTTGTAGAATGACAACCCCCGCACTACGGTGGACGCGTCTCGGTCCCCCGATGTACCGTACTGAGCCTCAGAATACACTGGTGGCCTCCACAGCTTCAGCCTCTTGCCCTTCCTAGCTGGCTCTGTATCCTGCAGCGCCCACGCGTTAGAGCAAGAACTCGTCCACCCGCACCAGGTAAATCGATTACGAGCGCCAACAAAAGGAACGAGGAGCACCCAGCGACCCAAATCTTCAGGTTACCTTTTAACAGCAATAAACCTTCCCTTTTACTGCTCTCTTCCTAACGCACCGACCGGGCTTTGTGGTGCAACCCCGGGTACGCTGAGGACATTGTGCCAAAACGGCCCTTTATCGCGAGCCATGGCCCGACACCATGACGTGCTAACGGGGAAGAGGACCGCGCTAAGGGATACGACGTCGAGCCCTGGTCAGGGGCTGATCTCACCTCCTGTCAGAAACGTCACCTTCTGCAGGGGGACAGCTATCGCCCGTTTATACCGGGGTTGCAACAGGCACCTCAACTCACATGAACCAAGACCCGGGACGGGCAACTGAAGGTCCCCTTCCAGAAACATCTTTTAATCAGCACCTTTAAGGTTCTTGCTAGAAATTTTCCGTGAGACGTACCAGTTCTTTTTCCGATGACCAGAACAGCTCCGGAAGGGACGGTATAATTTGCTAAACCCTTCCGCTACAAACACTTTCCTGACAGCTTCCACGCTCTTTCAAGTCTGAGCCCTGCAGAGCCGGCAGCTCCTCCGCCCGCGGCAGCACAGAGCTGGCCAGCTCTAGCCGGTACCTCCCGCAGCAGGAGCCGCTCCGTAGCTCGCGGCAGGTTTTCCTGTACAAGATGAAGTCATTTTGGGAAGATCCTGACCAATCCCGAATAACCATACGCTATGCAAGATCGCTATCGACAAAATAGCGCGCAAGGCAGGAGGTCGGGCCAAGTTTAGGAATTGCACAGCACCAACGGGGTGCTTAAAGCTTGCAACGTACCCGTGCATCTTTAAAGAGAGAGCGCCATAAACGCAGCTCCATCCAGCACTTCCACCAAAGACGCGTGAAAGCACATAAACCCAGAAATCATTTGCCTGAGAAGACGACAACCTCCCTTTTTCCCTACAGCCGCCGGACAGTACGACGAGCGGAGGCAGACCCCGCCGCACGGTCCTCTGACGGTGAGAGCGGAGGGCTCCTGCCAGCCGTCCCTCACCCAAGAGCAGGGCGCTCAGGCAGGACACAGGGCGTCTTCTTCTGACGGCTGACATTTCTGGACTTCAGGAAAACAGAGCTTCCCAATATTCGTGCTATAAAGCAGAGATCGAAGAGCCCGCTCGATAAGAAATACCACGCTAAGGTGAGAATCGTGAAAAAGCTTTAGGAAACTGTCCTGAAAACCCCTTCCCAAAGACCTACGCACGGACAGAGGAAAGGCAGAGGTGGGCGGTACAGATGACAAAATGCAAGTACTGAACTAATGATGAGAGGGAAGAAAAGCAATAAAGGGAGAAAAGGATGACCCACAAGTAAGGAGTTAAAGAGTAAAAGGTGAAAAGTCTTTAAAGAGGTTCTCCAAGTGACCGAGAAGTAAAAATAAAGAAAGATAAGGGGGTAAAGGGGTAGGTGGTGGAGCGGTTCATTAAATCGCAAGTAAAGAAGATTAAGGTAACCAAACAAGACGGGCTAACTAGGAACACAGTAGGTGCCCTTAACACTGAAGGTGGGGAAAGAGCTTAGCCCAGCCACAGTAAAGGAAAAGGAGAAGCCCCGAGGTAAGCGAGGGGGAGCGGGAACAGGGAAGGCAGAGCCCCGGACCGCTCCCCGGCTGGGGGAGCACCTCTTTCTAGTGGGACATATCAGGCTTCACAGCAACGAGAATGCAATTAGGGGGTTATTTTTTAAGGCAAATCCAATAAAATATTTTTCTGTATTAAAAAAACTTAAATATCAAAACTTTCTAAGGCTAGAGGCTAAACAGCAGCCTTCAGATCACAAATCCAATCCAGTGGCTCTTTCAGCGGTGTTCACAAATAAACTATAGGTAACTTGTGTCAACCAGATCAAAAAAAACATGCCAGGTTTTTTGGCCGTGGGTTTGGCATGGCTTTTTAACCAGACCAACAGCGGCATCAAAGAAACAGGCAGAGAACCTAACCCAGAAACTCCAAGCGGGGAACCCAATCCAGCACTTAACACACACCTTGAATAATTTCCTCAAAAGAATAAAAAAACCTTTGGGTTTTTTTGCCTATTTAAAAGGAATTTCATCAGTAACTCGTTAGCAGAGGGGCACAGTCAAAATCTCCCAGTTTGTGGTGTGCGGTGGGGTCAGGCTCAAATCTCCTTTTGGGCAGCAGAACTGAGGTCGTTTTGACGTACCCGCAGGAGCTTTCCTCAGGCACCGACTTCTGACAGCCCTGGCCGAGACACCGTCATTCTCTGCAAGGCGCTAATGCGCCCATACGTCTGCTGGTTCGCCGGTGGCAAACCATTCAAATCGATCTGGCACTCTGTTTTTCCCTAGTTTTTGTTTTAAAGGAATACTTAAATCCTCAAATTCTCCCGTTCATCAAAGAAATGTAATTTGCACTATACGGGCTCCTTCCTGCGGATCCCCCCAGCGACCCCGTAGCACAGCTATCGCCCCAACTCAACGTTAATGAGGAATTTCCCATGGGGGGGCTGTGCGGCTGCCCTTCCCTTTCGGGGAAAAGGAAAACCAACCCACCTCGCGGTCTCCTTCCATTCCATCTCTTGTCCGTCGACGGCCAGAAGTTCATCCAGCTCCGTGAAGAGCTGCGGGGGCGCCGGGCTGTCATCTTCCTCTCCGAGGATGAAGCGGATGCGTTCGGCAGCGGGGGAGACTGCAGAGGTGAAAATACTGCGGTTAACGGCCTGCGAGATGACCAGGGACGTGCGGCTCCTCTCCTTCCCCTTCTCCCCAAAGCCATTCAGCTGTTTCTCCAGGCTGTCTTTTCCATTTGACATCCTAGTCGCTGCGGACGGAGGGGCGTGAGCGAGGGTCCGTGCGTCTCCCTCTCTCCCCTTCCTTGCCTCTCACTTAACTTCTTAAAAGTTCAGGCTGGGAGTAAAGTTCAGGAAAACTTGCCTCTTCCTACAGTCCTTAACTATGTTACAGCAATTTGCAGCCCTTGTAAAAAAAAGCGCTATCGAGCTCAAAACCAATATGCTCTATGGTGCGTGCCCAAGGACCTTTCGTACTCTGATCAGCTGAGATCCTTCGCCCCCTTTTTTATATGACGTCAAACCAGTTTCAGCCAAACTATTTTGGGGCTTGCTGTGACTGCATCCCATAGCTGGCTCTCCCCTCCCACTGGCCTGCGAGGCGGGCTGTAACCTCCCCGGACCTGCTGCTGGAAAACACAGGAATATTTAACAGAAAGGTTGTCTCATCTATACGTGAAGAATGCGACCCAACGCATTTAGTCAGGCACCAATGCACGGAGAAAAAACAGCTGCTCCCATTGGGAAAGGACTGCCCGTTTACGCAAAAGAAACTAGGTTCAGCGCACGCTCTTTTGCTAGCGCAAGCAACGTTCGTCGGCGTTATTATGAGCTCCAGAAAAATTAGCAGAAACCCCTTCCTGGTTAAGAAACACGGGCGATTCAAAGTTAAAACCCAAGAACATCGCTGGCCACGTCCCAAGACCTAAGGGCATCTCCCACAGGCATGGAGCTCATGCCACAAGAGTCACCTTGCTGGAGGGCTTCGTGGGGTCTGCGGGCTTGTTCTGATCCTAGCACCTTAAAACGCAGGTGCCATCACGTGAAATTTTCAGACAGACATCCTTTCTGCTGAATGTTTATTAGCACGAGAGTTAAACAGCAGACTATGAACTTTGAACAGTTCTGCTAAAAACTCCTTTCTTTTCAAAAGATCAGCTGTCTGTCTGTTGCAAAATAATTAATTACACCAGGCGTCCAATCGCCACTGATTTTTCCAGGGTAAACAAAGTCTCAATTTGTAGTGGGAAAAAGGAACCAGAAAGCAACATGCCCTTTCCTGCCTTCCCCCCCCCCAACAAGAAACATTCATAGTTTTCTTCTTACAGCACTCAGCAAAGACTGATGCACATGCAGGTACGAGGGATAACCACACACGTCTGGAAAGCCCTGCAGCGCCGGGCCAGGACGGTGCGCAGAGCTCAGGGTGCCGGGCACCCTTGGCACCTACCAGTCTTTTGGCTTTGTAGAGGAGCCACGTGTCCCTTCTTGAACATCCCAACCCAGCAGCAGAGACTGCAACCTCTGAAGAGGTCTTTGGAGTATTGCGTGTCCTGCTAAAAGGGCTGGAAAGCGATTCCCTTCTCTCGCTCCAAGAGGAGCCGGGACACTCACAACGCTCCTCCTTTCTCCTGCCACGAAGTCCTCGGCACCATCGCCTTCCATCACAGAAGCACGATCCCAGGAAGGAAATCTGTGACGGCCCTGACCGTCCCTTGGCACGCAGCATAGCGGTTCAGCCCCTCTACCTGCCAGCTGCGTGCATCCATCTGTGTTCTCCATCGCTGCCGTGGTGCCTCCAGAGGTGCATCCCACCGAGGCACCGCAAACCTGTTTCCAGAAATCCCCATCTCCTACCCCCCACCATTTGCACCTCCCGGAGACGTGGCCCCTACCGCTCTTCTCTGCGGCGCCGTAGTGCAGCCCCTGCCAATCCCCAACGCAAATAATTAACTGCACGTACACCCTGGTGTCACCGCTCCTGTCCCACGCTCATCGTTTCATAACCCCAGCTCCCTTCGCCACCACGGCCTCGGGACTCGTGCGCAGCAGCCTTCCAACGCAGACCAACTGCTCCGTGCCCCTGTCGCTACGCCGCGCGAGCCGCACGCTGCCCATCGCTCAGTAAAATTCCCAGACTGGCTACGCAAAGGCGTTGGCATTTCCCATCAGTCCTTCCTTTGCGAAAATCCATCGCTTCCCACCAAAAGACACCAAAACCAAAAGCCTTCCTTCGATATGCTCCCAACGGGAGAGAAAAATATTGCTAAGCTGGATTTACAGACATTTAGTTATAGAAAAATACCAAAAACCCTCCTGGTAATTAGCACTCTTACATAACCGCTAGCTCCTACAGGATTTATCTTTTTTCTCCGATATATTTCTCAGAATCTGTGAGGTGCACAACGCGTATGTGATCATTTGACTTGGATGTAACAGACGCGCTTCGCAGAACGGTTCCAAAATATGTCTGCAAACACATAACCTTACGCACGAGAATTGTCCTTGCAATTATAAAAGCAATTTGGACCAAAAATCTGCATCTAAACCACATTTAAAACAAACATTAGGATAAATAATTAAGATTACCCTATTCTAAAAATGCAATTAACACTTGAGCTCATCTTGATAGAGTCAGCCCCAGCCGACCAGTGGTGCCAGGACCTTGCGCTGAAGCCGACGCACCCGAGCATCGGGAGGCAGGGTGCCATCTCTCGCGCGTGCCGCAGGGCACAGATCTCTCCCGGGGTGCACACAGGGGAAAAAATACCTGTTCAGAGGCCGAGGAGTCCCCTAAGGCCTTTAAATACCACTACACCTGTGGATTGTTCATAACACAACGGCATTTTTTTTACTTCCATTGCAGTAGTGCTCCGGCCGTGAACACGGACACGCGGCCCCTGCACAGCACACCCGTCCGGGTTTCGGGACATCCCATCGCTTCGAAAAGCGACGTGGAGCAGAGCGAGCGGCTGGTGCGTGGAGCAGCCTGTAAGGGAAGCGACTGCAGAGCTGCCAGGGCTGCCGGAGGCACAGGCTGCAGCCGACGGGAACGGTGTCTCTTTTCAGCCGCTTGGGAGGGGGTTTATTAGGTGGCAGCGTTACCCTGACGCTCGGTCCCATAACACGGCGATTCCACAACCACCCACGACGTCTTGCTCCCTGAAAGGCATCAGGAATTAGAGAAATGCTCCCACCAAACCTGGACGTGCATCATACATCTCCCCTCCTTTCTCTCCTTCTTCCTTTTGTTTTTGCTAATTTCCTATTAGCTGCATTTAGCACAGGCGATAAGGGTCAAAATCCAATTAAGGAATTTGCTGGGTCACAGGTCTCCTATGGCTTGCTTTACCACATGTTCTTTATTGCAATTTGGTAGGTTAATGGGCCGTTTATGGGTTGTTTATGTGCTCTCTTTAGCAAGGAGAACATATTTTCATCTTAATCTCCGGAGCGAACACTGTGTGCTCAGCGCGGGGCGGGCGGCCGAGTGTCAGACTTCAGAACTGGAGAGCAATTAGCCTGGGGGGTGAACTCTGCGGACCTCCCCCCGCCCGACCTTTGAGCACCAACCCCGCCAGCCTGGCCCAGCCTTGACCATCACCTTCGCTTCTACCTAATCCGTCCAGTTTCGGAGCTGCTGGAACCAGCGCCGTTAACGACAGGATCGGCCGCCGCCGCCGCTAAGTCATGTTAATGTTATTTTCCTTGCTATCTCATTCAAGAAACAGCCTGACGATCAACAGACATATGTAGCACAGAAAATGCTAATCCACAGATTTAGATGGCTAGGATTATATTTTTCCCCTGAATGGGAGAGGAATTAAGGTATTAATTGCAGATGGTAAAGTGCTCCAACGCAACATTTCAACAGGGGTATTGCCGTCCATAAGCGACACCTCTTACCTCTCCCTTTCCCCCTTTCCTTCCCGCGTTCAGCCGCAAGCGGTCCGTGAGGCGGCTTATAAAATACATCGCTTGCATTAGAGAATGAACACATCAGCGGTTTCTCCCAGTTCAGTTCAGGCCAATTACGAGTACGATTCATACCCTCGGGTTCCCAAAGGCAAAATCAATCTCCATCAACAGAGAGAAAGCTCAGGGAGCTCAGAAATAGAGAGAGACACATCCTAGCACGACAACCTCCGATCAACCGCGGCTGAACTTCCCGGCCCGACGTCGGTCCCCTCCTGCGACTGCTGGCTCCGGTGGGGAGCCCTCCCGCACAGCCCGGCGCCACGGCGGTGCTCCCTGCCGCCCTCGGAAACGCCGGGGGGCTTTGCGGCATCGGCACGTGTCCTGAAGTCACCTCCTGCTTCAGCAGCACCTCGCTTGTCGTGGCTGGAAGGTGGCCATAGCCCGGCTCTCCGGGTGCACGAGGCTGCCTTGGGTTGGGGGGACAGGGGGCTCTTTTGTGTCAATGTCCAAGTAAAAACTGCCTCTTCTCCAACCAACCAGCCAACCAAGCAACCAACCAGGCTCTCCTCCTGTTTGCCCAGCTGGCTGTTACCAGCGACACTTCTAAATACCCGTGGGACCTGCCCCTCAGTCAACTGCTTCCTCCATTCCGGGCCACAGAGACCGTCTTACACCAAGTTCTGCGTTACTCTGAACTCCGTGGGCAGCTACCAAAATCCCCAAGAGACCTGGTGTAAATCCTTCCTCAGAGCCTGTGGTAACATTATCAAGGAAGGTTATTTGTCAACCGTGCTTTCCAAATACGCTTGTTAAAATAGGCCAAGATCGTACTCCCATTAACTTCTGGGGCTGCCCTCACTCAGCCAGAACTCAGTTCAGATCCATCTTCCATCTCAAGTCAGAGCGAGCTGGTAAGGTGAAACACCCACGCGCTTTTATCAAGTTTGAAGTCGACTTCTTTCTAGTTTAGCTGACTTCACTTCCAAAATTAATCCGTTACCCAAAGCAATTTTAGTTGCGCGCTAATGTCGATACCAGACCTTACGCCGTTTCATCGCCTCCCTTATGATTTACGCCTCGGATCAACTACCATTCGTTTCCCTGACCGTTCTTGCCTAGCCAAGCCCCAGCGTTTGAGCGTCTTTAGCCGGGATCGAAGGCGCTGTCAGGGTAAGTTTCTACCAAGGATGACTGATCCAAGACCCCGCGCTCCAGTCAGCATTACCAAGGGGAGCAGCAAACCAGGTGGTTTTACTGGTCTAACCCCCCGACAGCAACAACCCCGTCTCTATCGAGGCTTCATGCCTTGCGTGTCAGACAGCGAAACACCGAGCTCCGCGGACTACAGACAGTCAAAAACTGCTCCGAAGGACAGGAGACCAGAACAAAACCAATTACGACGCGCTTTACTGTTGATACTCCCTTTGTGCAACTTCCAGCTGCAGGGCAGACTGTGCACACTTACTATGTCCCCCGATCCCCTTCCACAACAGGGATGTCATCAGAAGCAGCAGTAACCCGGACCGGTGCCGATCACACACCCCGGTAAGACCAGAAATCTCGCTATCTTGATTTCACGGTGAGATTCTTGCTCTGCATCTACCCGGCTTGATTAACATAGACGAGAGCTAGTTCAGTTACTCACTTTGGCAAAAAATTGCAGAGGAAACCTCCTGAATCGAGAGCAGGGTAAGATGTGACCGTGAGAAGCTGAGATGAGACTGAGGAGCACCATCTAAAAGCAAGCAGGGATGGCTTTTTCGGCTCTCAGTTTTACCCGCTTCCTTGAAAGACTAACCCAAACCGAGTCACCCCTAAAACCAGGAGTCACGAAAAATCATCGTCTTGGACACCTTCGCCGGTTCACTGACACGCCGAGGCACGGCCACAGGGTAAGGCAAAGCACGCTCTCAGTTTCCGAGCAATCCTGTTCAGCGTTTCTGGAGCGCTGCCCCTGTTAGAGCACGGCGCGTAGACTCCCGTGCTATTCCCGTACCTTTATGGGTAAGAACTGTCATTCTCAGCACGGAAGAGATAACCCTCAAATTAGCGAAGACCAATTTCTGCAGAACAACCCAGGTGAGAACTGACTTCCCGATTCCCCAGGCGCTCTATCAAGCGACAGCATCCTTGAGCGCCACCGAAGAAGTCAACTGCACGGAGCTTTGCACGTGGCATCTGCTTACAGAAACGCTGGCGCCTGGAAACGCCGCTGAGCGACCCCGCACCGGGCTTTCCCAGGGCCTGGCGGAGCCCACCTCTGGATGATCAACTCTCCAGCTAATTGCTCTAAGCAAGCGTGAGAATTTCTTTTTTTGTCTTATTTTTTTTTTTCCTTATAGAGAAAAACGATTACTTGTTGACCCTGCCCTCGGCGCTGGCTGGCTGTAAGGCAGATTAGACTTGTCCACAGGCTGAACTTGGCAGCCCGCAGGGAACACTCACCACCTCACCCAGATCCCATCCCGGGCCGTTTCTTTCCCAACTCCGGGGAGCAAAAGCGGAGAACGCTTCAACTTTTCTGATCCATCTTGAAGCAGGTATCTCCCACCCCTTGATCGTGACCCTTCCCAGCACATAACGAGCAGCACTGACTGCCTCTTGAATAATCCATTTTCTGCTGGACGACTGTACTGCACGATTGTACACGTTCTATGTAAGCTCCTCTGCAGCGTGTGGCATTTATTAAGTCTTTGATCTGCACAAACTCTTCAGTATTAGACAAATGCTTACTAATAACATATTCTCTCAAGTGCCAGCAGAACGGCAGCTTTTATGTAACGATTTGCTGAGGCTTCTCAGCTCCGTTTGTCTTCAGTGCTGCCAAGATCACGTACAAAAACTTTGTCTACAGCTATTTTATTGAAGCATTCCTTGGAGATGCAGGGGCAGAAAAAAGACCCTTCTTCCAAACGTGTCTCAAATCAACTCCCCCGTAGCGGACAGCTCACGTGGACAAGGTGTGCAATGTGCTGGATGCTATACCTCCAGTCTAATTATGATCTTTTCCCAACGTTGTTCCACTCGAGAGAGACCGTCAGTAACTGTCTTCAAAAATGCTCTGCTTTTTCCAGCTGCAGACAATAACAGTAATATCTATAGAGCACGTCAGGAGCAGAGGCAGCTGCATATTCCAAACGGAATGCATTATTGATAGCCTCCCACAGATACGCGATTAGCAAGTTGAGCCAGACTGAATATTTAACGTATTAACAACGCGAGTCTCTGCCTGCTCAAATCGGTGCAAGGTTCCACTGATTTCAAGGGTGCGGAATCGGCCGCACGTGGACCACGCAATTCTCCGAGGGTATGCAGTAGCGAGATGCTCATCACCAGTGACTAGCTTCCAAACTGCTAGAAAAACTGCAAATTTCTTCCTCTTTTTTTTTTAATTTTCTAGATTTGCCGAGTGCCATTTTTAATTACGTCAACGGCAGTGATGTCTTTGACGCTTATTTTTACTAAACAACTAGCCCATGCTTCTGTAGCGGAGCCTGAGCCCTGTAACAAACCAAACTGTTTATAAGCCCTGGCATGATGTAAACTACGTAACAAGCAATTCATTACAAAATATGGATCACAACGGAATTTTTTGACTAGTCCTGGAGGCCAGCCATCTTCCTTCAAGTTGGTCAAACTGCTACAGCAGCACATTTTTAAGGAGCTATTACTGAGCAGTTGCCAAAAAAGACTTTAATAAAGAAAAAGCAGCATCTAGAGAAAGCCTGGCTTTTTTTCCGAGCTTTGTAACATTTCCCACTGTCACACAGATATGGGATGCTGTCTGGCATCGCACCTCCCTCGGACTCGAGGATCAGTCAAGTCTCCAGTTAAACCATTTAGCAGCACAGCGGCTGCCATATATGACAAAGTTCAAAAATTGCTCCCTATTTCTCAGCGGTTTTCTTTTCCTTTGGCTTTTCTCCATTTTCCTTTTAGAAGCACTATGGCTTTCGGAGTCTCTTGCAGAGACGTGTGCCGTTTACCTCTCTGGAATCCTGCTGGGGTCCTATTCTAATATCTTAAACATCTTAATCGCATTAGGGAGCATGCACAACCGCCCCCGTACTTCCAGCGGCATCGCACCAACGGCACACCGTGGGCACGAGGCAACTGCTCGACGGAAGCTAGCCCAAGAGAAAATTTCTGTTCCTCCGGTGAGCAAAAAAAGACACCATTTTCTTTTCCAACACTGTGACGCGGCTCCCCCGAAGACAACTGTAAAGCTATTTTTATGTGACGCGGTCCCTGAGTAAGTCCTGTCATTTCCTTGCATCGGCTGCGAGCCCTTCTGCCAAACTATTGATTCTTTTTTAAGTTTACCTCTGTCCCCTGCCTTAGGTAATGGCGAGAGTCCAGTGACATTTTTAAGGACACAGCTATAACGACTCTGGGCTCTTCTTCCGAATTTAGGCTTCCATGCAGTGACAAGAAGAAACTTCCCCTCCCTCTCTGCGCTTTAAAACCAGCCCTCCGGCAGCAATAGACAATTTTATGCCTATTAAGCTCTTCTCACAAGCAGGGTTTCATCATTGTCTGTTTGTCCCGTTCAATCAATCTCCCCATCAGCTCTGACCATTTCAGCACTTCTAGAAGTCTTCTTCGGCGAGGGCTCGACAGAAGAGACCGACCCGCAGAGGAAGGAAGCGAAGCGCAAGCGTGCGAGGGTTTTCATTTTTCCTTCCTGCAGCTCCAGTGCGTGCCGAGCCCTTTGTCCCATGTGTTTTTCAGCCAGCGTCTCCGGCTGAAACGGAGTCCCTCTCTGTTGCCAGGCAGTATTTCAAGGAGTACTGAATGTCTCTGGCATCCAACACTTTTTGCTTTCAACTCTTTTCATTCTGCCCCCCCTCACCCCGTTTTAAATGTCGCCACTTTCAGGCACGGAGAGAAAAAAAAAAAGCGCATTATTATTCCTTACAATCGTTGCAGGAGACGAGACCAAAACACAGGCAGTGAGAGCGTTCTGCCGGTTGTTATTTCTTCACGATCACCTGCCCCGCTTCAAGCACCCCGCAGCTTGATGCCCCGGGCTCCCGTCGGCCTCGAAGCCCACAAGCACCAGTTACCGCTGGGGGAGAGGATGGAGGGAGAGCTCAACAAACGAGGTTCGGGTTGCCATTGCCTGGCACACGGGACCGTTACTTGTGAAATGGGTATCGATGGCCGGGCCCCATCGGAGCGGTTTCATCTGGCAGAGGGTGAACGGCAGGACGAAGTGCCAGCGGTCACGGACCCCGGCTCGGTACCGCAGACCTCGCAGGACAACTAACGCGAGAAGCCCTGTCGAGGTGAATCTCATTTTCAAGGCTGACAAATGCTTCCTCAGAATCCGTAACGTGACCTTCTTTTCACTGGCGAGTGTAAAATTATCTCCAGGATCAATACTCAAAGGCAGCGCTCGTTACCAGGCGTCGTTCTCAACAGCAACGAAGGCGGCTCTCCTGCTTGGGTTGGATGAAGTACAGCAAAGGGGCACTGCGGCAGCCCGCAACAGGAAAACGAAGGTACAAACGTACATGGAGAGGTATCTGTTACTGACAGAAGTAGACCCGGTCTTCGCCAGAGCCGGCGGTGCATGTGGAGGGCTCTCCTTTTCTCCACGTGACAGGGATGAGGGGTATGCGTTGGCCGTTCTGACAAATGCGCATCTCCACGCTATAAGCATTAATGTGTGTATTCGGTAGCCTAAATCCACTCGGAGCTGAGGAGGCCACCTCATCTTGAATATCAGCAGGAGCAAGGCGCCAACCTCCTTTGAAATGCTTTGAAAAAGCTCAGCTTTTATTTTTCCATCACCTTCTGAAAAGCTTCATTCAGTGACAAACCGCCCTTTTGGCTCTGAAAGGTTAACAGCCACTTATCTCCAAAGCTGCAAAACCAGCCTGCGGATTCAGACAAAGCTTCCATTGACTTGGAGAGCAGCAGGATTTGGCCTGACGGAGCGGTCACAAAACCAGTTAGTTTCACGTTTGGACACTGGTTTTCCTCACACCGCCCTGCTGCAGCAAAGCGAGATCCATCGAGTAGACCCATCTCTTCAGAGCTGCACTTTGGGCGACCGCATTGATTCTGTATTTTAAATCCTGATAAAAGCCCGTCCTCGGCACTTCCCTCGCTTGGCAGCCCTGGACATCAGCCTGATGAAATTGTCACCGTCTGCTAGCGGTGTGGCAAAGCAAAGCTTTTGGGGGATAAATCACTTCTCTGAGGGCTTTTTCTTTTTCTCCCCGAGTCAAAACCATTCAGAAAAGGGCTTTTGCAATGGTATTTCGGTAGCAGAAAGACCCTATTGAGATACAGACACAATAACCAGTTTCGTTCCTGCCTTTAAAAATTAACCACCGTTAACCTCAGGCTCGGAGCGGCTCCAGGCTGCCAGCAGCAGACTCCTTCCAACCGCCTTCCCAGAAAGAAACTCCTGATTCAACTCGTTCTCAAAAGCCTTTGACATTTCTGCAGCTCTTGCTCTTCGCCGGTTTCCCCTTGCAACAGCAAGTAGAGTTCAAGCTCCTGCCTCCTTTTTACTCGGAGCTCCGCAGACCCACCCCACCTCCTACCCGAGCACTAAACCTGCGCAGAACACGGCGATGCGGGAACAAACAAGGCGCCTGGGCTCACAGACGAGGTCCGCGCCTTCCGACGTGCCCCGCTGCTCCGAAGCAGAACCCAGGCAGAGCAAGACCTGCAAACCCATCCCTCCGCGGAAGAATAACCCAGTTGCTCGGCATCCCTCGCGCAGTGAAGTCGGAAGGGAGCACAGTTAGCCCGAGAGGTGCGCGCGGGGCCGTATTTGGAGCCGTTTTATATGAGCTCCCAAACGGCAGGTGATCCCTCATTAGTGAGAGGTAAGGCGGTGGGGTATTGCACAGCAGGCATTTTAGCAAACGTCAACGGCAAAAACAAATGTTGGAGAATGGAAAACAAGTTGAGATCAAAACAGCTAAAAAATAAAAAATAAATAAATCAAGAGAAGGCCAACGAAACGGTCACGAAACGCGATGTCAGGCTAGCAATGCGTACCCTACCCTTCCCTGGCGGCACGTCAACTGGCCAGATTTTGTGGTTGACCTTGGCGCCTACTGCGCAGCAGAGGAAAGAGCGAGTCTCATCAGACTCCAAAGTACAAGAAGGAAAAATGACTCAGGCAAGGCAATAACTTCAGTGGGTTTGCTAAGGACTCACCTACGCTGGAAGGTAGTTTTACTGCTTTAAGCAAATTTCTGTAACTCAATCAACCAAGTACAAGTATAAAATATTTGGGAAATTAACACAACTAAGATCTATACCTCTAAAATTGCGCGCAAAAAAGAAAATAGACCATTATCCAGTGTATTTATACAGTAAAACTAAGCATAGGCCAGCTTTCAGTAAGTGACTGGACTGTAATTAAAAAAAAAAAAAAAAAAAAAAAAAAAAACCACTACCCTCAGGAAAAGGATACTGCCAAAACTGAGGGAGGAAGAAAGCTAGTTCAAACAAACCTAACTTTTTTTCACCGAAAAATGAGAAATTTGGGATGTAGAATTGCATTTGGAGACTAAACATGGAACGCAAAGCGAGCCACACAGAGATACACTTTTACCAGGAGAGGCTCAAAACCAGTAAGGAAGCACAAATACACGAACAAGGAGGCAAAGCCCCACTTCCCTGTCCCATGTAAGAACTGATTTCAAGTCCAACACAAGCCTGGGTCAAAGCAAAACTAGCAAACATGAAACATAAGGAAGATTCAACCAAAACCTGGAGAGTAAGTACAGAAGGCACACAAGAAAAATTAATTATTTAAGAACATTAGCAGCAGGAGCTTGAGAACTGGCGGGTGAACTGGACCACCTCGGAGTGCGACTGCCAATTAAGAGGATTAAAGGTTTTGCAGAAAAGCAAACTGGTTTCTTCGTGTGAAACTTCACCACATAGGTCGGTAGAAAGACACCTAACCTTTCTGAAAGGCTAACACGTGAGGCAGCTCGGACACAAAGGCGTCTGCAGAAAAGGAAGAAAAGATAGAGATGAACTTGGCAATAAGTGGCCGAGACCTCTCGCGTGACCCTGCCCAGCCCCGAGGTCTGGAACGTTTCGTACGGCGTGAAACCGAAGAAAACTATAATCGATCCATGAAATCACCAAGAATTGGTAACCAAGTAATTTAACAGGGAATATCACCAGAAAGAAACCCAAATATTTTATCTGATTCCATTTCTTTCTAGACTCCAGGTAACGCCCTTCGGAGGTTTTCTGCCGCTGTTCAACCACATTGCGGTTTCAAAAGGTGCACAAGGTTAGCGTGCCTTTATTTTTCTTCCCCTCCTAAAAACACAGCGAACCTGAGCTGCCGCAGCCTGTCTGGACTCACACAGACCGGGGCTGCTGTAGTTAAAAACAAAACCATTAGCAGAATTCTCCGAACCGAAGCGCTAGTTAAGCAGATTTTTTTCTTTCTTTCTTTCTTTCAAGCTCCTAACTGCAACTTTAGCAATTATTGGTTTATGTAATTGCCTAACATTTAATGTTTACAGCAACATTTTACAACTAATTTACATGCAGTTCACTAAATGCTTTAGGGTTAATTGGTCTTTTGTCGTGCATTAAGTAGCTTGTTAATTATTAGACAGCTGGGAGGAAAAAACAAGTAGGAGGTCAGTTTGAGGATGGCTCGGACTGAACAGAATGGCTGCTTGTAATTAGCAAAATGCAGGGGGGTGATTTTTACCTAAGCATTGACCTTCCGCATGGTCGACCCCACGGTTAGCCCCAAAGCAGGCACGCCATGAGCAAATGGCCTATTTTACAGGATCACATCGTCTCCGTTCTTCGACCCACGCGAAGGAGAACACAACGCTGACTTCATTGCTTACAGCATGTGCATGTGAGGTAAAGATGAAACCGTAGGAGAAGAGAGAGAGAAGATGCCATTCCTTGTGCTCGGCATGAAGAAGACAACAGAGAAAACTGACATTTTTAAACACGCTTCAGACAAAACGGGTGGAACAAGGAACACAAGGAGGATCCAGAGGGATGTCTCCCTGGGCCACCTCGAGACGACCAAAACCAAGCACCCACATTTCCCAGTTTCTTGATTACAGCGCACCCAGGCCACATCTCAAGACCGTGTTGCGGCACGAATAATTTTGTACCGGATGTGCTAAAAGGGAGCCCAAGTATTCTCTGCTCTGAGCGCTGTCAGCCCAGATGCATCCAAAGAGATCGGAATGATTTGAGAGAAAAAAAATAAATCGGTGTGCCTCCTTGGGGCTCTACTCCACCTGCACTTCTATCTAACGAAAGAGTGCTTTGGACATGATATCATAACTTAGAAACCAAGATTAATAACTTAATTACCAAGTTGGCCCTGCTTTGAGCAGGGGTTTGGACCAGATGACCTCTATAGGAGCCTTCCAACCTAATTGATTCTATTGCATTAGTGAACGCCACATATAGCTAATCTCTGCTCCAGTTATCCCATCTGCTGCCCAAACGCGAGCGTTTTGCCAGGTTTTCAGAACAACTTTTAGTAATGAACAGAGACTGGAAACCCCAGATGCTGGTTTTAATGATCTGCTTGGCATCATGGTCTGGAAGTGGAGATCAGAAACTCATGTAAGAAAAAGGCAACTCTGTATATTAGAAGCATTTGCAAAAAAAAAAAACCACCCGCATCCAACTTGAAAAATTTATGCGCTGTCTTTCCCGTGCAAAGCATTCCCATGGCTTCTTCTCACCAAGTTCCCCAACTCCAACTTCTTTGGCTTTTAGTAAGATGGAGCTATTATTAACCACGTGTCCCATGGCAGCCCAAAACGTTTCATGCAGGAGCCCACACCCAAATGACTCTGGATGCTGCACAGACATACCCAAGCAGGCTGAACGGAGACACCAGGAGCAATTAACCCAAAATGACCAGATGCCTGGGAGAAAATGCATTAGAGAAATCACATCCATTTCTTGCATGGACAGTCTCGTTCAGAATTGAAGTGACCTTTACCAGATACATCTTGACTGGAGTTATGACATACTTAATGAAAGATTTTTTTTTTTCTAAGACCCTCCATGCTAACTCCCTCTTTGGAAGCACCACGGGCTGCCCCGGCACGGAGGTCTGAGTCCACGGGCTGTCCCTCGAGACCAGCCAGAGGAAAACAGCAGAACAACTCTGAAACGACACCCACCGCTCCCTCTGCGTTCAGGGAATCGACCATGACCAACTCAACATGGAGTCAAACTCTACCTGTACCTTTTAAATCCCTGCCCAAACACAAATGAGTGACCTCATCTGCAAAAGCACTGAGCCCCCAGAAGCATGGTTGGCCTTAAGGAGTATTCAGGACTTAAAAAAAAAAAAAAGCAACACCCCAACAGTGAGGAAGGAAAAGAAAAAAAAAAAGGCAGGGGGGAGAACTAATCAGCCAAGTACTACTAATAATCTTTTAAACAACTTGAGATGGAAAGGGCAAACCCAAAATGAGCAGTGTTCTCCAAAAGGTATTCCATCAAAACAACATTTCCTCAAATGTAAATCGCTTTACACGTACTGATCTCCTTAGAGTCGTTAAATGCTATCTTTATTTCTTTTTAATCGGTCCCACTGCATTTCAAATTGCTTTTTGAAAGTATAGTAGAAGTATATAAACACAATGAGTTGAAACACTGAACTGTTAATACAGGGGAATTTAAAAACTCTGTAGTTTTACTGTTGCTTAAAATCCATTATCGAGAATTAAGGAATGTACTTGTTTTAAAAAAAACCCAACTGATTATTTAAGAAAGTCTTAGTGTGTGGCAAGTTTCTGCAAATCATTAATTATTATAACTCGGCACGGGGCTGCTGCTTTCCTTCTGACCCCAGGAGCATGCACGCGCTCCGGGTGGGTTTAAGAATAGCAACACGGAAACGTCACCCTTCCCGAGCTTTAACGCTTTTTTGCTCCCAGCGCTTCAGCCACTCGTTGCCCCGTCCACCCTGGGATCAGCGTCTGTGCTTGGACAAGCCCCTTTCGCAGATGCAGCTTCACGCACGGCCACGAGACCAGTCCGATGGCCACAAAACCCGTCCGATGGCCACAAAACCCGTCCGATGGCCACGAGCTGCTGTCAGGAAGGCAGAACGGAGTCGAGGTGCGATGGGAGCTTTGCAGAGGAGACGTACCCCAACAGAAACGTGCAGCTAAAGCTAGATGCCAGCCGTGCAGTTAAGCCACCTCGGAGTGCGCTGTGGAAAGTTCACAGCCCGGCAGCTGGGCAGGGCTCGGTTAATACCGATATTCAAAGGACCCTGTCCCGGTGCCAAGCACGCAGTTCGTATGACAAGGGTCGCTTTGTCTCGCATCCCCCTCCACCTCCCAGCACATGGGAAACTTCAGAAATTCCCTTGCCGAGGAGAACAACTAAGCTGCGTAACTTGGAATTACAGGCTTTCAAGGTTAGCTTGCTGCTGGAGCCAAGACATATTTCCAGTGCTTCTCAGGACTGAAAACAACCTTCTACTTTTAATGAGTTGCCTTTTATCTTTAATAAGGGATTAGGAGTTATTTTTCCAGCTAATACCTTAAAATCCAGATAATCATAAAAGCAATCAGTAATACCCAATATATGTTAATTACTCATTTTCTTCTCGTCTCTCGTTGGCGTGCTGTCGCTCATGTACGTTAATTTGTCTATAATAAGGCTGCAAATCAAAATCAACAAAAGGCTTCGGGTCCTCTGGGGAGTCACAGGTTTAAGACTTGGGGGATTAACGACAGATTATACCTGCGACGACAGGGAAGAAAACAACATCACGGCCAAAGAGGCGCCGAGCTATCCAACGAGCCGCTCACCTGCCATCTCCCTGCACGCCACCGTCCCGCAGGAGTCAAACAAAGCACAGGACCGCGCTAAGAAAAGCGAACGAGGCACCGGACAAACTTTTCAGCTAGACAGCAAGAAGGGGAGTGAAAGTCGTGCTTGCCAAGTTATTCCCAGTGAAATGTGACCCTAAAATAATTTCAGGTTGTCTGTAACAGGCTACACTGGCCTTTCCAAGGGGAATCTCCGGGAGTCGCAGCCGTAGAAGCTCTCCATTCAAGACCAGAGGGTGGCAGAGGGAAAAGCTGAAGGTGCTGGAATAACGATGACAAACAGCACATTGCTCGGACGGGTAATACCTACGACTGCAAAAGACTTCAACGGAGAGGATGTCATCAGCAATGTCCAGCTACCTATATCCTCTTGAGGACATGGAAATGCAAGCAGCCAGGAAACTTTCTTCTGCCCGCGTTTATGAAAAGGCTGGACCCAACGCCGCTGCCGACGCTGCCTGCGCTGCTCTCTGCGCTCAGGAAGGTCAGTCCGGCAAGTAGTGCCGCAGAGCACGAACCCAAAAGCTTGTCAACTTCTCCAAATTTCAGAGCCACATGTTTGAAAATCCCCCCTTCTGCTAGAAATGATATCATTTCCCTCAAAAAAAATTGCTGTCAGAGATACTAAAACTCAACCTTTTAAATCAAGGAGTAGTACAACTAGCCTACCTATCCACAGCTGGCTTTACACAACACAAAAGCATTTCTAAGCCGGAAATACTTGCACTTTGTGACAAAGCGGACACCCAGAAACTAGACATTTTGGCCTCTGAACCCAACTACAGGAATACAATGCAAGCCGAAGGGAAAACAGCACAAAAATAAGAGGCTAAGATCTTGGTGAAGAAAAAAAAATAAATATCTAACACAGCAGATACTGGAAGAAGGAAACACCTTTCATTGCTCACAACGAGAGCATCTCTGTCATAAATCACTTGTCAAATCCTCCTCTTCCAGATTTTCACCTGCAGACCACAGAATTATAGACAAGCCTCAGCTGGAAGAAACCTCTGGAAATCATCTGCTCCAACCCGGTGTTGAAAGCAGGGCCTTCGATTAGGTGCCCAGGGCCCCATCAAGCTGAATCTCGACCTTTCCAGCGGAGGAAACTGCACCACTTCTCGCTCCAATGTTTGCTCTCTCGGTGAGGAGTATTCTTCTCATACCCAGACGGACTTTCCCCTGGAGCAGGTCATGCTCGTTCCCTCTGGTCCCATCACTGTGCCACCTTCCGAGGATCTCTGTACACGGGAAAGACAACGGGCTTCACTTGCAGCTCTCCCAAGAGCACTACAACCGCACGGGCACGGCCAACGCAGGCTACGTTTCAGGACCACCCTTTTCTGTCCAGCCAAAACCTAATTCCACTTAATTGCTTGGTTCATTACGTTGTTCTTCATATCCCAGCGGCGTGCATGACGATCACCACGACGTGGTTGTCCTACGCCCAGTGCAGGTTCTGCTCAATCCCCACTCCTTACGCTCTGGCCGGGGGCAGGAAACCTGGAGGTGAGTCCCTAACGCGGACCAGGACTTCGGATGCGGGCTGAGTCGCTCCCGGGGAAAACCAAAAGACTCGAGAGGCTTCAGCTACGAAATTCAAAGGCCTTTCTGCTGCACACGTGCAAGCAGGCATTCACAAAGCTTTGACTTTTGGGTAGTTTGGGCAAATTTTCACCCGGGCAATGACTGGCAGACATAGCTAACCGTTTTCATTCCAAGCATCTGATGTAAAATGCAGGTGGGATCTAGTTTCCAGAGATGAGGATCGCTAAAAATTTTTTTTGTTAGGTTCTCTGATACCTTTTCTAGAATTTTAAATAGAAATTTATCCCTGCTTTCCTTCTTCCTCCTCTTCCCCAGAAGAAATGCAAGCTTAATGCAGATAGCTAAATGGAAAATTCCAAGTCCTAACGATTACATTTTGGCAAAGACACAAGCAAGGACCTTAGATTCTCCGTTTTAACTGTCTACGAGCACCCCGGATCACGCACCACCGTGCGCGTTTCCTCGCTCCGGAGCAGGACGAGCCCACTCTGCTCGCTGCGGAGGCCAGGCGATTCTCCGCTGACCGCGCCGCCACCCCGTGCCCTTTCCGTACCTTGGGAAGGCACTTGTGACGCCGCCGGGCTGGAGCGCCAAATCATTGCTTCTTCAAGACGGCGATACAAAACTGGTTCCCATTTTTGTCCAATCATCTGCTCTTAAATACTTTCTTAATAAACTGATTTAAAAACTAGCAAATGAAATTAAGACCCAAACTGTAGCGTAATCTGCCAAGAACATGAAAACTAATAAGATAGAGCACTGAATAAAGAGCGGAAAATACATGTTTCATTCCAAAGACTAGGGCAAGTCAAATTGCTTAATCAAAATGAGAATCACTAATTAATCATCTCAGCAGAGATATGCAAATGTGCTAAACTAGTTTATTAGCAGCAGTATCTTCTACAGTGCAGAAAGAATATTACCATCAGTTTACTTCATGAAATTATTTATTTCTTCTGAACTGGGAGCTAAAAAGAAGGGGCAGGGAGACGAGATCCAAGGAGAATGGGGAAACTCCGCTAGCTCATCAGCTCAGGTAATACTGCCCTCGATTCCTTCCTTCAGTTCGGGTTCTCCCTCTAGCAAACAACAAAATGCATTGCTTACGTCTTGCTAATGCACAAAAATTAAGATGCTGAACACCTATAGATTACATTATCGAATTAAAATGAGTATTTCAAAGTGTGCCTTGGCTACCAAAAGGGAACGACAGGTTCAACGTGAAAGAAATATTAACAGCAAATCAATCGCTGAGAATCAACCTCCCTTTAGGAAATCGTGAAAATTATATAGCCAGATTAAAATCCATCATTTAAAGTTCCCTACTCTCAGATTCGAATCACTGATGACACCAAGTTTTGTTTGTTTGTTTTGGATTTTTTTTAATTTCTATTTTTTAAGGCAAAGCAGGCTCCCTGATGAACTGTCTCATACATTACTTGGCTACTGACTTAAATTCTCCCGAGCGAGATGCACGTTTTGAGGGCTCCAGGAGAAAAGAAGCATTACCCCGACCAACAAGGGGAGGAGCAGCCTGCAAGCGAGAGGCAGCAGCGAAGCTGCTGAGCGGGAAGGGGTTCACTGAGGATGTGTAACGCACGCGCCAGGACACGCATGGACCCATCTCGGCCATTTCAGGTCGCAGAATTTTAACAGTTTTATTTGTGTATGCAAACGCACACACAGAGAGGGGATTGATTTATTTATCTTAAAAGCTGGGCTTAAAGCCTACTGAACTTTTAGAAAGAGACAGAAAAATTATGTTAAGAAATACACAGTTGATGTTCAGGGAAACGAAACTCCCCGCCTTCCCCGGCCGCCCAGTTCCAAGTATTATTAAAGCGACGTGTAAAGCCGAGGTGCTGCAGGGAGAGGGACCTCCTCATTTCCCCAACCCTCCGCAGCAGAGTGCCGGAGCAACGTCAGTACGTGCCACTGAAACGCTCTTCCCAAGAGACACCGTACCTTGCTGTTACCCTGAAGGAGCTTTGAAGAAGGAAAATGAACTTCTGGGGGGGCTTCATTTATTTCAGAGTGAGCAAAGAGCAGCAGTTTGGTGCCGCAAACAAACCGGCAGACCCTTGCTACAGCAGTTACTGAAAAAGAAGCCTAGGCTATTAACTTGAAAATCATCTCCCGCGAAGGGCCGCGCTCATCTGTACAGAGGAAACGTTACCAAGTCTGCGTCGCCTTCCGGTTTTGAAAGAAGAGTTCAAAGAATTTTGAAACTTTGACTGATGCAGGAGCATATGTGAAGTCAAACTGAGGACAGCACGTGTGCTCATCTATCAACATCAACCTCTTCTCTTCCCCTGAGTTTTCAGTAAATGGAGTTCACGTCACAGCAAACTCAGAAAAATAATAATAAAGAAAGATAATAAAATAAACCTGCCAGCAATCTGCTGTGCTTTAACTGCTGTGCTTGGCTTACCCCAGCACCTCTTCCACCCACGGGCTGCAGTCTGAGCACTGTGCACTTCTCAATATCCCAGCCTTACTGAGCATCCTAAGGACAACTCCATCAGGTGGAAAGGCAACTTCAGAAGAAACAGGCAGGGACTATTTCCTACATGTCTCCATCAAATGCATTAAAGAAAAGAACACGTAGAAAGAAAAGCCAGAAGCCGTTTTCCAGGTGTTTCTCAACTTTGTGGCGGTTGAGAAGCCACAGAGAAGCAGACGGCTCTTTCGGATACCTGTTTCCTCAACCACAGCCCAGGTTCTTCTGCTTGATTTTGAGATCAAGTCAAATGTCTGCCAACAACATCATGTCAAAGAGGGGAACGGTTCAGTTCACTGCAGGTTCACAGGCAAAGGAGGACCTGGTCTAGATAAAAAAAGCTTTTCTTCAAAATGCATTTGTTTTTTATCCCCCAAAGAGACAGGAAATTGTGAGCAATAAACCTCAAGGATTCCTTTTCTAAGATTACTGCATTTGAAAGCCGTCCTCAACTAGAGATTCCCATTTTCAGCACATGCTTTGCATAACTGAAAATACGTGACCTTGATAGGAACCAAAATATTTCTTGCAAAACATTTACTCTTCCTCTTGCTATGTAAAATCTGTCTGTTCTTCCTAAATGAAGGACATCAAACCCACATTACCTAAAAAAATGTCACACCGGATTTCATCGGAGGAGTATGTTTCTACAACAAGTGAAGCACTGACCTTATGTTTCTGAAGCCGTGGGCTCCCGAGAAGAGAGCATCTTCTGCGCCAAGTGCTGTCCTGGCTGCATGGGCTTTCAACAGGCGCTTCCTTTGCAGAGCCAGGACAGAGAAGGCACCGCTGCAGTGCGACAGGGACAAGCTCCACTGAGCTCTCCATGTATCGGCAGAGGACACCAGAATCACCAGCCAGATGTGCAAGGGACCCTCTGGCTCATCGTGCCACCCGTGGCCCTGGGACCTCGGGAGGCCGCCGGATACCCCGGTACTGTCCGAGCTCATCCCAGTCAGCTTAAGAAAGCTGTCGTTGACTGCAAGAGCAACACACCTACAGCAACACCAAGTTCGGCTCAAACTAACTGAGCTAGAGCTAAAGGCTTCAATGGCCCAACACTGGAGATCCACATGAAGCTGCTCTGGTATGAGCCAGAAAACTGATCTCACCTCCAGCCCGTGCCTAGGAACGCAGTTGGTACACTCTAGGGAATACCTTTTCCTTTTTTTCCTGCAATGAATACTTTCCCCCCATCACAAGGGACTGCAGAGATATTAAAAAAACCCCACCACCACCACGAAGGAAAAAAGAAAGAAAAAGAATAAAGCCCGGAATTGCACTCTGCAAATAACTGCCTAACAGCAGAGAAGAGATTAATCCACCAAGGCGTACATCCATCGGAGCAGCACGGAAAGGAACTGCAGGCATACTGCCTGGAAAGCGTGCGTGTAAAGCTGCAGAATTTCTGCGTGCCTACAGCTAAATCCACACGCAGGTCCTGGAAAACCTGGGACCGTTCTGACTCCGTGTGCCCGGTGAAACAGAGCACCGCTCCCCCCACGCGTCGTAAATGTGGTCTGGTCTTCAGAGCACTTGCGAAAGAGCACTTGCCATTCCAATCCCCTTGCTTTTCGTGGCATAGCTACATCCTGGGTTTAAATGGTTTTTTGTAAGAAATAACACACTTCGACGCAAAACCCGAAGCAGGCAGATGACCCTCTTAGATAAGCACATCAAGAAGTAGGCATGCTGCCTGGCTTCTGGGACATTTCCCAAGTTCAGAAACACAAGTGTGAGGATTTCGTCTCCAAGATACCATTTGTCAAACAAAGCGCTGCTCGCTCTCTGCTAAAACACCCTATCTCCCTTGCCAACAGGCAGGGCTTTGGATACCCCCAGCAGAACTGCTGTCTCCTCTTTGTTCCTCCCGCAGACTAACCCAAGGGACCACAAGTCCCTCTCGAGACCCTCGGTAGGTGCGCTACTTCTCCGCTTTTTCCTCCCAAGGTGCACGCTGACGTCCGCAGCGGACGAATCACCTGCAGAATCCACGCTCATGATGGAAAGAAAGGCAGGAGCTACTGGCACTCCTTGCACAAATCTCTCGGGAGGATGCTCGTGATACCACCACATCTATATCGAGGGCATTTGGCAGTGCACCAAATAGCACCTAACGCTGTCCTACACCCATACGAAGGTCTCAGGCTCTCTTAAAACTTGTACCTAGGGCCTCTCCTCTTACAGCCTGAAGCTACGGTGGTAGCAGTGTCCAAATGACCAACCCCTGCCAGAAACGAGTCATTGACCGCAGCGGCTCCTACGCACGCCACGTCCGAATCAAAGCTGACCGGGCAAAAACCTTCTGTCTTTCCATTCCTTACAAGCACCGAGTTAAAATGCTTGCAGAACAGCACAGCATCACCACCACTTCCAAACACTTCAGACAAGTACAGGCAGCAAGTGAAACCGCTCGTAATAAATACCATAAGCCTGACCCACAGTCAAAAAAGATGTAAAGTTACAGAAGATCATCAAAGGCGAGGCCTGTGGCTACACATGCTGTGAGCTCAGACTTACACACTCACCATTTTTAAATGCACAAAACAGTTTATAAACGTTATTCTCAGCAAAAAAGGACTTAGAAAAAATTGCTTGCCGTGAAAACCAGAAGGAGCTTTAAACGCTTCTGAAAAGTTGTATTTGCTAATAAATATTTCACAAGTAGGAAAAATTAGGTCATTAAAAGGCAACATCTGTTAACGCTAGTAAAAAACCAAAAACATACTGATTTTTGTACCAGCAGCTCAACCAAAAGAGAAAGTGATGAGGATAAGCGTTAAGTCATGAGTGAAGTCGTCGAGCCAGTGATGTGATTTCTGCCGTCACTCAGACTCTCCCCACCGACTTCACTGGGAAAAGAGGCAGCCCCAACCCTCCGGGCTTCCAAAGCTCTCCCCTCAAGGCCTCGTTACCAGATGAAACCTTAGAGCAAACGAAAATATTAATTTCCAAAACTTGCCGAAGACCAGCAGGCTTCAGCCAAAAGGAAATCAACTTCCTAAGTCGCCAACTTGCCAAGTAACCCCAGAGCCAATACAGTACTTCGCCATTTAAAGAAAACGAGTGAGAAGGAACGCAAACGCCTTTTCTGGTCAGAAATCCAAAAGTTGTTGTAAAATAATCATTACCAAAGGTTCAAAAATACGGAGCCAATAGAAGCATGGATCAACGGAGCGTTTACACATTTGTTAGATGAAGTGCTACAGAGCATTCCTGCAATCTGTACACACACTATCCCTCTTCTCTCCCAGAACGCAATCCTGTCTGTAACTCATTACATGTGCATATTATTATCATTTCATCTTTTGATAGTTCTTTCTATCTTCAAAGCCCTTCCATTTGATTAAAGCAGCCGCAGTCCCTTTCGACAACAGGAACGAACAGGTTCTTCCTCAAAGCACTACTCCTTCCACTGCTCTGCCCTGCTCGCTTCTGAGCCAAATTCCTTGGCAAAAATGGCTATAAACATAGGAACTTTGATCAATAGGTTTTTTAGCCATTACAAGTATGCAATAACCACTGTGGAATGATGAAGCAAATACCTTAGTATTTTTCCATTTTTAAAAAAGTACACAATTACGTTAACAAATGACAAAACTATGAGATTAGTCACAGGACAGTACTGAAAAGAGTCAAGTCACAAACCTTAGATTAGCTGTAGATGTCAAGCAGTCAAACTAATTACCCTCCCAAGCCCAAAATAGCATTCAATTGCCCTTGAAGGGTATCTACAGACTTCCAAAGCACTCAGAACTAGCCACGGAGAGAGAATTAAGTCGCCAAAAGGAAGGTTTACTTCTGGTGCAGAACAGCAGTTTTGGGAAAAAAAAAAAAAATCTAAGAAATGGATCCATCAGACCTTTTTTTTTACTGCAAACAATCTATATCCTCTTCTCCAGAAGGGCAAAGAAATCCCCCTTGGTTTGTTAATGGGTATCCCATCCACTCTCAGAAAACGAAGGGGAAGAAAAGCCATCCACAGCTTCCCAAACACTGCCAAGTTTCCGTTACGAGCCTACGGCTCCAACTGTTGTGAAATATGGGATGGCCTGAAAACCAACACTTTGCACGGACGGTACCAGCCGCAAGCTGTTAACGGCGTTCAAGTCCTCCGCGGGACCGGGCTTCTCGCTAAGGAGCTAACGAGGATACAGCGTGCTACAACCTGTTTTGCTCTGATGACTGAAGAACGACATTACGCAAAAGCTGGGTAACATGACCTTCTTCGTTAGCAAACCTTCCCCGGTTCCCGTCTATATCAGCTTCTTAATATTTAACCCTCCGATAATTAAGAAGCACCTTTCACTCCAGAAGCGTGAAAAACACTTTATATTCTGCGGGCACAGGTTTTGGACAAAAATCCGCACGTGTTATCACTTTCACGTAGAAAAAGAGCATATTTGGAGACTGGGAATGAAAACTAAACGCAAAGGCAACGTTTGCTGGAGCAGCAGGGACGCAGCTGTCCGAGGCAGCCCTACCAGGAGGGCTAGCAGGGTGGCAGTGACCGCCGCCAGCTCCTGCCGGGCATTTTCCAGGTAAGACGGAGTCAGCGCACGACCTCGCAGCGGCAGGCGGGAAGAAGCGTGACTCAGGGAGAAGGTCAGCAACTGCATCACCGCGTCCAAGGGGAACTCAGAGCCGCCCATCGCCCTAACCGCGTCCGACTCGAGAAAGATGCCGGCCCAGAGAGATCTGCCCGCTACGTCTCCCTTTTTTACAACCCCTTTTTCATAACAACAGGGAGAAACTCTGACAACACCTAGCGTTCCATCTGGTGACAGCTTACCTAGCGTCAAGCAAAAATAATAGGGAAAATGAGAACGCTCCTCCTAAGCCGTGCTGGGAGAAGAAAGCCCTTCCACGTGAACTCTACTTACAAAGGGAGACCAGGGCGAGCTATATAGAGCGCGCTGGCAGCTTCCCAGCGAAGAGATAGCCCTGCTCATCCTCCCGGGATCCGTTTACAGTAAAGGCGGGCGATGGGGGAAGCTCTCAGCAGAGCCACGCTTCTGGAAACCCCCACAGCTCCAGGGTCAGCCGGGGTGGTGGGCAGGAGCCAAACTCCGGTCCCGTCTGTGCTCCGCTTCTCCCGCTGGCGACAAAGGAAATTCTTCCTTGGTTCTAAAACCCCGCGGTCATTAGAAAGCGAGCTAAAGAAAAGGCGACAGGACAGCGAGAATCTACGCCAGAAATAGCCATCTGGCGAAGCCGTGCTGCTTGCATCATCCCGGCACGGCGGAGCGGCCCAAAGCGCTCCCTGAAATCTAGCCCGCTCCTAGGTTTCCCCACGTAGACAGAGCAGCTCCAGTTCGGCAAACTATTTATATCAGCAATCTGCACAGCACTTCAACAGATGCTTAGCTTTAAATATGGATTTAAATCTTCTTGAAAACAGCCAGGCTAAATATACGCTGTAGGTTATATTTGTTCCTTGGTGCTGTCCTGAATCACAGCTCTCCTTCTGCCTGCGCTGTTCTATAGGTGCTGACAGAAGACGTATGGGCAGCCTGTCCCTCTATCACCGACATCCCTCCGATCGTTACGGCAAAGCACGACCAAACCCTAGGAGAAGATGACGCTGGGATTGTAGCCCTCCTTCCATAGGGAAAGGTCCAACAATCAAGAAATGCTCACATTTTACCCCAAATGTGGTTTTGTCTGCACTTGGAAGCTTCTTATTTATTGCCAAAGCATTACAGGAACCCACAAGACAGAGAGCAATCTCATGTCGAAGGCAAACAATTAATTAAAAACTGCTGCCTCTTTTACATAGACACGCCTATGTATTTGAAGCAGACCAGGTAAAAGAATTGGAACTCTTCCCTTTTCACCACTGAGCAGAAGTCACACTGACACAGCTGGAATGAAATCCAGATTCAGACTGGTGAAAAGACTGCAGCACCGTTTATTTGTCTAGATCCCCACGATCCGTAGCAGCCATCCCGTTACCTCCTCCTCAGAGCCCCACTAGAAGGCTCCACGCACGACACGCAGCGCTCGTGGGAGCTGTGAAACCCTTGCAGCCAGGCCAAAAGAAAATCACTGAATCGTGCCACTTGAGCGATTACTCTAAATTAGGAGTTCAGAGCGCAAGCTTGATATCTGAACTACACGGCTGACGAAATTTCACTCTAAAAAACCACGTGAATAATTTAAATCAGCATATTTTGTGGTTACGTAGCTGTTTTGTTTGCCCCCACTTAGCAAATGTGATTCTGCAAGCCGTAACAGCCTTTTATCTGAAACAGTCCATCCCTAAAAAATCCCCATTTCTTGAAGCAGACGCGAAACAGCTCTTCTGGATGGCACTACTTCTCCGCCACTAGGAATGCGGAGTATGTTTCAGCCCAGCTTTAATGCAAAGCCTAGACTAATCCCCCCCAGAGAGCTTTAGCCAGACTTTGCCAAAGGAACAATTGTTACCATTAAATAAGTTTATACTGTTTGGTGGTGAGCATTTTCTTTCTGCAGAGTGAGCTCTTATTCCCACGATGAAATGCATGCTGGAATGAAGTCACTTGACTACATTTCTTTTTTCTATAGACTCATCCTTCTGAAGTTTCCCATCCTAGGCAATTTACATAGAAACAGGCTGGAACAAGAAAACCATGATATACAAAGTAGGCGGAACGAGTCCCAGACAGATAAAGGGAAACCCAAATAAGAGCCAGTCCAACAAAACGGGGTCAGACACGTTCTCTAGGAATACCCAAAGCGTGAGGAAGAGTCAGTGCCCAGCTGAACAGTCAAGTCGGCGCTCTGCCTGCAAGCGAGGAGCGGGAAGCAGACTTCCTCTTCTCTCCAGCGTCCGGAGCCTGACCGATTTGCAAGACGCCCCAGAAAGCTTTTATTGGCGCAAGGACCAAACGGCCAAAGCCGCACATCGAAACGCTCCCGCATCCGTGCAACTCTTCCCCAGTCTCGAAGTTCCCGTTGCCTTCAAGGACATGAAACCACGCGGTTTTGTGCAACTTGTGTAAGTGCATCTCCTCATCGGGAGCGGACCTACCCCGTCCACGTAACCGCCCCCCAAACGGCCCCCAAAACTTTGCGGATCTACGATGTGCCACCTCCCAAGTTTATTCTTTCCACGCAGTGGCGACGGGCCCGTCTCACCATCACCCACAGACCACGGGAACCACCAAGTGTCTGACTCCGAAATGCAACGGCTCACGCAGGACAGGGCTACCCGCCTCTCACTGAGACGCCACCGGTCATCCTGCACACCGCGTTCAGCCCTTGGAGCGTGAATTAAGGTCCAACATCACTGCAAGGACACGTGCGACAGCGCTGCCGGTCCGGAGCTCTTCAGGTTTCTTTGTTTCAGACAGGGAATTCCAAGGGAATTCCATGGTTCGTGGAGAGACTTGCTCACCCAGACTGCAGGCCAGGGAAAAACCTTAATTTAGTTTCTCCCCATCTGTGTGACGCCAGTCTCTGCCCAGATTTGATGCAGGACACTTGGCAGGTGTCTTGATATCTAAATCTTTTGTTTTCCATACAGCTTTTCTGACCTCTCTGCACAAAAAGCCAAGCACACAAAGTTTCACTGCCTACAGCGAGCTCTTCCCGACTGCTCTTTCCCGTGAGTGGTGTTATTTAGTGCGTGTCCTTCTTTTTTCCCCGACTGATGATTCACATCGTAAGAGCTACTTATCGGATTTAAAAACAAAAACATCCCCCAAACCCCACAACGCTATCAGCGCTCTACAGCCAAGGACCAACTTGTCGCCATAGCACGGCAAACTTGTTTAACTCTTTCCTGTAGAGTGTACACAAAGTTGATCTGTTCTCCGTATCGTCCATCGCCCCGTCAGACCACGTTTGCCCAGCTCCGCCGGGGCCAGGCGCTCCGAGACACGCTTCTATCACGATGGATCCCCCTCCGAGGCCGACTCACGGTGGAGCCCGGCTCTTCTACCTGCAAGCAGGTTTTGACACCTATGCTTTCTGCTTCGTTTCGACCTTCCAGCACCCTTCCACTCACCGCTGCTTTTACCTCGGGACAAGCGTTTGGTTCCAAAGAAGCAAAAGCGCAGACTGAAGAGCCGCAGCCTTCTGCTGCCGACCCCAGGTTCCCTTAGCAGGAGTGCAAGTACAAAATAAGGACACGCACTTCACCTAGCAAAAAACCCCTCCCACGTAGCTTCAACACAGAGAAGCCAAGTTATTAATCAGAGCCTGAAATCCAAGACTAATAACTCATATCGTTATCAAACTGCTCTTGGAGCGTGAACTCAACAGAGAGTAACTGCTGGAGGTCTCCACAGATCGGGATGCTCAAAATACCTCTCCTTTCATGCACAGCCACGCAATTCACAGGGTATTATATACCCGTAGCTCCGAGCTAAGTCAAACACCCCTCCTCAGTTGGATGAACTCAGTTCCCATTACTATATTTAAATATCAAGGTCTCCAGTTGGAAGCAAGACTTGAACACAAGCCCAATACCACATTCAGGTTGAGACTAGTCCATTCATATGTTTCTTTACAAACAGGAGGAAAGGCTCTGCTGATTTATGCATACTTTTATTTCCATTTAACTGCTGAGGTCTACACTACTCTTCCAGTGAGTATACAAACCATAAGGCAAAATGCACCAAAAGGCATCTGCCCTTTTATAGACAGAAATCTGGCCAAACAAGTACAAACACATCTATAAAGAAACGCTTACACTTCAGTTAACATCTGCTTTCCTCTTCAGCTTTCAGATGACCAAGCTCTTCCCTACACGTAATCCTGATGTACTTAATATCCTTATTTTAAAGTTCACTCAGTGGGTAAGAAATCAGCAAATAAATCCAGGCAGAGATTCTCCCCTGCTTGAACAGATGTTGGATCAGGATTCAAAGCTGAGCAGAATAGCCCACAGCTCTCAAAGCTTTCATTTCACATATCACACAGATTTATTTTAACAAATATACCATTTTTCTGGGAAATGGCTGACACTAGCAAAGAAGAAAGGAAACCATTTGCAATGATTAATGTACCAGGGCTGAGGCCTTTTCCACCCTATCTTGTTTATTCTTCGGGTTTATGACATTGAAATTTCAGTGTCGTTCAATTTCCATTTCCTTTGGTGGTGGTGGTGGTTCTCTGGCGTCCAGTCCTTCAGGTCGCAGGTGAAATAGTTCATTCTGGCTTATCAGAAGGTCAAAGAGATAAAAGAGTCAGAAGAGATAAGAGAGAGGCAGTTCTTGCCCCTCGGTAAGTCGTCGTTTCTTCAAGGCACGGACACATTCACAACAGCATCTGCTCCAACACAACAGAAACTTCAAAGCAAGTTCACCATCCCTAAAATAACCCTGGCAGAAAGAGAAACCCAGGAGCGGGTCCCTGGACAAGACCCACAGCTGCAGAAGACTCAGCCTGAATATAAGTCTTTCCTCAAAAGCATTTGTAAGGGTATAATGAAGCTTGTTTGTCGTGAGCAATGACAGAAATGTATTTATCTTAGGGTTCACGCTTATACAAGCGAGAGCTCCAGCAAAGCGCGCACTGGAGCAACATTCTGTAGGGAGGCAGAACGACCTCTGCTATCAGCAGGGTATTCTGTATACGATTGATTGACTTGTTCTGTTTATTACCACTCCCATTTTGCCATACCAACCTACTGGGATCTAAGTAAAACAGGTTTTTGGCCTCGAGATCTCTGTTTCACCCTCCACATACTTCTTAATCATCTAATTCCCTAACAGCTTCCTTGTGCAATCAAAATTATCCGCATTATCTTTGTGCCAGCCCGATGTGGAGGAGGAGATAAATGGGGGGGTGCCAAGAGAAGAAGGGAACGGGCCCAGAAACCACTGGTGTTAGAGAAGGGAGCAGCACTGTGGTTCTACAGACATCCCTACGCCACTCACCACGGTTTTGCTAAAACGCCTCTTGATCCTACTCATTAGATCAGCAGCATCTGCCGCCGTCCAGAGAGCAGCCATCTGTGCGCTCATTTCCCAAGCCCACGATCCCAACTGGAGGAGGTTAGTAGGTCACGGGCATAATTCTCTGTACCTCCCGGGATGAGAGGAGACTCAGCTCCATGCCGCGGGAAGCACTCGGAGGGCCCCTCTTGTACCCATCCCTGCCCTCTAATGCTTCCCCGGCCAGCTGACCTCAGCTGCAAGCCACGTTGCAGTCCCTCCAACCTAAGGCTACCTTGCCTTCTTCCTAGCGCAGCAGCAAGAAGCGACAGGCAAATCTACAGTAGCTCTCTGCTCGTGGGTAAGGAGATTTCAGTGTGGGGGAAAAAAATGAAAAAAAAGAAAAAGGACATCAGCTTCAAGAATAACCAGACTAAGGATCAACATTTCAAATGGTCTCAACAGGAACAGTTCAATGAGATTCACAAGAGCCAACAGAAAACACAAAGCAGGGCTTAGAGAAGAAAATCCCGACGCTGGGTGTATTTGCACGAGAGGATTCTGCACAGAGCCTACCTACATCAAGACTTCCTAAGAACGAAGCAATGCTTTTCAGTTGCCGTGGGCAACAAGATCGTTCCAGCTCGCAGCTCTATTTCCAACGTTCCCTGTCGTGACAGACCCCGAGCCTGCCTCGTGCCTCCCTCCATCTCAACTTCAGACCTACAGTCATCGGAACCCTCTGCTTTCTGTAAGTCTCTCTGGCAGCCAAGCCAAGTGGAGAACTCGGAACTCGCCCCATCAACTCGTACTCGAGCCAGTCGCTTCTCTGTCTGGGGCGGTAACGACTGAACAGTGACAGCAGCGAACATTTAATACACAACATTTCCACCAAGTTAGTAAGGATCCAAGGAGAGCTACTTTTCCTCTCTTTGTTAGTACAGTACTTGCCATCCAACTCCAAGCAGCATCCATGCTACATACACCTACAACATAAATATGCAGAAGCGATGTGGCCTCGCTGCTGACCAGTTTTGCCTGCTCATCAGTAAGACTGAGCCTGATCTGGACAAAGCCACGCTTTCTGCCGAAACGTGAGTCAGAAAACCCACGGTATGAAACATAAGGGCAATGTTGAAATAGCTACCGGGCTCAGTGGACAGGTTCCGTCTATCTGCTTTGAAGCGCTTCAAGCTCTTGTTTACACGTCCACAGCGAGAAACCCAGAGCTTCGGGATGGCTTGTTCCCACACGGTCCCACAGATTTGCATCGAGTTTAATCCAAAAAGGGCAGCTTTACAGTACCAACCATCACCTACACAAATCAGCCCTTCTCAGCTATAGAAATATCTTTGGCTTAAAAGCAAAATGCTTCTACATGAGATATTTTTTCTTCCCACATGGTAAATTCCTTAGACTTTTCTGTCCCTTAGCAGTTTCACGTGAATGCAGAGAACAGAATTAGGCAAAGAATTAAGGTGGCTTAGGTAATTATAGCGGCACATGCTATCAGTTCAAGACAGGAGATTAGCACAGCGAGCTTCCAGTTAAAGGAGGTCTTCCCCGTACCGTGAAAGGAACTGGCCTCTGTCTTGCTTTGTCTGTCTCAAACACGAACAGTGTACCGTGTCAAAGTGGCAATATACGCCCCACACAAACCTCCCAGAGGCACTTTGTCTGGTACTCAAAAACTGACGGAGTTTGAAAACCAATTTGAAGAGCCACTTTAAACCCACAAAGTAGACAGCTACGCACCCTGTGGCTTTAAACCCAATGTAAAGTTTATATCGAATTCTTTTCCTCCACGTCTAGCGCGCCTAATTGTGTCGCCTTTGGCCGAGGGAGATTTCTAATAAAAACTGCCCAGTAATGAAAAAAGCAGCAAAGACCATTCTTAATCAAGAACGGCTTACCTGCAAAGCTGCAAGCAAGTACGCATTAATCAAGGCAGAAGTGACCAGTAAAGGAAAACGCTTTGCATCACGCTTACCTACCACAAAAGGGAGATATTTTCAGACTGATTCATCCCTTCATTTTGCAGGTGATAGTCTCTGTTCTGCCCAGACCACATTTATCAAATGCATAGTGCTCAATTCTTATTATTTTATCTCAAACTTTGCAACAATTAATTCAATATTAACCAGATGGGGTTTATAATTTTAACTTCCCTCTCAAGGAGAAGTTAAAGCTGTAGAAGAATCTTAACTTTCCCTTAACCAAAACCCGTTTGTATCAGTTCGGCAAACTGTAGAGAAAAGATACAAGTACGGCAGGAGCGCGACAGCGTGAGGGTGTCAAATCCAGCAGGCCAGTTGAAAAAAACCACTACTTTTGTATTGGTACTTCCCATGCAAATTAATTTTGTTATTTCAGGGCCAGGGATTTTGATCACTTGAAGTTGACAATAACGTAAGCAGAGCCGCTCAACAGCTCTGCCATCTCTACCGGAGTTATTGCCACGGCAATTTTCGTGGTTTGTTTTTTAACGGTGAAAACAGTAGAGGAAGATTTTAAAACATACCTGAAGAGATGACACTGGGCCTTTAAATGCACCGCCCCTAGAAATAATCCTCATCAAAAGCACATTATCATTTCTCTTGAGAGGAAAATGATCAGATCCATTCCTCCCCCTTCTTCCACGGCAGCGGCTGCTCCTTTCAGACACATCCAGAAATCTCTGAAAGCAGAATTCAGTTCTGAACGATTTTATCCCGGCCTCTGCATGGGTGGAAAACTCTCTCCTGCATATTCACGTTGTTCCAGGCCCAGGCATTTGCGATGGCTGTGCACGGGCACATTACAACGCCCATTTTTTTTAAACTCTTTTCCAGACTGGAATGGCTTCTCAGCGCCAGTCGGGCTGCATCACAACCACAGGAAGAGTGAATTCCTAGAAACAGAAGAAGCTTTCTGAACCCTACCCGACGCACCCCGAAGTCACCGCAGCGAACCTTCGTAAGCCAGCAGGCTCTACTCAAGCACCCACCAGCCTCGACGCAGCTCGAGGCGATAACACAAACCCCGAATGACATTACTGCTCTCTGAAACACAGTACGCACACAAGAAATAAGTAAAGCTCGACTGCAGAATTTCCAGTCTACGCTGCTCATTTCTTTTGAGGAACCACACACGATGGTTTAGTTTGTGTGGCTTAACAGCCATTCACCTCCTAAGGACACCTTTGTGGCACTGCACAGGCTGGAGAACGCATGGAAAAAAACAAACTTAGAGAAACGTCGCTGGAAAGAAAAAAAATTACTGATATCGGGGAGAGGAGGAAGATGTTGGAAGCAAGCTCCGCACGGCCACTTGTGCTCACAGCAGCCTGCACGGTGCCCTCAGCACCTCGGCGGCTTGCAATGCTCAGCCCGACAGCCGGAGCTTTTATCCCCTTGGGTTTCGGTCCCTTGTCCTCACACCCTGGTATCAAGTGGAAGCCTGTGGGGAGAGCTTCAGATGTCACAGCAGAGGAAGAGAGCAGGTAAAATTCAGGGAGCAGAGTTTGGAGCTTCCCTGAGGCAGAGGGCTTCCTCAAAGCGGACTTGCCAGAGCGAGATGCAAAACTCCGTCTACGGAAAGCGCCAACCAGAGAGGATAACATGGGAAACGCTGTTCCATTAGGGTGAGATTTGTTTTCACTCACCCGAGATCCCTGACATAACTGTCCCTTTGAGGACTTTCAACACCGGCTTTCAGGACTTGCCAAAGGCACCCGGGGCAGCTGGTGGCAGGGCCAAGCCCAGACGCCGTGTGTCGCGTCCCAACAGGCACGCACACACGTACTCCCTATGGGTACTCGGCCAATGCCTGAATTTAATCAGACCTAGCATGCACCTAACTTATTTGGGGACAACTGCTTCTTTTCCCCAAGCCTTATTCGCAAAACTAACTTGAGGAATGACCCTAAAGGGAAAAACCACAGCTACCATACCTTTCTGGACAGGGAAAGAACTAATCCTCTGCACCAGAGGCACTCGGTATTTGCCTTAACAACCAGCACGGCCAGGAAAGATCACTTGCTGTCGCCGTGCACGGGACCCTCAGTACACACCTACCGAGGGAGGAGCAGTTTAGCCCTACTTGTTATCACACCTACCCAAAATCCCGACTTTGCGAGGGAATAAAAAAACCCCCAAACCTTAGCTCCTTTCCCAGCTGTCGCAGGCAAGGAACGAAAGCTTGGCAAAGAAATGAGGTTTTTGCTCTATGTCAGAATGAGAGATTAAAAACAGGCTTCAATAATTATTTCAGAAAACATACCGACAGGGGGAAAGGGGAAAACGTAACACGGGGGGGGGGGGTGCAGGCAAGAGCAGGGGAGCACACTTGGCAGCGATAAAAAGCTGCACCGTTTGCACTCGCACGGATCAGCTCTCGGGACTGCCAGGCTTCAGCTGCACGGCAAAGGCAAACCAAGAGCACCGGGCAGGTTCACACCGTTCCGTGCTGTGAGCGCAACTTCAGCCGTGCATTTTCCTAAATAAGGTGGATGTTATGTGTAAGGGAAGTGCCAAGTGTTTTAAACAAAGCTAAGGGTTCCTAAGAAGCCCTTATGTGATTGGCATACGCACAAGTCAAGTTAAAAAAGAAAAAAAGCAACACTTCAGTCAAGAGGTGTTGCAAAGAAAGCAATTTTTTTAATTAGCTGTCTGAGAAAAACCCTGCACTCTTGCCAAGAAGGAAAAGAAAGCCTTTGCCTAAGGTGACAGTTCACATCCAGACCCAACCTCGCATCACCGTGTGCCTTCATCCTGTCCAAGTGCTTCTGTGGGAGCTGTGAGTCTCTGCAGGAGCCACAGGAGCAAGAAGAGAAATACCATCCAGAGCATCTCCCACTGATGAGAGCTGGAGTAATTAACGGGTGAAAGGAAGTTGGGGTTGGCTGCTGCTTGAACCATCTCCCTCCTACATGTGTCTCTGTCACTCCCGCACCTACAAGAAGTCCTCCTAACTGCCCGTCAACTGCATCTCCAAGTAGCCTCTACTTACTTCTCCTCTCCCCATCTTTCCTCTGGATTTTTTGAGGTCACAGCCTCTTCCCCGAACCACCCATAAACCCAAAAATATCCATCTTGAAACCCAACGCAACTCCAGGTTTGTATCCCCTGCAGCGAAAGGAAGGAGAGCCTCCTGTGCCCACAAAACGAGGCAACCTGCCGGGGACAGAAGGGGTCCTGCCTCGGGGGAGCCCGACCCACCACAAGAACGTCCCTGACTAAATATTCAGGGCCAGGACGCAGTCACAGCTTCACCCGCCGTAGTCCGATGTGCAGCCCAGGTAATTCGCGGTCTCTCCCTGCATTACGCAACCTCTCCTTTGCAGGGGGAGAGCGGAGGCGAGGGCTGTGTCAGCAGGCGGTGCCGTGCCCAGCTGCTGGCTCTGCAGGGCTGACCTCCTCACCCGCACCCTTCCCACCGCCTGCCCGCCCCGAGCACCTTCCCATGCCCCTTCCCGTTCACTCAGCCAGCTGCACCCCAACGGCCTCTCTGACGGGCCCCCAGCTATGCAGAGGGCACGTTTGCAACCGAAGCAGTAATTATTTCTGCGTTTACCTCGGCAGTTGCGCTACGCGTGACCTAAATACGCCCCTTGCAGCATCAGAGATCGGAGGGGCAGAACAAGGCATGCTTCAACTGACTCCGCCACCTCGGACCAACGCACCAGCCTGCTGCGCGGTTCCTGAAGGCCAAGATACCACAGGTTCCCTTACATTTATGGGAAAGTCTCCCTGACCATCTTCCCTATGTAAAACATTAATATTAAAAACCCCCTGAGCTATTTGGCCATCCTGCCTGGTTTGGTTCAAAGGCTCTCAGCGCTGGTCTGCCGCTGCTCTTACTGCGGTGAGCTGAAGCTAAAAGGTTTTGGAAAATCCCACCCCATGTCTTGAAGAGCCAGGAAAGAAATCGGATTGCTGAAAAATCCAGCCACACTAATAGAAAGAGGACTTTTGGCACACCCCTGACTGCGCTGCATCTGCTCTGCTAAGTAGGTACATTTATTTCAATCCTGTCGTTGTCTCTTGCTATTTAGAGCTGCTAGCTTAATGAACTTTCAGGGTAGACACCAAGCCTGAGCCTTCCTAAACTGATGTTTAAATATCCTTGTTGAATTAATTCGATCTCGTTATGGATGGACTGTTCCACAGTTGGACCGGCAACTTCCACTCCTCACTAGAAATCAACTGAGATGCTCTCCAGAATACAGGACCTTTTCCTGCAAGGCAGGCACTCTGACCGGGGAAGCAAGACCAGAAATTTACTTCCTAGTAAATCAGACCGCACATCAAGAAGTAGGAAGACCGTTTAAGAACGGCCAAAGAGATCACAAACCCATTTTTTAAGAGACACACAACTGAACAGCCACGTCACACTCAACTTCAAGACCAAGAGGAGCAATTCTGCAGGCGTCGCAGGCACAGGCCTTTGGACGAGCAGTCTCTGGCTCGGGCTGCAGGCAGGTGTACCTACCGACCTGGCATGCCGCACGCTCCTCAAACTGCCATACCGCTTCGCTAACCCCGCGAGAGACTTGTTTCCCATTTTGTGCAGAAGCGCTCCGGAGAAGAGGCAATTTTGTGCCGGAGAGCTGCAGGGCTTGCTCTTCGTAAGGAGAAGCCTGCCACGGAAAGCCTGGAAAAGCCCTGCCGAATGCATCGCCGTGCCCAACGGATTGCACTTACCACTAGAAAGAGACGGGTTCCGCACCCGTGGGCTCAAATTGCCTTTCCCAGGAGCGGTTGGTTTCAAATAGAGCCTTGTTGCCGTGGCTGTGCCAGGGACAGAGCCTTCTGTCCGCTCCTCGCTCACGCCAGCTGCTCCCTGGACGCGAAGGCTCGCTCTGTCCCCACAGGAGACTCCGGCCCCACGGGTGTTTCGCAGCACGGCCCTCGGCACGCTGCTCTGGATATCTTACCCGCGGCATTTGCGAGAGACACTGGGGATACCTGGCTAGCGCCGTTCGGAGGTACTGCGTTCGACAAACAGATGTTAGAAAACTATCCACACGCCCCCCACCCACCCCACTCTCTTATTTAGGCACTTAGACCCATCAAAAGACCTGAAGAACCTGAAAGGACCCAAAACCATATTTGTTACGCAAGAAGCAAACCATAAGGTAAAGGAAGCAAAGGATACCAACGCCATCAACTTCAGGGTGTGCCACATGAACCAGAAGCAACAAACTGCTGTACTCGGATTAAAAATGAAAAAGCCTCCACGTAAACAAATCAGCGTGGTGAATTCATGGTACAAGACCGCTCACCACAACGTCTTTTGTATCGCTAGGCATCTCGATAAACCAAGTATTGATCAACCAGTTTTAAAAAAAAAAAAAAAAAGAAAAAAGGTGCCAACTGCTGTTGCAGGATCTGTCACGTTCAGACAATCGGTTAGCGATAATTACGGCTCTCTCTCCGCGTCAAACATCCTCCCCATCCTCCCAAGCGCTACCTAAATGCGGGTATTCAGCAGCAAAGCCTTCGCACGCGTACCCCAAACTGACGGCCAGCTTCAAGCAACCAAGATTCTCTGGAGCTCTGGCTTTCCTAGCCTCAGATTACGCAGAACCTGCTTTTGAGAGAAGGCTGCATTCTAAAGGAGAATTGCTCAAAGGTGCGTACGAACCCGTAGTGAGGGATGACGCTTGGCGATCACTCCGGAGGAACCCGGCGGTTGCCTACATAGCAAATCTCATCCCTCCAGCCCAAACCTCACCTTCACTGGGAGAGATGCCCTCCATCCAGAACGACAGCCCAAGCCTCAAACAGTACCTTAATGAAATGACTCTGCTGCGAACGTTCTCTCTCTCAGCAAAACGCTCCTCCTCACCCACATCTGAGAGCTCAAGGGAGGTTTTTTTTTCACTAAATCCTTCAAGAACTACTGCTGGTGGGTGGAAGAGGAATTTCTCTGAGCAAACTGCAACCCTTTACAAACCTTTCATGGGATGACATACCATCCCATCCCTCTCTCTTGCTGTACGGGTCCTCTAGAAACCACCCCGACAGACAGATCCAGATTTTCAACCTCTTTTCCCCGTTTCTGGTTTTAAGCAGGATCAGGGTTACACCCTTCCACTGGTAAAGAAACCCTTCGGTAAGCTTAGCCCACGTGTGACCACGCGCAGAAGAGCTGCCGCTAACAGTGCAAAAGGAACGATGCCCGCAGCTCACAACCACTTACCCCTCCTTTCAGGTTTTCCAAAATGTAGATTCTGCAGTTATATTTATCCACTCGACATCATTTTGACTCTTGCCAAAAATCAGGTTTTACTCTCTTCACCGATGCAAGCGCTAAGTAAATTCTACTACAACAGGCAGTAGATTAGTTTCACGGGCCCCTCGTTATTGCTCGCTGCTTTTGGGTCCCGGTGCCTTGCTGGATCCACTCCCAAGGCTAAGACTCACGGTCCTTTCTGAAGCCCAGCACCGCCGAGGGCAGAGCGCCCTGAACGCCCATTTCCAGAAAACGATGAACACTCAATTTCCTTTCCTCCCGCTCCATTTTCTTAGGCGTTATGCTGAGTTTAGACAAATCTTCCACGTTGGCAACAGCAATTTTTCAGACCCGCAAGTGGTTTTAACGAAGTCAGTAAACCATAGAGTATTGCAGCAAGGCTCTACACCCCGCAACTTGTGGGATAAAGCCTTTATACTTGCAATAGCAATAACCTCTCATTAAAGGAAAAATCCAATCTGACAGCCCTTCAGCCGAGGGAACTCCCAAAGACTCCCTCTTGCTCTTTAAAGGCAGGGCATTTACATGTACAAATACGCGTTCATACGCATGCAAAGCGCTACACTTACGATGGGGATGAAGACATCCCATGTTCACAATGAAGAGTAATGCCAGCAGGCGGCTTGCTGTCCCATCCAAGCAAATTCCTTTATCCCATTTCCACATAACACTGGTAAAAAGGAAAGAGACAAGAGGCTAAAGCGAGGCAGCCAACGAGGCTTTGTCCCCAAGAACATCAGATGCTGCAATCCACTTGCTATCATTGCCTTCCTTCCTTAAATCGTGAACGCAGGCTCGCGTCCTCCGCAGACCTGCGGGCTGCGTTGGCAGCTCCACAGAGCTTTACAGAGCAGAGGAGCGAGCTCCCCTTCGCACGAATGCGGGGCACACAAGTGCCGTGCACACACCTTCTCACACCTACTTTTTAAATTGAGAGAAAGAAAAATTAAAAAGCAAGTGATGCCTCTAGTCTACTTCCCGAAAACAACGTTTGCGAATGTTTATTGCCAGCTAGCTTTGAAATCACGCCACAGAAAAGAGGATTTTCAATCTTTTGTCACCTATGGTACTAGCATCATTTCTGTGACTACTTTGGGTCAAATGCCTTAGGGCTTGGACCGAGGGGTACTTACAATACTAGTCCTTGACTACACATGAAATTCCCCAGGAAGTTTTGGAAAGGGACGGGTATTTTATACTTTGGGCTTCTTGCTCTCCATTTGCTTGGAATCACCGTTGCCTGTAAAAGGACTTTTACCCCAGCCGCTGAATTCAGAGTCAGGAATACACACAGACAGTCTCTTACCTTCCAGAAATCAGATGCCAGAATTTCCATTCTGTCAAAGAATCATCATACTTCTTCACACATTTTCCTACTTCTCTTTCTTCTGAGCCAGTAATCGCTCACATCAGCCCAAGTCTGTACCCCGTATTCCAAGCACTTCTGTTCTAAACGCGCTATCAGAGTTTCAAAATAGAGAGATTCGTATCTTCGTTAACATGTACCTTCTGCTCATGCCGTGTGTCTAAGGGGCGCGGAGCTGAGCCAGGCCAAGGACAACCCAAGCAAGTTCTGCACAAGCACGGGCATCTCTGCGGAGCACTTGGTAACTGCTCCGTACGTAAACCCGGTGTCTACATGCTGCCTGCTACGACGATGCTTTCCAACAGACATGATTTCATTGGGTTTGAGCCAGGAAGGTGAGCCAAATTAACTTGGAGGGCAACCAGACAACAAGAAGAAACCCCTTCCCAGATCAAGCAGAGATGCATTTCCTCATGGGAACATCTCTGCATGTCTGTAGTAAAGAATGAGGAAGAGGGAAATGGATTCAGATCGCGGCCTGTCCCAAAGAAGAAACTTCTGTCTGCCGCTTTTGTTCCTCCCTTGTCTCGTCCCTTCAAGTAACAGCAAACGATACCATCCGCTTCATGTCGAGATGAGCCATCGGCCGACCTGAGCAGGCAGCACCAGTCTTGACACCTCTACTCGTGCCAGCTGCCAAGCCTACTCTGGCTTTCCACCACCAACTCTCTGGCCAGCTGAGTCTTTCCTTCACCCCACTAAGTGCATGAGCCATCGTTAGTCACAGACCAACTGAAAATGCCCAGAACACCAGCAGGTCCATCAATACTCCAGCCATTAGCGCTACAAAACCCACTAAACCTTCCCTCCGAAAACCCCGTTTTACCCATCGTCTCTGAGTATGCTACCCTTCCCCTTCTGCAGTGTTCTGACAGCATAAATCTTCATCTGTTTTCCAACTCTTACATGTGTTTTAGGCAGGTGAGAGGAGGGTGTTTAAAGCCCGCTTCCTAGTAATGCAATAATTTTAGGGGTTTTTTTTAACCTCAAAAATACTCGTATGCCAGCTTCCTGGACGGTGCAGAATAACCATTGCTGAAAAGCATTTCCCTTCTTACTGGCCCTAAGTGGAAACCAGGGCCGGGCTGGTTAACGGAGGCGCTTTTAGAAACCAGGTGCTGGCGCACTCGATGGGGAACACGGATGCGTGCCAGTCCGTGGGTGAAGGCAGCCACATCCCTGTGAGCAGCCGCGCCAGGTGCTCAGAACAAGGCTCTGAACTGCCCTTCTCCCGCCGAGCACGGACACAGCCCCGCAGACCTGGAATACCCCGAAAGGGCTCTGCAGAGGGAACATCGCCTTCAAGCCTCCTCCTTGGTGTATCGGAGAGTAGCCCTGCCTGGATTTTTGAAGGAGGCATCTTTCCCCAGCGGTAATGTACTTTGGGTAAAACGTATCCGTACACGTTCAATTTCCCTGACTCTCCAGATGGCAGAGCTGAAGGTTGTTTATGACCTACCAGAGCTGGACTTGTTTGACTAAACTGGACACAGATTAAAAAAAAAAAAAGATCGACATTGCCAGACTGCACCAATTCCCAAAGACAGAAGCGCAGCTAGACCGGTTTTGAACTGGAACCAGACGTCTGCAGGGAAGGTTTGCATTTCTGGACCTGTTTACCCTCTTGCCTGTAGCCAGAGACGTGTTTCATCAGGTTCGTTGGTTGTGGGACAAGCATCTTGACCTGGTGAGTCAAACCCAGATTTGGTCAACATCTGATTGCACAGTTTTCACCAAAGAAGCAGAGAAAACATCTGCAGGGAAGATACCCAGGTCTAGTTTTCATGGTCCTTAGGGCCAGATCAAGAAATAGAAGTGATGTATCGAATCAAAGCTGGCTGAAGCTTTCTACTCAGTAAAAACAAAGCTCTCAGGATAATGGAGACAATCAAGTCATTTCCTAAACTTCTAGGAACTATTTTAACAACTATGTTATTAAAGATTTTTGCAAATCAAGCTTTATGTGCTTGTCCTTATATCTGAAGATGAAATTAACTACGAATTCTATACAAGCTGAACTGACAGCGTCTCATACGTGGCCACGTTAATAATTGCAAAAATCAGCAAAGAGAAGGAGCTATGCAAATTCTCAATTTTATAGACTGAGATGCGCTGTACCTTTCCTCAAGATGTTTGGGTCTTCTTCATGCAAAATTGGGTTTTGCATGTTTTAAAACACAGTTAACAAAAGAGAATATATGAATCCAAAAATCTCCCAATTCTAAGTAAAAGACTGAAATGTCAGCCAGTACAGTCCCTTCACCTCATCCTTAAGTGCATAAACAGCACTTCCATTTTAGGGTCTCATTCCACTTGCATACACCTCTCGCCGCCTCTGCAGCCTTTCTGAAGGCAGCGTCCTGCACGTCATACCCACAACCCGGCATTCATTGAGCCGCAGTCTCTGACGGGTACCTGGAGCGCGGGGGAACCCGATCCCATTTCGTAGCGGTGAGCACGGTCCCCGGTTACAGCCAGCCATCACGCAAAGCGGCGTTATGCAAAGGTCATTAACGCGGCCATCCCAGCAGCCCTTAATCCTGGGAAATGCAACACCCTCGCTCTTCTGTTCTTGGGGCCCTTCACGAGAAAGGCGCTGAGCTGTGTGAGAGGGCACAGCGGGCTCGGGATTTCCTCTTTGCTGGAGGTCCAGCACTTCTAACAGCTATCTCAGCTCCTGATGCCACAGACTCTACCGACAGCTGTCTCGACTCTATGTAACATACTTCATTTCAGCTTTCTCCCAACTCCATTAAAATTGCTGTTTAAAATTCCCCAGTTCTCGGTTTCTAATATTCTTATCCTTTTGAAACTGAATTTGAACCACATACCCCTCACTCATTTGCTATTAACAGACAAAAATTAAAGAAATGGGTTATAATTGAGATTTCTTGCCATGATTGCCAGTAACGAATCTCAGACTAAGCCAGTAAGCTTTGTCTGAAGAGGACTGGTCTTCTCCTGGACACTCTTGTCGTGACTGAGAGCGAACAGAGCGCCAGATACGTGGTGCACAGGAGCCATTCAGACCCTCAGCAAGCCTTCATCAAAGTGCCAGAGACAGCTAAAGCTGGAACGGTCTGAACATCCAACAACTGTCCCAGCTTGGCAACCACCTAAGAGACAGAGACCGAAATGGAAACAAAGAGCCAGTGATAAATGGCAGCGAACGTCCAAAGCGGAACAGCAGAAATTTCTGAAGAAGCCTGGCATCACCACGTACGCAAAACTCGAGAAGAAAGGCAGGTTAACAAGCAAAAAAAGTGCAGGAAACAAATAATTCAGGTCAGCTATGAAGACAAACATTTCAGAAGAGAAAAAAACCTGGGGATATGAGGCAACATGTAATTCGATGTTTGGAAATTCAAGACAGTAATCTGAACTACTCCTATCCTTTACAGTGTTCTAAATTAACTGTGCCAGCTCGTAAAAAGATCTGGCCACCAGTGCAAAACAGCAAGTCCCTGCAAGAACCTGGTAAAGTATCTGCATACGTGAGACAGTGAACAATACACAAAAAGTTAAAAATGATGTAGTATTAATGCTATTGCACGGGACGCCTGGAATATTGTGTGGTACTTAAGTGGTCCCACTCCAAAAACACGTAGGTCAGGGTGGAAAAGACTATGGGAAAATTCTCAGACGGAAAGAGATGAAAAGACTGCACATCTTTACATGCAGATAAAGAGCAGACAACATACTAACCTGTGGAAACAATAGAGGAAAAAATACCATTAACCCTTTCTCAAATGACGCAAACCAGAAACAACGATGAACAAAATGAAAGGCAGAAAATCAAAACCTGATGGAAGAAATAGGTTTTCAACCACAGGCACAATGAGCCCGTGGAAACGATTCCCCTAGGATACCGACACATCCAGCAAAGGGAATTTCTACAGATCCGGTGGCTTGCACACCAGAGAACAAAAGGTGCGTGAATTCTAGAGAGGGTGCTCATCCCGAGAGCCAGGGCCGAAGCTGCAAGAGATCTGTCTGGCTGTCTACTGGGTCTTTGCGTTTCCTTGCTATCTCTTTACACACAGCGTCAAATTGCTTTTTAAAACGTGGCCTGTTCCTGGCCGGCATTAGCTCAGGAGCAAACTCAGGTGATACAGAGGGATGAAATGTCTGCTCCAGCCTGTGCCTTTTCCAAGCCACAGCAACCATTCGGCGGCAACTGATGACTCCGACCCTGCGAGATGAGGTGACTGCTTTTGTGGATCCAGTTTCTTCCTCCATGACCAGATCAGGAGCAGATCACTAGACAACAGACCGCTGTAGTGAGGGACAAGTGAAACCAGTACTTACTGAGCGGTTTAAGGATGCTGCTGCTTGTCTCATCAGCGTTTTCTACGTCTGATTTGTCAGAGTAGTTCTCAGAGATTTTCTCCTTTTCTTTCTTTTCTTTGTGCCCAGGTCGCCTTCTATGACGCCTCCTCCTCCTATAGCTCTTCGGCACGTGGACCCCAATGTAAATGGTGTGATGACCTAGGGAACACAAGCACAGCAAATATTAACTTCGACTGCGAGTAGTTTGTGCGTCGCTGGCCAGCAGAGTCCATGCTGCCTTTCATTCAAATAGGCAAGCGAAGTATCTTTCTTTGCTGGCCTAACATTAATTAGCATCGTGTTTCTTGTCTCCAAACGTGAGCTAGGAGCTCTTTAGCTGCCATTTGGAAAAGTATTGTTTGTACGATCATTTCTGAGAGTGCACGCTAGTGCAGACTCTCCGACAATTATTCTGTCCTTGCGACTCATTTAAAAATAAAACCCACAGAAGGCCAGCATATTCCTTTCGCAATATTGAATACGGTGCTCTTCAAAACCATTCTACATTCATTTCTCCATTTGTTTACTGGCCAGACTTAACACCTACCTTGTGCAAACTGATCCAGCTTAATTAAAGAGCTCAGAGCAACCAAATTTACATGACTTGACTATGCAGTCCATTGTATAACAAGTGTCCAAGTACCACTAGAGTATTATTAGCACACAGCAGATGAGGGAGGACTACTAACATAACTTACGGTAAACTTCTAAGTACTTGACACTTTCTAAAATAAAAATTAAGTAATAGAAGAGCAAGTGCCAAATTTCATATGCTGACTGTAAACACAAAGTACGCCTCTTCCCTTTCATATAGACTTTCATTTCAAACTAAAGCGCTTAAACTACATTTGCCAATTGTTAAGTCTTTTTGATGAGTTTGATAACAATGTTTTATTTTCAAAGCTTCCTGCGCTCCTGCCAGCTTGGGATAAATATCTTCCCTTGTGCTTACAGAAAGCATTTACATGTCTTGTTCTGTGCCCAGATAATTCAGACACCTTACTGTAAGCTTTGAAAACAGCTTCTTCAGATTCACCTCCCGATAAATGATAGCAGTATTAGGCGCTTTTGATCAAATTTGGTTTCCGCACTCACGTCTCAGCGTAGCCAAGCAAGAGAGCGTCAGACACACGTGCCCTATTACTGACCGAAGTACGTTCATCCAAATGAACGAGCAGCAAACACACGTGAGAACAAATGGAGCTATCTGTAGGTCCAGTCATCCACGCCTGCTCACAGCGCAGCGTTTCCACAGGGCTGTCCCTCCGCAGAGTCACATCCATCTATTCTTAGCCTACGCTCGCACCTTGCAGGAACACGTGGCTACTAAACCCCGCGCGACCACACCAGCTGATATATTCAAGAGAAGGCAGAGGCTCCAGCTTCTGGAGAGACGCGCACTGTCCCACCCCAAGTCATTCGGGAGGTGGCTCCCCAGGGAGAGGGGGGGGAGACCCCCCAACAGCACCGTGACCGCCGTGGCTTCGAGCAGGGAGCGCAGAGAAGAGACCCCTCAGCCCCGACTCCAGCGCCTACAGCTATCTGCCACACAAGATGTTCAGCCAAAAGACTCGTCACAAAGTGCGATCACATCACTCCTGAAAGCACCGGAGTGGTTCCGTCAAACGGGTGGGCACCCAACGAGAGGGCGGCGACAGCGCCCAAAGCCAGACGAGACGTGCTTCTGCGTTACGGGACACGGAGCCCTGCAACGCTTCTCCGTTCAGCTCAGAGCTGCGTCCGCCTCTCTTTTGCTGCGGCCATACTCCCTTTGGCCCAGGAGTAAGAATTAAGTCAAGCGAGTAACACGAGTCAGGTTTCACTTGATAAAACAATCACGTACTCGAGAAAGTGAGAGAAGGCTGGCCCTCGCCCTGACCCATCCCCACGGATTCTCCCTCTTTACAGAGCATGCATTGCTCTTTCCTTCCACCTGCATGCTGCGCCTATTGCTACCGTTTGCTTCCAGCACCATCACAAGGTTCCGGGTGACCCACCTATTTGCAAGATACGGGAAGCTGCTCGGGAAATGCCAGCGCAACGGAAAAGCCAGAGTCTGCAGCCACCAGTTAACTCCCCTGCCAAACACGCGTCTCTAATTCCTCATTAGGACAAACCCAATCTTTGAGACTGAACGACTGAAAATTTAGGCACAAAATACCCAATTTCCATAGCAAACTGACCCTGCGTTTGCCATTTCAAATTCCACACGCTCGTGAGGCCAGCTGTCTGTAGAGTCCTTCACCTTTTAGCATGTGAATTTTCATGCTGAAAGCATCCGAGGTCTTTTAAAAAGCTGCTTGACTGGAGTGGCCCTCCTTGATAGTGAGTTTAAAATAGCTAACCAAGTTCCCCAAGGGCTTTGCAAATAACGGAATGATGAGCTGTACGCAAGGCTGGGGCCAGCAGCTTATGAAAATAGCTCACGCCCTGTGCATATTACGCTGTCTCATACCCATCTACATCCGCGCTCTACAGCCCAGCAAGACTACTGAGGTGCGCAGATCTCCAGCAGCAGCTCCTTGGAAAAGCAAAGACGAACGACAAACTAGAAATTTTAAACGCATGCTGCTGTTGTTGTTACTTAAGTATACAGACGCATCTGAAAGAGGCTTCTTAAATACTGCATTCTTAATTCTCAAAGATCAACAAAGTGAAAAGAAAAATAAAATTGTTGTCCAATATGAACACTTGAAAAAATACGTTCATCCCCAGAGCGGCGCTCAGCATGACACATTTTGGCTCCCAAGTCATTTGCTATGTGGAAATTCTAATAGAAAGCGGAGGCTCCCAGAGGAATTCCCTTCTCACCCAGAGAGGCGACGGTGCAGCAGCACCTGCGAGGGCCCTAAACGGACGGCATCATCCTTCTGGTGGCTGGAGTGCTGCAGCAAGCTCGCCTTCACGTACTAGCGATAACTGGGCAGAAGACCATGCTAAACCGACAGAACAGATATAGGGATATAAAGATATACAGTGTTTGTGATATCACGATATAAACTAACAGATACAAAGCGATAGTGAAAATCTCTGAGTGAAGGTACAGTTACTTTTTAGCCGGTATTATCTGGGCTGACACTGGAAGTCCACCACTACAAGCGCATCTCCTCCTGCTACCGGGTACCAGCCGCAGTACAGCTGCCCGGTACAGTACCGGACGCTAACAACTTCCCATCTCAGGGAGCAGGACAAAAAAAGAAACAGAAACCCTGGGCTGAGCAAGGTCCCAAATCAGGCAGCACACCAGGGGCAGAAGCGAAGGGACCCGCATCTGCTGGCTCCAGCCCAGCGATCTTTGAGAAACGGGCTCGCACCACGGCGGGAACGGGCAGAGCCGCAATGCCAAAGTTGGAGACACCTGCAGCGAGACCTTACGGATCAACACCTGAAGATGTGCCTGAGCGTGTCAAAGGAAACCAGGAAAGCTGTTCCAGCAACTGGAAACATCAGCTTTAACGTGGCAGATGGCATCAATGCTGGATGGGGAGAGAGAAGGGGACATCTCATCTGAGCACGGGCGGCCCCAGGACAGGGCAGCGGTAGCCGTTCCCGAAGGATTCTTACAGCCAAGATCGCATCCAAAAGCCCAGTAGAAAAGGATGGGGCGATTCCGGTATCTGTATTAAAACAACGTCCTCCTTTGAATCACTTTAATTCTGCGGTCAGCTCGATAATAGAAAACACAACATAGTAAGCCTGGAGTCTTAATACTTTAATATGCTGCCAACAGAACTGGACAATCTCTCTAATCTTTTGACCACGTGTGCACAGTACAGATTTTGGTAATATGAAACCAAATTCTATGTATGCAGGCAAACCCCTGCATTACTTAGCTGCTTTTCCCTATTCTGCAAGGGAGAGAGACTTAGTTCACGTTGCTTTTTGTCTTCCCCCCCACCGCCACCTCCCAGTCCCTTCGGGGAGGCCAGGCAAGACATTTTCCTTTTCTGCGTACTTGAAGTGCTTGGCATCTGTTTAGATTGTTGCAAACGCTGAGATAAACTTCTCGGCTCCCTTCCCAAAGTGCCTGGAAGGAAACAATTGACACGTACTCTCAATGCACCGGCTTTCTGAGACATTTCCTACTCACCGGGGTAACAGAGCCTTTCCCATGAGAACCATTGACTACAAATGGCAATGCCCGAGAAATTTAACGTGACGCACACGCACCGCACTATTATCCTGCGGCTCCGTGGAGGATGGGAAGCAGAGAGCCGAGTGCTAAACTTCTCCCTGTACTCCAGGTCCTGCTCAGCCATAACTTTCTCCCGTAGACCCGACCCGGGCTCCTTGCCAGTTTCCTCCACTGGCCCTAGTGCATTCGCAGCCTTTTCTGGAGGCTGCTCCCACCACCCTCCCCCAGGAAAATCGTTAGCCTCTGTGTGCACCTCGTTAATTTTTAGAGCTGTTCTGGTTGACCAGAGGCATGTATTTCACAACACAGAAATCCCGTAGCTGAGAGGCACAGCCAGGCATGCAGGTCCAAGTGGCACCTTTTCTTTTCTAAAGGACGGCGGTGGGTCGTGGCTTCCATGAACCGACACCTGCTGCAGCTAAAACTTTTGAAGTTAGCTGCTTCTGCCCGAGGAGAAACTTTACTGTGCACCAAATTCAGAGCAAAATCGTTTCATCTGATTATTAATAGAGCTAAAAGTAGTCATCGTCAGAGAGGTATTTTTCCCCCAGAAAAATTCTGGTTGCAACCACATCTTTTGCTTTATTAAGAGCTATTAAAGAATAGCAGCTCATGATTCAGAGTCCAGATTTAGAGTCTGGGCACAGGAGACTCCCTGAGTCAGTTTTACTGGTGCAAACCCGCTCACGTATTACCAAAGTTAAGTTCTGTGAAACGCAGCATTCCCTCCCTGCCTGCGAGAATATCTGTTCATCTCTTGCCTCTCCATCCCGGCCAAGCACCGTCTTGTTGAGGTCCTGGGAACGAAACCGTGTGACTCCGAAGTCGTGCACGCCACACAAGCTGATGTGCCGATACCAGCAGTGCTCTGCCAGCAGCACGGCAAGCGGCTCCAGACGCCCTGCCTCAGTGCAACGCCAAGCTATTTCTCTCCTGAGTTGTTCCATTTAAGGATATCTGGGGGTTAAAGAAAAGTAAACACAGGAGGAAAAAAGAAAGAAATTCTATCTAGGTGGTTCTGCAGTCACTGCAAGGCTGGAATCAAACCTGAACTGTCCAGGAAAACCACCTATAGAGAGAGAAATCCATAGTTCAGGTGCTGTTTCCCAAACTAGTTCTGGCACCACATTCATCTTAAAGAGCATTATCGCTTCCTACCACGTCCTTGGTAAGAAACCAGTTCCTCCCAGAAGCATCGCACACAAGAGACCTGATGTGGGATGCACCTATGGGGAGTCGCAGAGCTCAGGTTTCACATGGAGGGTGAATTTAAGCGGTTCTGGGGAGCTTCAGCCTGCAACAACGGTCTTTTCACAAAGCCTTTTGTACCGTCTTACACCTTTGTGCCAGAGGTCTCTGCATTCATCTGGACACTGAGCTGAGTCTACAGCTTTCTGCAATCTTAGTGCACGACTGAGCACTGACTTTAAGCCCAACACTGCGTAAGACTGAAATTCTCTTTTCATTCCAGCTACCTACAGCCAAACGAACAAGCAGAAAGAGATCGCTTTCTTTATTGTCCTCTCCATTCTTAAGCACTAACTCTTTTAAGAAAATGGTGACAGTGGAATGGCTTTTGCTTAGCAAAACCAAAACTTGGTCATTTGGGGTAAGAAGCTGAAAGTTATAGGATCAAAGGATAAAGTCTGCCTGGTGCGTAACATCTAAGAAGGAATCCCTTCCACAAGACTGGGGCTGTTGAGACTTTGAGCCTGGTCAGATCAGCCCATAAAGAACCTCAGACTGGCACCTCAGACGGAAACCAGATAAAACCTAACACTGAAAGCGTATAAAGCAATGAAAAAGAGCTGAACATCAGCAGTTTTCACCTGGCCCTTGTTTCAACTTCCAACGCTCCTTTCCAAAGGACCGCGAGAGTCACACTGAACCTGATCATGCTTGGACAGGCTCCTGTGGTTACAGCTGACATGTCTGCACAGCCGACCTCCTCTCCACAAGCTCTGGCCTCTCGCGTCTCCTGCACCGGGCAGCCGTGTCTTCCCCGGCTCTTGGAGAAGACTGGGAGAGACATTTCAGGGTGTGGGAACGAAGGGTTTCGCTCGGGATGCCCCAGCCATTTGACTCTGGGGCACGGCTGACCGATAAGGTGACGCAGGCAGGCAAAGGTGTGCCCTTCTCTGCCCACTTCCAGAGCCTAGCTATCAGTCTCGTATCTGGATGGAACTGAAACACAGCATACCCTCAGGGCGGGGAAGCTTTACTTACTGATGTGGCTTATGACACATCCCAGGAGCGTACGGCTTTCACTCCTACCTCTAACGAGTTGCTAACTTTACGAAGACTTGCTCCGTAGCGATGCCTAACATTCAGGCATCTGCACCGACCGTGGCTCCCAAGTCACATGAGATGGGCAGGGGACGCAGCCCACCAGGCGCTTCATCAGCGGAAGACAGCACGGCACATCTCTGTGGCCAAGAAGAAGGTGCCAAGCACGCAGCGAGACGTGGCACTAGCCAACAGGCCACTGGGATTACAGCCAGGCTAGCGCAGCTTTTAGCGGCTGCTTTTCAAACCCGGGGGTGGCGGCAGAAGAGTACTTCTCACTTTGTGTGAGAATCAGAAGAAATAAATAACATAAAAAGCTGATGGCCCAGAAGGACAAATAAATCACAGGGATGATCCATTTTAAAGGGGAGCTACTAAAAGTAGCACTAAGCAAGTCCCAAACTAAGCCCTGCTTAGTTTCAAATCAGCTCAAGAAATAAGAACAAAAGGCCACGCCGCCACGTGCCGAGTGCCCTTAGCTCTACCTGGTTCTAAAGGGGTTACAGGTGCTGGTGCGAGCAGAGGAGCCCGCGCAGCCCCGCCACGACACGCCTGTCGCTCGGCGCACCGGGGCACACGCAGGACGGGGCACACAGCCCGCACAACACCCCGCTTCAGACAACTGTGTGCACCAGAGGAAGAGACGTGACTCTCCCAGCCCTTCCTATACAATCATCAGATTTCACCTAAAAATTTCTCAGGAGTGATCAGAAAGAGCATTAATTTCCACACAGATGAAAACACAGGGCACAAAAACAACAGGCAAATGGGAATATTTTCAGTGATACATTAGGCAGATGTAAATTCCGGGTAGGAGAAAAGACCTGGAAATTCACCAGAGCCGTCGGTGAACACGGCTGTTCGGTGCAGCAGAAACAAGGAACACGACGACTTCCCCAGTGCTAAGAGCTAAGGGCCATTCCCATCAGGGCATATGAACACAGACACTCAAACTCAAAAGGAACCAAAACCAAACCAGAACCGATCCTCTAGACGGGCTGACCAGGCACGCTCCCAGGCTCCCCGCGCCGTCCCCACAGGGGTTTCAGAACATCCTGATATTCAAGTGACTGATTTTCCAGGCCAGTGAAATCTTATCCATCAGGTAAACAGCAGAAGGATTCATTGAGCACTCTGTTAAAATCTGGGTGAAATCTAACCAAGCTAACATACCAGTTGGAGGTAAATCAGATCCAAGTCCCTCCTGTTCCCCACAGCAAACCCGCCCCGTCAAGTGGCAGCAGAGCAGAAAAGCTGCGTTACCCTCCAACGAGAGGGCAACCCACACAACTGCAGCAGACTCAGCTCTTTGCGCCCCAGTAACGATTGTATTAGCGCAGAAATGTGCACGTATGCCTTGCGGTGGCAACTCCTGGGCACCAAATTACCTCTCTGAAGGGGTTCCCCTGAAGGGAAGCCAAGGTCTCGTAAGGGACTGAGTGCAGACTGCCACAGGACCAGCAGCAGCAGGTGATGCCTCGAGTTGCACGAAGGATGCCAGGTAACGGACTGGCTGGGAGAAGCAGAAGAAACCATGCCTGTGTGGAAAAGACTGGAATCAAGGAGCACAAGTCTGTAACCAGGTAGCTGAAAAAGCCTGCGATGAGGAAGGCCCTCAGGCATAAGAGCCTTTGAAACAACCGCAGTATGAAATCAAGTAATTCTTCCATGGTATGTGGCAGTCGGCCAGAGAGAAGGTTCAGCCCGAACCCATCAGGTGATGGGACCAAATACTTGCCGACGGACAACCATAAGGTTGAGCAGGGGGTTCACAAGCTAATCAAAGCCACCAGGAGAACAGCCTGCAACGAGAGAAATGCGGTAAAGGGCACAAGAGAAAAGAGGGGCTCCAAGAGAGACAGAACCCAAGCTCCTATGCAACCCACAGATGAAATAAGGAGGGACGAGATTAGAAACAAGAGGGGTCTCTTCCCTTCTGCCGGCTCTGACAACAGAATTCATGGCTGAGATGAAAGTATTCAAGAGAGGACCCAGCACCAGCAATGAAGATGCAGTTACTTCATCGAGCAGGGAACATGTCCAAAGATCGTTTTGCCTATTGGTATTACTGCTCTTCGCATCTTAATATGCAGCGCTTTGCTGAAATCACTACAAGGGGCAGAGAACTGAGCTGCGGAGGGGAAGACAGCATGTAAATCGGAGATTTTATCTTTTTCTTCTTCTTTTATAACATCGGGCTTCTAGAACTTCAGTATCTTCAAAAGGTCAGTTTAATCTTTACATAAAGCGACGTCGTCGATCTTTAAAAGGTTCCCACGTAAGAACACTATAGTTAGCCAGAAGGAAAGTCTTCCTAGCCATCTGTCTAAAGCTTGCACTTCTCAACTTCAAACGTGCGCTCGCTCCCCATGGATGACCCAGACTTGAACTGCCAGATTCCTAACGAGATTCAGAGGCCACTCCAGCGAAGCATGTTTAAAAAGTGAGTTAGCACTGAGCCCTCAAGAACAGGATAACTCGAAAAGACAGAGCTCACATAAAGTCAAGTCAGGAATATCTAAACAGGAAAAGAAAATGAAAAACTGAGATGAGGTCTTCAGTTGTCTTCCTGAAGATCCTACACAGTCTGTTTGTTCAGAAGGAGCAGACCAAGCGAGTCACCAAAAACTACGCTGGAATTGCTAGGAAAGGATCAGAATATGAAGCCCAGAAGACACATGTTGATGACAGCTATAAAGGACTGCTCCGTGACAGGAAAATATACGGAAGTGGGCAATGAATTAACGGGTGGACATTGTTTTGCAGAACAACAAATATGCGTTTGGGGTATTCTCACTGAGCTTTATATAAGCCATTGCGAGACTCTTACCCACAACCCCATAAGCTGCTTTTCTTTCTCTCTTCTTTGGAGCTGTGAGAGGTTACAGAAGCCACCGAACCTGTCCTGCTGTCATCTGATCTAATCTGGCCAGTACCGCTTGGGTTCCACGGAAAGAAAAGGAAGACTTGAAAACAGCACGGCTCTGGGGCACAGGGCAGAGGGGGGGAGCCGTGCCAAGCTGTTCAGAAGCACCACCGTACCTTTGGATTCTCTGGCATCTGCCTCGAGCACTCACCACAGTTCCTTGAAAATTATGTCCCCTTCCGAAATGTCCCAAATGGCCACCCAGAACAGCCCATCTTGGCTGAAAAATCTTGGCCGAAAAATCTTGGCCTCGTTTTCCATACTGCCATCTCATTAATTACCAAGGCTGACTAAATGAATACCAAGCTGTACTTGGCACTATCAAGTTCATAGGTGCAGGCAGGTTTTAGACCACCCTCCAATATAACTAAGAGCCGTGGTATAACGACTGAGGCATCCAAGCGCTGCCTCCATTTCGGAGCACAAACCTCAAACTGCTTTCTAGGTACCAGAGGCTGGCTGCTGCTTTACGCAAGCAACGGGAAGGCATGCCGCTGACATCTGCGCGCTAAACTCTGCGGCAAACACCGCGGTCTTTTTAGAGCCTGAAGTCCTCATCCCCGTCAATGACTGCACGGAGCAGCACCTGGTCCAAAGCCTGAAGAACAAACAGCAAAGGCTGGACACGGGTTAGCAACGAAACCAAGATATATAACTGCAACGTGCCAGGCAGAGATCTGCCCAAACCACCATCCTGTTTCCTTGGGTCTGCAAAGCACCCGGCGGCTCACAGCAAGAACTCGTAACTGCACGACTCTGCAGTACCGCATCACGAGAGAGACAAACAGCCCCGCTGCAGGTGAACCTTAATTCCAAGGCTGCAGTTATAATTAAACATATAGAGGCCACGGAGTATTTTACGGAAGGCGGACTGCGGCCAGAGCCGGGGTTACTAGAAGGCCGAGCTGCTGCCAGCAGGACACCGCGAAGGAATGCAAACACCAACGGTGCTCACCGCTCACGCAAAGGCCTCCCGACGCCTCGCCGGCAGCACAACGCTTCCTTCAAGGAAGAGCCAGAGTATCCTCTGTCCCTTCTCAGCCTCTTTTTACTGCTGCGGAAGTTCTCCCAGCCTTGTGCAACCAGACTAGGACTATCACCCAAAGCAAAGGAAGGGACAGACCTTCACGAAGGCTGAGATGATGACTGAAGGAGCGTACAGACTGCATTTAGCCGAGCAGGCTATAGAAACAGCCCTGCAGTTTCTGGATTAAGCCCAGCTCCACGAGTTCTGGGCACGCAGGTGAGAGAGGGAAGGACGCTCTTGCGTTCCCTAGCTACACGCAGGCTGTGACTGTTTGACGTGGCCAAGCTTGAAGGAACCCAACCCTGACATGGGGTCAGCAATCTTCCACTTTCTGCCTCACCTATTTGCCAAGTGGGTTCTGTCGTTTACCTTCACTACTTCTCTATGCCTTGATTTGTGGCATGGAATACGTCTCTTAAAATCTGTCACTTCAGTGAAGAGGCAGAAACCAGGACAGGGTTTGCTAAACACGGCCAAAGAAAGCAAACGCTGGCATTACACATCTTACAATCGTGACTGGGCCTCCCCAATACATTTTTGTGTTACCTTTAAATTTTAAATGTGCCAGAAAACCTCAGGAAGGGTAATCGGCACATCTGGGGCTCACAAGTGAATAAAGGCTGTGTCGGTCCTTCAGTCTCCATCCTGAACTGTCGTATCCAGTATCACTGTACCTTATAAAGAACTGTTAGGCAGAGGAGGGCAAATACTACAATGGGTGGGAGAAGACAGTCAACCAAGTCTAGAATTGAATCCTAAGTGAAACACCCCAGGAGAGGACCAAACCATCGTGTAACCAGCAGGTGCACAGCTACACCACCAGCCTGCACACACGGCGATGCTGGCAGCATCTAGAGAAACTGAAGCACAGAAGAACAGAGGGCTTCCCAAGTGACCTTCAGAGACTCGTTATGGTGAGCACACTGAGACAACGGAGACCCGTGCCCCTGGCCTGGACTACTGCGCACTGTCCAAGCGCCTGCTCTCTCTTGGTAGGGACCATCAGCTTCAGGATGGCCCCAGTATCTGAAAACCTCCACTCAGAGAAGCTGCTCCCATCAAAGGCTGGAAGGTGCCACGTGAGGGCCACCTTCCAAATTAGCACGGCCCTGAGCAAAATTAGTTTCGCCGCCAGGTCAGAGCGCTGATGGCTCTTTCTAAACTGATCAGAGATGGAAAAAAGCCAGTCAGAATGGGAGGGAAACACCTTTCTTCACTGCCACGTACCTTACGCTCAGAGCGTGGGTCAGTGCAAAACTTATTATCGCTTAAAAGAAAACACCTTTCCTTCACAACGGACAAAACACATCACGTATTGACTCAGCTGTCCTTACAGCATTTTTCTCCATTTCTCCTGCACGCACAGCCAACTTATCGCTACCTTACATAAAGCCAGTTTATCACCATCTGAACCTGGATTGCAGTTTTTCTCACAGAGCTTGGACTAGGTCGGCATCAGCACCTTCTCGCACAACCCCAGCAGCTTTAAAGCTAATGCTGATTCCTGACAACAGATCAAGACCTCTGCAGTGACCAGAACGATAGCCCGTGCTATAATGAGATGGAAATTGCCGATATTAAGCAGACTCATAGTTTTACTACCATCGAGCCAACAAATGACTGAAAAGTGATATTATCTTAACGACAAAAATTTCTGAACAAACCTCTTCGTGATTCATATTTCACAGACCTCCCAGCATTTGTACTATTGACTTAATTAATCCACACACACAAAAACCGCTCCCAACTTTTCCACAGGGATTTACCGTATTATCAAAAGCCTGCAGTGAAGTCACAGCGCTAGACCGTTTCATTTAAGGCAAACCAGTTAACAGCACATTTCAGTATCCTGCAAAGTGTCGCGGAGACTTAAAGCTGGAGAGAAGCTCATCGGAAATCTTTCATCCAGATACCTCAAAGGGGGGAAGTTGCAAACCACCCGTCTTGTTTTTACTAGCTGCGTGGGGCAGGGTTTAGGTCCCCATCTGTGCCTGCCGTTCCCAAGCTGTGCCAGCTGCTGTACAGAAAGAGAGCGAGAAGGCAGTGCCCGAGTCCTCATCGTTTTGCTTTTGCAGGAGCAAAGCCTGACTCGGTTTTGCCAAAGCAAAACACAGCCTACTCCATCTCTGCGTATAAATCAAAGGTAGCAAAGAATATTAATGAAGCACATTCTGTGCTGAGATTTTATCTGATTTATTTTTTAATCGTATTTATTTCAGAAGCAGTTAAAAACTCTAACTGATATGAAACAGGTCTTCTGCTTATTTCTGAAGAAAGGAGAAGGTCTGCCTGCAGTCAGCGATCAAAAACTGAGGGCGGGGATGAGAGAACAAAAACAAAGTACACGGGTAAATACAGCTCAGTTCTCCTATCTTCTGCCTGCTGTTAATAAAGGTAAAGATTTTCACAGTTATCTTTACCCTTTCAGCCTCTCTCCTCATTGATCCAACCATCAAGTAATAATCTTGGGCTTATGGCATCACACAGCTTTCTACCAGCAAAGTGCAATGACACAACAGGGTCGAGAACAGCAAGTGAAGAGGAGGAAAGCGTGGGCAGCCGTCAGCTAAAAAAGGTAGTTACAGAAAGTTGTTACAAAATCCCTGGTTTAGGGTCTCTATATAGCAGATCCCATCATGGTAACAGGATCCATGAAGAAGTTTCCACTGTCACAGCATCTTTCCTCGAATTCACTCCTAAGAGACAGTCTCGAGACCTTTACTGTGCAAACCCTGCGAGACCAGGACAAGCGCCTGAGACGAGCGCTGGTTCCTTTCTCCTAAGACGGGCAGCCGGACGCTCCTCGGGCTTTCCAGCGAGGGAGTCGTCAGGCCTGAAACCAGGCATCCTCCGCCCCACCATGAAGTCCGGGTGGCAGCCAGCCCGGGGGAAGTTACGCTTCGAGAGCCAAGAATACCTTATCTCAAAGGATAAGGTGGAGCTTTACTTTTCCCCTCTTGCAAAATTGGTTATTAAGTAATCTGTTTATGTCACACATACCAGCACTCCTAACAGTGGCATTACAGCACTATGTCATTACCTTCAAGGAAAGGAACGTGCGGTGCTCTAAATGAATGGGAATGGTTTTCTCGCACAGGAGGTTCAGCTTAGGGCAGTGCCTCTTCCTGATTTCCCCCAAGAAAGCCTACATTTTCACACTTGCTTTCTTCCACACTCTGAACAGGACCCAGGCAGATCCCTTGTCTCGCCAAGTCACGTTTCTGGGCACTTATGCGCAACGCCAGCGATGGCCAGCAAAGTTCTTCCTAACTAATATCTACTGAATTAATCGACCGGGCCCTCCCCCTGATACAGACGGGAGGGGGTGAGCTGATTTTCGAATGCCATCGCTAATAAACCAGTAACACATTCCAGTGTAGGACCCGACTGAGGTGCCATCTTAGAGGAGCATTAAACAATCTCTGGAACCAGGCCAAAGGGACATACTTTTGTCAGGTAGGTATGGTTTCTATTAAGGTTACATTTCCTCAGCAAGGGCATGACCGACAACCGCCCCAAGCTGAAAATGTCTCAACATCCTACTGACCAGAAATGCCCGTTTTTCCTCCCTCCTTAAAAAGCCAAGTCCTTCCCTCTCCCCCACGCCACTATATAAGCAAAGTAACGAGTGACGTGGTAATTCGGAGCTGCTGTCTCCATGTCGCAGACCTAAGTGAGGTCATCAGCTAACAATAAAATGACACCACGCTGTTTCTCTCTTCTTGCAAAGAACGTGCAAAAGAGGGATGCTCAAAATGACAACTTTAAAATTGAGTCTTCATCTCTTTGAAAGCAAACCATTCACAAGGAATGAAAGCAGCCTGCTTTCTAAGCATGTCATAATGTTTTGCAGTGGGGTTTTCCTGTTCTCTCCTGCAAACTCCTGCAGCTTGGGGAACCCCCAAGTCCCACTGCCCTAACGCTACACGCTCAGTTGTCTTCTGATAAAGGTTACAATTCCCCTTTCCCTAGCAGAGGGAAAAGAAAACCATCCCTCCTCTCTGCTTGGGTTTTTTTCCCCCCTACAAGTTTACTGAATTTAAGAGCGGCTTTAAAGAACCTTCCTGAGAAAACTGATCAAAACTGACTGCTAGGTGCAAAAACTTATTGGGAGAAGAATGGAAAGAAGAGGCAAGAGAGGCAAACCACTTCATGACATGTATGTTGTTTCCTCATGAAAGCAGGCTAAAAAGAAAACCTACTCAAAAAATAAAATACACGCTCGCTGTTCCCTTCTTCTACAGAGGACACAACCACTGCAAGCCTTTTAGAAAAGCAAGTTATAACTGTACCATGAAAGTGGCTGAAGTAATGGAGAGCACTTCAGAGGTAACACCTTCAGGCCTCTAGACAAATGCCCTCCTCCTTGAAACCACTCCACTTGCAGTGCAGAAATCTAGCAGACACGCTTAAAAGCATCTGCACCAGTGTCAGCTGAAGGTCTTCAACCTGATGTTTTAGCTCTTCCGTTGGATTTTAAATTCAAAGAGAGTAGATTTAGACTGGATGGAAGGAAGAAGTTCTTCCCTGTGAGGGTGCTGAGGCCCTGGCACAGGTTGCCCAGAGAAGCTGTGGCTGCCCCTGGCTCCCTGGCAGTGTTCAAGGCCAGGTTGGATGGGGCTTTGGGCAACCTGGGCTGGTGGAGGGTGTCCCTGCCCATGGCAGGGGTGGCACTGGATGGGCTTTGAGGTCCCTTCCAACACAAACCAGTCTGCGAGTCTACAATTCATTCTATGCATGCAGACTACGACCGTACATGGGGTGCGCGTGTGCATGCTAAGGTACATACATTAAGCGTACTTATATACAGGGCGCATAGCTGTGCCGAGAGTTAGATGGAGCTGAGGATACGCATAGGATCACAGAATCATTCAGGCTGGAAATCTTCCCCTCTAAGGCAAATAAGATCTCGTCAAGGTGCCAAAGCCTTTAATGCTTACTTGCCCTGTGGTAACACCCCAGATTTGCCAGGTACGCTGTGAATTCAAGGCTGTCCCACTCCAGAAGAGCAGAGCGGCTGGGCAGCAGCTCAGCACCCCAATCATACAGGCACCATACACGCACAGTGACACCGACAGATGCTACAGCGTCAGCACCGGCCCCGCCACAGACGGCGGCTCCTTTTGTGGTGTAGCTAGGTCGTTCACGGAAGCCTGGCGAGAATCAAGGCGCTGCCTTTAGCACAAACAAGGGAATTAGCTGGTTACATGGCTCCGAGTCTCTCTGGAGGCTCAGACAAGCAGCTAGAGTTCTCCAAGGCCTGTCGCGTGCAATTAGAAATACTTCTTTCACCTCCTCTTCTCCTTACCCCAGCGAGATGAACTGCAACTGCTCTGTTAGCCCAGCTAAATCAGGATATCTACGCTGAAACGTGGAGATAAACAGACCACGTTACAAATATTACTTCAAGCGTTAACCGCAACCTTTTCCACAGCACCTGCAGAGAGTTAAAAAGGAACGCTCCCGCACCGCTCTTCACAAACGACCCTTTGTGCTGTATTCCCGGAGCGTCGGACGTGGGCAGAACACCCCATGACAGCATCTGGCAGCATTTTAGACAGTGAAAGATAAGAAATATTCTCTCTCTCTCTCCCCTCTCAAACGTTTCTGCCAAAGTATCAATTATTCTACAAGCAAAAGGCTAATATAAAACCCCTGTCATTCCGACCCTGCAGACAGCAAATGGCCTAATTAACCCCAACCTGGTGATTTATAGCTACTGAGGGCAGATTACTTCGTACAACAGAGGAAGAAAACACAGGCTTTTTCATGGAAATGACTGGTTTGATTTGCTGGAAGTGTTCTAATCCATCTTTTGGGAGATTATTTTCTTTTATACTGCTTGATCCTTCACTGTCCATTACCAATGACCATGACACGGCTGTACGCCTACACCCTTCAAAGCATTTTAAACCAAAAATGCCATTTGTTTGCAAATACAGAAATGAGAATTAAATTATATACCTAAGTCAGGAGGGGAAGGATAGCAGCGTGAGGTGAAATGCTGGCCTCCTTTCCCTTCTCGGTAGAGTACCTACGCTATGGTCCTGTCCTCCTCCTCCCCCACTAGTTTATCACAAGCACACGGTCAACTGATCCTCATAAAACAAGAAAAAGAGAATTTGCTGCAAATAACTCATTCCTATCAGCTTAATAATTTTCCACAACCAACCTTAAACTAAACTCCTTTAAATTCCTTTCACCTTTGGGATTTCACAACATTTTTTGTTAGAAAATAAAAACACTTTCAAAGGAGTCTACACTCTTCCTAAAAAGTGAGGAAACAGGTTGCTCTGCTAAAAAGTTCCTGTTCGAGGGAAAAACCCTTCTCTTTACGCCTCCTAAGCTGAAAGGATAACCCAGGCAAGCGCCCGCTTGCTGCCTTATGTCCACCCCCGACACTCGGTACATATTCTGCTGGTTTTTCCAGTTCGCTTCTCCGTCTGCGAGACCTGCCACCGTATTCCAGCACTTCCGAGTGCAGTGGTGATACGCAAGCGTTGCCAAAACTATATTCATAGAGGGAAGAAAAACAAATAGCTCTGGTATTTCACAGCCACCATGCAATACACAGCAAAAGCGACTTTGTGGGAAGTGGGAATGGGTGTCAGCAGCATATAACAGCATTCGCTCCTGAACTGAAAAAGAGGATTTCTTTAAAAAGTCAGCTTCGCCCCGATCAAGCTTACCCGTGTTTCAGTCAATTTTAGGATTAATTCTTTGGCAAAACAAAAGCGCCCTTTGTCTCTGTATCCGACTGTGCCAATCTTACATACAAATACAAATGGTGAAGGCAACCCTTTCTCCCCAGTAGTCCAAGGTCTCTTACCTTCCACTTCTTCTTCATCACATACATGTTTAAGGAAGGAAGCCCCTCTATCCAGTACTGCCTCGTCCTCCATCCTATAGTAATAGAAAAGAAAAAAGGAATGCTCAGACTTCTCCTGGAGCGAGCTGTTTGAACCAGCCCAGGTCCTGGGCAGGTTAACTTGCAAGCTGTTGTTCATGTTCCTGCGGGCACTCCTGTTCTCCTTCCAGTGCCTGCTGTTCCTTCATAGAGCTCCTGTCGAACGGCGTTTGGTTTAAGCTGGCCTCACGTAGCTCGAATTCTAACCTTGAGAGGACATCAGGGGTGACAGGTGTGAGAAAGGTAATCCCGGCTACAAGTCTCTGGGCTTTTTTCTTGTTTCTTGGGTTGGGGTTTTTTCCCCCTCCTCCTTTTTGCTTTTATCTAAAAAGGACATAGACACACAGAGGCAAGTTTGGGACTCTCTATGCAATAGCCAAGAGTTTGTGGAAATCCAGTTTCGCTTTCAAGTTCTTCTAAAAGACCTCGGCTGCAGAACCCCACACAGAAGCAAGCACGCACACTACACACAGACACATGCGCGTTCGAATGCACAGTGGGAGACCAGGCTTCAGCCAGCCTCTTAATACCCGCAAAGCACTCTTGTCTGTGGGGAGGCAAGCTCTGTGTCACATGTTGGCCTTACAGAAATCTGACATACGAGGATTATCCAGAGACCAAGCTACAGTAAGTCAGACCATCACAGCAGTCATTTATGTGTGTCACCCATTCATTCATTCATCCATCCATTTGGGGACGCATTTTAGTAGCTGCCTTCTTCCCCCCCCACCCCCCCGCCTTTCTCTCCTTCTCTTCTCTGCTTCTGTGTACGGAAGAGACTCCTCATTCTACATCTCTGCCATCAACGTCCTCCCGTGGCACTGCCCAGAACTGGTGCTGCTGTATTTCACCCACAAAATCAGACCCTGCACGCTTTCCAAGGGTTCGGCTGCAAATTCCCTTTTGACAAGCAAATAGAAAAATGATAAAACAACAAAGAAAAAAATAATTCTAGCTATATTAAATAATCTCCTTTCATATCGCTTAGAGGCTAAGCACACGTTTACTGCTCGCTGCTGGACAGTCACGACGCAAGCTTTCTATCTTAAGAACCTGTTTTCCTACCAAGGGCAAGAAAAGGCCTATGTGGGTAACGATCAAAACCCAATACCTTCTCTCCTTATATTCCCGAGATGGAATAGGGACAAACTTGGTACAGGAAGAGACAAAGCCTTCCAATCTTCTTCACGTCCACATTGCTTCTGCTTGTGAGCCCGCAAGACCCTGGGAGTGCAGCAGCAGCAGCAAACGCTTTTTTTAAGGGCACAGTCAAATTCGGGCGAGTATAAAAACCGAGTGGATGAATGCCAAGAAATCAAAATGTCTTAGGAAATCTACCTTGCATGTCAATGCCTACCTGAACAAACAAAAAAATTAAAAATTCAGCCCCAAAAGAAAGTACCAGAGCCCTCATTTTCTCTAAGTAGTAGCACAGCAGCCATTCTCCCATCTTTGCCGAGTTTTCCTCCACCTCAAGCACCTTTACTGACACGCCACTGGCCTCATCCTCGGCTCTCAGCCCGCCACTCAGCTCCCACGAACGAGTCTCAAACACGTCGCAGATAAGAAAGAACAAAGCAAAACAGGTCAGATTCAAAACCACTAAGTAAGCATACGGAAATACACATTTCTCATTTGGATTATTGGGTGGCAGCAAATAATCCAGCACCATACCCAGACACGAACAGGAGCATCAGCTCCTAAGTTCAGGTCCAATTCAGACATTTGAACCGAGGCGCACCTCCCCTTCACGCAGGCTGGCTCTGCCCGCGCTGCCTGCCCGAGACCCAGAAGCCAGCGGATTTGAAGAACACATTTCCCTGACTTCAGGTACCATTTCACAGCAGCTGCTGCCCTGCGCGAAGGGGTAGGACCTGCGTCTTGCCAACACCACGCGCAAAGCCAGCGCTTCAGGCACGCACGCAGAAGCCTTCCCCAAAGCTCCAGATCTTCGTTAAATTATTCAAGACTATTTATGCATCTTTTCTAAGGCAACAAAAGGGAACCTATTTCATGGATGCTCTTGCCTGTTTGCAAGGGTTGTGAAGGCACATCCCAATTTATTTATTTTTAAATTCCCCCTCCCTGCCCACAGCAGCACAGTAGCTACTTGCTATAAACACAACTGAAAACATCTGGAACAGATGGAGCTGGATTTCCAAACCAAATACAAACCGCATGCGCTTTATTACTCCGTCAAGTCTGCTCTTAACAGTTTCACACGCAACGTGCCCCAGCATTTGCGTCTGCTCCCTGAGCACCGACACGTTCCGGCCCCTCAGCACGTGTCCGTGTGCCACCACGCCTGCGCATCCCACAGCCCCCGCTCCAACACCGGTTCCCAAGGCCAGTTTCTCGGCAGCATCAGTCCAGAGGTGCAGCAACTGAGAAGCAACAGTCTCATGGCGTGGAGGGGAAGGAGAAAAGGGGGGAGAGGAAGGAAAGGAGCAATCTCCACTGCCTGCAAGGAATCCAGTGCTGAAAATTCACCGGGCGCCATCCCAGGCAGCAGCTCTCTGTGGGCAGCAGGGACGGACCCCGCGCTTCCCCCCCACCCTCCCAGTAACGGCACCTTCCCTCCCTTGGACCCGTTCATCACGTTTAACAGCTGCGATGTCTAGCTGCAGAGGGTCGGAAAACTGCTTACGACACATTGCAAGCCTGATGCTTTCCCCGAAACACGCGCAGAGCGGATCCGAAGGAGCTGGGGGGTTTAAAGGGCCAGGAATAGAGCTTGGGTCGCCTTGGCACGGCGCCCCATCTCTAATCCGCAGGAGTTTAGTGATTAGACTCCCAAGCGCCACCTCCCCTGACTTGGTCTTTTCTGCCCTTCTCAGATTACTGCAGGATTTCTTCAGGCCAAAATCTAGCAAGAAAACATCCTTTATTAATTTGCACGGGGGAAATATTTCACCCCCCTGGAATTTTTCAAATAACATGAAATGGGAGTTGCAGAAATTAAAAAATCAAAATCACGTGAAACAACAAGAAAATCTGCACTTGGGTCTTCAGGGGAAAACTGGCAGAGTCCTATCAGTGAAGCATTGCAGCAAGAAAAGGTATTTTCACCATCCCATGGAAGAGACACACACACTGGACAGAAGAAAGGGTGGACTTTTCTCTAGGGCCTCTGAACAGCAATGTGCCTTAGGTTAAGCTGGTTTACCAGCTCCTTGGAGTAAGGTAAAAAGCATGAGGCGTTCAGACACTTTCTATCTAGATCCACACCCTCATTACTGCTACTGCAAGGTATTGGAAACAAACCTAAAAAATTAATTGAAAAATATTGGGTTTCTATTTTCAGGGTCTAGACTGGAGCAAGACATGTACTCTGACAGAATATACTCAAGTGAAAAAATATGATCTGCTTGAGTAATTGGCCTCTCTGGGTAGATAATTAGACCGGTACCAAACATTTTTAGGAATGACATTATGTGTCAATAGGATTTTAACAAGAATCACACACAGCCAAACAAACACAGCACGCAACTCAAACCTAAATTCACAGACCACTCGCAGATACAGCTCACAGAAATATTCTGCCAGACTACTCAGAAAGAACAAGATCAATTTAACACTAGCAGGGATCCCAGACTTCATAATGGAGAGAAAAGTCAGTATAAAATGGGCAAAAGTGAAGGCAATCAAATAACACAAAGCAGACAAGACGATGAAAAGCCTGTTCCGTGAGCAGAGCACACCCTGAGAAACGAGCCAGTACCTTTGCCTCTCTGCTCCGGGTGACTTTCCAGGTAAGAGCGTTCGGCACAGCAAACCTGATCTGGGTTCTAAGGGAAAGTGCCATGGCTCAAAACCAAATTATTTGCGATAGGCTTCAAAGAAAAAGACTTAGAACTCCTTGTCCCCTTCCCCGTGGCCACACTTATCTGGCAGTCTCTGTCTTGCTCATGGCATTATACATCCTTCCTGCAGGTCTCCTCGTTACAGCACCGAACACTTGCAATGTGTCGTCAAAGCGGTCTAAGGCAGCAATTAGGCTCAGCTTTGCGGCGTCCGGTCCCGGGAGGCCATCCCACAGCGAGCCGGAGCGGCAGATGGATGGAGTGCTGCCGCTGCCCGGCAGTCCGGCCCGGGGACCCGCTGCTGCCGGCTGCCCCAGGGGGCACTGCCGGGGCCCTCGACACCACCACTTCTTAAAACTTCGTCGTTTACAACGGGACATGAGGGAAAACAGTGTTTGGTATAAATAAAGCGGAAGGGCTGATGTGCCAACATGAGTTGTTCTGCGGAGATACAGCTCGCTCGAGTGAATGAACGCGCAATGTAGCCAGGGAGCAAGAAACGAGAGTTATTACTTGCTGATAAGCTTTTACGATTCTGCCCATTTCAAATGTCTTTTGCAATCAGGAAGAAACTGCAGCAAACTCTGGACTGAACAAAGGAAAAAAAAAACCAAAAACGGATCCAGCTGTAACTGAAACTGATAGCATCGGGCAGAGCCGATGTCAAAGTCACATTTGAAGAGCAATCCTTTTGCAATAAGCCGGGTGCAGAGTGTGTCAACGGCTGCAGGGAGGAGATGGGATTGCGAACATTGGGTCACAGAGCAGCAACGCCTGCCGGCCGAAACGGCCGCCCCGACAGCGGGGGCTCAGGGTCAGAACGTGCCTGCCCAGCCACGCAGTGCTGCGGCTCCCACTTTACAGCTCTTGCGGGCTCGTGCGTGGAAGCTGTCTGCCTTTGTGGGAAAAGCCAGTGAAGTACGATCGTCCTGAGAATCAACCAGCCTCGTCTGCTTCTCAGCGTCTGGCATCATTTACCTGGCAAGACTTTTTCCTCAGAAAACGGCTATCCGGAAAGCGGAGCGGGAGCACAAAGGATGGGGATGCTGGGGGAGAAGAGAGGCAAAAGCAAGCGAGCAGTGCACCAAGCCTCGCTGTTTGGCAGGTCTCACCAAGGGTTACACCGGAATCTACACAAACACCCTGCCCCCTCACCGTTTACCCCCAAACACAAAAGGGGGAAACTGTCCAGCACCCACGTCACTTTTCCTCTTAGAGGCTGGAACATACAGTTGTCAGCCAAGGAGACTCTACAGCTGCCAGCAGAACAGACAACTGCCTTTGACAGCTTGTTCTGTGCGGACACTCCAACGCCTGCTACGCGAAAGACTCCTGGACCTCTGCACTTCCTCCCTGTGCTGCTAGGAACAAACTCAGAGCGACCCATCAGCTGCGTTTTTGCTGCTGGTAACCACGACCAGAGCTGGAAAAAGAAACGTGACGTGGCTTGCAAGGAGCAGCCACAGGTACAACCACAGCCCCGCTCCACGTCGGGTCTACTAAGTCTGTTCATGACAACTGTTGGCGTTCAGAGTCCTTCACTGGACTCAGACATGCTCTCCACCATCAAAACTACTTGTGACGAGCAACGTCATTCAACCTTCAACAACAGATGGCACGATGCAACCGTGGGCTAGACCTGGAGACTCAGACAGACGGGATGCACAGAGCAGAGAGAAGAGCCACCAAAGGCTTCCCTGCCCCTTCACCACGCCACCCAAGTTGGATGCCAAGTGCATGTGCGTGTATCCCAAAGATCGTGAGCCAATAAGCTAAACAGGTTTCTTCTGTCAACAGGCCGCGGAGAGACAGAGATAATATTACTTCTTTTCTCTGCAACCTGTGAAGCATTCCGATACTGCGATGACAGTGGCCAAGTAAACAGGAAACTAGGAAGGAGACGTGGTCCCATTGATTCTCTCACAGCCCATACGCAAATGCTCGAATAAACAGACCTAATATGACCGATTCCTTTTTATGGGCTAGATGTGTTTTGTTTTTCTCACATACTTACATATGGGCTCTATCACGCAGAAGAATGAGCTTCTGACTATACTCTGCATGGCCTGGTTGATGCACTTTGAGAACACATTGCCAAATTTATCTTGGATGCGTTTTCCCCGTCAGCTCTAAACCAGCATTTATTCACATGCTTTCTCAGCAAAAGATTGTACTCACCAGGAGCAGAGGAGGACAGAAGCCTCTGCTTTCTGCGGAAAGAACTTGCACTATAACATTTTTAAATCCCAACATAAACCCAGCTTCTCTGAAAGGAACTCTCAATAATCAACAGGGAACTTATACCCAAGATGACTGCTTAGCACAGTGCAACGGAGGGGCACAAAGACTTGTCTCAGCTCTTCCCTCTCCTGCAGATCCCTTGTCAGAATGGAGACCGCCTTTCCCTCTCTCCGGAGCAACGCCAATCATCTCCCGTACAGAACTGTGAGACAACTGCAAATGCTACAAGACAGAAATCTGTAAATGCATGCAAGGTGCTAAAGCACCCTTTTTTCTGACAGTGCAGGACACACAGGACAAGGCTGGAACATACACAACCTCAAAGGAGGTTGCCTGGCCATTTGTTTTGGGCTGCGCTGCTCCTTTTTGCAGTACCGACTCCTATTCTCTAGTTCCAGTCAACTGCCGGCACACGTTGGACCACGAAGCACGCGACGCGGCTGCTGATTGACTGCGCGCATGCTGTAGCGAAACAAGGAGGAAGCAAAAAGTAAGAAAGCTTTGCAAGTTTATCATGTTACTACCAACTTACAAGCAACTGCATGTTCTGGATTACTCGTCTCTTCAAAGGGCATGTGAAAACACAACGGCTGGCTGTTGCTTGCTCGTGTCTCTCAAGCACGACAGCGACACAAGCCTTTCGTTACTTGGCACTGAAGCACACTTGTTCAAGGGGCTTTGGGGAGAGGAGGAGCAAAACACAGGGTAAGCGTGCCCCTAACGGCTCACGTAAATCGCCGAGGTTACACTTCCCGTCCTCCCCTCCCTCAAGGTCCTTTCATGGAAGCCCACCTAGGCCAGAGCCATGGCAAGTTGGCACGCACAGGAAACAAGCCACTGGCCCAACCCGGCTCGCTTTGCACAGCGTGCAAGAGCCAGGCCAGCCAAGCGCAGCTCCCACATCACTGGCATCGCTTTGGGGAGCAGCACGCACCCCGCACCCATCAGTAAGCTAACACACTCCGCGTACAGCTACAAGACTGCTTTACAGATTTCATGCTATTTCACCTTTTTTTTTTTTTTTTTTTTAAACCACCCTCAGTATGTTCTCCAGAATAAGTCATCTAAAGAGACTCTCCGTGTTCTTTGTCCCTCAGAAGCCTCCTTAGTGAGAGGGTGCACAAACCGAGGGGCTGGGTGCCTCTGGTCAATCGGGCAGCGTCACGCAGAATACAAACCTCGATAGAGGTTATTTGCTTGAAACGTCTCAGTTAGGCGGATTTCACTCGGGAAAATGTAGCCCGTTGGTTCAGTAATACTGTGCCATGCTACTTAGATTACTAAAAGGGGTTTCAGTATTAAGGAGACATTTTGGAAAACTTGGGGGGTATGGTGGGAAGGACTTTTGTTGGGTTTGGTATTTAATAAATTCCCAATTAAGTTGTCTCATTGTTGCGTGAAATGTTTCACTCTGCAGACGTGTTCTCAGGGACTGGAATTAAGTCCCATTATAGGATTTAAATAGCAGTCTCAGTTCTTGACTAAATCTTGTTTTCACAAACTCTCACTGACTGGACCGTCAAGCACTCTAAAGGTTTATCTCAACTCACAGGCGAAGCCTACGAGAGCACCTTCTTGAAACCAAGGCAAGAATCATTTGAATTTATTTTGACAAAATAAGTCATCATTTGGATTTCAATTTAAATATCTGACAACTTTGGGAGAACTCTTCAACTTGGATACGTGCCAAGAATGAAATAACTACTACGAAAAACACTTAGGAGTGAACGAAATCGCAGCTTTCTTCTGCACAAACAAGAAAGTACCATTATCAGAGCGCAGGGAAATACAAGGGGGGATACTGGCACTGGACCCTAGGGGAGGCGTAGCAGTTGAAGCCATTGTTTTATTATGTTTACATTGCTTACCATAAAATGGCACAACTCTATAAAAACTGATAAAGTCAGCTGCATGTTTGTTTTCATTTCCTTCTCTTAAAGGAAACCATGGAGCTGTAACTGGAGATGTACCTGCAAGAAGTCCGCGTTTCACTCGAGCTTAATTTGAAACCGGTACCATCCCAGTTAAAGCCCTCTCTCCAGCAGGACGAGGCAAACCTCTACAGCTGAGCACCTGGTTCCCGACATCTTCCCCGTACATCCGCTGTATTTAACGTAGCTAGAGCCAGGAGAGGGTGTAGAGACGCTCTGAAAGGAATTCGAGATTGCACTTACGTAGGAGCTGTATGAGATGAGCCAATCCAACGGACAAAGTCATTTCGGACTGCAAATATTATGAATATATCTGTTTGAGGCTAACATAAACCAGACATTTTTGTGGCTTAATTTTCTGCAAAGCATGAAATATAAATCACAAAAACGTTTTCTCTAGAAGCAGAATGGTGTCAGGTTTTAAACCCACAAGCAGTAGTGGACTCTTCCTAAAAATTATTATTTAAAGACAGCCTGCGGGATCCTATTTTTTTTTTTAATTTTTTTTTTTTTTTTGCCATTTATTACTGTGGCAATGTCATGTCCCGCAATATTTCTGTTACAGTTTTATGCCTTATAGGCAACTTCTTACTTGACCATGTTTTACACATCCAACTGGCTATCCCTACAATTTTTTCAGTTTTGCATGCTAATCAAAAAAAAAGAACAGAGTTCGATCTTGGCACAAAAAAGTTCCTAAAATCCCCCTCTTGCTTCAACACATTTGCTTGGAAAAAAAGAGCAAATTTTTACAAGTAGTTCAAAAATGGGAAAGCGGCAGGAGGAGAGAGCACCTTTCAGGAGCGGACTAAACACGAAGGCTAACGTGAAAAGATGACTGCAAGACATACCGCGTACGTTTGCCCCAGTTAAAGAAAATTAGGCACTGTACAACAGATTTATAATTTAGTGCATGACTCGAGGCTCAATAAACCTTAGAGGAAACTGCTCCAGAGGGCTGATTTACAAGAGCATTTTCATGTGCTCTTCAACTAAACCCATGTCTATTTAAAAACAATCCTGTTTTATAAAGTGGTTGCTCTTTGTTCGAGCCTCGTCCAAGAGCTCTTTTCGAGAAATCTGTGCCTAAGTGTACTGTGTCGTAAGACGAGGTATCACTGACTAAGGACCGCCAGCAACATTACAAGCACGTCATTTACCTCAGCGCAGCGCACAACTTGAAAACCCCTGCAAGACTTTAAAAGTACTTAATAGACAGGGGATCTGTCTATACCTATATATAGACATACACAGATATATAAACCCAGGCAACAGAACAGCAGCTGTGGGAAATCTTACCAGCATCTGCTGCACGTTGCCTATGCAGAGTCGCAAATGACAAGGTATGGGCAGCTTGGACCCAACTCAGCGTTTCCTACCTATAGACAAGGATGTTAAAGCGGGCGTCTCTCTCTTGCCAGACTGCCTTTTAAAAGAAAAAGGTTATCTGAAATGGGAGTTCCTGGGTTTAAGTCCATTTCCCACTCAGCAAAAGAACAGGCAGTGTGTACAATGTGGGGTGGGGCAGCGCACCCAGTGCCACCATTAACCCCGATGTGGTTTTCTCCAGGGAAAACAATCCAGCACTCTCGATCCCGGCTTCCCAGCAAGCAGCTCCTGCACTCCTCCTTCCACGTGACCGTTTCGGGGGAAAGTCTCTTCTCCGTAGCAATAACCCCCAGCACACAAAATACCCCCACTAACACAAAATGCACGAGACGGGCTCGTATCTTAATTTCACTCCTGTAATTAAGAGTTTGGAACTTTTCTCCTCCTTCAGGCTCCGTACTCTCAAAGGCGCAACTCCTAGAGCTGCACGTTTTCCTCCCCATCACCTTCCCAAGCATCTCCGAGATGCTGAAGTCATTCTAAAAGCATCACAAAACTCTGGACCACCGACATGAATACGGGGGCTGAGCCAGGCCCAGCCCCAGCCAAGCATGCAGTACAGAACGTATGCTGGCTTTCTGCTTTCTGCTGGAGCAGGACAGACAATACCTGATCCAGCACAAAGCTCGCCTGGCCGAGGCAGAAAGCCTGGTTGTATAAAACGTTTTGGACACATCTGAATCAGCCAAGGGAGCTAATGCACTTTCAGCACTTCAGGGAGTGCAGTCACAGCATTTCTGATCCAATTCTCGGCATTCTGAAGCGATAAGCGGGTTCACGATATGCTGGTTTCAAAAACATAATCCAGCATAAAGGATATTTTTAACATGGATGATTTCAGTAATCTGCTTCAGCGCTCAACCTCATTCACAGTCCACATGGCACGAACGAGCGGCGCGGCACGGCATCACGCGAGCGGGAGCTCCTCGAAGCGTGCCTATCACCAAAATCCTCAGGCAACTACGGTGTGTCATAAGGCTTGAGACCTGGAGAAAGTGCATGACTGAGAACCATGAGTATGTCAAGGGTTTTATTTGATTTCTAAATAGTAGAGGCCTTGAGGGGAAAGAAAACAATTTTAAAAAAAGAGAAGAAAAAATCAGTCTCTGCAAAATTTGACTGGTTACAGATGAAAGTCCCTGTAAGATTACATACTTTCTACAAGTTAGACAAGTTACTCAAGACTAAGAAGGGATGTGATAACATTCGGGATCACATCAAAAGGGGCGTGATCAGAGCACACAGCTGTAAAACTAAGAAGAGGCAAAGTCACCAAATCCAAATGTCAGCATACACACGTCATCCAGACAAAGAAAACTTCTCCAAAAATACTAGACAAGCAAGAAAACCAGTGGGCTTTCAGAAACTCAAGTGCTCCAAGCTAACTTCATCCTCACTTGAGTGACAACGGCTTGTCCGGAAGATTTTATAGCGACTGCTCCCCAGGGCAGACGAGACAAAATCTCTTCTGAAGAAGGTCGCTGGCATCAATCCCAGTGCAGGCATAAAATGTTAATTTAATAATAGTCAATCAAAACTAATGCAGACCTGATAGCTAGAAATGCAAACAGCCAATTTTCAAACTAAATGCCCTTTTTGCCTCCACCAGCTGCATTGGGAGGAAGAAAGAAAAAAACCAAAAACAAACACCAACAAAAAAACCCCACCAACAACAATAAAAACCCCAAAACACAAAAACACAAACCAGTGCAAGTTTTCTGGAGATGAAAAAACCCAACATTTCCAGAGAGGAGAGAGAGGAGAGAAATGCAAAACCAAGTTATTTTAAAGCCATCTGAGAATAAACTGAAATAAAGAAGAATTTCATCACTTCCACCAATTTAAGCTCCAGCCAGAACAACAGAAGAAAGTCGCACCCACAGCACCACGAACCCAGGGAGCCATCCTGTTTCTCAAGAGCACCACGCGCTTCGCAAAATACCGATTACGCCAGCACAAGCCCCGGAACCCGAGGGATGCAGGTCCCTTAGGAATGACCCCCAGGAGGATCATTCAGCAGAAACGTGACTGCGAGTGACAATTCCTTTCTGCATCTCCAGAGCAGAGTCCCGTGCTGGTGAAGGAGAGCGGCCTGCTGTGCCTCCCGGGGGCTACGATCACGCTGTTGGGACAAAGTCACATACGGTTGATCCCTGGCTGTTGCTAACCAGACTTACACCCACATGCGGGGAAACTTTCCTGCTGCTCAAAATTTCATGTCGTGATATCAGAAGGGCAGGTTTGTATGCAGTTTTGCCAGTATTAACAAAGAAAATAGCGGTCATGGAGCACCGACGGCCATTGGGATAAAAGACAGTTGGGGGAACCTCACTGCCAGGACCAGCTCACCCACATGTTCACTCCCTCGAGAGCACCTGCAAAGAAAGGCAGCGGAGATGCTGTACACTTCTCAATAAAATTCCCTGCAGCGGGCAATAGGGAGCAGGTCACGGGCGCAGGGAGCGGAGCAGTACCTTTGGGCACCCCTTGCCTTTCCACGTGCTCAGCTGGCGAGAGCAACGCATCGCAAGTGAGCTACTTACTACCGTGACTTGGAAGCGTGGTGCCAGTGAAGAGCAAATCAAGCCCACGATCTTTAAACTCGGGCCGGCAGACTATCAATTAGCCATTAATAAGGGTTTGGCCCAGGTCAGGCAGGGGCACATGATTGCATTTTTGTTGCCTTAGTCAGTGAATAAAGCGATATGGGCTCATTCGCCACCAGGACACCAACTTAAACGGTAGGAACATGACGCAGCATAAAAGCAGAGCGGCACAAGCAGACAACGTGTGATCCTGCATAAAGTCAATCCATTTAGATATGTTAAACTCACTTTACCAGCAAAATGAGTTTGCTACTGGATTGGCATTTTGCTTCATGGGGGAGTAATGTTCTTAATTTGGTTCTAAGTGCCCTAAAGCTGGATTTACTGTATCCTCCAACCACAGCCAAGAGCACATAACTGAACTGCTGAGCAGGCAACTCCCAAGTTTTAACAAGACTGTCCTTTAGATGACATCCATTTAAGGGCAGCCCAAAATAGACTTACTCATATCAGCCTAAAACAAGACTAAGAACAAAACAATCACCCAGAACTGAAAAGTAGTTTCTTGCCAGAAAGCGTTCATCTTTCATCTACTTCTTACAAACTCCCTTCTAGTGACCCACTGTCACGAAGAACAACTTGTGGGGAAGAACTGGTAGGAGCACAGTGATGCTGATAAGCAGCACTGCTGGAGGAGGTCCTGGGTCCTCCAACGTAACCCAAAAGCTAGTGTAGTGACTCACAGGCTTGTCCAGAAGACCAAGCAGATTTAGGGAAGAGAAGAGAAACTGTGACTTTAACATAGGTCTTTGTTTCAGACAACGTCTGAAAAATCCCATCTGCTCTAAGAACGGACCTGGAAAAAATCATTCTTCTGGATAGAGACAGCCTAAAAAAAATAAGGCATCTTCTCTTCCCAAAGGCAGGCTAGTCGGGCTACTCGGACTCCCGTAGCACTTTCTCAGGCACTCAAGCACGTTTGAACCCACTTGGTTGCTCTCCCTGTATCAGTAGCTGGCTGAGTCCAGTACCACAACAGAGCACTAGTCCATCAACACAAACTTCCCAGACATCCCTAAAATGTTCTCTTCAGAAAGGAGACATTTCCCAGGTTCCTGTGCACCTCAGCCCTTTATCAACGAGGCTTTCACGCCACAGCATTTTAACGTAAGATATATAAAAAATATTTTACAGTTCCCTCATTCTCTTTCCTCTTCTTCCTGAACTCTAAAATAAAGGCTCCTACTTCTGCTTTATGAACTATAAACTCGAAAGCCCAGTGTTTCTGGGCATGGAGAGGGCAACGCAAGGCCACGTGCGTGGTCAGCGCTCATTCAGCATAACCTGCCCGACTTGGGCATCACCTGGCCTCTCGTTAGCTGCGCCAATTCACCCCCAACTCCACAGAAATCCTTCCGACCAGTATTCCTGGGTACCGTACTTAAACGAGTTGGTGCCTGCAAATTGCACCGGTCATGTTGAACTAGAAATCTCCATTCCAGAGGAGGGTACAACGGTGGCCAACTCCAGCTAATTTTCAACAGAGTTTGGATACGAAGCTGCCTTTTGTCCTTTTGGCGATAAGGGCCTCAGTAAGGAAGAGAGATAAGAGATAGTCCTGGGTGAGCCTGGCCGAGTCACACGCGTCTTAACCATGGCCGCAAGCACTTTCTTACATACAGAGTATAACCACCTATCGCTGAACCCAGCTTGTAAATTTTCATGTGATCCCAAATTTCTTGGACACACCTGTTAACAAAAACCAGCTTTATGCCCAGCACCTAATTGCAACACGGCTGTTTAAAGGCAAAAGGAAAATAGGCTACGGTAATATCAAATCCCTGTTATCTGCGCCCATTATCTTACGTTTTGCTTATTGCTAAGTGGAGTGATCGGTCCGGGAACAGAGCCAGAAAAGTTGGGCTGACACCACAGTTCAAGAGCTGATAGGCATTACTGAGAATTTCAAATTAAGGGTCATAACCAGAAGCTTACTGATATCTTTGTGAAACACACCGGGTACGTTCACAGAGTTACAAGTCAAGCCTCCCCAGGAAAACACTAAGCTGTTGGTAGCCCGAGGCATTATTGTGCCAGGAGTACTTAACGCAAAGGTGTCTTATTCATCATTTAGAATGAAAAAAGGCAGAAACAGGTTCAAGAAAGATGGCTTCATTTGTAGAAAAGTAATTACAGAAACTTTCAGAGTTCACAGAAACCTCTACGCACGCCCACATTTCTCCACCGCTGAAGGCTCAGAGGACATTCAGGTTACTTGCCGGGAGAGATATTGTGAGCACGGTGAGCTGAAGTTGGTTTTGCAATGCTTTTTAATAAATTAAGTTGTACGCCTAATGTTCAGGGAACTGCATTGGCTCTGGGCTCTTCTAGCTTGATCTTTAATTGGAGTAATTATTTTAAAAGCTGGAGACACGATCTCCCTTTATTCAGTGTCTGGAGAGGATTCTGACACCATAAGATATAGTTGGGATTTCCATCGAGTTGTTTTGCAGCGTATCCCCTTTCAACAAAAATTATACATTGCATTTTTGGCAAAGAGAAGAGATGGGTGATCCAAACAAAACTTACGAAATAAGGAGGTTTTTCTTTTGCAGCAATTCCTGCTGTTTCACTGTTTTATTCACAGGTCCAGAGCGTCCATCCCGGGTTAAACTACAGTATGGTGATCACAGTTACGTGCCCACTCCTTTAATTTATACTGCAAATAGGAATAAGCCATTAAACTGAGTAGCTGGAGCATCACGGCTGTAGTTCAGTGCCCACAACAGTCAAGGAAGGGTGCCTGGGCTTGCCTACCTTGTCAGCAAAGCACGGGCCCGAGCCTACACTCAAGCCCAGACTTGCTCACATTCTTTCCATGCTAGCAGGCTCTCAGGCTTAGCTTCAGAGCACTTCTAAGACGGAAAATCCAAGGGCTACCACAAAGCCCAGCAGATCCAACTATTCCCTCTTGCTGCTGGACACCGGCACTGTCCCCCCGCACAAGCCAATACTCTCCAGAGCAGCAGCAGGACCCGCAAGCCAGCCTCGGCAGGCACAGCGCACGGACGCTCCCCGTGCAAACCACGAGGCTTCGGGCCAGGGGAGCTCCGAGCCGTCGGGCTCCGCAGACCGAAGCCTACGCGCAGACCTGGGCTTCGAGCACAACAGCGACGTTGCCAGGGACAGAGAGGGCTCGGCGCAGCACGGATCCCTCCTTTCCCCCGCGGCCCTCTCGGGCTGCCGCTCTCCCACCTCCTGCGTCACGCCTCCGAGTGACGCAAGTCATCTACCGAACTTCGTCGGGTTGCGCGTTCAAGGCTTAGCTCAATTTTCTTCAAATGGCTCCTATATTTTCATCCATATAGCACACCATTTAAAAGAGCACTCCATCTTTTTGAATGGATCTATTTTCAGTTTAAATGTTTCACACAACTTTTGGTTCTTTTTTCAGTTACGTGAGCTACCTACATTAAGCAGAGGGAAGCATCAGGCAGATGAATGCATTCATCAAAGGAAGCCTTCTCCAAATTCAAAACATAGAAGAGGCACCTCCTCACCTTTTCCTCTACTAAGCTAACCAAACACTTTTGTCTGACGTGAGCGAGCATATTCAGGACTCCAATTTACCCTAATAAGGTGTCAAAACCCACTTCCCTAGGCACGGGAAAGTTTAACACATACCATCCGCTGAAGGCCACAGAAAGCATTCTCAAAGCTTGTGTGACGTGAAAGGCGTACGTTGTGGGAGACAGACCGCCTTTCCTTCTGAAACCCAACCGTGGCTTTTCAAGATACAAATCAATCGGCATTCATAAAGAAGTAGAAAACATCAAATACTATTTTATGCTGAGTCAGAAACATTTACACTGTTACGGGAAAAACCTTTGCATATATCACATTCCTGTAGAAGTAATTCTTGCTCTTAAACGAGAATAATCTTTTCTTTCCAAGCACATTTTGGTGATGTACGTGTCAGTAATACACTGGGGACATAAACTAACTCTGAAATGGAAAGCATTTAAAGTGAACGCTCTGCTAACAACATCTGTCTCTTCAAGATGTTTTTTCCACAAAAGCAGCGATGCCATCAGACAGGGCTACAGGTGACCTGTGACCGAAAACACAACCGAGGCAGTTGGACTAGAGGATTGTTGTAGGTCCCTTCCAACTGAAATATGCTATTCTAAATACTCTGTTCTACCACCTCTCTGTCACACCACCCTCCAAGTCCCTATCAAAGATGCACTGAAGACTTTGCACTGGTCTTCAACTGATTTCCAACCCCACCCCGCAAGCAGCTTACGTTTGCAATCTAGACGTTGCTCCTCCTCCCCTCCGGCCTTGTTCGATAGGCTCTCTCCGCTCGCTGTACTATCTCACCGTTCATGCCAGCGGAGCTACGCAGGCAGGACCCAATCCAGCACAGCCCTTCAGCCTGGCCTTAAAGGTCAGCCGGTTGAATTGCTTCAAGGCCAGAAGTCACCTGTGCTCACGTGCTCTGCAGGAATAAGGCACGAGCCCCACAGAAACCAACATCCCAGGAATCGCGGGAGGCACCGGAACGGGAGCCCACCGTACCGTCGGCAGCGATGCAAACCATGCTGTCGCACTCTGACGGCACGGCTCCGGATTTCCAGGCTTTCTCTGTGCGCCTATATGGATGCTATCGGCACTGAAACTCCGTTCTTCTCGGGGCCTTTTTAACCTTACCGTCGGCATTACAAAGGCATCTGGCACTGCTTCCGCAGAACACCACGTTCACACTTCGCACCAGACAATGCTCCTCAAAGTTGGTTATTACTCACAAACCCAAGCCTAATAGATCATGAGACGTTAAACAATTTATGTGGAACTACTCCCAGGGCACTACAGGCTGTATTGTTGTGCCATTAAGGCTTTGGAACGAAGCTTCGTTGGGGACAGAAGAGAACAAAGTGCCCGTCTATTTTTTCTTTGCGATTATTGTTTCTGCCTGGAAAGACACACAGGCTGGTCTACTGAACGGGGCTACTGTTCTTCAGCTGTGCTGTTTGTCTGCTGAACGCAGGAACGGCCAGACGTGGAAGTGATGTCAGACTACTCAAATTTAACAACAGTTTGGGTAAAACCCACTTTGCGATCGTCAAATTTGCCAACTGCGAGGCCTAAGCAAAACACGCACGTCCAGTTCCCGTATGAGACATGCACTTTCCTTCAATTCCAGGGCAACCAAGCAGGTTTTTAAGATGCTCAAACGCTACTTTTCCTTGAGCAACTGAGCAACTATTTCCCAACCTCATTCTAAACACCGAGTCTTCCCGTATTTAGCAACCTAGATGACAGATCTTTATGCTTACGTATAAGGGCTGACAATGCATCTGAAGTGTTATATAGTCATGGGGACAATAAAAGCAGTTGACTTTTGCAACCTTCTGTTCAAGGTTAAGAGCTGCAATAGACACTCAGATGAGTAAACCTTCAAGAGATGATTAAGTAAAAACTTAGAAACAACTTAAGGTGAAAAAATTCTCATCTTCGTGTTGCACACACCAGATAAAGAGAGGCCAGTTCTGTTTCTGCCCCTACTATACAAAAATAGACAAAACATGAAAATTTTCATAAAGATGATTACTTGACATGCAAGACTCCGGTCATCATCTTTGACTTAAGATTACACATCCACATAGACATGAAAAATCAAAAAGTTTGCATGTTCTGCTCAGAAAACAGTAGCAGAGAAAGACAGAACATACCACAGGAGTGAATTTTAAGTGAAAAAAGCCAAAAATTTGCTGCACATGCAAACCCCCTAGGATTTCTTGCATAATACGAGCTATTCGTGATAACTTGTAAAAGAAAGTAAATCTCCACTGGGGAACACTCACATAAAATTTGAACCTGTTTCATTAATTCCACAGATGAGCAACAGTCACCTTTCACAGGTTAAAAAACAAGGTACCGGTTCCCACCACGGCCCCCGTAGCTGCGAGCACAGGTTTCCACTCGCAATTATTTGTGTCCACAGCCACGCTGATCCTGGAAATACCCAAGTTCCAGATGCAGCGGTAGGAACACTCAAACAGATCAAAAACCAAAAGCTCAAAACCACCCTCAAAAAAACCTGTAGCAAAGAAATCCGCAGCTAATGGAAATGAAAATAGTAACTAAGCTAAAAAAGCAGTCCTTGAAATATTTCTAAAAAGAAGCAACACAGACAAACCTGCTCCAATTTATAAAGAAATGCAGTTTTTGTCACAGTCTCCAGCTGGATCCAAGCTTTTCTCCTCTGAAATCCAGAGAAAATATTCACCACGGACCGTATCTTGCGGGAATAATTTGTTTACAAGGTGAGGAAAATAATATAATTCATCAAGCCAACATTTTCTATTTCAGAATATTTTTAAATATTATCATTTATTATGGTAACATAAAAATTGAAAGAAGCAATTTTTGTAATTATTATAAATAACAGAATAAAGCGATTTTAGTAATCCTCAATCTTAAAAGAAGTCATTCAAACCATTCCCGCCACCACCAAGTTCAACTTTTCAAGAGTCACTCGAAGATGCAAGATGTACGGATCAGTACTTACGGAAGGACAATTAAGGCTTATTTCAAGTCAGATTTAATACCGAGTCTTTGGCAAACATATATCATACAGTGGCAAAAATAGAAATATGACCCTGTTCGCCTATAAATGTAGTTATATAATAAAACTAGGATTTGAAATGCTGTGACTCAGAAGATTTCCCCCCAGCCTTAAAGGATTTCTTTAGGAGCAGTAAATACACAAATTAGCCATAGTCTGTCTGTCTCTCTCTCTCTCTCCACACACACGTTTATTTATATGAGTAATACACACAGACTAAAAAATATAAATAAATAAAACCCCCCCCCTTCAGTCTTTGTTTCATTTCTGCAGCAGAATTAGCTCTGCCAGCAGCACACATTTCTGGAACTCAGGTGTTGAAAGTTCACTTGAGCCACAAATTAAAAGGATTCTGATTTTGGTGATGCCAAATCATCTCTTCTGCTAAGAAATTTTCTGGTGAGAAAGTCTGTTAAAAATAGGGCCATCTGCAATTTCCTCCGATCAGTCATCCTCAAAGACTATGGATGACAGCTGACTATTGTATGCTATGAGTCCTGCTTTCCTTTTATTTACACGGCTGTAAATTTGGACAGAAGTCCACAATTCCAAACCAAACAGAACTGAATGCCAAGAACCGAGACGTAGATTTCTCTGATTTTCTGCTATTTCTCCCATAATTCTCTAATTCTCCCCACTGATAGACCCCGTGGCAACTTCAAAAGTTCCTGATGCAAAAAACGAGTAATTGCAGGAGAATAATTCAAAGACATTTCTATCTCTTCTGTTAATGTAATGAGGGCACTGAAAAACAAGAGGACAAATGATAGATAGCACGGGGCTTCCTGGCGCAGGTGCTTGCTTTAGGAATGCCCGACACGATGGCCGGCTTGCGTCCTCCCGGAGCCCAGAAGGCAAGCGCATGGACCTGTACTAAAGGCTTTTATTTCACAGGAGGCATTTTCATCGTAACTGAAAGCACGTGCTCATTTTCAAGGCTTAACAGTTAACTCCACGTCATAGTATCTTTGAGCTCAATCTCCATGCAAGCTTTGACCTGAAAGACTGGGGCCACTCCTTGAAGCCACTATTCAATATTGAGTCATCAAGGTCTAGAGAGAGGATGGTAGAGATTTAACTGAGAGCAAGCACTCCAGCAGGCTGCGGTACAGATATAACTAGGTATTTTTAAAGTACTGTAACTTTTTACTTAAGTCACACACTGTTTTATCACCCGGTTATGGGTGCCATAATTGTCTTTGACACCGTCTAACAGCAATAAAAAGCATTCCTGCCACAAACTGCATACAATCCTGAGCAAAGTCAGTAGAAATGAGATGCTCCAGCAACTCAAAGTTCAAGGGCAGGGGGGCGGAGGCATTACTTTGAATGGTTGTAGGACTCCACCGCAACCTTGACAATTTTATTGCTATATTTTCATTTCAAGCCCCACAGTGAAACACAGTTCAGACAGAGACCTCTTCCTCCCCAGTCAAGTTCTGTGATTTAGAGGGAGCACAAAGGAGAATCTTTCCTTCCAGCAGAAGCAGCACAACGACAGAGACACAGGCTCCTTTATCAGTATTAACTGCAAACTGCTCTTACTGTATTTTCAAGGAGCCTCCTAGATGGATTTCAAGCCGGAAGCAGCTAATTGACTTCAAATGAGCAAACCTGATAGTAGTTATCAGAACCCTTTTAATTTGCTCAAAGCAGGAGTTCAAATTCTCAATCTAAAGCACAAAGACAAAATGTGCAAGGCAGGTCACTGGAACGTGACGAGGATGCTATCTCGCTAAGGCAATGAAGTAATCTTTTCCCAGCGCGGCAGAGGAAAGGACCCGATGCCATAGCACCAGAGTCAGAGCCCTCTGAACACGCTGCTTGCAACGAGGCATCTTTAAGGCCCAGGCTGAAGTCCTCTGGTCCTCCCAATCCATGAGGAGGAATCCGAGTGCAAACCAGTAAAAGCTATGCTGTTTTTGATAGGGACATGTATAAGAAAGTAATAACATAAAGTTTAAAAAATTAAATTAAAAAAATAAAAATCAGAAGGCTACCAAATGCTATCTAACAGACTGGCACGTAGGCGCACGGGAGCATCGCTTTCTGTACCCGCGGGAATAAGCGTTTTCACGCATCCACCTTCCTGAAGCAGCTACTTCATCCAGTCTACCTTTGCTCAATCGAGACAACACCTTGCCTTTGCAATCGCTTCTCGCTGGCAGGACAGCAGCTAAGAGCTGCTACCTGAAAATAGCTGCTTGCAGACTCTCATCAGCAGAAAAATAAGTACAGGTTTTCTCTTTACTCTCTCGCGCAGCAGTTTTCATTCACGACCTTGCCCAGAACACCTTCCAGCTTATTATTTACTACGGGTCTTCAAGGCAGCAGTGCAGTTAAAAATCCTTCAGACAGAAGCACAAACAGCTTCTCTGCCGCTGCTGGAAGAACACTTGTGTACGTGAGCAAGGCGCCCTCTCTGATAAGTAGGTAGATCAGAAAACAAAAGGAGTTACAGGTTTTCCCTTCTCACGGGGATGTTTTTCTTCAAACTGCATTGCGCACAAATTCAAATCTTTCCTTATCAACATAAAACATCAGCGACTGAAGCGTTTGCCCTACAACCACTGCGAAAGCGCATTTTGAAAGCTCCTCTACAGAACGCCTATGGAAAAACTCCTGTGAAGAATACCACCATACAACACCAGTCTACGAGGTTGTTGTCTGACTGCAGAGGAGTTTCAAGGTTTACAATCGTCACATGGAAGGCTAAAGGAAAAATCTTCACGGTTATGAGCGACAGAAAAACCTGCCGGACGTTGCTGGGAGCTGAATGGACGTGTACAGGGTGTTAACTTGCTCGGAATGCCCTGTGCACACAAATGAAAACTTTATCCCTCCTCCTCCCAACTGAAAAAAAGAAAAAAGCCAATCTGTATTTCCTTCTCACCCCACTTCCAACTCTGGACGGCAGCAGCACACCCCGCTGCCAGTTCCTCCTAGGCTATCGGTCATTCCTCTGCAGTTGCCAGCCCCTTGAAATCTTGGAAATGCTGTTTAGTAGTAGCCTCTTCCTTAAAATCCAGCCACTGGTTTCATAAACGTGAAACTCGCGCTCTGCAGGAGCAAAGAATACGTTACAAGCAAATCCTTCCCATGACGTTTTTTTTGGACATGTAAAATAGTCTGGGTTTACTTCACATTTGATGGGGGGGCAGAAGGGGGGCTGAGGGTACCCCAGAAAAAGCACCGCTGCGGACTGTACTAACACTCACCCTTCAGCTCACACTGACACTCGCCGGTAGGTGAGCTTACTGAGAACTAATACCACCCGCTGTAACAGAGCCTTGCAAAACTCAACTCTACCATCTTCTGGCACGCTGAAAGTCACTAGGAAAGGTCCATCAGAGCTCGCTTCAGCACTCCACGGCGAGCGAGAGAAGGAAGGACACAGGCTATGCCAAACTGGTCCACAGACATGCAAGCATGTGAATGAGCACAGAGATGCCAACAATCCCATTTAATTGTTCTGCGTACGATTGGAAACTATTGGGACAATATTAAGCCTGTCATGAAATAGTTGCTGGGGTTTGGGAGCCTTAATTGTTGGGGCTCTTTTGGTTGGGGGGGGGGGGGGGGGCGTGTGTGTGTGTGTGTGTGTCTCTGTACCTTGCTCTTCATGCACAAACCATTTCCTTCTGATTATCAACCAAAATAGAACCAGGCGTATTCCTGCAGAGTAGCACATCAGCAATTAATAAGTAGCAAATTCTGTTCCCACACACAAAATGCAACTCTGCACATTTTGTTAAATCCAGCTAGCCACATTTCTTACTTTTTTTTTTTTTAATGGAAAATATGTACATTTCAGGAATAACCAGAACAATTAAGCCACTAAGTAGCTAGCAGCCTAAGCACAAAGTCACGTTTAGATGCGCAATAAAGCACACCTCCCCAAAACAAGAAAGCAAGTACCTATCGTACGTGGAGCAGTTCTCCGACGGAGCTGTTACTGTCAGGATTTGCCCTAGGGCCCAGCCTCGCAGCTATTCACGCACCTCACTTCACTTACAGGCGCAGCTCTGTGGAAGGATTAAATCGAGCTCCTGCCGCACGCACAGAGCCCGGCACCGCTTTCACACCGTGCAATACCAGGAAGCTCTCAGTACATTTGAGTACACTGGCTCCTCCTGAACGTAAGTACTAAAAGGATGCGCTCGTAACCAAGAGGAAAGCCATTAATAATTAATGCTGTCGTTAAAAAAAAAAAAAAACAAAAAACACCAAACCAAAAAAACGGGTATGCGAACAAAAGGATGATTAAATTCTCATTTCCATGTTTGCTCTCGAGCAGAGCAGCTCTGGACTGCAGTGCTTAGCAGGAAGCCCACAAAAGGGAAAACAATCAGCAAGGAGCTCGTCTCAGCTAGGAAAATATCCCCATACGGCCGCAAACCAGGTGGAACACCAGAAACTTGAGCGGAAATACAATTTCCTTCAACCGGGTGCTGCTGGCAACTTACTAAAGTGAAAATAAGAAAGTTTTCAAACACCGCAAAGCATTTTTAAAGTCCCCACCAAATAAACGCCAGACAATGACACCTATAGGGACAAACTCTGTACGAAGAAGACCGAGGAAAGAGATATCTGCCTGGCTGTGAAAGCTGTGGGGATTTCCACTCCCCGCGGGCCCACGCCACGCTTCCCGCAGCCGGGCTGGCTACAAGTCTCCGGGGGCCGCTGCTTCGCGCAAGCCCACCCCGGCTGGGATGCTAACGGAGCGGCGGCCCCGGCTGCCCGCCGCCAGGGCGGGGAAGGAGCCGAATGCAGCCGGCCGGGCAGGTGCGCCGAGCCCCCCCCGTCCCCCGCTCCCCCGTCCCCTCCGGCGGCTCCCGCAGGTGGCCCCGGGCCGTGCTCACCTCCGTGGCTCGGGCTTGCGGCGCTCCTCCAGCTTGGCGGCAGGCGGGGGGGCTGCGGGGCAGCCGCGGGCCGGGCGGGGAGCAGCGGGCTGAGCGCGGCGGGGCGGGGGGCGGCTTCAGCACGCGGTGCGGAGCATGGCTACGCACCCGCACCTCTATAAATACGGCTAGCTAGATACACCTGTCTGCCTGTATGCGCACACACGCCCCTCTGCCTGCCTCGCTGCCGGCTTCGGCCCGGGCGGAGGGCGCCGGCTGACCCGGGGAGCGCAGGGGGAGCGCAGCGCCCGCGGAAGGTCCCCGCTGCCGAGCGGCGACGGCGAGGCGGAGCGGCTGCGCTGGCGGAGCGGCTGTGCTGGCGGCGCCCGCCCCGGCCCGCATTTAAAGCCGCCCGCAGACTCGGACGTCCCCTCGCCCGCTCCCATCCCGTCCCATCCCATCCCCCGCTCCCCTCCCCGGCCGCTCGGCCGCCGCTCGGCGTCACGGGGCCCCAAGGGCGGGGAGGCCGGAGGAGGAGTCTGCGGGGCCGGGGCTGCCGGGGCTGCGGGCTCGCCCCTTTTCCCCGCCGCGCCGGCCGGCCCGGGCCCCGCCGGGACAGGTGCTCCGCGGCCCGGCGGCCAAGGGGAGAGCCGGCCACCGGGCCGCCCCAGCGCAGGGCGGGGAGGGAGGGAGGAGAAGCGGTCCTGCCCTGCGGAGCCGCGGCGAGCGTGGGAGCCGGCCCCCGGGGACCCTCGCCGGCCCATCCCCGCTCTCTGCGCTCTCGGCCAACGCAACGGTGTGCTGGCCGCACCGCGTCACTTTTTCCGTCAGTTCGGCGCTTGCTGGGTGGCTTTTTATAGCTACTCCGCCAACCACCCCATGCAAACGAGCCGTTGCACGGCCCCCCTCTGCCTTAGCCCGGGAGATGCCAAGCTGCCGCCCCACCAAGCGAGCAGTGGCCCCTGTGGGCTGTGATACAGGGAGGGATGGCACCCGGGGGAAGGAGCGGCAGGTTCCCACTGCAGCTTTGTGCAGGCTGGAGCCTGTCCAAGAGCATATCGCATGCCCACCGCAGGAACCCCACTACAGTAAACACACAACCCAGGTAGCATCTCGGCCAAAAGCACAGACTGCGGAGCAAGAAACCAGCAAAAACGTAGAAAACATCATTCGGTCAGTTTGTTTTAATTTTGCAAGGAAATAATATCTCACCTGGTGCTCGTCCTTAGCTTCCAGCAGGACTAGGCTCACCTATCACCAAACCTTCTTTGCTGCCTACAGGTGTAGTCTTAGTTCCCCTCTCTTTCACGCACATACACATCTGTTTACACTAATTGCCCTTCCAAAAGTTCTTTCCAGACTGGTGTTGGAAGACCACGCTAATACCAATGTCCCAAATCCTGTTCAGTAAGCTGTGGTTGTTGTGCTCAGCTTTACTGTCCGGGCCAAGGTGACGAGACCCATAAAATACTTTTTAACAACAGGGCTCTGCAAAAGGCTCACAAGTAACATGGCAGACCAGCAATCCATCAGCGGAAAGGACATGGGCGCTCAAGGGAACAAAGGAGGCTATTGTAGCTCTGCAGAGGAAAAACTCCACTTCTTCAGCAACGTTTAGGATTACCACATGGCAACTGCCTCTTCAGCTACTCCTAAACTATCAAGCTCCACTTTTGTCACCCGTCCAAATTCTGTATTAGGGAATAACACTCAATCTATTGGACAGGCAAAAAAGCAACAGAAACCACAGCGCTTGCCGACTGGAGCGAGAGCACTGCTGAAGCGATCTCCCTGCGGACCTCCCTCTCTCCCTTCTGCCGCTGTCACCTCTGCGCTTTCCCCAGCCTCTGAAAGCAGGAAATAGCCTTAAGCCACTGTGCCCTCACCCTCTTTTCAAAGTTCTCCTGAAAGCTCTCAGACCTGTGGTCTCCACATGAATTGGTCAGGACTTGGGCTCCTCTGCTCCCTTTAATAAATCAAATTCCTCAAGTACCTGATTGTAAACAATCAATGGGTTTCCACTGGGTCTCTGACAGCATAGCGAGGCCTTTCATCACTTCAGAGCTGTATTTCGTTTCGGCTAATGACAGTCCCTGTATTAACAAAAGCAAAGCACTACATCAATTGAGAAGCTTTGTATGCTCAAGTCCTAACTCACAGACCAAAATAAACATACATCTTCCCCTCTCCCAAAGGCGTAGGCAGCGGCTCAGAATCAAGGACTACTATTTGTTTTTTTACTCACTTCTGATATTCCAGTTAGTTTGTACCTTCAACTTCTATTTATAAATGAACTGGGAAGCTCCTGAAGAGAAGACACATGAGCTACTTCAGAAGAGTGCTGGTGCTTCTTGCCACTTAGACAGCTAATGGGGGTTTTAGGATCCCCCCCAAGCGTTCCAATCCCTCGGTGAAAGCACCTCTTGGATGGTCCTCAGCAGCGGGCTCTTTGCTCCCTATTTTAGTAACACATCTAAATAACACCCATACCCATTCCATTTCCTCACAATTCATTATAATTTAAAATACTGTCATCTCAAACCTATGCATTTCATTTCCTGGCTAAAAAAAATGTTTTGACATTAGGATGCATGATTTTAAGTGAGTCTTTAAATACACCATCGCTCCATTTAATGATCTAAAACCCTATCAAAACCATTTCCAAGAGTCCTTAAATCAAGAGCCAAGGCAGTTATCTCAGCCAAGTTTGAAAATGAAATGAGTACACTCTACGAACAGAGAAACACCCAACTAAAATGACCTAATAATCCTGCCTGTCATTGTGATTGACAAAATCAAAAACCAGCAGCTAGAGCCGACTTGTCCCACGTCCTGCATATACGTACCTTTTACCATTCCTTCCCCACTTTGGCCCGCACATTCCCTCTTAAAAATTACCCGGTCATTTCCAGCATTTCTTCTGTTTGATTTAATAAACGGAGATAAGCTTGTTGCTCACGACTAAAGCCCGCTAACTTTCCCTTCACAGAACAGGCCATGAAGACAGAGTTTTGTTTGGGAAGCCTTTGGCCCTCTGTTTAAACCCGCCTTTCAAGTCCGCTGGCTTCGGCCCTGCGCACAAAGACTTTGTGAAGCAAAGGTGTGCCGACGGCCTTCGCTAAAGCCAACCTCCCACTCAGGACAGAGGCAAGAAAGCCTGCCTCAGCGATGGCACGGGCCAGGGTGCCACATTCAACTAAACGTCCGCTGATAGACAGAAATTATTTTTCTGCCTTCTCATCCAGCGCACAATTTTCCTGTGAGGTCGCACAAGGTATCGCTGTCAACGGCAGCATCTGACATGCATACGGATAATGAGAACAGCCCAAGTTATGACGGTAAAGATTAGAGAGTACATAGACGCACATGCTCAGTGGATACGGTAGGGTAAAACTTTCCCCGTGGGCAGGTTGTTCCATAAATATATCTTGCAGCATTTCGGATAGATTCCTCAGAAGCCGCTCGTGCTGACCGCAGCGTTGCCAGTCAGAGACGATGCTGAACTAGATGGAAACTGGCAGCTCCTGCATTTCCAGGGTTGCGTGCAGATGACCAAGGGATAAAATATTTGCATTGCACGAAGTCAGGAGTAATTCAGTCTAAGTCACAAAGTTCACAGGATAGAGCTATTTCAATCAAAAGAAGTAGGTGCAGTAAGAGCGCAGCTGTACTTGTCTAAAAGGCTTTTTGTATCTTTTCCGTTGTTGACAAACGGTCAGTGCCAAGTCATCGGTTACAAAAGCAGGCTCAACCCTGAACACACTTGTGAACACAAGTAATCCTCTTTACATCAACAAAATCAATCACACATATTTTCAGGACTCAATCATTGACCGTGGCTATTCCTTAGGACCTTGAGGTTTTGGGGGTTGTTTTGTTTTGTTTTAAAAAGATACAGGTATGCAGCTCAATCTAGCCGTTGAACTCAATGGAAAAAATTCCTGCATTACATTCCTTAGTATTACAGCTAAATTAGTCCAATAGCACCGACTCCTCAGGGCAACCACAAAACACCAATTCGGTAGCTCTCATATTTGTATTCAAGTCACCAAGAATCAGGACTCGTCTGCCCTTTCCATCCATTTCCCAGGAAATCCAAACAGAAGACGACGTCTCAGCAAGCATTACCCGATAGCTGGTTATTAGAGGTCCAATGTAAGTAAACCTTTTGAAACTTGATCAGCAGGTCCTGCATTTTCTAAGAGTCCTGCCTCAGGTAGCTGTGAAAACAGCGTTAAACGGGGAGCTGACTTTTCAGGCTCCCTACGAGTCCCAATTCAGCCCCCTGAGCGAGTGTCTGCCCACTCCCTGTGAAACCCCATGCAGGGCCCAAAGCAGCAAATTGCCAGATTGCCCCTGACTTCCCCTGCGCTGGCTCGCACCTTCGCCCTTCAAAGGAGGCCGAAAGAGGAGGTGCTGAAAAAAGCATTCAGCTGAGGGAAGACAGAATCGAATGCTGGAGGCTTGAGGCTTTGGGGTTTTTTGGAAGGGTTTTTTTTGCAATATGTGCATTAGTAATGCATCACATCTGCTTGAGAGCAATGAGCAATCCTGGATGGCTTTGATAGCCATATAGGCCACAACAGTCTCTTCATTCATGCCAAAAGCAGAAGGGAGCTGTGGGGATTTCACAGTCTGGGTCAGTTGCTTCTGGTACCTTCCGTACTCCTAAGAACTTCTGATAGCACAGCATATGCGCCTCAAAAGATTTTCTGTAGATCTCTAGTTAAGGTTGGAAGGTTAAACGCTTGGAGATCAGAATATATGAAAATAAGTGGTGTGTTCTACTTGACTGGGAAGACGACAAGTTTGTGCTTCACACACATCTGCAAGCAAGACCCACGAGCCCCTTACCAACCACTACTTCCAGGATTGCATTTTCTAAAACACTCACATTTCCTTGCAAAAACATCCCTTATCTTTCCAGCAAGAGCAACTCCTCCAGGCACGCAACTGCCGTGCCTATCACATTCAGTGCCGCGGGGAGCCCCAGAGCTGCTCGGGGCCAGGACAGCAGCAGGCAGGGAGTCTGCCCGAGGCTGCGGCGCTGCTCGGGGGCCCTCTGCTGGAAACCTGCCCCCCCCTTACCCCCCCCTCCCCCCCAGGAGCTGGCTACAGGCACCCCCAGATCAGATCAGCAACCCTGCTTCCCCCCAGGAGAGCGGGGCTAGAGCAAAGCCCAGCTCCGGCCCCCCGAGAGGGGCGAGGGGCCCATGTCCCCTTTGCAGCAAGCAAGCCGGGCTTTCTGCGGGACAGCTCGAGCACCCCGGCCATGGGGAGCAGCGGAGAAAGCTAACTGATTTCATACGCCTCGAGTTGTGTCCTGCTCCATACTGGAGGGCGTGAAGCCAAACCAGCCTTTGGTCGAAGAGCCAAAAACACAGGGCTTTGTTAAAATAAAGAAAGAGTGTTTGTTTATACACCCACAAAAACCACCAGAGCATAGGATACTGAAACACAACGCTTCCGCCACCTACGACCGTTGGGGTATTGAAACAAGAAATACTCATCCCCTCTAGAATGAGTAAAGGAGGAGAGGGCTGAAGAAGAACGGAGCAGCCCAGCCAGCTGAAGCACTTATGTGCTTTGCAAACATATTGCCTCCTCTCTGCTTCAGAGCGAGTTCGTGCACAAAACAGGTCAGAGGGACAGAGATTTCTTTCACTTCTCAGGACAAGAGAGAAATCATAGGGGTAACGTCACCCCCTTTAGCACAAGGGTAGTTGCATGTAGATAAAAATGGGGTGCAGAACTGGAAGCACTTCTCTGCTGTACAATAGAAACGGGTGGGCTGCTAGTGAGAGAGGCAGTAGTTACAGCAGGAGGATTGATTCTTTTCCCAGGTTCACCCCCAGCTGTCATTTAGATGAGTTTCTCTTCCTCATTCCTCAGCTATTGGCATCCTGGGCCAAAAAAAAAAAATTAAAAAAAAAAAAAAATAAAGCTCTGGGACACAGGCCGACATGCCCTCCAGTCCTTTTGTATAGCACCTGTACTGTAGTCCAGACCGATTCTCCTGAGCACAAAATCCTTTTAAAGTTTCAACCATCGTCTTTATCAAAATCCTTCTCACTGTGCACCAGCTTAGGAAAGCTTCTAATATTTTATTGCTGACAGCAGGGTGATGGAGAAATCTCACCCGCTCTCCATGCGAGGCCAAGTCCACCAACATGACTAGCACAGGCAAAACCCGCAACTCACTACCACCAGTCAGCAGCCCCCTCAAGGAGCCTTCTTACCCGCTGGCTGAAGATGCCTTCCAGTGAGCAGGTGGGGACAGGCATTAGGGTTAGGAGGCAATCTACATCAGGGAAACGACCTCTGCCCGCTTCTCTGAAATTGAACCCTTGCCTCTCCTACACTGACAGCATCTGGTCTCAAACACCAAATACCCTGCTGGAAAGAGTAGCTTGAACGGCAGGTCACTGTGATCCTCTTAATCCAAGACGACATCTTTTCCCGGTACAAAAAAAAATCCCAGCTGGGTACATAAGTGTGCCCAGGTGCCGGGCCCCTAAAAGGTGAAACACGGTAAGGCAATTCTGAAACAGAACTTTCCTTCCAATGCAACTGTTTACAAGAGGCAGAGGATAGCTCTGGGCTTAACCAAGGTATGCCAGTCTAACAGCTTTCCGGCTGGTAACAGCCAAAATCAGATACTTTACTCTTCTTCAAAAGGTGCCCTCTATCCAACAGCCTCCATCGAGATGAAGTGTTCTGCGGACACCTCCGCAGGGCTCTGGAAGTGCCAAATGGCAGCAGCGGGAAATCCGAAATAGGGCACGCCCCAGTAAAAAGCAACTTGTGAAATCCCTCCCACTGGGGAATGCTCTCTTCGCAAGGCAAACGCATCCAGCTACGCCACGGGATCTGAAAGGCTTTGCTTATGGCTCCATCTGATGAAACAGAACAAAACCTTTTTGATGGTATATAAGCCACAAACCAAATATTTATAGGAAATGCCTTTGATAAACACGTTTGTCATCTCAACAACCATGAGATCAAGATACGGGCGGCTCCTTCTTATTCTAAAGGCAGCATCAGTACCACAGGTACTGTAGTGATAAATTACCGACTTCTCTACCTCATCCAACCATATATACCCCTGAGCGTCCTTCTCAGGTCATGTGTAGTGAAAAAAAGCTATAAAACTCTCACAACAGGAAACTACATAGTAAACTCCATGGAGATCTATATTGCTTAGCTCCAGACAATTAATCATTAATTGATTTCCAGTACTGGTCAGGTTATTGTTCTTGGAATATTGTTTTTCCCTTACTTAGCCAATTTAAACAAGAGATATTCATCTAAATGTTTCTTCTTCTTCTCCTCAGCTCGTCTCAGCTCTTTGCCTTTAACCATTTTCCTACCGTAATAATACAGACTCTTTACTCCCAGTGAACAACAGTGTTTCCATTGATTAGCTTTTCAAGTGTTGCCTATTTTTCCCCGGGGAAGGCCTCTTTTGATATGGAGAAAAAGGCTACACGGGACCAACTGGCACTTGCCATAAAGTTAAACTAACTCCCATCATATTATCCCTTCTGTCATTTCATTTCTAAACTCCAGGTCATTTTTATGCAGGACACAATTTATAACGCTATATACGACAGGCTGCTTTCGTTTGTTATTTTGATTTTTCTTTTTTTTCCTTTGGGAAGGGCTTCGGTGTGTTATCCCATTGCCTATTCTGGGTCATGAGAAAAGTTTGCTTCTCTCTTCAAATAATTTAACACCGGCATTATCATTCACTCCTTTGGATTCTCTTGCTCTTTCTCTGCTCTTTTATATAAACATATCCTGAACAAAACATTTAAAAACTAACGTTGGCAAGTCATACTTAGCCAGAAATTTGTGCTCCATAAATAAAGCTTTGAAGACATAATGATTTTTAAATTATTTGTTTGGCAATTCCAACAGAAACCAACTATTTTATAGCAAACAACAACTCCCCAGGAGCACGTGTAACTCCAAAAGGTCTTTGACACTCTAGGACAGTCTGAAGAGCAAAGCGTCCTAGGGGAAAAAAAAAGCAGAGTGAAAGCGAGACTGGATAAAATGTGTTGTCCAAGCCCAAACAAGGACAAAAAAAATAATAAAGAAACCTCGCATAAAATGCTTCTGCTTTTTTCACTCAGCGATTACGCACAATCACAAGCGTTACTAGCAAAGGGTTTGCCCTGTCCCTCTTGGGCAAGCAGCCGCGACACCTTTGCTACTGTCACAGACACCACTCCTACAAGAAGTTACAGGTGCTGGGGGCCTACCTCTGCCATGGGAGGATCCTGACAAAAACCCACTACCAACAGCTTCCCTCTCTAGTCACAACATTTCCTGAGGGAGCGGCACTGCTGCCGCAGCCCTTCTCCCATCATAACGCAGTTTTAAGAAATACAGGAACAAGGAAAGTGGAAGCAGAACACAACGCTGCCTGTGACAAGACTGTTCAAAAGCCATGGGGCCAGAAGAGAAAAAAGCATCGCCGAGAGCTGGCTGCTCTTTCAACGCTCTTCCCAGCCCAGCAGCCTTCTGCCGCAGCAGCTTCTGCAAGCTCGGGCAGACGAGAAGTAGCCCCAGATCTCAGGGATTCATCCCAAACGAAGGGAGAAGCAACCTGAGCTGCAGTCACCCAAAGACAACGCGCCCCATCTGAAGACCTTTGGATAGATACCTTCAGGTATGAGAACCCTCCCCAGCCAACCCCATCAGATATTCTCACCATTGTTCCCAATGTTCGGCAATAGCGAGCTGTGCGCTTCACATAAGGCAACTCCAGCGAGTTCAGAGGAACTGCACCGAGGAGAAATCTGCCCACAAGACCTGTTGCAGAAACCACCTATTTAAATACCTCTTGTGGTTACCTCCAGCAGCAGTCCCTAAAGGAGGCTGCAGCAACCAGCCCACATCAGAGCAAACCCCTCTCTCCTCTCCACGGGAAGGAGGCAATTTGTTGAGCAGAAGTTCAAGGGCAAGGACTGCGCGGTGCTCTGCGAGCAACAGTAAGGGCAGGCGGTGCAGCCTTGTTGTGAAGCACCTCAGAAGCACCAGTCTGCGAGAATGGCTGTACCAGGTACGACAGAGACGAAGTATGCCATTGGCCTCAGCTTCTACAGGCTTCCAGTAAGCAAAATAAATTCAAGGCATATCAGCTTAAGACTCATCGAAGTTAAGGCACTGTATGAAGTAAAAATGTGCAGGAACAATATCTCCTGCCTTAAAAACTAATAAACTCAGGCTTCACCTCAATATTTATGTAGCAGCAGGAGACGACTGTCTCGAGATAACGTTCTGTTCTGTGCGCTTTACGGGACTCTGGGCACGACAGAGTATTGACAGATATGAAGGGACAGCATGTTCTGGTGGAGCATTTTAAGAAAATAGTAGTGCTGTCAAAGGGCAAGCTTTCATTTTATGCTTACACAACACCAGAATAAAATATTTCCTCTGGAGAATCTCACATGTCATTTTATCAATACAAACATACGAGGAATATCTCCATCTCTCAGAGCCTTGAACTTTTCGCCTGTGTTTCCCCCCCTACACTCACGATCCCATCTGAAAACTCCCATCCTTCCCCACCACGGGAGAGGACATCCTCAAGGCACCCTACCAGGTCCTCCTCTGAGACCAGAGCATTTTCTTACAAATCTAATTCCTGCAGTGGAGCAGCAGAGTTGCCTTCCAGGGCATGCTTTTGTCTTCCTTTTCAGCCTTGCTTTTGGTGGGAAGACGCAGCCCAGGGCACTAACATCCTTTGTTTCTCTACTGCAGCAGAGACAGCATAATGCACGTCCAAGCACGGGTGGTGTTCCTGGGCCTATTGTGCAACTATTCCAGGTGCCACCTATGCCCCTGAAGTGGCATTAGCTCAAGCCTTTTTCACCCTGGAATGTATTAATGCTTAATGCATCACTTAGGGTGACATCCCAGAAGGGTGAGGGTCCCGCTGTGGTTCCAAGTGTACGAATGAAGAAATAAACTCCCCACCTGGAGTATCCGTTTCTGGGATGCTCTCCCTGACACAATCCAACGGACAAGCCAGCTCACAGCCAGGGTCAAACTCACATACAGAAACGAGAGCAACACCACCAGATTGCAAATTGATCGCTGGGTTAAACTAGGAAGGCAGGGGAATGGTGCTTGTGTGCAAAGGGGGCCCCAAACACAAGATGGGGGTCCCCGTCAAGGAATTTCTGACTAACCTCTCCTGGCAGTGCACAGCTGCTTCCCGTTGCCCCTCAGTGAGTATTTTACAATCCCCTGCCCAAAAGGAACAGGGAGCCGCACTGCCAGGGCAGCCTCCTGATCCAGGATGGCATCAGAGGCAGCGAGGACACCGATGCAGCAGAAGCCAGAGGAAACTGTATTCACATCATCCAGGACAACATCTTCTGGTCTGGTCTTTCTACGTTGCTGCCCATCTTCTTTTGTGAGGATAAATTCCAACTTCACTCTCACATCAAGACTTCTTACTGAGTTGATGGGGAGATTCCAAGGGATATTAATTGTTGTTTGAAATCACTTCAAAGGACCTTTTTCTTCCCCTCTTGTATTAATAGCTGGAATGAGGAAATTGGTTTGGGTTTCATACTTACATCTGCTCCCCAAGTCTTTGCGCATTTCAAAAACCCATCTTAAACCAAGCCTGTTTCTATTAAAAGGCTCCTACTCCACACAAGTGTTCACACCCATTCCTTTCCACTTCCACACATATCTATAGCCCCGCGTTCCAACTGGCAGCCAGAGGTGCCAGAAATAACCACAAGAAAGGCTGCCATGAAACCTCCAGCCAAGTTTTGAAAATCCAGGCACTTCACACAAGCATCTAAGCTTACAGTGCTTCATCTGAAGTCAACCTGAACTTGGGTCTTTAAGGTTTGCATATCATGGATCAAATATCAAAAAATGTGAAGGCAATTACTTTTTTTTTTTCTTCTCCATAAAAACATGCAAGATAGCAGTTGTTCTACGAGCCTGCTAGTGCATACTTCTAACAGCCTGCTGATGTTCCTGCCCCGCTGGTACTAGCTAATGGCTGGGTTTCATTCTGAAGTGGTTGCCCCCACCCTCCTTCAAAGTCTATGCTACAGTGATTTTGGAAACTGGGTCAAAATGCAATTACTACATTCCCATGCTTTGGGGGTGGGGAAAGAAAATAAAAGGAGGAAGAATGGTAAGAACAAATACCACTGGCTGTAAGCCAGCGTTACGCTTCTCGCATTCTCACCTGAGCTGCAGCCTAGAGCAGCCCTGAGCGCTCCCGCAGCAAGTTGCTGTTTCCCAGCAAGTTGTTTCCCTGCAAGGGAGTCAGGGACAAGCGTGCTTTGTCCTAACACAGGGTTTCCTGGCCAGACCCCGGCCACCCCTGCCCTCGCATCAGTGCTGGAGGATGGGAGCAGGCACAAGATGCAGCTGGTGACAGGGGAAGGACTCGGAGAGCGGGGCAGCGGCTCCTGCCGAGGACAAGCTCGGTTTTCTTGGCAAGCTGCAGTCGCTGCCCTGTGACCCTCGGTCTCGCGGGTGAAGCTGCAGCAGCCAGCTCGGATCTCCAGAGCCCTCCCCATCTTTTCCTCTCCTGTGGCGTAAGAAATATATCCCTGTACTTCAGTTGCCCTGCTCCACTGAGAAGCGTTCGCTGGTCCCAAACGGCTAGCGGGCCTTCTTGAAACGAGAACCAACCATCAACTGCCTCCTACGTGACCTCGTTCCTCACTGACTTCATATCGCAAAGTCACTCCCCTTCTTGTACTAGCAAATCACATTTCTTTTGCAGAGATATCAACGGACTCTCCGCATGTTTCCTCTCACCCGTAAGTTAGCACAAACCAACTATTCATTTGCTTATTGCAAGACATCAGCTTTACTAGAGGCATCTGCTTTTGGTGTCATCATCTACTACTTTGGCCGACAAAACCAAAACTCTACTTTCACGTGTAAACATTTTCCACAGGAGAAGGAAAATATTTGCTGTATGTTTAGACATGCCCTTATTATTGTCACACTTATACCACAATCTATCATACCTTATCAAATTGCACATCTTCAGCATGCAGACGGTTTGTGATGACATGTTTAGGAGGCTTTCAAACACGGAAAAGGGAATGACTCAAAGACTTATTTATTCCACATCTTCCTAACGAGGTGTCTCTGAGAAACACAGAGCCCATTATACACGTCCCCTGTTTTCCTCTGTCTCTCATTGTTGCTCGTACACGCAGTTATCACAAACCAATTCCCTCTGCTGCTCTGCTCCCCAGCTTTGCTTTCTACAGTTCTCGGAATATCAGTTCCAACTCTGCAGCATTTGCTGGCTCTGCTCCCAATTAATAATTGCAGGTTAGAGTTGGGTAGTTATGGCTGCAGATGGAGGCCTAGAAACATTCAACAGCTTCTGAGAGACGCAGACAGACATACAGCCTTTCTTTTCCTAACGCCGAACACAGTTTATCTTGCTATCACAACGATCCAGGGAGATGTTATGCCACTTATCTTAACGATTTAAACAGATCAACAAGTTGGCTTGGGAAGAGCATTTGCCACTGACAACAAAGCACAACGCTGATGTTATCCAAGAACTAACTGTAGTATGATAGCACAGGATAAAAAAAAAAAAAAAAAAAAGCATTTTCATCAAATCACTCTGTAATCATCCACATAGCATCCATTAAGCAAGCAGTAACACAAGGCAAAATGGACAGGTTTCCACTGAACGTTTGTATTCTTTCAAACGTGTTGCAAGGCACAGATATCGCACCCTAGAGCTTGCTTTCAGAGGGCTCTCCAGCTCCTAAGACCGTCTAGAAAGGTGTTCTGCATGACAATAACAGAACCTGGTGTGCAAGACCTCGCATCTCAATAGAGTCTTGTACTGGTCATGTCCTGCATCAACAGGAAAAACTCTGTGAAATGCCAAGTCTGCCACAGAGGGGAAAGGAAGCGTTAGGATTTCAGACTAGAAGTCACTGCATCCCTCCTGAATGATTCTGCCTCTCGGCGTCCAGTCCCAAACCAGGCTGCCCAGACCTACCTCCAGTCCGTCCACAGGTCCAGCTGTTCCATCGGGTTCCTTTAGCAGGAGGACAAACAGCGGTTCACAGCAGCTCACCCTCCACATTCGCACCAGCTCAAAGAGAGAGGCAGAGTCCAAACATTGTCCAAGCTTGGAGGAACACTTTTTAACTTCAGGTCTGTTATGACATTTACTATGGCCCCCTTCTTCCCTCCCCTCTGCCCCCCCAGTGAAAGGGATCAAAATAGTTCCCCCCTGTGACATTTTCCTTCATTTGACCAATCGACTGTAGGAGCGTCTCCATTAAAGCCTCTGAAAGCCAAGAGCAGCAACGCCAGCCACCATCGGGGCGAGAGCAAAAGCAGGGGCAACGCCGCAAAAACCTAACCTTTCTGCTGCCGGCAAAGAGGGCGCGGGGTCCAGAACAAATCGGAATATCCCACTACTACAATTTGCTTTGCCTATGCCTCGGGTGTAAGCTGAGCCCTTCACCTAGTGCCAGTGTAACTAATACGCGTCAGCTATCTGTCTGTGGTCCAAACTGCCCATCTTGGGGCTGACTGAGCTAGTCTGGCCTTCTCTGCTGCCTCTGGGAGGCTTTCTGCAAGCACCTGACCCTTCACACCACTCACCTCATTTAATCCCTTCCCTCATCTGTTTCTCCTGGAAACACGGTCCCTCAACAAGCCAACTCCACTGACTTCTACCCAAGCCCTTAACCGTACTCCTGCCCTGGGACCTTACAGCAGCACGCACACGTACGTACGAGGAGACAGAACACGGTCGGCTTCAGGCTGCCAAGAAGCAGAAGCAATAACAAATTATTGCCATGCTGAGGAGGGAGAGCTGCGTCCAGCTCCAGATGAAGACCAGATCGCACCTGCCGCCAAGAAAAAAAGAAGGGAACGAAGCAGAGCTGGGCTGGGAACCCAGGAGAGTTGAGCTTGCTGGTCCCCCTGCCAAAGGAGGAAGAAGCGCCTCGTAGGTCGGTAACTTCACGTCTGAAAGCTTTGCATGCATGTTTCCATGCTAGGAGAAAAGCAGAAAGAGCCTTCGCAACCAAGGGGCAAGCAAGAGAACAGAGCCTCCTTCTTTTCTTTTATGTAGGTCAGCATCGAAGACATCGGCAACGTCCGGGGTTCAGCGAGGAACTCCACAGTGCTCCTCCCTTACGTCACTTTGCTTACTCCTCATGGCGTCCACACTTGCCTTCGTCCTGGTTCTGTACCCAAAAGCAAGGACTCGACTACTCGCTCAAACCGCAAGAAGCGCCTCCACAAAAGTTCTATCACAGACACTAAGATGGATAAGATTTTCCAAGTATATTAACTCCCTGCAGCCAACTCTCTCAGACCAGAATACGCCTTACTTCCAGCTCTACCTAAATCCATCACATACCTTCCTTAGCAGCTACTTCTCCTGGTTGACAAGCAAAGAGAGCACATCTGCCCTCCTTTTCAAGGCAAGCATATGAGAGAAAATACAAAACTCAAAAGCTGTTCCCAAGGAAATCCCTTCTCCCCTCCATCTTGGACACTGCAAGTCTTCTGGAAAATATTTCATTTCCAGCATTAATCAGCTCAGCTCATCTATGGCTGAAGTATCTTTTTTTCTTTTTCTTCTTTCTTTTTTTAAGTTGTTGAAGCAAGCGTAGCTGTGGTAACGACAGCTTTGACTATAGCACTTGGATATTATTGCGCAGGACTTGCCAGCACCCTGCTTTGACTGAGACCCTGCTGGGCTGCACAAAGGCAGACTCAGAGACAGCCTCTGCTCCAAAATGTTCAGTATCGAAGTGGACCAGGCACGCAGAGGAGCTGCTAGCATCTGTGATTTACAGATGGAGGTACAAAGAGGAACGCACTTATTCATCTGCAGCACGGAGGACACAAAAGCAGCTTTAGCCTCCACTCCAATGCCTTACCCATTTTCTTCTCATCCCAATGTACCTCCAGGCAATGGAAACTCATTATTAGCCTCCAGTTAAGCCTCAGAAGAGATTTTCCTTCTATAATTAACTCTTCATAACACTTACTTTTTCTTGCTACTTTTTTGCTAAGACTTTTGGGAAGCAGGGGAAACAAGTTTTAAAGCTTTTTAAAACTTTAGTGATTCAAAGAATGGTAATAAGTGATAGCAATAGCAGTCAGACCAGCACATTAACTGTGCAGAGCAGAAAACTTTCCCTGGTTTTTGTCCCTACAAGTTAACCATTGCATAGTTACTACAGGAAGAAAAACATTCAACAGGTCCCAATGCTGTGATACAAGACCTTTTATTTACAAAGCCACCTAATATGTGGCTCCCCTAAGTGGTGGCAGAATCAAAGACAGAGAGAGCTTTTGTGCTTGCAGCTTCAAGTGTCTTTCAGGCAGTACCCGACACAGAGAAGCTCTCCTCCTAACAGGGTGACCCTATCTGCCTCCAAGCCCGTCATCTTCTCATCGCCTTCTCTCTCTCTGTTACACTGGTACTTTTGCTGGTTCTTTTGTTTGCAGACAGTCCTGGTCCTTCCATTGCCTCGTATCTGCAGTTTGTTAGGCCAGTCACCGTATGTGTTCTCCGAGCCATTCCAGCTCCCCTCCAAGCCTGGATGTGCAGCTGTAGCCCCCTTCAAAGTATTTCTCATCTCCCACAGCCTCCTTAGGTCACAGAGTTTAACAGGGTCCTCACACATATCTCAAGTCTGATGCAGCTCTTAGCATGCATCCCCTTCCTTCATGAGGGTTTCTCCCAACCCCGTTGCTACATCTTCCCTCTTGAAGCTCTCCGAGTAAAGTGCCAAACTTATCACCATAAGAGTAAATGAGGAATAGAAGCTGCAGTGCCAAAAAGCAGCGAGCCTGGTTTGGGAAGCGTCACAGCAGAAGAAGAACTCCACAGCCACACAGTACCAAGCTCACCCTACCGATGCAAGATTTTCAGCATTTCACGGAACAATGTTTGTGACTGACTAGATACCGTCTATTCTGCCGCAGCCAGCTCGGTTACCATGCGCTCTAATGTATTCTGGTTTACGAAACAGAAAAGCATGACTGTGTTTTCATACCTGGTCCAAATGAAGTTGGTACTGCCAAATTATCTGATGAACTTGCAAGTCTGATACACCTGAACACGTAACCACAGCCTGATAACTAGCCTGTCAGGTTATTCTGTTTTTTCGCCTTAGGAAAGCTGGAATGGCACTCTTACATCAGCTTGTACTGAGGAACAAAGCCAAAGCAATGCTGTTACCAGTCCAAGAACACCTAATGAAGAACTGAATTGTGTTCAACTCAAACGTACAAGAAAAAAGAAAAGGAATGAAAACAACCCATAGAAGAACAACACGGCAGAGTACTCAGCAGTTCTCTCTCCTTGAAGACACAGCAGTTTGTAAGGATTTTGGTACATTGGAAGAAACTTACTGTTGATGTCATTAAAACTCTGTTTGGAAAGGGTAATATTCCAAATTCAGTGTGCGGCCATCACAGAAACCGAGAGAATTTAAAATCCTTCAACTCCATGGAAATTAATACCAGGTAGGGGAGGGTGCTAAAAACAAAGCAAGCTATTTTTAACTGCGTATTAAACCGTACATTTCTGGCTTCTACAGCTAGCAGAGTTTTCAGACAAGTAGCAATATTAAAGCACACCGTGGCATTGAACGCTCGCGATGTGGCTTTAAAGATAAATCGCAGAAGGAGATGCAAAGGTTAAGTGAAAGCCAATTCCTTCTCTTGAGACCTTGCTTCGCAGCACAGGACATACAAAACCTGCCCCTGCTGAGACAGGGCATACACCAAGTGCCAGGAAATAGGTGCGAAGCTGCGGCAGGAATACGCTCCAGAGGAGGCAGTTGATCACAAAAAGATGTGTTTGAAAGCCAAGGTAGAACTGCTGACACAGCAGTTTGCCTGCTCTGCCTTCTGTAAATTCAAGACACTGCTACCGGTTTCTCTTTCTTACCCACAAGTGACCCAACGCAGCTGCCTGCGTTCAGCAACAGCAGATGCCGGGACAAGTAGCCCTCAGCCTCCCTCCCGGTTACTCCCTTTGAGGTTTGCTTCTTTCTACTCCTTCCAACATCAGCAGTCCATCGCTCCCATCCTGCAGAGACACCAAGAACTGGAGGTGGGAGCGGGTCATTCCCTGCCCAGTCCCCAAGATCAAGCAATGCTATAGCCTCCAGTCCACGCTCCGTGCCCAGTTCTCCGCTCCTTTCCCCAAGGCCCTCTTTGGGAAGAAGGGAGGAAGCTGTTTGCACCAGCCCGTCTTGCCAAGCCTCTGGGCACCCTACCAGAGGGCTTCTGAGCTCTCTCTCAGGCATGACAGGCTGAAATCAGATCGCTACTCAGGCCAGCTCCATCCCAATCTACTAGTTTTTGCTGCATGTCAGCATTGCCCCCTATATCCCTACTAAAAACCACGAGGAAGCCAAACATTCTCTTACAAAAAACCCGGTCCCAAACGTATTTGTTTAGAGATGTTTTAAAAAGAAAAAAAGAAAAAAAATTAAATCTATGTCATCTGTTGTAATCGTTGAGGTGGCATTGAGAATCTCTGTAAAATGCACTACTACGTCCATATGTTATCATAAACTACTAGTTTATACATACCCTGTCTACAAGTCTGAAGACTTGCATCATACGCTTGCTGAACATGTTTTACTCATCTTTTTTGGTCAGTGTTAAGGGAAGGATTGTCAAGAGCTCTCAGGAAGGAGGACCTGTCACCATTCCTGCTGGATCAGAGACAGGCCATTTAAAATGACTTCAAAGGATGCAGCGTTAGGCTATTAGAGATGACTCAGAGGCCCCCACCGAGTCCCACCACGGCAGTGAAGAAGATATGAAGGAAGCTATCAGGAGAGGAGAAAGCAGGGATGTAAGGCCCCAGAATTAATACTGGTGAGTAAAGGAGGGGAAAACGGTATTCAAAAAAGTGGACAGAAGAACTTCTACACTCTAAGTCATAGCTTCTGCTTGCCAAAGAAGGATGCGTGCCCCAGCCCTTCAGAAACAACTGAATCCCCTAGCATTCTAGGGCTTGCACTAGTGCCCATTAGGGTCAGGCATCTGCAACTTGTATTTATAGAAATGCGTTGTCCTCACCGCACTGGCTCTTGTATAACATCACACGCATTGCTTCCCCCTGCTTCCATTATCTCAGATTACATGCAGGCAGTGCAACGTGATGCACTGAGGAAGATGACACTCTGCCCAGCTAGCATGCTACCAGCGCTGCCATTTAGTCCTCTCAAATCCCGTCTAGAGATGACAAGCTGCTTACACAAGTGTTGTGCAGCAGGGGATGGCAGAGGCGCCTAGCGGCTAGGGCACTCGTCTGGAACAGAAAGGATGTGCAATTTATTCCGGAGGGTGCCGCTTCCCTGCTGAATGGCCTGAGCGATGGCGCTTTGTTGCACGTGGCCTCAGTTTCCCTGTCTGCAGAACAAGGATAAAGATCCTAAACTCCTTTTTTATACAGTATTTTGAGAACCTCAGGAGAAAGAAATTAATTTATTTGTGTTATTAATACCAAGGAAGTGCAGAAACCTGCCCCTCTCAGTTGTTTTGCCAGTGGGACCAGGATTTCACTCAGAGGCCCCAACCTGAATTTCAGAAACCATCGCTGACTTGCCAGAAACCCCAGTAAAGTTTCTTTAACTCCTCTATGCTTTAATTTCCACGCACAAGAAGCAAGGAGAACTTCCTTCTCAGAGCGCCTGATAGATAAGGAACACAAAAGCGCAGAGACCCTGAAGTGGAGGGAGAGTGTTCCAGCCATGCATTTCAGCCCTTCTGGAAGCAAAGTTGTGCCCAGCTTTAAAGGTGCAGCTTTACTTCCTAGAAAACTTGATCAACTGATCCATTCACAAGCTCAAGGCTTTCAAAATGAACCCTTTAGGAATTTTCTCATTAACATTTTTTTTTCCTCCTTGCTTTCTTTCTACAATGCTTGGGGAGTCTAAGGCATCAAGTAGTAAACAAAATTAAAGACCTGGGATTGTTTTTTTTAAGGTAACTTTGAAAAGCTGAAAGCAAAAAGCATTCTCTTTGTCAGCAAATTATTGTCACTTCAGATTTTAAACGAGATACAGTAGACAGCAGATAAAAACAGCTTGACAAATCTAAAGCATCAAGTTAAGAATATCAAATCTCAGGTCTTGAAAACCTTCGAGCTTGCTTTTTCAAGAGGAAGAGGAAGGCACTGTTTCAAAGTAATCAGCTCTGCTGATGCAGGGCTCTGGCCAGGGAGACAGCAAACACGTTACCATCATTTATTGGTCTAATGGACTGTCCCAGTTGAACTCATAGTGCTGTCGTGCCTTTGGTGGGAGAACCCCTGCCTTGAAGAGCTGGTAGACAAGTCTCAACAGGGAAATACAGCAAAGGAAAGAAAGAAAGACAAGGAGGGATATCGCTCTCTATGACTGCCTGAAAGCAGGCTGCGGCCAGGTGGGGGTCGGTCTCTTCCCCCAAGTAACAAGCAATAAGACAGGAGGAAATGGCGTCAAGTTGTGCCAGGGGAGGTTTAGATTGGATGCTAGGAAAAACATCTTCATCGAAAGGGTGGTCAAGCACTGAAACAGGCTGCCCAGGGAAGTGGTTGAATCACTGTCCCTGGAGGTATTTAAAAGGCATGCAGATTTGGTGCTTAGGGACACGGTTTAGTGGTGGAGTTGGCAGTGCTAGGTTAATGGTTGGGCTTGATGATCTTAAGGGTCTGTTCCAACCTAAACGATTCTAGGATTCCGTGATAAAGCATCACGCATAAGGAGGTCCACTGCTCCAAAAAGATCAGATCCCTTCATTTTTCTTCAGTCTGTACTCTGTCCCCATCACCAAGTATCCAAGAAAATTCTTTTACCATCTGAAAGCGCTTATTAATTTCTATTACTCTTCTGGGAATCCCATTTATCTTTTGCTGTTCCCTCTTCTGACACATTGCAAACCATGGACTACAATGCGGTTTAACGACAACATATCATCCAGTTATGTACTTAGAAGATGGCTTTTTTAAGCGCTTTCTTTGTGATAGAGAGGATCGCAGACAGCAAAGACACAGGAGACTTTCAGCTAACCGTATCACAACACATACTGTCCCCCAAACCTGCCTCTCTCAGGGTAATGCGCTCGCTCCTGTTGCTAATGTTACGGGAGGCACGTAATGACATTGTTTGAGCAAGTAATTTCACAAGACCTTCTTAGATAACAGTTTTCTAAAACCTATTTCACATTCAGGATATAGCGTGGCAGTTTGAAATGGTTCACGTTCCTGTGCAATGAGAAATTTTGTCAGAAATTCCTGCTTTGTTAGCTACTCCGCCAAGTTCCCAAATATCAGCAGAATACTTACACATCTATGTATTTCAACACTTCTTTGTGCAGAGCTCTGTAGGAGATCATTGTGGTTTGAGTACCGTATCTACGTGTGTCTCTGGCAGAGACAGGTGGCATTTTGTGATTCGGCTGTAAAGCAGCACCAAATTCGCAGACCGTGCGCATCACTCACTTGAACCGAAGAGAAATCATCTACATGGAGACTAAATAATCACAACGCACCCAAACCCTACTGCAACGCCTATCAATCCATATCCCTAGTTCAGTTGCTACCAAATACGGAAAAAAACCCCCGAAACCCAAGATCTGCGTTACTAAGCTAGCAGTACCTTTCCCCAGTGCCATCCATCATTGAGCACTGGAGGTGGAGGGGCAGGGGGTGAATGAGAGCACAGCCATGAAAACCATCTGCAAGGGATGACTTTCCTTTTCAAGCCGAGGTAAAAGAATCGCATCGTCAAAGCTGCGGGCCTCCCTGCTTTTTCCTGTACTTTGCCCATTCAGTCCTCCTCGCCAGGGAAGGGATGGAAACTCTCAAGCTGGTCAGACTGCCGAGATCTCTTGGATCTGGACAGAAACGGTACCTCCTGGGCTGCAAATTATTACCCAGTCTCCTGTCTTCTGTGTATCCTGTCCATATCAAAGTCCTGCGGTGCTCTACACCCAAGTGGTTTTTTGGTTTTTGTTTTTTTTTTTCCCATCTTCGTTTACTCTTCCCTTCCAGCTACATGTACAAAGTTTCACTCTATCCTTGCTGGTATCATATTTTTCATCATCTTAAAATTTGCAGGATCTAATTGAAAGCGATTATAATTAACTCTGCAGTATTTCTTCTCACACTTGAGCATGAGTAATGAACTAAGGACACCAAAACTCAAAACACAAGCGAAATTATCTGTGATGCAAAGACATAAAAAAAGCCGATTCCTCTCTGAGCTGACACCCACTTGTCACATTTGTAGAATGGCCACCGGAACACTGTAAAATGTTACATGCCACAGATGTCACTGGCTGAAGTAGCCCAGCTTCAGCAAATAGGTTTCATTTTTCTGAAGCCAAGGAACTTGACCACTGCTACTTTCAGTCGTGCTGTGCATTATTAAAAGGTCATCAGAAACAAGAGCTCTAAAATGGCCTCTGCAGTTCTTGTTAACGGGATCTTTCTCCTCCTCCTTGTATTGAAAAGCAGTGAAGTTTAACTCAATTTAGTAAGCATTATCTCTGAGTCTGAGGTTGCACCCAGTAAAATAAGTCAGGGAATTAAATTCTCCCAAAGTCCCTTGAAATTCTTTGCTAACTCAGACAAGCACTAAGTTGGAAAAACCTACCAAAGCCTTTTCTTCCTAATCAACCTAAGAGTTTAGATTACTCCCTCTTACTTCAGTTTGAGTGGTGAGGCATTTCCAGGTGTGATTTAGAGCCTTGCTGGAAAATCCTCCCTCTTCTGTCAACCCGCCAGACTCCCCGTTTGTTGACCCTGAGAACACAGAACAAAGCTAATCTATTTACCAAAGCACTTTCCCCAGCGTGGGATGGACTAAGGTGCGTCTGGAAGAAGAATAGGCAGTTAGGCAACCAGGGAGCGCTGCTGCAGGCATGAGTGCTTTATCTTCTGTTTGATCTCTTCTGCTAAGGGAAGACAAGAATGGACGTAATAAATCTGCATAAATACATGAAAGAAACAAACAACTGTCAGGAGTCTGGGGTGATTTGGGAAGTGAAGACAACTCTATTTGTTACCTGGCTGCTCTCGCACAGTGAAAAATTCACATTATAAAAAGCAGTCATCGCAAAGAGAGTGGTCATCTTTTTCAAATGAAGAACCTTCTAACTAAACAACAAGATGGAATAAAGTAAGAGAAATTATTCAAAAGTAAAAAAAAAAAAACAAAACAAAAAACAAACTCCCATAAATATTTTGTTGGGAATATTTCCTGAGGAAGCTCTACAGATTCCTTAGTGTGGGAAGAAGAAGAAATCCTTCTAAGATAGCACAGGATCAAAAAACAGTGCCATGCACGGAGATTCCTACAACTTTTGCCAGTTTTTTAACTGGGATGTCTGTTCCTTCCTGCCGACACGGCTTTAATGCTATGTCATCCTCTTTTCCTCTGCTGTCAAGGTGCTTTATCTACCTCCATTTTGCTCCCTAGCACATAGCATTTCTGAGACTGTTCTCCAGTCTCTGATCTCTACCCCTCCCCAGATCTCTACCAACGACACAATTACTTCCATCCCCTACCTATATATGTTATTTGATCTCTTTGATGAGTTATGCAATGTTTATCCACTATTTGATCTTCTCTGATTGTATCATAGCAACAGACAACAGTTTATAGAGGATATTGTGCGAACACTCTCCAACAAAACACATCTAAGAGTCCTGCTGGTTTCTTGGGTAATGTGACCCTCTTTGGAACAATAATGCGAGCCAACGAGTTATCTTAATTTTATGCTAAAATTAGAGCAGTTGAACATTATTTATTTCAAGTCCACTGGTTTTATTGAATACCAGGAAGCAGCGAGAATGTGTCACGAGCGGTGCAACCCATAGAATTTCATCTATGACAGTCAAGCAATACCATTTGCAAATCTGAGCAGTTAGAACAGAAAACTCTAGACGGCAACCACACCAAGTAAAATCTAAATGTGCTCGCCCCATGCCTTTGTCTAAATACACGTGTAAATGGGAGACCTAAAACCTTTAGATTTGGATTCAGAAGAGCTTCTCGGAGTCATAAAGAAAACACGTTCAAACTAAGACCCCCCCAAAGTACTACAGGAAAACATAAATAATCTGTCCTGTCCCTAGATAATGTGATAAAAACTACACCGCCACCTATATTCGGCCGTCGCACTAAAATCAGTAGCTATAGGCACATTACTCGCCATCAGCATCCCTGCCACAGGTGTAGGGACGATTCAAGTGTCAAGCCCTTCCGCAAAGTGTTATCATGAACACAGCACAACTCATCTATAATACTAGCAGAGCTGTACAAGCATGAAAAGTGGCAGTTAAAAAAAACCAAACCACATTTGAAAGGAACTGAAGGGAGGGGTGATTCTTGCTTTTCAGGGAGATGGAGCTCACTCAGTCACTTGATCATGCTGCAGTGTGCCCCAGCGGGAGGACTGCAACCATCCCGTGAGCTCCCAACAGCGAACCCATGCACCTTAGAGGTTAATAGTCCTGCAGGCTCAAGAACTGTAGATATCTTCTCCCGCATGCTGTAAAGTCACCTGAACCTAATAGGACTTCTTCTGAAGTCGAAAACAAATCTGGACAGCTCTTTGAAAGGATCCTCTTTTTCCCCATCATCCTTCTGCACGTCCATTTCCCACTTTGTGCTATCAACCAACTTAAAAGAGAAGTAGGTTTTAGTTAAGTCCGAGGGAGGATCTCTCGCAAAACTTCAGGCAAAAACAGGAAGCAAGATTTACAATGTGGCAGCCCTATTTTCCTTTGAGTCGCTCTGAATGCGCTCGGTGTCATTAGCCAATGTCGTAAAACGTGAGTCACTCTGCTCCTCAGGTAGCTAAATTTCGCCAGAGGCAGTTTTGATCACCAACGAAACGCAGTCTCTTTGATTGCTGCCGAAGGTGCCGTGTTAGGAAATAGCACCAAACACAGCTCCCATGGACTTCAGGAACAGAGATTTCATATGTCTTCTACGTACAACAGCATAGCCCTGGCATCACAATCCTATACAGAGGATTGTGCTGCAGCTATACAAATTCCTCCAGTTAAGTCCCAAACTGCTACGGTTTTCGTAGCTGCTGACTCAGCTTTAGCCCATCTCCCAAAATAGGCTGGATTCTAGCAGCAAGCAGAACAATTCAGGCATTTCCTACCAAATCAGTCAGGCAGGTATAATGCTTAAGAAATGCTTAGCATCCACACTTACTCTATGACCAAGCATTCCTGAAATGTTACAACAACAGCCTGTCTTTGGCTTTACATGGAGAAGTGCCTAAAAGTACACAAGTATCCAGACCTCGCAGTTTTCTAACCTTTGCTGGTAAAGTCCCACCAATTGCTAAGCAGCATATTCCCTCTCCCTTGGCAACTGAACCATGTTCTTCATAATCCTTGCAAGAGTCCGGGCTTACAGAAGCAGTCCCCGTATCTCTCCTGCAGGTTCCAGGAGAGATCCTGAACTTCGGCTTCATAAGCCAGCGGTGTTCTCCCTTATTCTTTAAGGGCCCGCTATACATCTGGCCTCTCTTTTGCTGACTTCTCCTCTGCCTACCCTGGGCAGGCACAATCTGGAAGCAAAACCTGATTATTCTTTTCAGGGTTCAACCTTTTCCTGTGTCCTTCATATGGCCACATCTGTATACTCCATCCGGTACTACAGCAACACGTTCTCATCCACCGTATCTTGTCTCCAGAGCTATTCTGTTCTGCTTTTGTCTGTCCTGCTCTTCTGATCTTAATCTCCTCCCTAAGAAAACACCACTGACTCTTGTTGACAGGTTGTTCCTATTTAATCACTCATCACGCCCTAACAGACATCACGCATATAGCGCCAGAAAAGGAAATTTAACAATAAACACAAAGTGATACGCAGCATCTGATGCAGTCTCTTGTCAGCAAACACCAAATCACTCACCACTCCGTTCCTTTCCCAATTATTAAATTGATGGTGACTTAATGGAGCAAAGAGGAAGACAGTTTTTCAACCCTAGAAGACTGTAACTTCTCCTCCAACTCTGAGTGCTTTAAAGCTTCTACCATCATTGTGCACAGGACATGAAAAAGCAGGACTTTCTTTTTCTGCCCCAGCATCCTGTCAGTAACACAAATAAGATACATCTGCAGTATATGAGGCAGAAAAGAAAAATACAGGTTGTGTATCCTGTAGTGGCTTTTCAAAAGTCCACGTGGTCTTTCTCAGTGAATAGGTAACAGAGAGCAGATACAGCAAATAAGATGAAACATTTGCCCACATCCAGAGTTACGTCACCCATCTCTTAAGAGCTGCAGGCAAAACAGCAATTACACCGCGGACCCACTATAACAAGTGACCGTGGAAGTGGTATCTGCAGAGCAAGACCTGGCCGCAGTTCCAGCCCAGCGCACGGATAACCCGCAGGGTACCAGTCACCAACCTACAGTGTTTATCACCCTGGCTTACAGCGTGATACATTACAGGGCGTAGCTGCAGGGACCAAAATTGTGTTACAGTCACGTATGACATACTTTATAACATTACCACAAACAACCGACAAATATTCATCAATATCCTCAGCTAATTTTCAGCTATTGTTCCGCTAAGGAGGAATTACCTTTATTAGCAGAAAAGAGTTTTATTGCACTTGAACATTCTCAGCCCGGTGAGGACAGAGGTAACAAAACCTATCGTATGATATATTTCTGGCTGCACAGCCAGTTGAATCAAAAATTCAAAGAGGCAAACCGAGAACAACCCAAATAATGTGAAATCAAATTTCTAAACTTAAGACCTTTTCCAATTTACACATCATTAGTAATTTTCTAATTTCCAACAGGAGAAGTGAAGGTTTTGTAATAACAGGTTGTGCTGTTATATTCAGGTTTCCTGCTGTTATTTAATTTTACTTGCTTGAAAAGACCACTGCCTTCTATGTATATCGTCTATATTTCCAATCAAAATGTAGCGCGCTCAGTTCATTTTCAAATTAGCTGCTAATATTTCAAAACAGAAGGGCCCAAATATACAAAATACCCAGGCACGGATACGCGCTTAAGCATTTAGTTTTTTCAACGCACGCTTTCTTCACAGTGTAAGGCTATCAATGAGATTGTTCATTGCTTTTGTTTTCTTCAGTATGGAGTAGCACGCAAAGCAAAAACCATACTTCTGACCATCTTACAAATAGTTTGCTAGATTTCTATGTGCACTGCATCACTGTGATATTTCATAATATGTAACGTCCTCCCAAAACTATATTCTACAACACCAATATTTACAATTTAATTCCTTGTAAGGTAACAAAGTGCCCTCTAAAGCAATGCATCCAAAGATGTACTGGACCTCAGATTTGGTCACCTACCAAGAAAAATAACGTCTCTAAATGATACAGAGGGCAGGAAGGAAAGGAACAAGACCTCTGAGGCTTAGTCCCAACTTACCCTGCTCCCCCGCACGGCAGGAACTTGCCACCAGCGTCAGCGTGAAACTGTCCTTTCTGGCAACAGTATAATCTTAGGTCAGGAATATCCCATTCCTCTTCCATCTTTCTTACTAAGATCTCGTGCCATCAGCACACAAAAGGCGAAGGAAAGGTACTAAGTGTTCAGAGACGTTAACTCCATTTCACAGGAGAAGTCACTGAGTTTCAGGCCATATAAATAAATACCTGGCTAGTATAGAAGAGCGAGGACCAGAAAGAGGTTCGCTGACACATTCCAGAAATAAACACAGCTGTTCCATCTCCGTTATCAGACGTACCTGATCTCAGTCTCAGCAGGGTCCACTTTTCTAAGCAAGCAACGTCACGTCTCAGGATGACAGAGCTCTCGTGACCTTTATTGTTATTACTGTTATCAAGAACATCACAAAATGGTGTTCCTCGGAAGCTCAATTTGGCTTTGATTTTTTACTGGAGCAAGGATTCAGTTTTTCCTTTTACTTGTTTATTGTTGCAGAGATCAGCCCTTTTAAGGTGTTTCACGTTATGATTTTTTACACAGAAATAGATGCTGACTCACTGGAAAAAGACAAAAGATGAAGAAACCAAAAACTGCTGTTGGTACTGCTAGCTAAGCCTGCACCACCACAGTCTACAAATGTGGAATCCTAAGCCCTGGGAAAACTTGCTTTTAACGTGTTAGTAACCCCTCACTTTCCATTCTACGTAACACTCAACCTGCACACATTCAGTCCTTCAAACCAATACATACTCAGAAACAAGATTAATTTTCTTCACCACTGCAAACAGGCAAAAACTCAAGGACAGAAATGCAGTTCCAGTGCTAAGGCTATGTTGGCTGCATCCTTCCTGCCATTAGAAGACTTCACTGTAAACGCCCAAAACAACTGAAGAGACACATTTTCCATGCAAGCAAGCAATTGCACATCTGCTCAAAAGATCTTTCAGATAACCATTTTTCTACACTGTGAGAACAAACATCAGCTATGTTCCAAACCTTCCGCATATTTGAATGAGACCCAGCAGGACTGCATCACTTCTTGATAAACCGTGCCCCATTTGAAACCTCTCTTCAAGGATCTACCACCTGCTAGACAAAGGTGCCTCGGGCAGAAGGACAGAGTATTCCCAACACAAATCTGGGACTTGAAGACATGTCACCAGAGAGACGGAGGGATAGCCGTGCTCCGGATAGGCTATCTGATGATGGGTTTCTGGCCTCCCAGTTAGTCCCAGTAGCAGGCGGCTGTCCCCGTCCCCTCGGGGGGGCTGCCGGCGCTGCCCTTCAGCACCACGGCCAGCGCCGGGGCCCAGGCCGGGTTTGAGGTGGGGGAGGCAGGGCTAAGGCTGCTCTGCTCTCCGGCACTGGAGGGGCTTCTCCCTGCAGCCCGTGCTAACAAACCAAAGGTCATCGGTAACGCCGAGATGGTTTGCGTCATCTTAAAACCTCATTTGCATTTCCCCTAAGTAATGGAGCTTCCCAGATTTGTTTTAAGCTGTTTTCCTGGATCTGCTTTAAGATATTTTCAACTTCACAGTACTAAGGGATGTGTGAAAGGTTGGATTGGATGTCACAGGCCTTAAATATTTACGGGTTTTGTATTTATTACAGATCCTAGGCCTCCTCTACGTACGTGCCAGCATCTCCGTTTAATGATAAACATTATCAACATTCAGACAGGAAGAGTTTATACCCACCTCAAGTTAATAAATCAAAATTATCACATTAAGATCTACTTTTATTTCTGTTTTAATGGGGTTTTAGAATAATATGCAAGGAAGACAAAATTCACATTGCTAAGTTGGGGAGTTTATCTACTAAAATAGACTCACTAAATACCACATTAGAAAGAGGTCATTCTTAAATGCAATTGGCTGTAAATTAAACACCACAATCACCAGGAAATTCTAACAGTTTAGTAAGAATACTCTGCCTCACGCTTACATAAATAGACTTAGGCTTGGATCTAAATGCCAGTCTGATTCTCAAAAACAGCAGTTATGATGTCTTCATCATGTAATAAACTCAAAGTTAACTCTGGGCCGAGTTAAAAACAGCAAAATTAGCCATGAACACTGAAAGTCACTTTCACCGCTGTATTTTTAAATTCTTTCTCTACATTTTGGGCTGCAATTAGAAGATACCGGCTGCTGAAAAGCAAGCTTCAGCATAGTGCTTTGTCCTTCCTAAGCCCATCCTGCTGCTCATTCCCTGGAGAGCTTTCTGATGCTTTCTCTTCGCTATTCTTGCAGTCAAAGCTCAGCAGGAAAGCAGGAAGTTGGGCAGAAGAATTTTCCTACGTGCAGCTTACACTGCAGAAACGCCTGCGTTAACCTTCCCAACGACCCTCATATGCACCTAGGCATAGCCGAGTTAGATGCCCAGCTATGTTTCTCCTATTCACGCTTTGCCCAAGCGTTTACTGATTTGGCAGAGCAAGGCCAGCGCTGGCACAAGCAGAGCAATGCCTGTTCTGGGTAGCCGCGACATCTGCCTGGCAACAATCCCTGTCCTGCGCGGCCGGCATCGCAGGCCTTTCCCTACTCGGGATTAGCATGTCATTTGTCTGTGCATCAGCTCTTCCCACCCAGTGACTCCGGGCAGCTGTCAAGTGGCTCTTCCCACCCACGAGGCAGATTGCTCCGCTGCTGGGATGACTATGTAACGATAGGCCCTCGCAGTTGGCAAGCTGTTGGAATCCCACAACAGAACTATAATAAGCACAGGGCACGACTAAACCTGAAGCGCTGTCTCCTTTTCCAGTGGCATTGTGCCATAACCTATATGTGATCAAGAATTTAAAAAAAAAAAAAAAAAAAAAAAAAAAGTGACCCACATCCTCTTTCAGTTCCTCACCCCTCTACCAGCAGCATCTCTCTAGCCAGCAACCCAAGTGGCTTTGGGAAGCCGTGTCGTATGGATACCCTCCCTGCGTGGCCCACGACCAGCAAATCGTGATGCACTCTGGCTGAGAAAGAAAAGGAGCTGGGCATGGAAAACAGGTTTAACTTTCTCAGTGTTATCTTTCGGGCACTAACTAAACGAGAGACAACTTGAAATTCCATCGCTAGAAGATAGAGTGAGCTCATCGCTATATAGCTGATCCCACCCTAATGTGAAATCAGCATTTCTGCTTGGCTGAGCAGAATCTTTATTATCCCGCTGCCACTCTGAAAACACCGTATTTCAAACTTGTTCCCACAGCAACTTTAAGGCACTCTCTCTTGTAGTTAGACATGCTGACTTTATTCGCAAGGTCACGGAAGGCAGTGACAAGAACACACATAGCCAGAGTTTCCCATTTGAGAACAGAGAAAACATAACTAGTCGACAAGTAACAAAACCATACTGTTCGTACCACTAAGCACAGCTCTCTCGTAGAGGAGTAAGCCACCTTTTGTACAAACACCACCAAGCAGGCAAAATAGCTGGCAGCACAGCCTAAAAAGCACAAGGAGCGTGACACCTTGCACCACCTAATCATTTACTTTCAGCTATATTATCAGCCCTCTGGCTATCGCTAGCTCCTAATAGCTTTCCTAAATCTTTGCACAGACATGAACAAGGAAAGCTTCGAGCAGTCGGTCAGGAATTTTTAACGAGGTATGCCAAGACTGTGCGCTGAAAAGGCAGAGTTAGCTCTTCACTGGATGACAGGGGCCAAAACAGCCACATATGACATCCTCGACAGCTGTGGCCGAGAAAACAAAGCGCTGGAAGCATAACTGCATCTGAAGCGCTCCACCTCAGGCAAAGACCTAGCCCCAGATTCCTGCAGTATAACACTTAACCCTCTGTCTTCCCAGCTTTCACAAACGTTCTTTGGATTCGAATAATTTGCAAGTAGTTAGTCCAAACTGGTGGGCAAAAAAATAAAAAAATTCAAAAAAAAGGAGGAAAGCCAGTCCTTAAAGCAACGCATTCTGCAACTCGATTTTACAACCCAGACGTCACAACTGTTAGTATCCTAAAACTTTGCAGGAAGCGGTGATGAAATGTGCACACACATGTACATAGGCATGTATACAGAGATACGTACTCTTTTTATGAGAACAACAACAAAATGAACGAAGAAATAGTTCCTTTCTGAAGTCACACACAGTCTATTCAAACTGGAGTTTGAAAGCAGTCCGGTTCTCATCTCCTCCTCTGACAAAACTCCGTGCCTTAAACATACACGCTATGTCATATACACTATTTCACTTTTCCTTTTAACCTCCTAACCAAGTAGGCAACTAGCAATGGCCCTATTTTAAACGCATGGTAAAAGGCAGATAAAATGACATAAAATGGTCTGCTGCAGGTCAAGAAAGCCCAAAGCTCAAGTCAAACAATATACTTAATTTGCCCCCCCCCCCCGTTTTTTTAAAAAACATCGACAGGTTTTGAAGAAGTGTCTTCCCCTTCTTCACTTTTCGAAAGAAAAAGACAGACCCTTTAAGCCGTCTCAAATTATGTGCCTGAAAGCAACTAATTACATTAAAAATTGTGCTCCTCCAGGGCACCAACGGGAACTAAGTCAGACCATGCCCATCTTCACAGAGCACGGTACCACATTTCTCTGAAATGCTTGTTTTGACCTCAGAAACTACCAGTAAGCTCTACCTACACGTAGGTTTTCTTCTGGACTTCCTACTCCTTACGTCCGGAAAAGTCTGTGTGTAGACCCCCTCCTACAGCGCATAGGTACATATGCTCACTCGTGTTCTCTGGGATAAACTGTCTTCCTAAAACAACTTCTGACTTCTTCCTTTCTAACTCTTCACTACTGTCTTGATTTTCAGGTAAGCAGCTTATTTGAAATAAAGATTTACAACTTAATGAAAGCTCAAAGGCATCTGTTTAGACCACATCCTTACCTACTGCCTTTCAGAATTGGGGTTTGTATCCACATTGGCAGCGTTGCTCTCATTTGCTCACCATTCTATAAGCCTTTACGAATACGGTCTCCCAAACGCTTATGACTATAGCCAGACTGTTTTAAATTTCCCTTCTTGACCAGGAGGCATAAATTTCTCATAAAATGATACAATGTTTTTTACACATCACCACCATGCTTATCGGTCTTGAATCCCAGACTCTTACCTTTTAAAAAGATGAGTTCTCTAACAGAATGCTTTAACGGTACAGGTCATGCCTCTTAGGTAACCAGTTTCTACGCTGGCCAACCACAAGACAACAGCACCATCCAGCGGCCCCTTCTTCAGCCAACGCTTTCAAGAGCTATGAATTAATTCCAAATACCTCTCCAAGACGTACGCACTTTGTGAGGCTTTCTCAGAAATACCAAGGTGCTTCAACTCCCTCAGTTTCAATCGTGCAGGTTATTTCCCCAAAAAAGTGGGACTTCATTTCCAAACGGGATAAAACCCCAGCACCACCGATAACCACAAATGACAGGCATTTCTGAAATTTTAGGAGTCTCTTGTTTTCAGACAGCATTGAGATCGCTTTCCACAGACATCCCTTGCATATTCTCCTGTGACTAACACCCCTTCAAACCATTACTTAACACAGGTCATTCTAACAAAAAGTCCCTGTATCTCAGAGCTGGCATGCTCAGAACCCGTCTGTTTCTGGGACTTTTTTGTTCCAAAGCTTGGACTTCATCAGTGGGACATCTCCTTTCTCTGAGTGGCAAGTTTTATTTGAGGTCATCCAGTCCTCTCCCTAGTGAGCCCACACATTGTTTTGCAAAATAGTAATTCCAGCTTGCTTATGCTGCTCTACTTTCTATAATTTACCAAGGACAAAGGGTTATCTTTCTGATCTTTTCATGGGTGATGTAACAACATGTTGAAAGAAGATCACTGTTAGACTAAATTCCTCCCAGGTGCCTTATAATTATAAGGCAACAGTCACAGGACTATACCAATAAAACGAAAGAGGCTAGCTTTAGTTATTTGAGCCAGAAAACAATTAAAAAAAAAAACACTAAAAAAAAAACCCACCACCAAACCCCAACATAAATGGCAGTTGTACAAAAAGCAGCAATAAACACTGTGCACCCTTGTTACGGAAAGAACTGGCATGATCTCATCTCAAAAGGGATTTAGGTGCTTAATTGCCTCTGAAACCCAATTCAAAATTCCTGCGTCTGTGAAGGTTAAGTGCAGATTTAATAATAAAATGTTCTTTTCCCTACAAGAAAGACTGTTTTAAAAGTCAACTGTAATTAAATGCTGACAGGTCTCTAAGCTAAAACCTTTTGTAACAGTAGCGCAGACACAGTGTCCTATTGTTAACACCACATTTTACACTCTGCAGGGACCAGTTTTCCTTTTCTTCTGGGGCATTACTCAGGCATGGAACAACCCCAGAGTCTAATCCCACTTTCCTTTAGGTTCACAGGACCGCAGAGGTTCTTCCCACAAGATATTTTCCCACCAGTCTAGCACTCAGGGCACACTCGCTCAGCCCACAGCCAAATCCCAAACGCACCGGAGGATGTCTGTTTACCTTGACACTAGAGACCCAGTTTATGTTTTTCCCCTCTTCCTGTCACATAACCGCAAGCTGGAAGTGCCCAACCAAAATATTAAGTCATGAATACAGCTGAAGCATACATTGGTTGTGGATTGGTCAGAAAGAAACGACCACAGCCGTTACCTTTGATGCATTTCTGCTTGCTCTTTGTACTTCTGGAGTAAGTCACCTTTCAGCTTTACAGCAGCATACGCTGGAGGATTGCAAGAGTCTCAGATACTGCCAGCCATACCAGGAGCTGTACAGGTGCCTATGACAAATAAAAGAGATTATTTATCTTGTGTCCAGAGGCCTCTGAAAGGGCCCAGGGCCAAACTGCAGCAAAAAAAAGGACTGTTAGTTGCCAGGTGAAACAGTCAGCAGCCTGGCTAAGCCAGGCTTCAAGCTTAAAACTCTTCTCATTTAGCTGTGCAGGCCCTGGGGCTCTGCTGAAGGTGGATTCCCATCAGGACACAGGACCAGCTTATTATCACAGAGGAAGGAGAAGGGGCTTTTTTCCTCTCTGTGGCCAAGACAAGCAACTGTGTGATTTGATGAAGGCAATTAGATGGTTATTATATCACAAGCATTGGGCTTGTGCTCCTACCTATCCTTGCTTATACTGCAAATGCCACACGTGCACACCCCCACACCCACCCCCTTTCCTAACAAGCGGGAAAGGAAGGAAGGACTCTCAAGGAGACGGGTGAAATCAGGTGGTTTGTGCCACTATAACTTCAAGAGTGACCAGGGAGACCATCATCAAAGCATCAGATTAGCCAGTCTATTCCTAAACCACACTCACTGGAGAAAGGAGGAGATAAAAGCAAAAGACAAGCCCTAAGGCCGCAGTAGCCAACTGGAACAACAAAACCCCATCACAACACACGTGCACACACCCAAAACTGTTTAACCCGTGGCCACATCTGGACAATCCAGAAGCAGAGCACCAAGGACAATTCTCAGAAGGATCGGTACATCAGCATGGGAATGATTTTCATGAGCTAGCCTCCTCGTACCCGGAGCACACTCCTCACGCAGTCCAGCCCTCCAAGGCTACAGAGAGCAAGAGCATCCTGTCACCCATCTCTAGCATCCTCACTGAATGAGATTTGGCTCTAAGGCCCAGTTTGCTGAATCTCTCAAATGCTTGCTTAAGGAGTGACCATCAACCAAAACCAAGAGCTATCCTCTGGCTTAGCAGTTACTGCCGGGCTTCCCAATCTCACTGCCTTGCTCAAGCTCCCTCTCCTAAAGCCGAGCTTCCCTAGTCCTGCCTGCTGCGTGCAACACCCGGGGCAGGGTGCCTGGCAGTCTCCAAGCATGGTGCCTTCTCTCCTGTTTCCTGTTCTATGCCTGAAGCCTTACAGCGTACAGAGCAGGGGAAAAGAGGGGGATGTGGGCATTTCACCATCATGCAGAGTGCCCTCTTTGAGCCAAAAAGACAGCACACATCACTGTAGCTCACTGGCAAATAAGCTTGGAAAGCATATGGCAGCACTACCATAGAAACTAGCAGCATACAGTCTGGCATTCAAAAACCCGCAAGATTTGTGTCTTAGGTTAGGACTGACTGAACAGGAACATGCAGATCCAGCCTCCTAAGCTTGGAGCAACACAGCTCCAGAGCTTGATCATCTATTCACACAGCAAGTGAATGAAGACACTTGTAGCCCAAAAATAGGAGCGCAGGGCAGTTGCAAAGGGCCCAGGACACAACTGACAGCCTCCACAGCTGGCGCAGTTGACGTTCGTGCAATGTGCGGAGCACTTTTGAGGCTTTCAACTCAAGGGGCCTGGGGTAAACAGCTCAGCTGGCTTTCCATTTTTCCTTTTCACCTTGGGATACCTCAAACTCAGTTTGGTAAACCCCAAAGCTCCAAACCACCTCGGAATGACTCTTTACTTGAGTCGTCTCCTGTTGCAATGGCCTGGGTATACAGCCATGCTTTCGCTACTATGCTGGCTACCCTAACTGCCTCTGTTCCACCTCTACATGGTGAAACTGTTTCTACGTGACAGCTTTTTTCTCATCAGAGTGCCGGTAGAGCAGAGGGGCATACCTGACTCTCGGGCTAACCGTGCGTGTGTCGATAGCGTTGTAGAAAAGCACGCAGGAGAGAGGAGGCAGAGAGCAGACGTACCGTGACACCCACTGGTTCTCGGTCATCTGAGACGGACACGAGTTGGCCAGACTTTTATACAGAAAAATGCTCGGAGCCTCTTTCTACAAAACCCAGACCCCATGTACTAAGAGATTACAGGAAAGGCAACCACGAGGCAGCAAAAACTGAAACCATAATTAGCTGTTATGATTACTGAGTAGTAACTATGTTGTCTGTGGTCACAGAGCAATAATCCATGTTTGGAATCACTGACTGACTACAAATTCTGGCTAGATGCTGCAGGCACATTTTTTTCATAGTCACGACAATACCTCGAAGCTCCTTCTACAGCCCATGCACAATGTGGCAAAATCCATCAGGGCTTTAACAGGCATCGCTGGGCAGGAAGCGCTTCTGAAAGCCCAGGGGACTTCACCTTACGTGCTCACACAGAAGCTACGCTCCTGTGCAAATCTATGCATCGCTGAGAAAACAGACCGACAGATTACATAGAACAATGTCACACGAGTTAGGTGACATCCCCCGATGACAAAGGGGCACAGGATTAAGCCCAGTCACACACAGTCCTCGAGTAAGAATAATCCTGGACTGTGCTAGGTTAGGTGGAGTCAGAAAGGTAAATGAAGTGAAGAGTGTGAACACAGGCTGCATTTTTCTTCTAAGACAGGTAAGGAGAGTGCTAGAGGGCTCTCAGCAGGGAAAGAAAACAGTTAGCTTGGCAAAGTTGGGAAATCTTTGCCAATTTCCAACCAGCTGCCTCAGTGATGGGAAAGTATGAGCAATTATTCCTGGACTGGGAGGAAAAAATAATCAGCTTTCCCAAATTGTTATGGAAAATAAGCCCAACAATAAGTCATATAAAAACACAAGCTGCCCAACAAACCTCAAATGACATGGTAAACTTGATGAGAATCTAGTGTTAGGAGGAAGCCCTGTTTGCTACTTCCTAGCTGCTCCCCAAACATCTAGTAGAGTTGATGGGGACTTACCCAAGTCATCAGTACACCATTTTACCTGTGGCAAGTAAAAGGAAGAAAAATCTTTTGCAAGGAAGGGCTCAGTGAGTCTCCTGGCAGAGTCCCCACTTGAGACCACCAAATATAACCCCTTGGATTGTAGACGGCCAAATTCCATTAAGACGGCAGGCAAAGCCAGCAAGTCACAGAAAACGAAGAAAATGCTGAAGGATTCGGGAGGATGGAGTTGCATAAAGAGATTGCAAAGGCTGCAGGGTGCCTTCGTAACAAAAAAGACAAGGAAAATCTGAACTTTGTAACAGATACAGTTCTGCGCAAAAAGTGAATTCTGTGCGACAAGCTAGTTCACTCGAGCCCATCTACTATCAGGCTGAAATACTACTTGTGACTCTTTCCATGGAGCCTCTTCTATCAAAAGAAATCCACAGTGCAGCAAAGCTACTTGTAAGTTCTTAAATAGCCTTTTAATGAGCCTCTGCTGCCTCTGAACAACTTCTTTCAGCCACTCAGAGGACATTTATCTAACTCACACAGCATTCAGCTTTAAACAAACAAATAGATGAACACCAATAAACAATTTAATTGGAATATTGCTGCAAATCACCAGAGAGGGGGGTTGTGCAACATTATGCCAGGGGCAAGGAGCACTCTGCTGTGGTAAGCAATTTGTAACAGCAGTTAGGGCAAGAGAAGAAATCAGAAATGGAGCTGGGGTGGAGATTCTCACTAGCCTCTAAAAGACTTGCCACTCTACGTGATTATCATCAAATCCATTAATTACAAGGAAGACCTAACACCCTTTTTCTTTTCTTAGGTAACATCTAAACAAACCAAATCCCTTACTCATAGAAGAAAAGCAAAGAGCTCTAGGGTAAAATAGATCTCTAAATACCATAGCAATGCATATTTCAGAAACAAAGGTTATCTTTCTCCACATTATTTATATTAGTGGTATATTTTTCATCTTAGTATCTCAGCAATAGTGTTTTTACATTCCTAAAGTAATTTTTTTTTTCAAAAGCAGTAAGAGTCAGCCCCATTCTGCCCCTCGTGACGTTACTTCTGCCGGAGCAAAATCTGCTTGGGGACAGGAATTAACTTACTCACTAAACAGGAATTTAGACACGTGCTCTCTTCAAGAAGCCGTGCTGTATGTTAAACATCTCATTTCTCTATCTCCCATCAGTGACTTAAAAACTGAATACACTTATTCTCAAACCCAGCAGAACTAAAATACCAAGAAGAAAAAAAAAACAAACAAAAAAAAACCAAACCAAGAAAACCCACACAACTCATATCCAAAGCACAGTACATGTACTTCAAATTGTAAGAGTGTCAGAGCGAACCACCACTCTAACCCCTTTCATTAATCATTTACAGAGAGCTCACGTGCATCTCAATCTCAAGCAAACAAACCCACGTTTGCAGTGAGATGGGTTTAGCTGGATTAGAGATCATTTTCCCTTTCACCCCACCAAATTAAAGACATGAAACAGAGAGGCTCAAAAATACTGTCAAGTTTGGAATGGAAAATTACTCCTTTCCAAGTCCTTGCTGAGCATGTTCTCCTAACTGGGAGATGCTATTAAAAAAACCCAAAAAACAACCAAAGAAAAAACTCAGACATTAATTTGAAGCTCTCCTCTTTGACAATACACTATATGCGGGGGGGAAAAAACAAACAACCTTCATTCTCTTACAACATGTGCTTAACTAAGACAGAGTTCAAATAAATAGCTTTGCCCAGACCTTTACACTGAGGCCAGGTCTATGCTGTGAGCTAACTGTCGATACAGCTAGACCTTGCTTTGTGCCAGCAAAGGGCTTGAGGGGTGAGTATAGCCTTTCCTGGCGAAAACACACTCTCGCTACAAGAACTTATTCCAGTCTTCTCAGGAAAAACCTGCACTGACAGAAAGATCTTTTTCACCAAAATAACTGTGCCAGCAGAAGACACAAGACAAAATAGACTGCCAGATTTCTAAAGGTCGTCTTCATTTTTTAACCTACATTTATTTGGCAGAGAAAAAATATCCATAGATCCCCTTCACAGTAGCTCTTTACTAACTCTATCAGGGGTGTAAACAACTGACCCTACCGCCACCGCTGGAGCATCTAGCCCTTTTACAACTGCTTCTTCCTACTCACATTACCAACTTTATCGTCACTGTAGGCTTACGGCAAGTCTCCTTAGCCCCATCAGCCATCACCTACAAGGAGCAAAACGCAGAACACTTGCCTCGTTAAGTGGCCCAGGGCATACAGACCTTCTACACAGGCAGAGAAGGAGAGGAAAGCAAGGAGAATAAAATTCCTCAGGGGACTTACGCTCCCCTTTAATTTCCTTTCTCCCATTGCTGCCCCCTCAATTGCCTAGCACGCGGGAGCCAGAACAGAGGTTATGCTGTGTCACTGCCAGGGCAGAACTCCGCACCCACCGGCTCTCTGATCGCTGAAGCTTTGGCAATTGCTCAGGTAACGGAGGTTAGTGGCATGGATCATTCTAGCTGTCACAGTACCGGGATTACCTCAAACTGCACTCTGTCCCTGCTTCCTTCTATCAGGTACGGGATGTAAACTTGATGTAGTGTAATAGTTCTTCAAGCATGTCTTTAGGCGGCACTTTCCACTCACTTGTACAGTTGTCATCTACAAAAAAGCAGGTTAATTTTCATCCTTCTCTTCTTTAGCAACATCAACAAACCTCACCGCTGAACAGACCTTTCAGCATTGTACTTCCAAACCTGGAAATGAAATTCCATCAATCGATATCCTTCTAACGTCTATAAACCTACTTGGTCTAGTCTCTGCTCAACTTGTTCACTCAGCATGTTACGTGACACGTTCTGCCTTATTCAGGTCACTGCCCATTCCCACCCCTCGCTCGGCCGTTTCAATAAGGAACGCAGTATAGTCCAAAGCAATAGCTCAAGTCCAAAACAGACTTTGTTCCCATCTCTGATGTCCAAGGTCACGCAGCAAATGGACAATCCACTCCACACTGTCTCAGTTGAGTCCTCTCTAAAAAGGGGGGGGTAATATCTATTTGTCATGTACTGTCACATTATCAGATGGCAGTCTTAGTAACTCCTTAATTTAGGTTTCAAAAAAAACTTGATTTAGGTTTCAAAACCATTTTTCGAGCTCAGCTTTCTTACTGTAATAAAATATCATATTCCCTTTACAAATATATGAAACATCTCCTAACTAGTATAATGCATGTTTCTCAGGTAATCTAGATAGATAGCGTGTAGGTGCTACACCTGGCTTACTTGGACGGCACCATTTCACTGCTTCTTAGAACGCCTTCAGGGCATTAAAATAAGACATTCCTAAAGTATTTACTTTCCCCATTTCTGGTTAAAGGGTCATATAATTTTCCACGTGCACAGTGAAAATATCTACTCATTCCATCACTTTACACACAACTAGCTCCTCCCCTAGAAAACACCAAACTAGTCGTAATTGTCTACAAGACTAACTCCAAGCTGTAGGCTGCAGACTCCTGAGGCCAAGGGCCAAAGGATTTACAAAAGCAAACAGAGAAAGCAAGCCTTCTCTCCGGAAGCTTATATTCCGTTCCACAAAAGTGTATCATACCCGTACAAGTGATCTAAACCAGCGCTAAGAACAACAAATGCCAAATCTGCTAGCCATCACAGGCCTGTCAAAAAGCTAAGAGCCTTCATTTTGGCCACTGAAGGACAAAAAAAATACCATCCCATAGATGCGATTCTCCTCTCTCATCACTTGTACAAAGCAGAAGCAACTGGATGAAACGTTGCTGTTCAGCAAAAAGAACGTCCACATCGTATAGACTGTCGCTGAAACGGAAACAGTGTTTGTTTTACTGCCTGACAACACGGCCCCGCTAGCCCCAACCGGTGTGCTCAAGTCACTCGAGTGTTATTTCCTAAGACTCTCGGCAGATTTTGCGTGCTACAGAGATCTTAATGGATTCCATTTAGCAATAGCCTACTTCAAAGCTAGCCTACAAATACCTCAACTCGCCCTGGATTACAGCATAGCTATTTCCTGTAAGGACAGAAAGCCTCTCCATCTCTGTTTCTTGGTTTGATTTCTGTGAAACTGTTTTGAAATGAAGCTTCAATAATGAACACGAGCCAAAGATTTAGTCCAGGGCATCTCATTCTCTCTCATATCCTGCCAGACAAATAAAACTGTAAAAGTCCTATCAGCTAGGAGACAATCAGCTCCACCATATGAGTATCTCCCTTTCCAACATCTGTCTGCCTCTCCAGGCTGTGGGATCCGACAGGAACACTTTTAGCAAGCTTGTCCTCGGACCATTTGTCTGTCTCTGTGATATCAGTAAACAACGGATTTTTAAACAGAAATCAATACATGCACAATACCTAGCCCAGCACAATTAAGGCTGTACCTTAGAGAGCACCAGGGATTTGCTGAATACCATGGAGACAGTCCAGATTCACAGTGCGTCGGGACAAAATTGGATTAATTGCAAAATATTCTAAACCTAGCACGTTTCTTACGTTAGCTTATTCAACATCGGCCTGAGCCAGACTCGTTTTCTGATTTATCCTCAGCGATAGCCAATACCGCAGTCTAAATTTGCCTCTCCCTTCCGCTCAGCTTTTTCTCGCTCCGTTCTCCTTGTTAAATGGTTACCAGCCTTTGTATTACCCACCCTGCTTCTGCTGCACCAAAACTCTCCAACTACAAGTTATTCTTTGACTCATGCATTCTCCATCTTCTCCTTTTTGGCGAGGGGGCAGGTACTACCAAAAGCTTTCTATCAGCAGCGTGCATCTCCTGGTCACTGCTTTACCTGAGCAAAGACGGACAGCACCCGATCCTTGCTACCTGAACCCCCTGCTACCAGGGCTGACTACACTGCCTTTTGAAGCAGTTTCTCATCTTCCAGGGGCCTTAAATTTGTAGTCTGTCTCCACTGCAGAAATCGTATTAGTAGAACGTTTAAGTGCAATCCCCTTTTTCCATATCATTTGACAACTCCCGTGCAAGTCCTTCCACCTTTGCATTTCTCAGACGTGTATTTTTTGCAGCATCAAGCATCGCTCACAGAGACCACATCCTGGCTCCTGCTAGCATTGCATCTTATTCAGGTAAAAAGGTACGCTCTACTCATTATCTGTTTACATCTTTTCATTTCAGGTATATCTACACATTAATTATGTCCAGATTCACAATAACATTTCTTTCTCTTAACATGTCTCAACTCCCTCTCTTTAAAAAAGAGCAACTAAGAACTTCCTTCTAGCTCTTTCCATCCTCCCCAGCCACTCACACAGCAGGTAAAAGGTTAAAAATACAGCGCAGGTCTTAAGGCACTCCGTGCTATCAGCAGGGCAGGCGCTGCCAGTGAGTCACCGCTCAGAAAAGCGACCTGTCCAAGACCACATACTGTCGCAACAGGCACAACTAGAACCAAGGACTTTCAAATACTAACACTTTTGTTAGTGTATCAGATTAAAGCTAATTGTACAAACAACCCACAGTCCTCTTAAAAAAACAACAACAAAAAACCTAAACCCAAACTACGTACAGTCATAATAGCCATTGTTTAACCAGTGCTGTGATCTTGCAACTGTTATCGCAGGTCAGAGGCAGCACGGAAAAGCAGAGGTGAAAGTTCCCTTGGGGGTCGCACCGGCTCCCAAACCCGTGGCGTTCACGAAGAGTCTGCAGGGCAGATGCACCGCATCTAAAGCCCAGTATTTTCCTTTGTGCGCGCACGCCTAGGAAGCTACGCTGCAGCTGCAGTCTTCTGGTAAACAAGGGAAGCCAATTGCAATTTATGCAGAGTCCTAACTCAGTGTATGATACACAAAATACACTGGCAGCTCATCAGGTTAACAAGATTCACACCAACTGACTTTGAGAAACACAGCAGAAAGGCAGGATGTTAGGAAAAACCTTGCTAGTAACATCAGCTGCCAGGCTTTCTTGCCTACAAATCCATACACCGAGTTGGCCACAGGAGATAAAGAGCAAAGAAATAAAGCTGCCTTCTAACTCAAATAAAAGAAGAAGAAAAAAAAAGAAAAAAAGACAGGCACTTTTGCATGGAGCAATGCTTGAAAAAAATCCAATTACTTGCCTTGTTCAATGAACACAGTGCTCCCTTAAAGAGAGACTATAAGGTAAGACATACCACCAAACAAAAAAACCCCAAACATAACACCCTAAAATCAAGAATCAGAAGTGGAAATCAGTACTTACATCAAGAGGCTGAGAATTCTAGTACCTACATCTACTTTCAAGACCTTAAGTATTTCCTAATGAAAGGCAAGATCATTCAATGGACATACTGTTCCAGCCAGCAGGAAATATCTCGTCCCCTACAGAAATGTCTTCCAAGATCTAAAACAACTACAGCTATCCAAAACAAGGATCGGTATGGTAACAGCCAGCAGTTTAGCCTAAGTATACCAGCTCAGACCACAGGAGCTCAGCAGGTAAAGTGACAGAGCGGTACAGGAAGCACCAGCTGATGGATATGCTGTGCTAAGTAAATGCAATGTAAAGGGTTCAGTCCACGGGTAGCATCGTGATGGATGCAGAAGAAGAATCAGGTTACATTCCAGCGCTCGAGACAAGCAGAGCAGAAGAACACGCAAACAAAACCCCCTCAAAGACAGCACAGCAAATGCAGAGACAGAGAAGATGCCAGACAAAAAGTCACTAAAAGGAGGGTTCTGCAGAGGGACTTCAACAGATCCAGAGACCTCCAGTCCATGCTCCACAGCAAATAGAGATTTGCCATATTTTCAGCAATGCTTTCTGACCTACTGCCAACAGGAGTCCGGCTGGATTGTAAAGGCAATCCCAAAAGCAACGCTAACAGCAGTATTTAAAGCCAAAAGTGCAGCCAGATGCTGGAGAAGTCCTCATCTGAGAGCACCGGGCAAGTGCAGACCGTCAATAAAACATAAAACTAAGATGCATTATCACTTAGAGTGTATCACGGGTGAACAACCTTGGGAGAAAAGGAAATTTTCAAAGTTAGTGACTCATCTCTGGCATGGACAAATTCCATCAGCCCCAGTGCACGCATACGCTAACTCTAAGTCATTAACAGGTATCATGAAAAGCCGTTACTGACCCGAGCTAAACAACTACAAACGTGATTAAGATTCTAGCTGTACCACACAAGTTGAAGTGTGCAAAACAGCCGTAAGACTTGGCGGATACAATTAGAAATAATTTCTAGAGCGTACCACGCCATAGCATCTTAGCATCAGCAAAGATCGGTCCTGTCCAGACTAAAACGCTGAACGGGATGGGAAGCCACAAGCAGCAGAACAATCATCCGCTAGAGCACAAACGTCACACTGTCCTCTGAGGAAAAGGCTAGTCTCGTGCATAAGCTGTGATTACGTTCCAAGGGGACAGAGAGTCAGAGCTGAAACTCTGAGATCAACATAAACTTCACAGCCAAAGGTCTAAGAACATTAGAGGCACTCATTAGCTACAAAAAACGGGATTTTAAGTGTGCGCAATAGCAAGAGGCACGCTGAAAAGAGACTGCCCAAGAAAAGGAGGGCTCCCAGCCTCGAGGCATCTCAGTTAACTCTCCAAGACCTAAAACTGCTCAATTGCACAAAATGGAGCGATATTGCTTTGTCATAATACACAGCAAGTCTACCATTCAGAAACCAGAATCTGTAAAAGACACTCCAGCAAGAACTGCAGTTCAAGCAGGCCAGAAAAGCTACAGCTTCCTAACAAGACTGTGGCCACAGTACACTGCAACAGAAACCCCGTTTGAACAAGCTTTTTAGTCAGTTGACATGCTGCCAATCCCCTAGACAATAAGAAAGCAGAGACAGCAAAGAAAGCATCGACAAGAACAAGCACACACAAAATACCTACCCGACTGTGCTGGACCATTGCAATAAACCCTCACAAAACAAGCAGCAGAGTGGACCAGGAACGGATACCTAAAAAGTCAAGTCCTGCTCTCTCTGACAGCGGGTCCTGAGGCGCAGCGCAGACAGGACATAGGTAGCCTGGCCAGCCCAGCAGTCTGCTGCAACAAAAGAGGCAATGACCTGAGGCCACGGTACACGGCCGAGAGGGCCAGGGTAAAGGCCATGGGCTAGCCCCACAGAGAGGACAAAGCCAAAGGAGCAGTGGAGACTTATCAGACAGCAATAGCTATCGTTACACAAAACTAACAGAGGCAAATCTAAACAGAATTCTGAAAAAGAGAGCAGATTGTCAGCACACATCCATAGACAGTGCTGAAGCCAGGAGGAGTTAGGAAGACCCCCAGCAATCAGGTGGGCTAACACAGGAGAACTGCTCAGAAAAGACGACTATAACACCTAAGATACCCAGCTGGAACAGAGGCAGAAGGCACATCCTCAAGTAGGTTGCATGCTAGTGAAATTTTGACTTTAACAAGTCTGTTACAACTTGTACGAGATCATGTTTTAAGTAGTTATTAAAAGACAAGTCACAACAACTTAGAAGGAAACTCGAGAGAAAAGCACAAAATGCAGGACAGAAAAAGTCTGGAGAAAGGACAGGAACGTACTCAGAATGAATTGCAGTGGCAACGTCTTTGTCAATAACTCTCAGGAACGAACTACCTCCTTCTAAGTTGGCCAGTACTACTAACCAACAAACACGCATGGTGCAAGCTGGACTACCTTGACATTCTGGAGAGACATACATATATATATATATAAAAAATGTACAGCCTGCCTAAGACATTGGGAAGAGCAGTCAGCAGAAATCCAAGAAACAGGCAATAGCCTACACTGTAATTTAGCATGCGCTGTATTGTTATTTACGCAGCTATCATCTTACTTATACTCACAGTTTGAAACCTAAACCTAAGAACAACAAAAGTCACCTACACACAACAGCCCAGACTTTTCGGCTCTGCACTTGACATTGCTTTTACGCCCACGTTGAACGCCAATCTCAGGTAAAATAAATCACTTCACCACTTACTCCCAGTATGGAATCCTTGTCGCTACTGGATTTCAATCCCAATTTCAGTACAGTACACAAAGTACTGTGCGTGGCTTCAGTTAGTAGAGTTCATGATTGCTTTATCTTCCCAGCACGCTGCCAGCATTAGTAACTGCTCACTGTCTGCTTTCGGGCCCGATACCTCAGCGCTAGAAGATTGTTATCGCTCAGACACACAGGGATTAGTGTTATCCATGTGCTAACATTCACCCACAGAAGAGCAGCAGCTGGTGGCTGCACAGAAGACCTTCTGGTGTCAAACCCCTGCCATTAGCTCAGCCTTTTCTAGTCTTTCACTTAATCCAGTGGGGGCTTGCTTTATTCCCCTACCTCCCGATCAAGATTCATCTCATTCAGTCGAGCATTTATTATTCAGTTTAATGTTTTTGCTCCGGCAAAGCGAGGCAGTGACCTCTTCCTTCGTTACCTTTTCCAAAGCCATTCACTTTTAAAACACTAATGCCCTTCTGGCGGCCAGCTCAGCCAGCGAGACCGAGGACACGATGACCTCCCGTGGCAGATTCTGCACATAGCTTCCCCATTACCACCGCAGCACAGTTCTTGCCATCAATTTTTATTTCAAGATTAAATTTCTAACAAGTGTCCTCTCCTCACGAACGGTGACGGTTTTCGGCGGCCGTGTTCTTCAGTGAACTAACTTGAACGCAATTGCCGCTGCACCGACGGCTTTCAATATCTTTTAAAACAAATGCGTAAATTCTACGGCCCGTGAATCTGGGCCGGTGACCTTTCATGAGGACATCAAAACATCCCACTGAAAAATCTAAAACCAGGGCTGCCTTCGTTCTCAATTATTTAACAGAGCACTTCAGAACTACAAAACTGCACATCGATATTAACTAACTAACCCTCCCAGCCTTCTGAAGACATAGGGAGGTATCAATATTTTAAAGATGAAAAGATGGAGGCAAAGAGTGATTTACTCACAGTCACGCAGCGAGTCTAAACAGGAGCTGGGAAAACAACCTCGGAGTCCCTACACCTGACTACGCTGAAACCTCTAGGCAACAGCAATTGCACGCTGTTTTTTCCTAAGATATAACTTTATTATTACTACCTACATTCTTCCCTGGTCTATGCTTAACAGTTTACAGTGAATTTCTCCTGTGTCATATTTATTTCGCTAATATATTCCTGGACTCTTTAATTACTGGAAAAAGAACAGAATAATCTCAATACTAATCGCATATTATATACAATTCCGTTATTCTGAAGTCTGCTTAAATAAACAGAAAACACTAGAAATAGCTAACTGGCACAAAATTATAGAAAATTAAGATCCTCATACAAAAATGGTTACTGTTCTAAGAGAACTTCAAATCCACTATACAGAAAAGAACTACAAGGACTGAAAATAAAATGAGGCAATATAACGTCCATTACTCACACGCATACTCACACAACAATTAAAATACTACCCAATCGATATTTGAATCTGTATCCTAACTGGAAAAAACTTAACAAAACCCACATACCGATTCCGTTTCCCCCATCGTGATGACGCTTGATTAAAACAAGCAAGCGTTTCTAGCCAGTTCCATCAAAGTATCTCTTTTCCAAGGGAAGAGAAAGGGACACAGCACTCAAAGAAAAAACACCATCGCCAAAGAGCAGGTATCAGTTCAGAAACCTTCCGTGTCTGTAATAGGCAAAACAGCAACACAACAATCCTGTTTTGCGGTAGCCTGGGAACAGATTTAAGCAAAGAAAAGAATACTGACAAATTTGAAAGCCCAAGGTACTGTTAAGGCTGTGAAGTTTCAGCTGACGCACAGGCAGAACCGTCTAAGGACATCTCCGCTTCCGTCTGTGCTGCGCCTGTCCCACACGCAAGTAACTGCAGCTTCACGTACTGCAGCCCAGCTACTTTCAAAGCCCTGAGGGGCTTGGGGGCGGGTGGGGTGGAGGGGTGTTTCGGGTTGTTTGTTATTTTTTTTCTCCACGGCAATTAAAAACATTGTAATAATTGGTCATGACTTTGCTCCTTCAAACGCAAACTTGGCAGGCAGAGATTTTGTAAAGCTTTCTGGAACGGGAGGCAGATAACCTGCCACAGCATTTCTGCGTGCTCTGTGATGAATTTAAAAAGAAGTCTTTATTAGAACTCAAGACTTGTTTACTCCTTGCAATGAGCACTGTCATTCCAATTCCTGTAATTAAATCCACAATTTTGACAGCTGAAACTGTAGGAATAATTGCACTGTTAGTCAAAATAAGTTGTTACTGTTCAGACTGTTGCCAAGAATGTTTTAAAGGCTTCTACTATGTGTTTCAAGTAAATCCGAACTGAATCTTCATCCATTCCACCTCACTTCATTTCTGGAGCAAAGGTCTTAAAATCTTTACTTTTACTAGGCAACCTTGAAGTCCCGGCTAAAATTTTCTACCATATTACTGCTACATTCCACCATAACATAAATATTATACAAAACACTTCTACTGATCCCTAAGTTATACACATGATACATTTTATATAATCCTGTGTCTCTCTCCCATAAGCTCCTTTCACACATATGAAAAAAATCTGAAGCAGTCACAGCGTTTCAGAAATCTTTGAGAACCCGTACACCAAAGACACTGAGAATGCATAATCTTCAATTCATCCATTGTACCAGTATTACGTACCAGCAATCTACAACATTACTTCTTTTACGAGACAAGGGAGCCAACACTATTAAGCATTAAAAAGTCTTTCCAACCACTTTTATTTTTCGGTCGACGGTAAGAGAATGCCAGCACAATTCCAACCACAAAGGAAGAAATTTCATCTCAAATTAGCAGATAACACAGGCACCACGGTAGACAAAATGCATTACAATAAAATTTTGCATTCAAAAGTCAAGCGTGCAATCATTCAGAAATGTTTAAAGCAGAACAAAGCAGCTCATAAAACACAGTACTTGAGATGTGTACCCTGTATATATTTTCTGCACCTGAAACAAAAGTGGCTCAGTTAATAAAACGAAACGCACTAGCACAGCAGCTACTCCGCAGAGGTTTCCCTTCTTACTACAAGAAGATGAGAAAGGACAGCCTACTTCAAATATTGCAGTATCTCGTATAAGCACCCAGGAGGGCCAGCTCACAAATGGAGAAGCTGGAACAAAAGCAGGAAGCCACCTCTGACATCCAAAACGTGATTAAGGAAATGTTTAGAAACACGTCATTTACAGATGGAGGCCCTTTGCAAAATGTTCTTCTTCCTTTTACGGTACCCATCAAGCAAACATACTCCTCTACAGGAAAAGAGGACTTAGTAACAACAAAAACCAGCTGTTTTATTAAGAGCTTAAAAAAATTGGGGGGGAAAAAAAAAAACAAACCCAAACGCACTAGAGAATGGTAAGCCTCTTAATATCCTAGTTTGCAGTGCACAATGAAAACAGATATAAAAACTAATCTGATATCTATGTAAGTTCAGCCATATTTGGATTTGTTTTAATTCAGTGTATTCTGTGAATAATTTCATCACTCAAAGTTGTCAGACATTTCTTTATACCTTACAATATAAAACTCCAGGTTATATTAAAATTCCCTCACCAGCAAAAAACGGTTTTTACTGTTTTCTTCCTCAGAACAACGAGACATCCATTACAAATCAATTCCACTAAAACACACCACAAAGAGGTCTAAAAAACCACTACCTTCTTGAAAATTAAATAGCTACTAGGCACAAAATAAATTAAAACGATACAATTAAATACTCCAGAAGTTGTTATTGGTCTGATTAGGAAGAGGCGCAACATTTGGGAACTCTCAGAATTCTAGCATCTTCAGAATGTGTGAGTGTTACTTAATATAATACTGAACAGATCTACCGATTTATTTAATAATTTCCCTATTCAAAGTTTGTTTGTTCCTCACAATTAAATCAACAGGATTCAGTCCTGCCTCTCCAGAGGCCGCCTATAAAAGCAGAAGCTGTACTTCAGACTTTGATCGCACAGATGTTTGGAACAGTTTGACTCTGCCTGTGCTTCAAAGAGGCTTATAAGGTGCTCAAAAATTCTTTGACCTGCAAAAGAAACAAATATTGTCAATCAAACCAAGTACTTAGCAACAGAAATAGACAGCAACTACGTTTACCTCTCCGTTGTTTTATGCTTTACTACTCCCTACAGAAACAGGAACTGGGAAAAATAATCTTAGGCCCGGCTATGCCATTTCTTGTCCATCAAGAACTTTTTCAGCCACGGCACCTGTAATTTAGCAGGTGTGGAGAAAGACCCATTGGAATGACCCTCATTCCTCCTGTGGTCCTAAACTACGGCCCTACATCACAAATGAATTATCTTAAAAGCAGGTCTAACCTAAACACGAGGAAAATAATGACCACCTCAAAACATCTGTCATTTGGAAAACACCAAGTCACACCCACTACCAGAACACCGTTCATATTCAATGTCAAGGAACAACCCAACACATCTAATAAGTATGCTCCTTGGAATCTGAGGTTGGCAACTAAGTAATAAAACAGTACCTAGCAAAACCAGAGCGTCTGACAAAAATCCGATACTGTAGCACGCCATAAATATTTCAGTTACTATTGAACTCCATTTCCAGTATTTGAAGAGGGGCTCAAATGGCTACAGCCACCTAAAAATTAACAGCAAAGTCCTGGCCCATAGAATGCTATCTAGAACCTTGAGTCACAAGCCGTGATCCTACGTAGAGCACGAGACCCGGTACAGCACCTCAGATAACCCATACGATTGCACGAGAACTGGATCCAAAACGGGCAGCGTGCCAAGCAGCGGGCTAGCGTTACGCTTCTAAGCACGGTCACTTTAGACGGCTGCTTAAATTCAGGTCACTACCAAAGGTTGCAGGTAGACAACGCACCGAGAACGCGCTTCTTGCCACAGGTACGCGTGCCTTTTTGTTGTGTCCCCTCCACTCCCCCTCCTCAAAACTAAAAGAGTAATTACTCCTTCCCTTCAAAGCGCAGGAGCAGGACCAGGCCACTTTGTGTAAAATACAACCACCCAGCAGATACGAGACCCAAGGAACACAGGCTCTAGGCACATAACCCCTCTCTCTCAGTTTCAAGAGTATCTTACCACCTACGCTGTGATATAGCCTCAACTGGGAGCATTTTCCAATCTGTCCACTCAAGCCAGACTACAGCATAGAAAGGAACTGACGTTTCACTAGAGAACATGCTGTTATTCTTTGGCAGAGGCTCTCGTGCACAGAGCGCATCTGTAAGCATTTTGTCCAAATCCTTGATGTGAAATGGAAACAGATCTTGGATCGCATTCTCCAACTGTGACCCTTCCCTTCCTAGTTCAGGGCTCAAGGATGTGGAAAATAATTTTTTTAAAAAGAGGTCAAATCCCTTCCCGTAGAGAAGGGAACACCTAACTGCGCCAATACTCTAACTTTAAAGGTATCATGAGAAAGCCACCCTCCCCTTCAAAAGGTGCAACAGTAATACTGCACCATGAGCCTTATCACAACTTGGACCCTAGGCAGTTTCAGGACTGGTCCCTGAGAGCGAGCATCACAACAGCGGTGAGAAGGAAACACAGGTTTGGGGTCCCGCTGGACACAAGCGCACACGAAAGGCCAAAGCACCCAGCCTCAAAGCGTGTAGCACTTCCGGGACTCCACTTAAGAAATGCCAAAAAAAAAGGCCAACACAGGGCTTGGGGTGCTCCCAGATAACCTGACTGCTACACGGGAGCGAACTCCTCTGAAATACCTTTTTAGGTGCCTGAGCTTGGCCTTACCTCAATGGGCAAACAGGAAGCATATTCACTCCACAGCTGCCATGTCCAGCCATTCCATCAATTAACAAGCTTTAAAGGAGCAAATATCATGAAGGCTGGTTTTAATCAGGTGAAAAGTTCTACTTCTCAGTGGATAAACTGAGATCAAAGGACAAAGCTGCTTTTCCTGCGAGGTAAACAATTTATTTCCAAAGAGCAGAAAAATGTGCACATACCATTGCTTAGGTCCATAACTCATCACAACTACTCAAATACAAGTCAAATTGTCCTCAGCTGAATCTCGTCACGATTCAAATACTAGACACCTGAGCAGTTAAAACATCGATGGTTTGGCCACACTTTAAAACATGTATTACACCTGTTTGTGCTAAGGATTAGATCTTCTTAATGCGAATAGAAATCTCAACCTGAATTCTATTTATATCAAATCAACTTTTATTTTCCATGCCTTTGAATAAAAAACTAAAAAATACTTGTGACATATTCGGCATTACTTCCTGAACAAAATTAAAAGCTCCATTTGAAAAGCACTCCCTGAAGTCCTAGACCACTGCTTTTGAGGAAGATTTTGAATAACACTTTAATAAGCACAACTGAAGGGAAAAACCTTCATTATAGTGGCAATTTAATAAACAAAACTAAAAATAAGCAGTATTGCAGCAGGTTAGAAGACTGTTCGTTACCTGAATATAACTCCTAACTTAAATATTTTAGAAGGATGATTATACAGCGAAGTATATTTTTAGAGCAAATGATCCCCATTTGCATTAGCTGTACTGCCCTTTGCTAACCAGCAGAGAGGATAGCCCATACTGTCTTTCATATGCGCAAAACCTAAAATGGATTGCCATTGGGTCACTGCTTTGGATCAAAATTTGGCCGTGGGTGCAGTAAACTCATCCTTCCGTTTTCCGTTGTGGTGGTTTTGTACTGTATTTTCACAGTACCTGGAACCAAAATTCTTGTATTGCCTAGCACCGTAGGTTAGACGCTTTCACACCTCATACAAAGACAACTTTACCCCAGACATGTATCTCGGACCTGCGTTACCTTCTTTGTCTGTCCCTTAACAGCTACCCTCATCCTCTCCCACTCCACCACATTTCTTAGGATACCTGCACAACATTAGAAGCAGGACACAGCAAATAATAGTTCTTTTAAACAGTTGAGGGTTATTTAAATGAGAAATTACATTTGCAAACAAAGCTACTAGTGAAAGTCTTCTCAAATGAGCCTGGAATATTTCCTTCCTTTTTTTTTTTTTAACTTCTTTTTTTTCTAATGGAAAATTAAGGTAGGAAACAGCATGAAGAAACACACGTTCTAAGCCTAGTCTGACTTCAAAGTACGCTATGAGATTGCTTTGAGATGCAAGAAGTATCCTGAATTCATTTTGACATGCTGGCAATAAACCAAAATCATCCTTTTGTTCTGCTTATGAAATTTTACCTTTTCAGTCATGTTATCGTATCTGTCCTTTTTGCCTTTGAAGTCTTCGTTAACATCTAACGTTAAAATCGGTATTTCCTGTAGATATTCAAAATCCGTTCTGTATTGGGATAAGAACAAAGAAAACATTTCTAGCTGGTAAAAAGTATACATCATTCGAGTCTCTGTCAGCATTTTCTTTGTTAAGAATCCCACAAAAAGAACTGCATATATAAATTACAGCCATGAATTCTGAAAACAAAGCAGCTTGGATTTACAGTGTGGCTCCTAGGATACATTATGGATACTTGAATATTCAGTTCCCCTGGCACCTAACGTTAAATTCAACTGTGTATTAAAATTAGTTCAGCTGAATCCTGTGCTAGTCAGAGCTCTTTGTGAAGAGAACTCACGGCACGCTGCACGTCCTAGCAATAATTAACATGCTGTAAAGCCAACACTACACTACGGAAGTATAGATAGAAATATTCCTGGAGTTTAACTTTACATATCATAGGAAAAGGTGAAGTTTCACTGGTGGAAAAAGCATTATGGAACATCCTCACAAAGATTTATCCATCTTTAAGCATACATTAAACAAACCCTACCGCAGCGTCCTATGCTGAAGCCAACTTTCATGTTTGTAGTGAAGCTTCTCCAGATATTCAATGGGAATTTCTTGCTCTTCATCTCTTCCACGCAAGTAAATCCTATTTAAGCATTTCTAAAGGCAAAAGATATTAAAACAAAAAGATTATTTTTTTGCCAACCCTTCCTACTACACTCCACTCTTAGCCCAAGATGAATATTCAACTTGCTAACTATCCTACGAGCACAGAAACGTGATGCCATGTTCAGCTGACGGAGCCCAGGGATTACACACAAAATCAAAGAAGGACCCAAGGAAATGTATCGCATAATTTCTCCGCTACGAGGAAAGGTCTCAAGTAAGCTCCTTATTAAAACAAGGGGTACCAGTGAATTGCATGAAAAGAGCACAGAAACATCCGTTTGACATTATCGATAGGCATTTCAAAGATCTCATTTTATATTTCTGGCTCTTAAGAACCCAGTTTTCAAATGCAGTAAATCATTTATTTGTTCCTGTCCTGAACACATCCAAAGCCTCAACAACAGCCTCATCAAAACCGTTTAAAGCTGTTGTACTTTGTAATTGAAATGTATGTTCTTGACTTAAAGAGGGGGAAAAAAAGCCCTCGCTGGGAGCCTAGTAAAAAAAGCCCTCAGACAAACTCTGGCATGTTACGTTACACAGTTGTTTTCAACAAAGTTGAAAGCATGAAAGTTGTACGTAAGGACGTATGGAAGTGAACTGTAAGTTAATGACTGCAATTAGAGCTCTTCTGAACTCTTCCAGTTTTCTCTTGTTCATTTAAGTTTCATATTCAAAAAGATATATTCATTACGCCGTTTTCTCATTTTAAAAAAATAATTTAAGAAGCCCAAAGATCAAAGCTTTGTCATAAAGCCTCACACACAGTAGGTGCGTTCATCTGGCTTAGCTCCATTGCTCCAGGTGAAAGGGCTTCACACACACACACACACACACACTCCCAAACCAGCTGTGACATTAACTATAAACTGTTCCATCTATCACAGCAATGTTCCTATAGCTATTTTGGACTTTCCTCTGGTCTGCCCTTGTCATATATTCTGTTTTTATACCTAGGAAATCATTATCATTACATTTTATTTAAAAATACACAGGCTGCATTTAAAAGAACATTCTTTTTTTAAGTATTTCCAGACTGTATGAGTCATAACTCAAGTATTATAGTCTTCAGGGGAATACTACAATCTGAACTGAGCTCTAATCATTAGGACTCTTATAGTGCAAGATAAGGGTAGCTCAAGATTTTGAGAAGATCACATTTCAAGGAGAATTTCTCAACTGTCTCCTTGCACAGGATGTTCAAAGCAATCCCTAAACAAAGATACAGCGATATGCAATGACACACAGTCGTGACCTTACTGAAGTTGACTGCGAGCATATTATTCTCTTATCATAAAAAAAAAGGTCTAGGATCATAGCTAAACCTTACATTTAAAAAAAAAAAAAATTCCTACGGAAGCAAAGACAAAGGTAAAATTTTACAGGCAAGGCATTAACCGTGTCCTCTCATTCTCTGTGCGGTCATAAATTTTTATTCCTCACCTCAGGAGTGGCTCTGAGGTAAATGATCCCATCCAGCGCTAGGCTTTGACCAAACTGCTTATTCATCCAGTCATGCCAGTCTTGGTAAATAGTCCATTCCGTTTCATTCATGCAATCAGACTCATATAAATTAGCTGCAAAGATATATCTGTGAACACAAAATAGTTAGGTAAACATAAACTACCTTGAACACAGTTATCACTTTCTTTGCCTTAAGTACTGCAGAGTAACTAGAAAAGAAGCTCAGCCTAGTAATTCTGTAACTTCTTTGATGTATGGTCAGACTGGTAATAAACAGCCGGTATCCTCATGCTGTAAACCATGTCTGCTGCCGTTGCCCATAGCTGTGTCCACAAAAAGCAGTAACCTTCGCAGCTCAGGAATAATCTATAAACCACCACTGGTTTGTACACACTGTGGTCATTTATTTACAAAGTATTAGAACACAGTGAACACCTAAGGCTTACGTGACGGGATTTAGCTATCAAATCTCACCTTCCGCACCCAGAAACGCAGGGTACGGCAATATGAAATAGCTAAGCCTGGGTCAAGAAGCATAAAAGAGAACAAGACTAAGCAACAAAGGAAGAAATTGCTCTTGACTCTTCTTGACACCTTCTCCTCTCTTTTCTTTGAAGGGAAACATGCATGCAAAATCAGAAAAAACCTCCCCGCAAAGAATGGCAAACTACACGTAGCTAATAAAGGTTAAGAGGTTGTGGATGCCCCATCCCTGGAAGTGTTTAAGACCAGGTTGGATGAGGCTTTGGGCAACATGGTCTAGTGGAGGATGTCCCTGCCTGCAGCAGGGGGGTTGGAACTAGATGATCTTTAAGATCCCTTCCAACCCAAACCATTCTATGATTCTATACAACAAAACTATCAACTCTCAAACCAGTGATTTTACTTCACTGTCAACACCAATGAAAGATAACAAACCACTTATTGAGGTTATTGTGATTCACCAGTATCAAAATCATGACGAAAGGAGGTACGAAACACAGTCGCGCTCTGCTGTTTATTTATGCATTTTACTTAGGAGCATTTTGATCTTCGCTTTAAGGACTTCAGGCCAACATACCTGTCGCTGTAAACAGATCGCTCAAAGAAGACCACAGGATTCTCCGCCTCCCTGAGTTTGCCATCCAGGGATCTGAGCTGAGCCCGGATCCTGCTGAGGCACGCGTACGTCTGGAAAGTGAAAGACCACCTCTCTGGTTTCTCGTACATCATCCGAAGCACATTTCCGCCACTCTTCTGTGATGCGGTCAGCTCCTAGTTTTAAACAAATACAGTGAACCTTTAAGTTGAGAAGGTGGACGATTCAGATAAAGCAGAACTGTTCTACAGGTTTACAATTGCGTCATTGACCTCTCAACGGTATTCATGATAGCAGGCATAAATGCCAGTACCGTTATTCCTCCCATGGCACTGAGCTGAACAAGCAACTCTCTGCAATCTACAATGTCAAAACACTCGAGTATCAAACCACTTCATCGCTGTTTACAAGCTTTAACAAAAGAACAACATCCCATCAGTACAAAAAGTCAACAACACTGTAGAAAATCCATGCTCCTTTTGCTCCGACAAGTGTGAATGTCAAGTTTCAAGTTGGGCTTGTTTTGGTTTTCTATCTATCACTTACAGTGCCTATGGGAACAGCTGCTGATGCAGCACCTTAAGATACCATTACGCTCTCCCCTTACCTGGGACCTTCAGAACAGACTCCATGCCAAAGACCTCCCTCAGCCCGCGAGGGAGATTGAACACCTCAAGACAGCCACTACAGCTCACGGACACGGAGAGCTGCGTGCCTCGGTTTTACTAGAAAACACAACCTGCCAGAGATGACTGCTGCTATCTCAATCTTTTCGATACATTAACACCAAATCCAAAGCGTGCCTGGGAACTGCTTGGAAGAATCCTCGCTGGCACGGGACAGAAGTCCGCTAGGGACAGGGGACACCCCCTGGTTCCACTATCCAGGATATGCTCCCCTATTCCACAATCAAGAAAATGCCGCTACAATGACCTTTCTCAAGTCAGAAGGCCCTTATTTATCAGTTTCACCAGTGAGAAATAACAGATGAAGAACAATCCTCCGGAAAAGATTTCAACAGCCGTGAAAAATACCGTATTAAAAAGCACAGTACTAAGCCAACTGAAGTATTTCAGGTGCAACTTTCATAAAAACTAACAGCTACAAAAGCACTAAGACACACCTCTTTCTATGAACACACACGTAAAAATGAACTTCCCAATTTATTTTTTTTGGTAGTGTGGGACAATGAAAGTACGAATCTTATTAAAGATGGAAAAGTGAAAGTCTACTTTTTGGTATTAAACTGTACAAAAAAAGCAATAATCGAGATCTTGAACGCTGATAACTTTTCTCAGAAAAGGGAAAGACAAGGGGAAAAATAGGCAAAGGCTTATTATTCAGGCTGTACAATATTTTTACTAGAAACAGAACTGGCGTGCAGTACCGTGCTGTTGTAGGGCAGCTGCTGCTGTTACCGCGTGAATTAGCCAACAGCAAGGAGAACATCACAAGCTATTGACAACGCACACAAGACCTGACAGATACCTACAGACACACGCACAAACAGGTTAACACATGCAGTACAGTCTCGTCTTTAGGAACCTTGATTTAATCATTTCCTGACTGATTTTAGCAGTCATATATAACGTCATATTTCTGCAAACCAGCCAAAGCAAAAGGAGAAAAGAGTAAATGACTAAGTCCAACTTCAGGGATGATTATGAGGGATTTGAAATTTCACCTTAAGCTTACTGCACCTGACTGGGATGGGAGTTAACTTTCACCCTTACAGCCCATACAATGACATGTTTTGTGTTTGGGGCAATAACAGCATTAATAACACGTCGACGTTTTGGCTATCACCAAACAGTGCTGGCACAGCATCAAGGCTTTCTCCCTCTCCCACTCTGCCCCCCAGGAAGCAGGCTGGGGTGGGAAGAAGCCGGGAGGGACAGAGCCAGTGCAGCTGACCGCCAGTGCCCAAAGGGATATAGCACACCACAGACCTTCACACTGGGCAATTCAACTCAGGTACTGCAAGAAGGAGGAAGAGGGGGTTGTCTTCCAGGGTACTTGTTGCTCAGAGACCACTTCTACGAGGTAAGCAATTGCCTTTGCATCACTCTGTTCTCATCCTCTTCCCTTTGCTTATTAAACTGTCTTTACATCAGCCTGTCAATTGTCTTGCCTTCTTTCTTCCTATTCTCTTCTCCACTCTGCTGGGGGGTGAGTTGCTGTTTGTGTGGGTCCTTAGCTGCTGGCTGAGGTCAACCCACCACACTAAACTTTAAAAAAAACCTTTAACTTGAAGTTCAAGTCTATGAAACTAGCTTGTTAGCTTAGTTCTTAAAACTAAGGACTGTAATCTGGTTTTATATTTGGATTTACTGTAGTATCATGAAGAAAATAGAAAGCGAGCTACCTAACTCTGAAAAAACGTAGCTGAGGAAAAGGTAGAAACAATACACTTCCATTAGAAGTTTACATTTAATTAACCAAAATACAGTGTAGTTTTTGCCAGATCGAAAAAGGAAGAGTCTTCTACAGTTCATCAACAGCTGTCTACACAGCGATGACTTTGGCCACTAGGTAGCAGCTGGACTGCCAAGAGAATTACAGGTAGCTGACAGAAAAAACAACACTATCAACAATTTAGCAGCAGTACAATATGTCCTAGACTTTTTAGAGGACACCTTCCAGGCCACCCGGGCAGCCCTCTGCTCTCACCTGGTTAGTTCTCAGTTACTAAAAGCAACTTCCACCTGACTTTTTTCCACCTCTTGTTTTTGCACATAAAACAGAACAGGCTTTTACCGCTTGTATAATTTACATCCTGATGTTGACTAACATTTATTCCGTAATACACCGAGCAGTCTGGAAAACAGGAACTCAAGTATTACGATAAGAATTGGCAAAAATGTAGCTATCATATATCTTGTAAAATGCCTAGTCTGTCAGAAATGTTGGTCTTCTGAAATTACAAGAACATTTGACTGGTTTTGTTGGGGGTTTTTAGTGCGTGTGATAGGTTTTGGGTTTTGGTTTTCTTTGTTTGTTTGTTGTTTTGTGGGGGTTTTTTTTTACTTATTTTAAAAGTTTCACTTTAGTTTCTTTTACCTTACCTCGCAATCCTTTTCAGAGTTTTGCTGAACATTGCACCATCTAGCTACAGGCTCAGGGACAACTTCCCATTCCTCAGCAGCTTGTTTGAGAATATTCACAAACGTCGATTTCCCTGCAGCTGTAAAAGAAGCATTCATGAAGAACAGCAGTCAGAAAACACCAACAGTGCCAGTATTTAACTACTGTACAACTCTAGTTTCCAGTTCCATAAACCAGTCTCCCACATGCGTTTACTTTTGACTTCATGACAAGCATGAATCAGAGACCATTGTGTACCACAGATCATCAATTAATTGAGCAACAGGGGTTTTCTTTTTCATTTTGTAGCACACAACACCAATACCGCATTTAACAAAAATCAGTAGTGACAAGTCTCAGCCCAGATCAGTTATCTGAATTCTAGAAAGTTACATTTCCAATGACAATACCGAGCATGACATTTTTTAAAGACGCTTAGCGGTCCAGTCTCAAGCATGAAGTTGCAGTCTTCCGAAGTTATTTTAGGAAGGAAAAAAGAAAAAAAAAAGGGAAAAAAAAAAAGCAAGCATTGGCCAAAAAAAGAACAGCGCAAGTGAAGGTTTCTCAAATGAACATACAAAGATGCATTACTAGTTACTTCCCACAGCACACAAGACATTAGCGTGGCGCCAATTGAAAAAAAGCTTTAAGAAGAGCTCCTTAAAGCTGGGAGAGGCCAATCAGTTGGCTGTCAACCACCCAAGTACATATTGGGAAACAAACGGCCACCCCGGCAACTCCGAGCCTCAAATTTAAGCACGACCTCTTGCCAAAAAAACCAAACCCCTCAAAATCCAACTAAGTATCTCATTATGAACAGCCCACAACTTTTCCTACTCTTTACAACATTTACACGGGCTTCTGTTGATACTTAGTAGGAGTAATGAGCATTACAGGTTTGACCAGACAGTCTGCCTTTACACGGGAGTTTACCCTGCAATCAATCAGGTAAGGTGTGGGAGAAAGCTTAACCTGGACTTTAATCCGTCTTTTTAACGATGAGTAAATTAAAAGCAGTAATAGAAAGCTTATTTGTTCCCCTCCCCCCCGCCCCAAATCTCGTCATTTTTATAGTATCACTTCTCCCGGTGTCAGCATAAAGTTTCTCAAGTTAATAACTGGCTTGTTGGCACGATACCCCCCGCCTCGCCGGCTTCCCTCTCCCGACCTGACCAAGAACCCTTTCCGCCGGGAAAAGGGGAGAAAAACCCCTCATGGGACACCCCGGCCAGAAGGGCAGGCCGGGCCGGCCGCCGAGCCCCGCGCCCCGCTGGAGACCTCCCCGGCCCCGGCCCCGCTGGGGGACAGGCCCGACTCACCGATGTTGCCCTCCACGGCGATCTTCTTGATCCTGCCCTCCCGCCGCCCGCGCTTGGGAGGAGTGGCCATGGCGGCGCGCTCTGCCCGCGGCCCGAGGAACGTCAACAGTGAGGAGAAGGACGCCGCCCGCGCGTGAGGCGACTAACGGCCCTAACGGAAACAACGGCCGCCGCGCTCGCGCCCAGCCCGCACCCGCCTTCGAATTTGGCGCGCGGCGGGCTCGAGAACCCGGCCCCTGACGTCAGCGCGGGGGGAGGAACAGCGCGGCCGGCCCGCGGCGTCGCGGACGGGCAGCGGCGAGGGCCAAAAAGGACAAGAAGCGAGCGCGGAGGGCGGTGGGCGCAGAGCCCGCAGGACAGGCGGTCGAGCGCGGCGCTGCGGATCGAGGCAGAGCTGCGGCAAGATAAGCGCATCGATGGGCGGCACCACCCCTGTCACGAGTTGCTGGGTTCTCGGCCCACCCGCGTCCCCGGCCGCGCTTCCCCACGCCCAAAGGCAAAGCGTCCTCGCACATCGACACGCAGCGGTATACGCCTGGGCTAAGTGGGACAAAGGCCACAGCAAGGTGACCGCACAGCGCTCCCACGCAACCATCTATGTTAAAAATCTTCCAGAAATACCTAAAAAAGCAACAGGAGGTCGGATTTAAAGGAGATCGAGGCCACTTGGTTATTGCTGAAAACAGTAAACACCCCCGCGCAGCCACTGAATTCACCACGTACCGTCACAGCGTACGGCCCTTCTCGTTCTTGCAGGACACAATGGGGGGAAAAATCCTCAGCTCTATCCCCGAGGCGCAGGCAGCCATGACCAACGTAAAACCTCGACTCACGTAAAACCGCGACTGCTGTCCGAGACTGGAGGCTCTGCCCAACCCCAAAGCCAGGCGCTGTGGGGACTGAAGGAAAAACAAGGTTTTTAACCAACTTTTCCAGCTGCACGCCCATGACTTACCTTGGAGTGATGGGCCTGAGCGGAGAAGGCAGAGGGCAGGCGGAAGGAATCGGATGGGAAGGGAGGAAACCTGGAGCGCTGCAGCTGTCGGGGGCGCTTTTAAAGAGAAAAAACAAGGGAACAAGGGACCTGTGCTGCCGAGCACGGCCAAAAACGGAGCCTGGATTCTGCTGGTGACCTGAGGCAGCAGCGCGCCACGGCTGCGGCGTGACACCCTCCTCGCAGCAAAGCTTCTAAAACCACCCCAGGACAGGCGCCGAGATGCACTTCGTGCGATACTGAACTTGTTAGGGGAAATCCCGCACCGAGCTCCATCCGCTCCGGGTAAATTCAGGTGAGGAAAAAAGGAAAGGAAAAGGGTACCAGGTTGGTTTGTTGCTTTTGTGTCTGCCTGCAATAGAAATATTCACAAATTCGGACAAGGCGACTACAACAATCTAGTTTGTATGTGTGATGTTCGTATGTGTACAATGTACGGGGGGGGAAATCTATCTACAAGTAGAAGATAATTTAGAAACAAGGTGAAGAAGGAAATAAGACAATCATGGTCAAACATAGCTATTTATTTTCTCTTATAAACAGCCTTCAGTTTCTTATTGAAAAAAACCTAGAATTTAAATATTTTGTCCCATCACATACAACAATCTGTATACATTATTTACAACTCTCAAATAAACACGTTGCAGATTTTTCAGACATTCAACTTGTTTTTTCTGTTTTTAATCAAAAGCTGTTTAGTTTATTAAAACTAAAATATCAATCAGTGACTACAAACTGAAGCGATATTGGCACAGTTAGCTTACAGTAAGGGTTCTCATCTTGCATTTTACATTTTACACTGCATTTTCTCCCATATATTTTAAGATTCTCAAGGAGGAGGAAAGGTTAGTGTTGCTTTCGTAATATCTTTTTTTACTTTTTTCATTCAGAAATGGTCTTTTACTGAAACCTCATTTCACTTTTATTGCGTTCTCCTCTCTCTTCCATTGCGCATCGAGGTATGTGCTTCTAGGTACTAAGCAACACAACCACAGCATACCCAAGTAGTAAAACAGCCATGAAAATAAGCGTTCCCTCCACGACACGTCTCTGAAAAATGTCAGAAATTGCAAACGTACAAAAATAATGAGTATAGTTTAGTGGCTATAAAAATTAATTTCCCCTAAAAATACAATACTCTATGAACAATTTAGAGAATTGGTTCTTCGAACAAAAGCGTACTCTGATATTTACCTAGACTGTAATCTTAACCTGGCAAGAGGAAATTCTAAGAAAAATGGGAAAATAAAAAGGTTTAACACTTATAATAACCAATGTTAGTCTCGCCTTACAAGAGAAGATATCCAGGAAAAGACGACAGGCATCCAGAAAACTGCTAGTGGTTTTAGTAGTGCAGTTTGAAAAAAAAAAAAAAAAAAAAACCAACCAAAAAACCCAACTCCTATCAGCAGCGAAGGAAACAAGATTCAGAGTAACGGGCAATCTTTTCGTGAAAGAAGAGCACGGAGTCTGTGTTCGCGCTGCAGCTTTTTAAATACTCCAACTGAAAGGGGGCAGGTTATATACAGTAATACAGCACTCTGGCAGGTAGGAAGTGGGGAGAGGGGCGCAAAAAAAAGAACAACTATCCAAAAAGGATGTGTTTATAGTGAAACTGGGTCTGGCGATCCAAGAGAAAGGGAGGGGGGGCGAGAAACAGAAAGGAATTATCTGAAAGGTAAGTAAAGTCCATAGCAGCAAATAGGTATCCTTACCTGTTAAGTGAGTGTCAGGGAGAGTGTTCAGTTCCCAAATACTGAGTAAGGACAGTGCTCCTCTATATTGTAAAGTAAAAGCGGAACTTCAAAGCTCTACATTGCATAGTAAGCAGTAAAAGAAACTTGATACTTGCAGGCGGGCCACCTGCTCCTTGAAACCTGTTTTCTCCATCTACCCTTCGGCTACCTGCGACAGCAGAATGTGGCGGGTTTATTTTCTATTTGCATGATTAACTTGTATCCCTGACTTCAATTTGAAAGGCTCGAAAAACTATTTTTGCGCACATCACGTATCCACGCCATCTAAACAGCGTCAACGTCGGCAACGATGCCAGAACTGTATGAACCTAGCAGGGTTTGCCCCATCCCATCTCGAGGTAGATGACCTCCTGAAGTTACCACCCAAATCACTGACACGGTTTAACACGCTGGGAGCTGAAAACCACCCCGAACCACGGAATTTTAGGACCCTGTTACACTGGCGGCCCAGCCTGCTTTAACCCCACCGGCACCTTCCGCTCCCGATGACAACAAAGCCGAAAGTTTTTGTCTCCAGGCGCTCGCGACACCTAACAGAGTCCTTTGGTAACGTGGGGTTTGTTCAGGGTTCGTTTCTCTGGGTTTTATTTGGGGGAAGAGGGGTGTCCTCCGCCTTGCCCCCAACAAATGCACTATTTTATCAACACATTCGCT